>NW_026585504.1:34126495-34348234 GCF_907164565.1 Psammomys obesus
TTCTTCTTCTTCTTCTTCTTCTTCTTCTTCTTCTTCTTCTTCTTCTTCTTCTTCTTCTTCTTCTCTCTCTCAATCTCACTCGCTCTTGCTCTCTCTCCATTCTACCCACTCCCTCATATCTTGTATTCTACATCTGGGTAATGAGGCCTCAGAGTCACAAAAAATGCTATGTTCTTCCTTTTGTAGAAACAATAAAGACAAATCAGGTTATTCACCTTGGAGGTAAAGCCAACTATTTATTGAAAGTTGCATCTACAGTAAATTTTAATATCTTATAGGAAATATAGACCTTTCAAATGAACAAGGTATTTGATACACTTTTTAGAAACTGGAGAGAAACATTGCAGCATGTTTAATATATCACCAGTCATTCTTGATCGCTTCTACAATTTGAAAAACATATATTGAAAAAATATTTTTGAGAAAAGAACATTTTTAAAGATAGTTGCTACTTCTATCAAATGACACAATGTATTGAATAAAACTGAAGGATGACATAAAATTAATGTCTATCAGGATATGTGACACTGAACTCTGCACCAGATCTATGTAACGCTGAGTCCTAGGTTTTCACTGGTGTGTTTTGGAAATTGAAAAATTTACTATTTACCGTAAGCACATTTTGATGATGAAGGAGACTGTCCCTGGAAAAATGACTGCACAGGAGCATAAGCAATGTTGATGAGTGAAGAAGGAATCATTTCCACGGAAACAAATGTTATAATGCAAGTGAATAGTAAAGGCATGCGCCTTATAACATAATATTAGAGTATTGAGATGGCAAAAATGCTACAGAGATAAGAGAGTACATCGGCTAGTTTATATCTACAAGTAAAACTTAACTTTTTTTTTCTTTCAGATAAACAAAATGAAAGGAAATTCTGGAAATGTAGCACAGTTTTCTCAGTGTTTTCTTCATATCTACAATATCTCATAGCCTGTGTTTGATCCTTAGGACTATATATACTGGTTATTATGGTACATTCCTATAATCCTGTCAAGGGAAACTGAAGCAAGAATATAAAAAGTTCAAGCTTATCTTTGGCTACAGAGAAAATCTGCAGCCAGATAGCGATACAATAGACTCTGCCTCAAAGAAAAGAATAGAAAGAAGAGACTTGCTCAGTCTCCTCATTGTATGACGAACAAGCATGGACTTTATAGAGCAATAAGGAGCCTCATTTTTTGTCTATTATCCTAACACTTTTAATTTTTTCAATATCATTACATTACAAAAATGAAGTTATACCTTTATCAATCAAAATATATAATTAGGTATTGAATTTAGATGTCCTTGTTTTGACTTGACATTGCTCCAGTCCATTACTGTGCATCTCAAAATGAAAAGCTATTGTCTTGTGTTATGAATACTGATAACGACACTGGAATAAAGACTTTATTTTTTTGGTAAATTTAATTTTTAAAATTTATCCATTTCATATCCCGATTGTAGTCTCCTCCCTCATCTCCTCTCAGTTTCATCCTTCCTCTCTCTTTCCCCCTATCTCCTTCTCTAGTCTATTGAAAGGGGGAGTCTTTCTCCCTTGGATCTTTGTGAGGTTTAGGTATCAAAATAACTCTGAACTCATAGAATGAGTTTAGCAATGTTCCTTTTGTTTCTCTTTTGTGAAATAGTTTGAGAAGTATTGGACTTAGTACTTCTTTGAAAGTCTGGTAGAATTCTGTGTTGAAATCTTTTGGCCCTTTTGGTTTGGATGAGTTTGATGACTGCTTCTATTTTGTTAGGGGATATAGGACTATTTAATTTGTTTACCTGGTCTTGATTCAACTTTGGTAAGTACAATCTGTCAAGAAAAATGTCCATTTCATTCAGATTTTCAAATTTTGTGGTAAATAGGTTTCTGAAGTAAGACCTAATGATTGTTTGGATTTTCTCTGTGTCTGTCTTTATGTCCCACTTTTCATTTCTGATTTTGTTGATTTGGATAGTCTCTTTCTGCCTTTTAGTGAGTTTGGCTAAAGGTTTGTCTATCTTGTTGATTTTCTCAAAGAACCAGCTCTTGGTTAGGTTCATTCTTTGAACTCTTTTCTTTGTTTATGGATTATTGATTTCAGTCATGAGTTTGATTATCTCCAGACTTCTAGTCCTCATGGATGTGTCTGATTCATTTTTCAAAAGCTTTCAGGTGAGCCATTAAGTTGCTTGTATGAGGTGTTTTGATTTTCTTTTGTGGTGTGTTTTTAAATTTTTTTAAATTAATTATAATTTATTCACTTTGTATCTCAGATTAGCCCCCTCCCTCATCCCCTCCTAATCCCAGTCTCCCTCCTGCTTCTCCTCCCATGCCCCTCCCCAAGTCCTCTGATAGGAGAGGTCCTCCTTTTCTTCCATCTGATGCTAGTCTATTAGATCTCATCTGGACTGGCTGCATTGTCTTTCTATGTGGCCAGGTAAGGCTGCTTCACCCATGATGAAGGCACTTAGTGCTCTGTTCTATCTTCTTAGCACTACTTTCGTTGTGTCCCATAAGTTTTGGTATGTTGTGCCTTAATTTTCATTGAATTCTACAAAGTATTTCATTTCTTTCTCTAATTTTTTTTTCTTCCCTAACCCAGCTGTCATTGAGTAGAGAGTTGTTCAGTTTCCATGTGTTTGTAGGCTTTCGCTTCTTCTGTTGTGGTTGAGGTCCAGCTTTAGTCCATGGTGGTCTGGTAGGGTAAAAGGCATTATTTCAATATTCTTGTATCTGTTGAGGCTTGCTTTGTGACCAACTATATGGTCTGTTTTAGAGAAGGTTCCATGAGGTGCTGAGAAAAAGTTAAATTGTTTTGTGTTATGGTGAAAGTTCTGTAGATGTCTGTTAGGTCCCTTTGATTAATGACATCTGTTATTGTCATTGTTTCTTTCTTTATTTTCTGTTTCATTGACATGTCCTTTGGTGAGAGTGAGACACTGAAGTCACCCACCATTAATGTGTGAGGATTTATGTGTGGTTTAAGCTTTATTAAAGTTTCTCTTACAAACGTGTGTGCCTTTTTATTTAGGGCATAAATGATCAAAATTGAGATATCTTCTTTATTAGACATTAGAATGTCTAATAAAGAAGTCTTTATTAGACATTAGAATGTCTATTCTATATTCCAGCTTACTTCTTGGGTCTGTATGCTTGGTAAATCTTCCCTTTACCCTCAGATAATGTCTAACTTTGTGGCTGAGCTGTGTTTCTTGTACGTAGCAGAATATTAGGCCCTATTTATGCATCAATTCAGTTAGTCTGTGACTTTTTATTTGAGAGTTGAGCCCATTGATGTTGAGAGAGATTAATGACCAGTAACTGTTAATTACTTTTATTTTGATGTTGCTTGTGGTAGTGTGTTTGCGTGCTTGTCTTTTAGTTTTGCTGTAGTGAAGTTTTCCTTTATTTTCTTGGGTGGTATTTTCACTTTGTCTTTTTTGGGCTGGATTTGTGGGTAGGTACTATTTAAATTTGTTATTTTGTTGTTGAATATCTTGTTTTCTCCATCTATGATTGATTGAGAGTTTTGGTGGGTATAGTAGTCTGGGTTGACATCTGTGTTCTCTTAGGGCCCACATGACATCTGTCCAGCCCTTCTAGTTTTTATCTCTGTTGAGAAGTCAGGTGTAATTTTGCCATTATACATTACGTGACCTTTTCCCCTTGCATTATTCTATGCTTTTGTTGAAATTATTTACTGGGCTTTTTAGAGAAGAATCTTCTTTTTCCTCTATTCCTATTATTCTTAGATTTCGTCTTTTCATGTTGTCCTTAATTTCTTGGATGGTTTATTTCAATGATTTTTTAGATATAGCTTTTTTTTATTGATGGATGCATCGATTTCTTCCATTGTATCTTTTACACCTAAAATTTTTTCTTCCATCTCTTGTATTCTCTTGGAGATGCTTACCTCTGTGCTTCCTATTTTCTTCACTACATTTTCCCTCTTCAGGATTTCTTTACTTTGTGTTTTCTTTAATATTTCCATTTCCATGTTCAGATCTTGAACCATTTTGTTGATTTCCGTCTCTTGTTTATATTTTCCTTCTGTCTCTTGTTTATATTTTCCTGCATTTAATTAAATTCCTTTACCTGTTTGTTTGAATTTTCCTTTATTTCTTTTATTTCTTTCATTGATTTATTTATTCCTTCTTTTTTTTGGCTGTATCTTCCTATATTTCTTTGTGGATTTTATTTGTTTCCAGTTATCATCTTCATTAGCATAGATTTAAGGTCACTTTCTCGAGTTTCACTTGTATTAGGTTATCTAAGGCCGCTCTCCCTTGGATAAATTGTTTCTGGAGATGCCATATTGGTTTGATTTTTCTTGACTATCTTTTTATGCTGGTCTTTACCTATCCGGCTGTCTCAGGAATTGGCTGAGAGTTTCTGGTGCCCGTTGGAGTCCTGGGGTGCTGGGGTAGTACAGGAATTCCCCTGGGCATGAAGCTAGTTGTTTTTGAAGTAGCTCTCCTAAAATTGTTGGATATGCTCTCTGAATGTCTGGTGGTTCTCAGGTAATTGCTCCAGCTCTCTTCAAGTATGTGGTCCTGTGAACTTCCTGGCCTCCTTGGGAGACCAGGGGCTCTCTTCTCACCAGGAGAATTCCTGAAGAAACCTGCACTACCACTAGCATTCTTGTTCTGAATTTAATCATCTGTCACTGCTCAGACACTGTTTTTGCTGGACACAGTCCTCTTAAAGAATCATCAGACCCACAGGTTTGGTCAGTCTCAGTAGGGAGACATATTGAGGTTTGAATCATGGTCCAAGGATGATGCCATCCCTGCCAGACCTCCATAGGTTTGAGGTTGAGTCTTCATGCCTCAGTACCCAGAAGGCAATCAGTGGCTGAGTGACAGGCCTGTGGCTAGAGGCTAGAGACCCTGATCTTGAGAGAACACAGGAAAGCTGGGTACTCTGAGGTCCGACCAGATTGTTTCCCTCACCATATCACGGTATTACCCTGTTTCCCTCACCATACGGTATCCTCTCAGCGGGGAACACAGTCACTGGTGGTTTGGGGCCCACAGTTCAGTCTGTTGTTCACAGTGTAGTCTACTGCTGCCCTGCCGATCAGGCACAGTGTGCTATTTGCATCACCACTTTGGATCTGCCTGAAATGATGATTTTCATGAATGAAGGTTCAGATGAAAGCATTTGACATCCAGCTGATTGACAGATACAAGTGTATTAATGGTTCTGAGCTTTTTGAAACCAATTTCAAACAAAATATGCAATTATTAATAAACATAAGGTGTCAAGTAATTTTAAGATAATCATAAGCAAAATTCTGAAACACAATGGACTCTCATGAATGTGGGCTTTGTACATCTTTTCCTTAGTTGTCAAGTCTGGCATTGCATGTCAGTTTTTAATTTTTTTTTTTAAAGTTTCAGAGCACTAATAAACATATATTGTTAAAAATGGGAAAAAAGACAAAACTATTCTTTTTTAAAACAGGGATTTTATGTCATATCCTCTGAATATTTTTGTATAAAATAATATTTTCCCAATCTCATAAAACATACTTTTAGGAAGAGTTTATAGATTTGAAAATAATATAAGTCAAACATGGGAACAATCCTGCTTATGCAGGTAGTGCATTTTCTCTGAAGTGGCAAACAGCTAGAGAATCGATATTCATGACAAACATTGGAAGAAAAGCGGTCAATATTTAAACCAGGTAAACTCACACCAGCCTATCTCGAAACAATGAAATTTTAATTAACATTGTCAAGAATCAAGTTCCTAAATTTTCTCCAGGTTATGGACTCACATTATTTGCCCCAATGATATGCTTTCTCTCTTCATTTGATTGTAATGAGTCACCAGTTGGGCTCTACATCTCTGGCTTCTGCGACACTCCATCATTTTGTATCTTCATGGGGTCTCCTTCTCGTCATCATGTTGCTCTCCCGTGTCATGGAATTCCTGAAGACCTGGATCAGCAGGACTGGCTCCTTCATACACCCCAATCATTCACAGATGATATACATTTATGGATGGGTCAATTCAAAGCACTGGATCTAGGCCTGGGTAGCCATCAAGGTGGTCAGCATGCTTACTTTCCTTTACCTGCACTATGAGAGTGAGCTCTCTGGTACTGATCTGGCTAGGCTACCCAATCTTCAGGAGAAAGATCAATTATCTCACTCTCATGCCCTTGGAGCCAGCTAACCGGCACCATGCTTCTAGAGCCAGTTCCATTGTGCTGCCCAATCAAGGCATGAAGCCCACTCTTCTATGTGCTCCAGCCTTTGAGGGGTTGTTACAACTCCCCCATTCTCAAATCATTTGGCTAACTCTCCTGTGCCTTTGCCATCAGGGCCAGCTCCACTGGTTTCCACATCTTCCCAAGGTGCAGGGCCAGCACTCCCAAGTGCTACATCCAGTGAGGGAGCAGGTCAAGTTCTCCTTCTTTCAAGAACTGATGGTCCAGCTCTCCCAGCTACTGCAGACACGTAGGGAAGGGGTGGAGGGCATCACCCCTAGCCCAGATCACCTCAGAACAGAGAAGTAGCACAGACAGCTCTCCCACATTGTCACCTTGGGGCCAGCTCTACTGTGCAGCCCAGGAGAGGTGCAGGGCCTGCTCTCCCAAATGCTGCAGCCAGTGAGCTCTCCTGAGCTCATAGCCAGAGGTGGAAAATTCACCTCTATGCCCAGGCCACAGTGTGGAAGACAAGAATCAGGGCACACTCATACCCTTGGGGAAGGCTTACTCATATTCTCAACACAAGGCCAGCTCCACTGTGTTGCCTGGGTGAGTTACAGGGTCTGGTTTCCCAAGAGATGTTAGTGATGAGAGGTATTCCCAGCTCTCCGCAGCACCACAGCAGAAGGGCCACATATGCACAGCTACTGGACATACTTTCAGAGTTAATAAAGATATAAAAGAGCAGACAACAGAGTCCATGTCAGAGACAGCCTCTTCCCCTACTACCCTTAGTAAGGAACCCAAATGGAGACTGAGCTGCCAATCTGCTATATCTGAGAAGGGATTTAGGTACTTTTTATGCATGGTCCTTGGTTAGTTCGTCAGTCTCTGAAGGGCCACCCTGAGCCGAGATTTGTTGGCTTTGTTGGTATTCTTATGGAGTTCCTATGTGCTCTAGGTCCTTCTATTTCCCCACTCTTTCGTATGACTCCTTGTACTCTACTCAAAGTTGGGTGTGAGTCTGAGCATCTGCTTCAATCCCCAGCTGGATGGGGTCTTTCAGAGGACATTTATGGTAGGCTCCCTTATTTTTTAATAGCTGAGTAGTATTCCATTGTGCAGATTAGCAAAATTTCTGAATCCATTCTTTGGTTGAGAAAGATCTAAATTGTTTCCAGATTCTGGCTATTATGAATAAAGCTGCTATGAACAAGGTTGAGCAAATGTCCTTGTTGTATGGTAAAGCATCTTTCAGGTATATGCCCAGGAGCGGTATGGCTGGGTTTTTAGGTAGCACTATTCCCAATGTTCTGAGAAGACAGCAGACTGATTTCCAAAGATAGAGGGAGGGTGGGGCTGGAAGGAGATGGGGGGGGGGCTACAATCAGGATGTAAAGTGAATAAATTATAAAAAATAAATTGAAATTAAAAAACAGAGAGATAAAAATAGAAAATGTGAGAACATTTATTCATGCCACTCTTGAAAAAAAAATTATTTGTAGGAAGAGTTGAGAAAAGCAATTTTCTAGAATTATATACAGAGCATATAAAGACAAATGTATATACAGCCTCTGGCCCTGATATAGGCCTTTTGTGGTGTCTTTACTTTGTCCTCATCACTTGGAAATACAAGGTGTTGCAATGCAAATGTGCCTCAGGTAGCGCTTTCATCATTATTATATTATTGAAACATTTACATGTTAAAAGAGCCCCTATGTACAGCTACTTTTAAAAAAAATTGAAGGTCTGAAAGACTAGCCAGTAGGAGTACTTGTGAGAGAATCATGAGAATGGGAGTCTGGATGGCAGCATTCATGGAACAATCGTGGGACCATGCAAATGCCTGTAGTTGTAATTCCAAGGGATCACCTGCTGCGTTTTGACACAGTTGATCACACACATGTATGAATATTCACATATATGTGTGTGCATATACTCAAAAGTCAATACATACTGTCATGCACATGAAAAAATATCTCAAAAAACCATTGGTACTTATAAATACAGAAACAAGATAAAATTTAGATGATACATGATCAATGTCTGTGGAGAACTATTACATAACACTGGATTAAGCCCAAGAAATATTTTTTTCTCTTGGAATTATACTTTTGAGATTTACTTTATACATTCCTTGATATGTAACTTTTTTGTATTTTTTGTATGAAATGTTTTTTTTTTAATCTTGTGTTTGTAATAATAGTTTCATGAATAAAAAAGACTGTTGTTTGCTTGGTTGAACTACAATTTTCAAGGTCAGTGCATTCACATACTTATCTGCCTATGGTACCCACATAAAAATAGAACATTCATTCAAAGTGCCCTATGTCTTGGGAAGTACCTTTTCCTAGGATTATTATGAACAGATAACATCTTGGTGTCAAAGCATCTATTCCTCTCTACAAGGCTTACAATCAATGAGCCTGCAGGCAATTTTGGTGTCCTTGGGTTTCAAGTCTTGCCAGATCTGGATTTGACAGCAGAATCATCAGGCAGAATAAAAGAGAGACAAGATGCCTGCTGAGTTTTTTTTTTTTTGTTTGTTTGTTTTGTTTTGTTTTGTTTGTGAACTCTGCACTTTCTGATAGCCGTGCACAATTAATTGATAGTTATTTATACAAATGGGTACATTTATAGCATTGGTGCCCAGGAGAACAGAAATAGTCACTATCTGGAGCAGTTACCAAACACAGTATAAACAGTGTGATCATTCTCAAGAGTCTTTTGCATAGACTTTCAGCAGGATACATTTTTATTGAAAAACATATGAAATATATTTTGAACATATTTTTCTTCCTCCCTAGTTCATTTCAGATCCTCTGATCCTTCCTACCCACCCAACTTTATTCTTTTTTCTCTCACCCTGTTTAAAAAAATAAATAAATAAAAACAAAAACGAAAAGAAACACACACACACAAACCCCATAAAAACAGGAAAGAGTAACCAAAAACTACACAAGTAAAAGACAAATAAAACAAAATTTCTCAAACAAAGCAAAATGAGACAGTCTGCAAATGTACTTGAGTTTATTTTGTGTTGTCTAACTCTTCTTGAGCATAATGACTACCTTGAATTGTGGTGACTATATCCAGTGATAGCTCGTTAAGGAAAGGTAATTGCCAGTAGTTATCAGTTGCATTTTTTTTCCTTTGGTTAGGGGTGGGAATGCATGTTTCCTTCTTTCTGTTGGAAGACATCTTTCTTGAACATGTGCAGGCTGTGTATGCTGCCCCAGTCCATATGTGTCTCAAAAGTGTTATGTCTGGAAGACTCTGTGTCCTTGAAGTCATCCATCACTTGACTCTTATAATTCTCTGCTTCCTCCACTAAATACATCTCTGCACTTTGAGGGGAGTGCTTTGGTGAAAATGTTCCATTTGAGGTTCACTTTCTGAACACTGTCAAGTTCTAAGTCTCTGTGTTAATTCTAATTGTTGTAAGAAGCTTCTCTGATAGTAGCTGATAGAGTCACTGATCTATGGATTTTACAGATCTAGTTAAATGTCATTAGGGTCATTTTATCACTATGTTCATTTAGGAGTATTACAGATTTCCATTAAAAATTAATAATAGGTTTTCTATTATGGTCTATGTAACATCAGTTTCTTGGTAACTTCAGCAGTGGCTCCTCTGGGTTCTTTCCCAAAGAATGGGCCATAAGTGCAGTCAGGAAATGTTTAATTACATTATAAAATTATAATGTTTTTGCACCATTGCAATAATATATCTTGCAAACAAGCCATGTTGTAGATCACAAGGTTTATTGTCAAAGTGGTGAGTACCTATATTTTTGGCAGCACATAGAAAACCTTCCACTATTATGTTCTCTCGTCCTTGGAAGTGAAGCTTCTAGTTAGGAATCTACTCAACTTTTCCATGTTCAATAAGATATATAAACGTCTTCAGCAATAGAGCCTTGCCATCAGTTTGAGGAGAATAACCAGTAGTCATGGCAATTGCCTGTCATCTTTAGGGAGTTCCCAAGAGGCTGCTATCACAAATGAGCCAGTAAAATGTAACCAATTTCTGGCACTAGAATTTTCAGTTGGTCACAGAAGTCAGTAGGACTTGTTTTACCTAGTGATATTTTTGAAGCTCATAAAACTGGGAATGACTTAAATATAAAACATTGTTCAAATGTGATTGTCATATATAAATTTAAAAGATTTAGATCTATTAAGTTGGGACAAAATGTTTCATAGCTAACTTGCTACATTTATTTCTACTATTGAGGTGTGGTGAAAGAACACAAATGAAAGGAATAAAACAGTATCAGTAAAGGCAATGGCACGCATGATTGACAAACCTGAAATATTTTTAAAATTGTATAATATAAAAGAGAGAGAATAAAAAAAAATCCTATGGTGATGTAAATGACACGAATAATAAAATCCCTTTTTCTTCACGGTCAAAACTCCAAACAACAACATTTGTATTTGTACTGATCAGCCATCTTTCTTTGTCCAAGCATCTAGAAATTGTGATACAATCTAAACTTCAAGTTATGATTCTTATCACTGGGATTTTTAAATGTGTAAAATGGAGTAATAAACCAGCAGCAATGTTTAAATAATGCAAATAAATAAACTCAAGTATTCACCATGAACAATTAAGTTTATCTACACATACACATACACACACACACACACCTAGGTGAAATAAAATGAAATAAAAATATTTAGTTGAACCATTTTTGGTCCAAGGATGGCATTAAAAATACATACTAACTGCCTGTTGTTGCAGAAATGTCCATGGAGATTTACTACTGAATTGTGCCTCTTAGCCCAGCCACCTCTACCAAAGTCTTCACTGCTAGTTAGGCAGAATTTCAGTTCGGATATTGCCTAGGGTTAGGGTGGCTTTGGGGGAGATTTCTGGCAGTAGATCATAGGGACACTGGCGGAAGGACCCTCAGGCCTGCTTGCTGCCACTGCCTCCTCATGGTGTTAACATGGCATTCATTTGCACAACTTAATCTAGGAAACAGAAAAGCCCCAGGCCTTTCTAAAGCATCCACCCCCTTTTCATGCTTCTTGTCACTGTGAACTCTTGGAGAATTTGTCTGCTTTTCTTTCCTTATAACTGGGACACCCCCCCAAAACAAACAAACAAAAAAAACTTCAGAAAATCTACCATTTCTTTCCTATGGTCCTGAAATTGTGTTAATTATGCATTAAGCAGCATCTGAACCAAACCAGAGACCAAGGAACTAATAGGCTTAGTGGTGGGGAGGGATACCTAGCCAATAAGTTAACACACTATTTCTTTCTCTCTTCTCAACCCATGCTAGAATGACAGCTAAACTTCCTGAATAAAGAATTCACAACTCAAATTTCATCAGGTCACTAAATTGTAATAGTGTTCACACAAAAGTACAGGTGATAAAAACTGCATAGAACCTGCACCCTCACCAAAAACTGAGTGCTGTTAAGCTGATGACTTTTGCACGGCATCTGTGGTTTGTACGAGTGTTAATTTTCTGGGTTTGACAACTTGTTTAGCTATGTACAATTCCATTGAATATTCACAAGAACTTATAAGAAAGAACACTAGTATCTTATTTCAGTGATGACAAAACAGACACAGAAATAGAAGCTGAGTTTCTAGAAGTCACGCAGCTAGAACTTGTTCAGAGTATCCCATGGGTCTCTTGCTGTTTTGCTTTGGTCATGGTTAGATTTTCTTTAAAATTGATACCTGGTGCCAGAGAGATGACACAGATGCTTAGAGCACTCACTGCCCTTCCAGAAGACCTGAGTTTGATTTCTAGCACACCAGTCAACTCACAGCTTCCTGACAGCTCTAGGGACCCAATGGATTTCTTCTGTACTTTGTAGGTATGCGCATGCATGGGCAGACATTCATACATACAGGTAATAAAGACTAAAAATTTAAAAATATGTTGTTCCTCAAGGTTTATGACTCAACCTAAAGATTTGAATTCAAATGGCTAAATGAAGGATGGAAGTTTTATGTTGTTCATTTCTGGGCTGAAAATACAAAACTTTTGAGCCTTTTCTTAACATCCCTTTTAAGTGACTAATATAAAATTATACTTACAGGGGTTTGTTTACTAATTATACTTCCTCAGCCATACATGGAGCTGTTCACTTTTCTAGGTCAAATACGACAATCATGTTGAAAGCTGCTAAGATTGCTACTTCCAGATTGTAATCAAAGTCAGTATACTTGTTACTGCAATGCCAATCTCATGAAGTTTAACCCGGGAATTAAATAAAGGAATTTCATATAAAAATACCCAGTACATTCTAACTTCACTACCTTTCTATCATTCTGCAATTCTTATTACCACTAAAATTACAAACAGATGCAAACTGTAGAGACTTTTATGTTGCTAATATTAGATTTTTCCCAAATTTCATAACCAGTAAATTTATAATTCTTTAGAATAGATTTGGTAGAATGTCAAGGTAATAAATACATATTTACATATTTATATATACACACACAGGTGTGTATTATTTCACCTTTATATACAATAATCACAGAAATTAATATAATGATACATAGTTAATGCTGCAAAAATGGTATCCATAATTATTAGAATTCTGCCTTATTTTCATCTCCTAGTATTTTGCAACTCTCCTAGACTACTTTGTTCTCCTATGTGCAGTCCAGACTTTATCAAAATTTATAGTGCTACTAATGTATCTATTCTTTAAAATTTGTGCATTTTCTCTTTGCTATAGTAATTTCATAACAAGGTATGAAGAAAGAAAATATAATCCCTTTTATATTTTAAGCTTTCTTCATTTAATATTGATGACATATCAGCACGTCATTCATCAGATATCATATGTCAATGAATATCATCATTGTATACATCCTATGTACCAAACAGCCATACCATTTAAATAATGATTGCTATTTTCATTTCTTGATGGGGTATTCCTTGCTGGTTTTACTTCAGTAATATTGGTTGTATTTTTTTTTTTTTATTGTGAACATGTGTTTAAGTTGTTCACTGGCCATCAAAATATCTGAGCTCCATTGAGCTGGGAAAAAAGATACTTCACTCTTCCTCTTCCATCCTAGGTTAACCCAGTTACGTTCTCTTGATGACAGCAGTGGTGTATGAGGAGTGACACCCTGACACCTCTTTAAAACAACATTTACAGTTGCCAAGGATGGATCCAATAGATGAAAATTTTAACTTGGGACATGTTAACTTTTTGACATAATAGCTGGAAAATAAAACAAAGCCTGTTAGTAATGAGAGCAACAATATTGATGATTGCGACAGCAGAAGTTGCAAGTCACTTTATTATAAAAATGTTACCCCTTTTCAAGAAATATATGTAAGATGACAGACTTACCATCATTAACATTTCCTATTCATTCACAATGTGTGTTTACGTGTATGTGTTTAAAATAAAAAACTAAAATAACTTAGTTTGCATTTTTAACTATATCAAAAAGAATGCCTGTTCAGAATACATCTCAGTAAAAGATTGTTAAATGAATGAACTTATTATCATCATCAAACTATTGATAAAATGGTAATTTTTAACTCTCTATCTATTTAAATGCAGATAAATGTCTCATTATACTTGTTTTTCTTAGTCTCTAGGTAAAGGGCATCTGGCCCAAGTGAGTTTATCAGAGTCTAGATGCTGGTCTGCTGGTAACTAAGATACATCTATACAAGGATGAGGAATTCTTCCACTTGCCAGTAGGAGACAAGCTTAATGATGCTCACAGCTGTGTTACCCCTGGGGTCATTCTTGGCATGATTTGGCTTTAGCTGGACCTTTTCTTCTTCAGCTCTCTACAGTGAAGATGAAACGCTTTAGTCTCCTGCACTTGAGCTCATGCTGGCTTGACTCATTAACTGATTCCAGCTGTTCTTCCATGGCAACAGACAATTTCACATCTGCAGGGCCATTTGGATCTCACATGTGTGTGGCAAAGAGCTGCTTGACTGTTTTACAATTTCACGTTGTAGTTAGAATTTGACCCAATTAAAATGAAACATTTTGATTAACTTATATTCTGACAACATATTTAATCACAACATGTTTATGTTTGAAAGGCATATTAAAATATGTGGAGACTGCACACACAGAAAAGTAACTGAAAAAGGGCTAAAATCCAAAAATAAACCAGGGTCTGTTCTTAAGTTTGAATGAAAAATAAGAATGATGAATTTCTACTAATGACCAACATGACCCTAGCTCATTAACATTTTATTTTTAATTAATAAAATAAGGTAAATTTAGATGATCTGTAGTCATGTTTTGGTTTCCAATTTCATGATATTATTATAAATTCATTATGTAGGAAATAAAAATCTGAGCAAATCATAATTACATGAGAAATGAAGGTTTTAAAAAAGGAAATTCAATGTTTTGTAAATAGAAATAATATCAGTGGACATGGAGAGGGGAATGAGAGGAGATGAAGGAGGGAGGGTGAGATGGGAAGGGAATGAGGGAGGGGGCTACAGCTGGGATACAAAGTGAGTAAACTGTAATTAATATAAAAATTTAATTAAAAAGATATAACTGTCTGATGTAAGACTATGGTTTGTTTATATAATACCAAACCACAATGATCAAATGATACTGGGGAATAGAAGCCTAGGTACAATGGCAATGAATTGTGATATTCATGACAATGTTTTTACAAGACATAAATGAATACTAAGGTTAGTGAGATAAGACACAAGGAGACTGACTGTTTTGACATACAAAATTCTGTTCAGTTCTTATCAGTGGCTATCAGAATAGTAGAGTACATTAGGGAAGAAGGTTTTCTCCTAAACTAACAGGCTTGTCTTTGGAACATTTTCTTTATCAACATATTGGAAACTTGGAAAATAAATCCTTTCAACATCTTTTGTTAATAGTGTTAAAATTTGGTAGATTTTCTTGAGAAAAAAAGAAATCCCATACTGACTTTGAACTCTTTGGGTGTAAATAATCTGGGCTGATGAATTTCATTTTAAGACTCTGCTTCTTCCTCCCTTTCCTCATTCCTCTCTCTTTACCATCTACCTTCCCTCCTTTCTTTCCTAGTCTCATCAAATGCCAGTGTGTGTATTGATCTGGAGATATCATATTTTAATGTTAAATGTTATTTTTACCTGATATTTGAGATATTCTACCACACATTTAAAAAAATTAATCATTTTGCTAAGTCACTCATTTATGCATTAATATGTAGATACAATATGTAGATACAATATGCAAAGCATTTTATAATGCTTCTTCACCTTAATTTATCTTAGTTATTTCATAGTAATCGTTCTAACATACACATTTCCATTCTATGCAAGCTTAGTTGTTGTATTCTCTGTCTATGTTGTATTCTTTATCCAGTGTTCTCTATTTTAATGAGTAATAAGGACATTTTCTTCCCATGATAATAACATAAAACATGATAAGGACATGATACTTGAAAAACACACACAAAAAATACTATGAATCTGTAAATTTTGAATTATCAATGGAAGATAGAAACTTTGTTTCTATTTTGTATAAGAGGCAAATTTCTTCAGCTAGAGAGTACATATCATGTCAAAGAATACTGGTATCATGTTTTTGTGGGGCATGGGTTTTGGTTGTATAGAAAAATTGTTTTTTTTTTCTACATTTCCTCTATCTGCTTCTCCTAAACAAGCTGCTGTTAAGCACTAAAGAACTTTTGAAAGTAAACTACACAGTGTGTCTTTTTATATTAGGAAACAAAAGAAGACCTTGCTCTTGATTACCGGATAGAAAATGCGCACACACACACACACACACACACACACACACACACACACACACACCACATACACATAATATGTAACTAAACTTGAAATATTTAAATGAACATCTATACTCAAACTCAAGGCTTTTGTGATCTAAAATAATCTGAAGAGCCAGAAATAAGGAAACTCTTTATAAACCTATCATTTTCTCTTCTTTGATTTTCTTCTGAAATATATTTCAGAGAAAAGAGAAAAAAGAAATAAAGGATACATTTGTCAAAAAAAGTGATAAGGAAGTGTAAAATATCATACATATTTTGGGATATTTTAAAGAACCTGCAAAGACAAACAATGCAAAAGAAATATTAAAAATTAAAAAATAGATCTATTTGTACTCATGGTTCTTAAAAATTCCTTTGTTCTCCTTTTAAATGAAAGGAACCTCTCTCTAATAATAAAGCACCTCCCCATTTAATAATTGTGCAGTGGAAATAGATGTTAATTTGTATCATTGAATGCAGTACATTCAGAAAGAAGTGTGTTGACAGAAGCCCAAACATGTGTTCACAGTGTGAGGAAAGCATTTGCAGTTTGTAAATCTTATTTACATCTGATAGGGAACATAGTTTATCTCCTTAATTTCTTTGTTCAGTTTGAAAAATATCTCACCAAAGTTATATTTATTTTTACATTTTGTACTAAGAATCACTTGATGGACCCCTCCTGGATATTAATCATAATCATATTTAAGGGCACAACAATAATGGTTGTAATGCTTTATTATTATTATTTATTATAATGTATTCATTTGAATCCAGGCTGTAGCCCCCTCCCTCATCTCCACCCAGTCCCACACTCCTCTTCCTGCCCCCATGTCCCTTTCCTAGTCCACTGATAGGGGAGGTGACCGGTGACCCTTCCCTACCTAGTAACACTAGCCTATCAGGTCTCATCAGGACTGGCTGCACCCTCTTTCTGTGTGCCCTAGTTAGGCCAACTCACGAGGAGGATATAATCAAAGAGCTGGTCACAGAGTCCATGTCAGTAACAGCCCAGGCTCCCCTTACTAGGGAAACCACATGGAGACTGAGCTGCCCATGGGCTACATCTGCACAGGGGTTCTAGGTCCTTTTCATTTGTGGTCCTTGGTTAATCCATCAGTCTCTACAGGACCTCCTGATCCCAGAATTTTTGGCTCTGTTGGTATCCTTGTGGAGCTCCTGTTTCCTATAGGTTTTTCTGTCTCTCTTTTCTTCCATGGATCTCCAAAGTGGTTGTACAAGTTTACATTCCCAGCAGCAAAGGAGGAGGGTTCCCCTTTCTCTACAGCCTTTCCAGCACATGTAGTCCCTTGAGTTTTTACTCTTAGCCATTCTGATAGATGGAAGGGGGCATCTCAGGTTCAAAAGCAGGCATGATTTTATTGTGAGCAGTGACAATGAAGTTTATATTTGCTTAAATCTGGAAGATCTTCCTATTTTCAAATTTTCAGCCTTGGTCCTTAGCCTGTGGTGCTATTCTGAAGGCTCTGGGGCGTCTGGGTTAAATAGAAGTAGTCTCTTTAAGATCAATTTATTGTAACAAATTCACAAAATTAACCATCATGCATATAGATGAAAACATCCACTTAAAGAAACACGTGTCCACTCTCCAATCTCTATATATCTGAACAAACTTCTACACAGTTTTAATAGTACTTTTCAAGCCAGGGAGCTTCTTTTAGCGTTTTTCAATTTCCGTTTCAACTACATTTTCATTCACTTACCAATCGCAAAAAGTAAACAGAGATAGAAAGAGAGAAAGAGAGAGAACAAAAATATTTTTGCAGAACTTAGGTGCGTTTTGGTCTGCATTCTGCCCTCCCATGTCAACATTAGTACGTTTTAAAATGTTTGATATAAGTATACTATATCCACACTTTTACAGCTTTTTATGTTTATACTTATGTACAAAATAAGCTATGAAGTAAATGTGTTTACTTTCTTTCTGAGATTTGGCGACTTTCCTTAAAGTTACATATTCAATATCTATACAAGTTTGGTAGTTTCATGTTTTAAAAGTTCAATAACATTTTATATACCTATCAGATTTTCATTATCTACTTATCTTCTGATGGATATCTAGGTTGATTCTACTTCCTTACTGTCATAAATAAAGAAATAATAATCATGGTTATATAAGTCTTTCTATGATATTAAGTTTCCAGGATATGAAGTCTTCTGTATGTGCACAAGTGGAACAGATGAACAAAAGACTTGAAACAGTTTTCAAAGAGAAATACAAATTGCCAGTAACTACTTTAAAAGTGTTCAACACCTAAGGAAGCTAATCAAGAAGGAGGACTCTGACTAAGATGCTCAATCCTCATTCAGAAAGGCAAAAAGAATGGACATCAGAAGAGGGGGAAAACAGGGAACAGTACAGGAGCCTACCGCAGAGGGCCTCTGAAAGACTCTACCCTGCAGGGTATCAGAGCAGATTCTGAGATCCATAGCCAAACTTTGGACAGAGTGCAGGGAATCTTATAAAAGAAGGGGGAGACAGAAAGACCTGGAGAGGACAGGAGGTCCACAAGGAGAGCAACAGAACCAAAAGACCTGGGCACAGTCTTTTCTGAGACTGATACATCCATGGACCATTCATGGAGATGACCTAGGACTCCTGCACTGCTGTAACCCATGGCAGCTCAGTGTCCAACAGGGTTCCCTAGTAATGGGAATCAGGACTGTCTCTGACAGGAAATGATTGGCCTGCTCTTTGATCACCAACCCCTCAGGGGGGTGCAGCCTTATCAGGCTTAAGAGGACAGCAATGCAGAGACTGCTGATGAGACCTGATAGACTAGGATCAGATGGAAGGGGAGGAGGACCGTTCCTATCAGTGGACTTGGGGAGGAACATGGGTAGAGAAGAGGGAGGAGGATTTCTGAGGGAGGTGAGAGGGAGCTACAGGTGGGATACAAAGATAATAAACTATAATTAATAAAAATAAAATATTATAATAAAAAGTGTTCACACCCATAGTCATTGAAGAAATGCAAATTAAGTCTATATTAATTAAGTCTAGATGTCATATCACAAATCAAAATGACTGTCATCAAGAAGTCTGACAAATTTTTAGAAATGTGTGAGGAAAAGACCCATTATCTTCTTTCATCCTTTTTTTCTTTCTTTTGTTTTTTGATGAACATATAAATGATAAAGTGATGAAGAAAATCAGTTTGAAGTTTGTTCTAAATATCAAAAGAACAATGTATCTATTTTTATTAATTGTTGATAAAGCTATATTGTAATCTCAAAATAGAAAAAAAAATCTAAGATTGGGCTTAAAAGATGCTATTATCTCAAATTCCTCTTTCAACCCATCTAATTGCTTGTTTACTGCCATCTAAAAGCATCACTGGTTCAGATTTCTACCACTAAGAATAGTTGGAACCACTCTGCCTTGCCTTCTCTACAAGGATGAACTGAAATAACCCAAGTCATAAACAGAAACACAAAGAAACCTTTATTATTTTGGCTGCTTGGCAACAGTAGTGAAAATTTGCTGATATAAAGCTGATCAAAGTTTTCCTGGATTCTCTGCTCTGTACAACAAAAGAAATGTCTGCAACACTAAATTTTGAATAAAAAAGAGAAATGTGTTTGCCATTTGGTAAGGCTCCAATATTATCAAATTTCTGATAAATTTTCTTTAATCTTAGTGATGAGCATTTTTAAAAATTTAACTTTTTAACAATTCTTTGTTAATTTCACATCATATATGCCAATCTCACTCATCTCCCCATCTCTTCTTACCTTCCCTCTGCCTTTGTACCCCCCCCCCAAATTAAAAAAAAAAAAACTCATTTTGAAAGTTGTAGTATGTCATGGTTTGTCCCACAGCACACCCTTTGTCTATACTTGAAAATATTCATTGCATTAAGTTTTTGGTCTGGTCCAAGGCCTTTGGCTTCTGCTAAACTATCAATACTGAATTCTCATGGGGACATCTTAGATTTTCTGTTGTTGACCTGTATCATGGATATCCTTAAACTTTGGATCTATAGGACTGGCCCTTCACATGCTCAGGCAGTTCAACCATGAGGTAGATATTGGGGTTGGCCAACTCAAAGCCCATATATACATATATATATATATATATATATATATATATATATATATATATATATGTATGATATGCAAGGTGCACAGATCAGTTGAAAATGATTTCTTCCTCTTTGTATGAGTGTGTGAAAGACATCGGTCATTCCTTATGCCAGTCTGGATTATATGCCAAAGTGTAATATCAATTTATATCTATGCCATTTATATTTATGCCATCTATGCATAATAAGTCCTGAGGATTTTGTGGCCAACAAGATTTACTGATTATGCATATACATTTATGTCTGAGACAGTTTAAGAGCTATTCCTATACAGAGAGACCAGTATATACATCATTTCCCTAACATAACACATTTCTTTTCCTCCATTTTGGAATTAGGTCCTTTATATGCTGATCTAATTCAGTAATCCTTTATAAAATCTAGTATATTTATCATTCGTGCTACTTGTCTCATAACTTTTAAAAAATCAAAATTAACAAAACATCATTTAATCTATTTGGGATAGTCTTTATCCCCCCTTCTGTTCTGTGAGGATCTCTTTTAAATTTCTGTCATATTTCTCCATAATTGCTCAACCTGTAGGATTATAAATTATACTGTAAAATTTCCTATGCCATAATGTCCCCAAAATTGTTGTTGTCCATTGAATAGATATGCTGAAGCACCACCAGCCCTAATCTGTCAAGGTACCTCCAAGACAGTCACCATCTCTAAAAAATGTGTAACCATGTAATCTCAGGATTATCATTTCAGAATTCAAGGCAGAGGATCATTGGAATTCTGAATATGTAATAATAAGTAGAATCTAGGTATTTAATTCAATATATGATAGCTCTATGAGTTGTCATTCTATTTCCTCAAGCCACTGTGGACTTTTCTTATCTGAAACTTTTTTTTTAATCTCTGTTCTAGAATCTCTAGCCTAGCAATTCATTTTCCACTCTCTCTGTGTCTGTTTAAATTTGACCTTTCTTAAAAAGAATATACAGAACTATGCTTATTACCGAACATATTATTATGTTATATTGACAGTGAAAATAAACTATATGAGGTTCAAATGTCCTCCTCTACAGGGTTTTCCATTTATTTTTTTAACATGGAAAAGTTATATCTATCTATCTATCTATCTATCTATCTATCTATCTATCTATCTATCTATCTATCTTATTCTCTCAAAATCTATTTATGGAGTTATTTTATCATTTAAACTCCCTATTATTTTTGACTGCTTATGTTCAGTTTGTTTATACACTTATTTATTTATCTATTTGCATCTATATACCCTAAAACATTTATATCTATTTTTATTTCTCTCCTTTTTTTGAAAAAAAAATACTTTCTATGTGCATTTATTTATCTCTCCTATACCACCATTTAAGTTAATATCTTTTCCTGTATTAAACTTTATCTAAACTCTCCCATCTGTGTGTGGTTTATTTCTTTCAATTTATATAACTCTGTCTTAAAGAATTTTATTTTATCAAATTCAAACATTGTGTATCTATTTATGATGTTTCACATACACTCTGTTTCCCTTTCTAGCATCAAAACACATGCTTAAACATTTTTTAACTGGTTTACTGAGTTTGGATATTTTCTGTGTCTGTTTTTTTGGCTTCTGTTTCATTCCTGATGTGCTGTGTTTGGCTATTGTAACTTTGCTCATAGGGAAAAGTGTTTCAGCTCTCTTCCTGACTATGGCCTAAGACTGGACCATATTTCTGTGGTTTGCCTGTGCCCAAGTGCCATCCTGTGTTGGGCCATTGCTCATCAGCTCATGTCATGTCTCTGAATCTACAATCCCAGCCAGCCTCATGTTTTGCCACGTTCTAGAGCTTTGCTCACTGGATGCCTGACTACTCTCTTCTAAGATTGCTGCTTACTCTATCTCCCTGGCAAGTTCCTGCTGTTTGATGGTTGGGTAGTTCTGCCCAGTTCTGATCAGAGACACAGTAGGGCTAGGCCTGTACTCTGTTCAAGGAGCACAGCTTCATCCTAGCTTAGCTTTGATTCCCTGGAACCATGCAGTGCTAAGAAGAGCCTGCTAATGTGCCTTTCAGCTACAGCTTCTCTATTTAGCAGAGGTCTTTTTTCTTAAATAGTCTGAGATTTGAAGGTGTTTTGATGAGGGTTTGTTCCTCTACCTGAGACATTTCTCACGTTAGTTTTGATTCCATGTTTCAAGTATAATATGGCATTTTGTCTTGATTTTTATTTTCTTCCTGGCCCCAAGCTTCTAGAATAATGACTTGAGACTGAAAATATTATTTTCAAATACCTAGGCCATATAACTAGGCTCTTCTCTGACTACCTCATGACTTAAAATAACCCATTATACCAATCTACATTTTGCCACATGACTCGTTACCTATGCTCAGGTACATGTGTTTGTCCTTCTCACATCTTACACACTGAATCTCCTGTGCCTGGCTCTATCCCAGAATCCATTCTGCTTCTTATTTCCTGTCTAAGCCATAAACCATCAGATTTATTGACAGGTGAAGTTTCCATACAGACAAAGATATTCTCTCAATAACTAGGCATGGCACCAATCTATGAGTATAGCAGAATATCATTAGGAATTACTTTTACAGTCTTGTTCAGTTCTAACCTAGGTATCTGAGGTATCTGGACTCTGATTCCTGGCTACCATGCAGTTCACTGCCTGGATTCACTTTCATGGTGTGAGCATCAAATTAAATAAGACATAGGTTGATCACTTCCCTAAGTTCGGTGCCACCATTGCCCCAGCATAACGTTCAGGCAGAATTTGACCAGAGGTTTTTATTAATGTGCTATTGAAAAATTTCCATGGACATGACTAAGAATTTTATCAAACAATAATTATATTATTGATGTAAATAGTATATGGTATAGCTCAATTTTCAATCTGCAATTCATTTTACTTGCATAAAAAGTAGTATCTATTAATGTGTATATACCTATGATTATTGTTTAATGATGGTATTTTTCACAATACTGCAATTTCTATTTCCTTGGCTTTGGAACTAATAACATCCTATGATAATATAATAAATCAGTATTGTAAAAACAGAAATATCATTCACCTTCCCTTGCAAATACAGCTGTCTACTGATAAATATAATTGTTCATGTAATGTAATTATTTGGTGGTTTATTGATGGAAAACATCCACTATGTTGAGAGAAACAGAGGTAAAGCCAAAAGGCTTCTGGGTCAGTAACAAAAATATGCTCAGTCACTGAATGAATGCTGCAGACCATGGGTAAACTCAAACTTCCTCTCAATTCTATAAACTTCAGAACATTCTATAAATTATTTTTTTGGTAATTTAGAGAACAGTGAATTTGATGTGTGTTTGATAATGAATACATTTATCTATAAAGTTATGAATATTCACATTATACATAAAACAAAGTACTTCATGAGTACTGTGAAGGATAGGTGCTCAGAACTGATGATTAAGAATATGTAAATGTAATATTCCACAATTATATTAGCTGATAACTCAGTTTATGTATTATCCCAGCTATAATTATCCCCCAGTTTATTTTCCTCAAACATTATAGTAGGTTTTAGGTATATTTATGACATGAGGCACGATGGTACCTTTAAGATAGCTACTGAAGTTGCTTAAACACTTTATAATTCTCCCCTATCATCTTTTTACTCAGCATATCAACATGAGCTAACATTATGGTTTCTCTTACTATAAATTATACCTATTAGTAAGTTCAACAAATATCTCATCTTCTCCTTCTCTGTTGTGTTGCTCTTCTGATGTGACAAGCTGTCTCTAGGAGCAGGTTTATGCCACATGAACTCATTCTGTTTGCTTGTAACTGATTTCACTTTGAATGGTCACTGGAAATTAGGGCACAGAATGAATGCCCTTAGAGACATTCCTTGCGTGTGATTTTTCTAAAAAGAAAGTTTGTCCCAATGTCATTTACATTGTAATGCCCACAAATCCGGCAGCTTGACACAATAATATGAGCTGGAGCTTAAATATCATGAAAACAAATAAAGTAGTGCTAAATATATGTGCAATTATATAAGATAAAGTTGATAAAGTAAGAAATGTGGATAAAATGGGATGAAAATTCATAGAGATGTATGAAAGAAAAGGCATGCAGATAATAAAGGACACAAAGAGGCCCTATTCGTCTCAATTCTCATTTAAGTATTGTGAATATGAATTCATATAGTAATTACTCTGCTCACTGCCTAAATTAACCTGAAGATTGTCTCTGTCCCTGTCAAGAGGTGAGTCATTATGTCACTACTATGGATTTTCTAGAAATTTTTTTTTTTTTACCTATACTATTTTATTATTTCTATGACAGTTATCTAGAGAATATAGAACACATCCAGTCAAAGAACAAGCATTGATACATGATTCTTTTGGCCATTTTTATTTTAAGGATAAATATTAATTGAAATCTGTGAGCATTATTGTTTTAACAAAAGTGAAGAGTTAGTTCTTCAGTTTCAAGCTGTTTGAGCAATGTTACGATAAGTTATCCTAGATTTATGGCTACTTTGTGTCTGTGAATGTTTGTGCACCCAAGCATGTGTGTGTGTGTGTGTGTGTGTGTGTGTGCTTGCATGTAGGTTGATACATGCGTATGATGTGAATGTATGTGTGCCTGTCTGTGAATACAAGTGGAACAAAGAGAACCCCTTCATTATGACCTTGTCCTTCATACTTGCCTGTTTACCTGAATTCTATTCTGATCACTTTTCTTTACCATTTCTATTTGCACATCTTCCTGACCAATAATGCAGAGTTCTCCTTTACTTTCATGTCAAACACACACACACACACACACACACACACACACAAACACACACATATTTACACATTTATATTATTCATATGATGGAATACATGTGATATATAATTTTTATTCTGCTTTCAATACCTTCTGGTTTTCCCCTTCTACCTCGCTCTATACCATGTCTTCTGTTTTCACGGTGTCATTCTATTTTCATGTTCTTTATATGTGTATGTAAAATATATATTCATATTTAAATCAAGATTCTACAGGAGAGAAAATCCATAATAATCATGGTCGTGAGCTTTTCTTAACATGATTATATCTATTTCTTAACATGAGTATATCTATTTTCATTAATTTCTCTACAAGAAACTTAATTTCATTCATCTTTATAGCTAAGTAAAAGTCCATGTGTTTAATGAATCATGTTTTCTTCCTGAATTCATTTGTAAATAGACATCTAGGTTTGTTGAATACCTTGATTATTATGAATAGTCCAGCAATAAATATAAATGTAGAAGTATTTAATCAATTCAGCCAAATAAAATAGTTGGTTGTAGCAAAACTGGTAAACTGAATTTCCAAAATTAGAATCTAAAATGTCCCCAAAATAGAAGTACTGTGAGTGTTGACCTGGCCAGACAAATGGAAGACTCCACAGGTCACGGAGACAACATATTGTCTGCAGTCATTATGCAAAGTGATCTTCACACTGTGTTTAAGGATTGCAAAGAGGACACAAATTTCAAATTCAAACCCTATTCTCACTCTGAAAACATATCATCATGAAAGTATAGTTATTCAAACCACCCTCTGAGGAATCAGAAATCTAATACATTTCGATGTTAATTATCTTTAAAACAAAAATGAAATAGTTGAGCTTGACATAAAAAAGTAGAAAAATTTCCTCTTGTAGGAATCCTTTATTTCTTAGAAAGTGGACAGATTTCTTTTTCACTAACTTTCATGTTTTAAATCCCAAGGGAGGAGCAGTCCTGTTAGGCCACAGAGGAGAGCTTTGTAGCCAGTCCTGAAGATACCTGATAAAACAGGATCAGATGAATGGAGAGGAGGTCTCCCCCTATTAACCCCCCCATCAAAGGGGCACGGTGGAGATGAGGGAGGGAGGGACTGGGAGGGAATGAGGGATCTGGACACGGCTGGGATACAGAGTTAATAAAATGTAACTGATAAGAAAAAAATAAAATTCAAAAAAAATCCCACTAAAATTCATTTAATCATTTATTTCTTCCATATTTCTTAGTATATAGTTATCACATTGTACACTTAGTGTTTGGGTTATAATTTTTTTCATAATTTATCATTTACTTGATTTTGAAACCTATGTTATACAAATGGCCAAGCAATGACTTTGGTTTACTCTCAAGATGAGAAATCTATGATTATATGTTAGGCCACTCTTTCGATATTAAATTTTATGCATGTTATATATGTGGGGGATTTCCATCGTTTTGTATCAGTTTCTTCTGATGCAATACCATCCCTCTTGAAGCGAAGTTTGTTAAGAATCAAGACTCATAAAGTGAGGTAAAAAACAGGATTTTCCAAGTGCAATAGAAACAGTAGAATGTTCTAAAGGGAGGTGAAACTTTCTATCCTGAATAGAAGCTTCTAAGCTCAGGAAGAAAACAAGGCAATAGCTCTAGGAAGTCCCTCAAGCTGAACATATTCATTAGGTCCTTTGCTCTTCAAACACATATAGGCTCTAAGGACTCTTAGACAAGCTGAGCTGCCTAGAAAAGTATCAGATTAAACCTGAAATCTATAAGAAGCAGAGACAAGCCAAACTGCCTAGATGTCCAGGAAAACATGATAACCTAAAACAGACAGTTTCTCATATTCCTGCATGATGTACAGAAAAATAATGTCACACAACTATTTTTAAAAACAAAAACAAACCACTGGGGGGATACAAAGTTAATAAAGTGTAATTAATTAAGAAAAAAAAGCAAACAAACCAAATATGCTATAGAATTACAAAAAAAGATTATGGGAGGAGATGAGGGAGGGAGGGTAGGATTGGGAGGGAATGAAGGAGGGAGCTACAGCTGGGATACAAAGTGAATAAACTATAATTAATATAAAAATAAAAATTAAAAAATATACAGATCCTTTCTTTGATTCTCTTTTAGCCTCTGTTATTTTGGTGATTAAATAGCATCTAGAAGATCTAGGACAATGAATGTTCAAATTTTCTGACATTTATTTTTATGTGTATTTACTAGGTATTTTTATCTTGTAGGTTCTTATAACCTCAGCTTTCCTTGTTAACACAAATTACGATTCACGAATTTGAATGTACGAACAAGCATTATCCATTTAGAGTGATTATGTAGAAACAATACACAATTCTGCAGAGATAAACACTTTTACATTGCTTTGGTATGGGAAAAAAAGATACAAATGTTGAATAAGCTTTATTTCAAATTGTCCATACTAATTACCTACTCTTTATCATAATGTCTGCAAAAGACTCTGTCCTAATGGGAATATTCAGCATTATTCAGAAGCCTCAGTTAAATGTAATCATTTGATAGTGTTTTCTGGTTCCAGATGTTTTTCACCTGTCTAGTCTCTGCCCCCTTCGCTCTAAATGCTCATATTACAGTTTCTCATGCAGTGCATATTTTCTCTTTGTGAGTGCACACGGTCTAATTTGGAATACCATGACATCATGATGCTCGTTGCATAAAATGTCATATATCAATAAAAGATAAAATAGAAAAGAAATGTGAGACTTGCCATTAATTGCAATGCTGTCATGGTATGTTATCACAAACAAAAAAACATTTTCAGCTGTGTATAATCAACATATTTCATCTATAATAGTTACACATGTTTTAATCTTACCCATGAAACCAAGACCCTTTGGTTTTTGCTATTGTTTATTCTCTAAAGAATTTCTAAAGCTTTGGATTTGATGAGTAAATAAAACACTTTTTTTGTTTGTTTTTTCTTACCATTACTTATTCATTCTGTTCCCAAACACAGATGTTTGTTTTTGAAATGGTACATTTTTATATTTAGCATCTCTTCCTCTTCCGATATTCAAAATAGTGCTGGAGGTGCTGCTCAAAGACAGAGCATTTACTTAGCATACAAATGGCTTTCTATTCAGCACTGTAATAGCAAAGCAGAATGAAAACTAAAATTAGTCCCTTTTCTTATAATTAAGAAAAAGTGACTACGTTTTTATGGGTGGGTGGTGTTCCTCTCCCTCCACTAGGAGTCCTGTCTAGTTAGGGAGTGGCCTTTTCACTCTCCATGAGCCCTGTTACTAGGAGTTTAAGTTAAAGTCAGTCTTACATCCTCTCAGGAGCCTTCCCTATAGTAGGTCTTCCTCTTGTTACAGAAAAGTCCCTACCCAAGGTTTCCTCTTCTCTGTAAGCCCATTGGTTTTTCCAACCTGCTCTCCCCAGGTCTGATATCAACCCTCATTTCTCTCTATGCTTCCTCTCTTAGCCTGTTCCCTCTCTTCAACGACTTCTGCTGTTGTTTCTATTTTCAATGCTGAGTGTGAATTAAGCATCTTCTTTCTGGTCCTTATTATTTCTCTTCTTTAGGTCTGTGAGTTGTAGTATGGTTTCCCTGTACTATTTAGCTAAAATCCACTTATTAGTGAGTACATACCATATGTGTTTTTCTGGGTCTAGGTTACCTTACTCAGCATAATCTTTTCTAGTTCCATCTATTTACATGCAAATTGTATGACTTTCTTGTCTTTAACATTTGAGTATTATTTCATTGTGTGAATGTGCCACAATTTCTTCAGCCATTCTTCCGTTGAGGGACATCTAGGTTGTTTACAGATTCTGGTTATTATGAATAAAGGTGCTATGTACATAGTTGAACAAATGTCTTTGTTGCATGGTAGAATATCTTTCGGGTATTTACTCAGTAGTGGTAGAGCTGGGTCTTGAGGGAGATCTACTCCAAATTTTCTGAGATAGCAACAGATTGATTTCCAGAGTGGTTGTACAAGTTTACACTCCCACCAACAATGGAGGAGGGCTCCCCTTTCTCTACATCTTCTCCAGCATGTTCTGTCACTTTTGTCTTTGATTGTAGCCATTCTGATGGGTGTAAAATGGAAGATCAGAGACATTTTGATTTGCATTTCCCTGATGCCTAAAGACCTTGAACATTTCTTTTGTGTGTGTGTGTGTGCGTTTTAGTTTTATTAATCACGTTTTATTCACTTTGTATCCCCCCATAAGCTCCTTCCTCCTCCCCTTCCAATTCCACCTTCCCTCTCCCTTCTTCACTAATGCCCCTCCCCAAGTCAGCTGATAGGGGAGGTCTTCCTCTCCTTCCTTCTGATCCTAGTCTATCAGATCTCATCAGGAGTGGCTGTATTGTCATCTTCTGTGGCCTGGTAAGGCTGCTCCCCCCTCAGAGGGAGGTGATCAAAGAGCAGGTCAATCAGTTTATGTCAAAGGCAGTCCCTGTTCCCATCACTATGGGACCAACTTGGACATTGAACTGCCATGGGCTATATCTGTGCAGGAGTTCTAGGTTATCTCCATGTGCATGGTACTTGGTTGGAGCATTGTCATCTTCTATATGAGTGAATATATTCCATGTGTGTCCCTCTGCTGCTGTGATAGCTCACTCAGGGTTATCCTTTCCAGTTCTCACCATTTACCTGCAAATAACATGATTTCCTAAGTGCTTCTCAGTCATATGATATTCCTCTGCTGAAAATTCTCTGTTTATCTCTGTACCCAATTTTTAATTGGATTATTTCATTTGTTGATGTTTAATTTCTTGAGTTGTTTATGTATTTTTTCACAGATTTAATTTTAGTATATTTCATAAAATTTGAGCCTCAAAATACATTCTTTTAAATAAATTAGGGAAAAATGTGGAGGAGCACCAATGAATCATACTAGTAAAGAAACATTATCTTGACCTCCCCACCCCCCCAGGGGAGGAACAGTCCTGTTAGGCCACAGAGGAGGACTTTGCAGCCAGCCCAGAAGATACCTGATAAAACAGGGTCAAATGAAAGGGGAGGAGGTCCTCCCCTATCAGTGGACTTGGAAAGGGGCAAGGAGGAGACCAGGGAGGGAATGAGGGAACAGGATACAGCTGGGACACAGTTAACAAAATGTAACTAATAAAAAAAAATAAAAAAGAAACATTCTCATATAACATATAAAAATTAATTTACCATTATTTCATATCTTATTGACGATCACTTCTACTTAATTCATGATCTGAGGTCAAATTTTGAAAATTCTTTATTATACATGCCTTTTGCCTCAGTGTTCCTTGAAATAGATAATGGCAAATCATTAATATTTAAGTAGCAAACAGGTCTTTCACTTGCTTGGTTACAGTCACCCCAAGGTACTTTACGTTTTTAGTTGTTATGTTGAAGGATGTTTTTTCCCTAATTTCTTTCTTGGCCATTTTGTCTTTGATATGTATAGGAGGGCTTCTAATTTTTTGGAGTTAATTTTGTATCCAGCCACTTTGCTGAAGTTGTTTATCAGCTGAAGGAGTTCTTTGGTTGAATTTTTGGTGTCGCTCATGTATATTATCATATCATCTGCAAATAGTGAAACTTTGGTCTCATCCTTTCTGAATTGTATCCCCTTGATCTCCTTTAATTGTCTTATTGCTCTAGCTAGGACTTCAAGTATGATGTTGAAGAGATATGGAGAGAGTGGGCAGCCTAGCCTTGTCCCTGATTTCAGTGGGATTGATTTAAGTTTCTCTCCATTGAGTTTTATGTTGGCTATAGGCTTGCTGTATATTGACTTTATTGTATATTGACTTTACTATGTTTAGGTATTTATTTACCTTATATCCCTGATCTCTCCAAGACTTCAAACATGACTGGCTGTTGAATTTTGTCAAAAGTTTTTTTGGTATCTAAGGAGATGATCATGTGGTTTTTCTCCTTCAGTTTTTTTTTTTTTTTTTTTTTTTTTTTTTAATGGTGGATTACATTGATGCACTTCTGTCCATTGAACCACCCTTGCATGCCTGGGATGAAGCCTATTTGGTCATGGTGGATGATTGATGTGTTCTTGGATTCTGTTTGCCAGTATTTTATTGAGTATTTTTGCATCAATGTTCATAAGAGAGATAGGTCTGAAGTTCTCTCTTCTTTTTTTTTTTTTTTTGTTGGGTCTTTGTGTGGTTTAGGTATCAAGTTGACTGTGGTTTCATAGATTGAGTTTGGTAATGTTCCTTCTGTTTCTATTTTTTGGAATATTTTGAGGAGAATTTGGATTAGCTCTTCTCTTAAGGTCTGGTACTGATAAAATAGGGTCAGAAGGAAGGGGAGGAGGACTTAGAGAGGGGCAGGGAAGGTATGAGGGAGGGAGGGTGGGATTGCGAGGGAATGAGGGAGGGGGCTACAACTGGGATACAAAGTAAATAAACTGTAATTAATATAAAAAGTAAGCGGCAAACAACTCACAGTGTTTATATTTTCAAATGTTTTCCTAGGCATTTACCATTGTTAAAGAAATTGTTGAACACTGTGATTATAAGAACACTTGATGTCCTGGCAATAAATATGCCTTCAAAGGTAGAATCTGTATATACAGAAGACTTTCTGGTTTGTCTATGTTCTGTTCAGAAGATTTAAAGGAACAGTAACAACAACAAATACTGATCTCAGAATTGTAGTATGTGCCTTTTTAGATGTATAGTTAGCTATATGATTTGAGTTGAGAAATAGAAAGTTTGGAAAAGACTCTAAGGATAAAGGTATCACAACCTGAACTCCACCTGGAAAGACTTTCAGGGCAGTTTCCATCACTTTAAATCACTACCAGTACACCTTCCATGTACTGGAAGTTGAAAAACAACTATAGAAGAATCAAAAATGGAAAAGCTCCATTTATTTTATGAAAACTAAATGGAATTGCAGCCTGATGAAGAATGAACACGAGTACATTGGTTATAGAGACCCAGGAAGAGGATGGAAACAACATTGACAACAATAAGAAAACACATAAATAGTCATCAATAAGAAAACACATAAATAGTCATCTCTGAATTACACAGGAACATCTCTGCCAATCCTGTTTTCTTTTTTGATGAAGAAAACTATTCAATGTTCATCTTCAGGATGGTACATTATGTAATTTAACTCCAGAAGAATTTTCCACTTTGAAGAAACTAGAGCTCTGTGAACCATACCGAAGTTTTATAATAATAATCCGAAATCTGTACATGTAGATTCTGTGCTATTGGGGGTGAAGAGAGATATGAAATAAATATTTGGAGTGATTTTAAATATCATATTTAAACAATAGTACCTAATCCATTGCTGTTATTGGGTGATAGTATAAATTAGTTTCTTTGGCCATGCCACATTTGTTTCTATTTCAGAAAGTCCTGTTCTTCCCCAAAGGAATACAACATGCTACTTTCCCTTTCCCAGAAGTGAGGATGAATATAGTGGTCCTGGAAAAAAAAAAGTGGGTCAAAGATTCTCTCTGATTTTAAAAGAAGAGATTTGGGCCCAAGATAACAGACTGACAATATTTTCCTAGATTATTCATGATTTGTTTTTCTATAAAATTATTTTTTTTCAGTTCTTGTTTATTTCACTTAATTTTTTAAATGTTTTTAATTACAGTTATTCACTTTCTATCCTAGCTGTAGCCCCCTCCCCACCTCCTCTTAATTCTACCCTATCCAAGTGGGTTCCATTGTAATAGGAACAGGGACTGTCTCTAACATGAACTGATTGGCCTGCTCTTTAATTACCTGAGGGGGAAGCAGCATTACCAGGCCACAGAAGAAGACACTGCAGCCACTCCTGATGAGACCTAATTGACTAGTATCAGAAGGAAGGGAAAGAAGACCTCCCCTATCAGTGGACTTGGGGAGGGGCATGGATTCAGAGGGTGGAGGAAGAGAAGGATTGAGATGGGAGGACGGAGGGAACCACAGGGAGGATACAAAGGGAATAAAGTGTAATTAATAAAGAAAAAAATGTAAAAATAAATAAATAACTAAATAAGAAACTTAAAAAAAAAAAGAAATGATCAACATCCTTAGCCATCATCCATCATGGAGATACAAATCAAAACGACCCTAAGATTTCACCTTACACCCATCAGAATGGCTAAGATAAAAAACTCAAGTGATCAGATTATGTCTGCTCTTTGATCACCTCCCCCTGAGGGGGGAGCAGCCTTACCAGACCACAGAAGATGACAATGCAGCCACTTCTGATGAGAACTGATAGTCTAAGATCAGAAAGAGGAGAGGAAGACCTCCCCATCAGTGGACTTGGGGAGGGGCATGCATGCAGAAAGGGGAGAAAGGGTGGGATCGGGAGGGGAGGAGGGAGGTGCTTATGGGGGGTACAAAATGAGTAAAGTGTAATTAATAATAATAATAAAATATTTAAAAAACTCAAGTGATAATACTGAAAGACCCCCTGAGGGTATCTGCTCCAAGGGCAAGGGCACAGAGATCCACTTCTAAATCTGGCCAATGGGGCTGGGCCCCAATAGAGGAGCTTGTCATGACTATATCCCCAGCTTGGTTTTCGATGACCCAAGTATAATTGTAAACCTGATGAGGGGAAGCATAAGTTATTTGTAGACTTAAAATTAGACACAAGCTTATTAGGGCTCCCCACGAGTCACTCTTATCTTCAAGGGATTTTGGGTGCGGTGAAGTCTCCATCTGGCTTTCGACTCCGGGTGGTCGGGTAGGAGTTCGGGATCGGCGGCCTTGATGTGGGAGGCGTGGACCCAGGCTGCGATGCTGTCTACCTTTAGGGCCGTGGGTGTCGTTAGTAGTACAGTGTAGGGTCCCTTCCAGCGCGGCTCTAGGTTCTTGGTCTGATGTCGTCGCACCCAGACCACGTCCCCGATCTGGAATTGGTGGGGTATCACAGGTTGATTTAGCTGTTCTTGGTATGCAGCTGCCAGTGGTTTCCAGACCTCCCGTTGTACGATTTGCAGTGCCTGTAAATGAGCTTGGAGAGAAGGTCGAGAGAAAGAGGCTATGTCAGGGTCGAGGAAGTGGGCAGCTGGCGGTGGGGCACCATAAAGGATTTCAAAAGGAGTGAGTCCATGAGGGCCAGGTGTAGTTCGGGCCCGATACAGTGCTAAGGGGAGGAGGGTCACCCAATCCCTAACGCCAGTTGCAAGCGTCAATTTAGTTAAAGTCTCCTTAATAGTTCTATTCATTCGTTCTACCTGTCCTGAGCTTTGGGGACGATAAACACAGTGTAATTTCCAATCAATCCCCAGTAGTGTGGCCACCGACTGACTTACCTGGGAGATGAATGCAGGGCCGTTGTCGGAGCCCAGTGCCTGTGGCATACCATACCTGGGGAAGATTTCTTCCAAAAGCTTTTTGGTGACGACTCTGGCAGTTTCATGTTTGGTAGGGTAGGCTTCTACCCATCCAGAGAAAGTGTCCATGAACACCAGCAGATACCGGTATCCATATAGTCCAGGCATGACTTCTGTGAAATCAACTTCCCAATGGGTTCCGGGTCGGTGTCCCCGGACTCTGGCCCCAGGACCCACCTTACTGTGTCCAGCATTTACTTGTGCACACACGGTGCACCTTTCTGCCACTTGCCGTAGAATCTTGTCTTTCCCCAGCAGATGGTAGGTGTTTTCTTCTTTTTCAAGAAGGGCTTTCATCTTTCTGTAACTCAGGTGGGTCAGTTTATGGAGATAATCAACCAAGTAATAGGTCAGACGTTGGGGCCACACTAGTTTTCCCTCTAATGTCCATTTCTGCGTTTTAGGGTGGTAGGTAGCCCCCATTTCTTTTAGTAGGTTTTGGTCTTCCTGGCTATATTGCAAAACAGGCCCTTGATCTCGTGTAGGGGAGTCTATGATTGTTTCCTCTATTGTCAGGACTTGAGAAACAGTAGGGCTTTCCTGTTGAGCCACCCTGCGGGCAGTTTCATCTGCCAAGCGGTTACCTCGAGCCTCAGGGCTGTTCCCTTTTTGGTGGCCCGGACAGTGAATGATGCTCAACTTTAAGGGTAGGAACAACGCCTCGAGCAAGGCTAGTATTTCAGCCTTATTTTTGATTTCTTTTCCCTCCGAGGTCAACAGTCCCCTTCTTTGGTATATTTCCCCCTGAATATGGGCCGTGGCAAAGGCATAGCAGCTATCGGTATAGACGTTGAGCTTCTTACCTTTTGCCATCTGGAGGGCTTGAGTCAGGGCGATGAGTTCAGCCCGCTGTGCTGAGGTACCAGGTGGTAAGGCCCTAGCCCAAATTACCTTAGTCTCAGTGGTGACCGCAGCCCCTGCTCTTCGTTCTCTGTTGTCTAAAAAACTGCTCCCGTCTGTGTACCAGGTGAAGTCGGCGTCAGGGAGGGGCTGATCGGTCAAATCAGGCCGGGTGCCATGTACCTCTGCAAGTATCTGGAGACAGTCATGAGTTTCTGGACTCTCCGGTAGGGGAAGTAGTGATGCTGGATTGAGTGTTACCACAGAGCCAAAACGTACGCGGTCCGTGTCTAGTAGTAGAGACTGATAGTGGGTCATGCGGGCATTTGAAAGCCATTGGCCCGGAGGTTGTTTGACCAGGGCTTCCACTGCATGAGGAGCCAAAATTGTTATCGGTTGCCCCATTGTTAGCTTACTTGAGTCTTTGGTCAGGAGGGCAATTGCCGCAACCATCCTCAAACAGGGAGGCCACCCTGAAGCCACCGGGTCAAGTTTCTTGGACAGGTAGGCAATCGGGCGCCTCCATGGCCCCAGTCTTTGAGTCAGGACTCCTTTAGCATAGCCTTGTTTCTCATCAACAAATAGCTCAAAGGGCTTATTTAAGTCGGGAAGTCCCAATGTGGGGGAGGTTATTAAGGCCTCTTTAATAGCTGTGAAGGCCGTTTGTTGCTCATTCCCCCAGGTGAAAAGGGTACCTGGTTTGGTGAGTGGGTAGAGCGGTGCAGCCATTTCGGCAAATCCTGGAATCCAGAGCTGGCAGAACCCCGCCGTTCCCAAGAACTCCCTCAACTGCTTTGGGCTTTTAGGCACTGGAATATTCAGGATTGTTTGTTTTCGTGCTCTTGTCAGCCATCTTTGACTATCCCTGATCTGATAGCCTAAGTAGGTGACTTGCCTCTGACATATTTGGGCCTTTTTAGCTGAGGCCCTATACCCCAGAGTTCCCAAAGCCCTCAAGAGGGCCTTTGTTCCTTCCCTACATTGTTCTTCAGTTCTTGCAGCCAGGAGGAGATCATCCACGTATTGGAGCAAGATTAGGGCTGGGTGTAATACCCTAAAGTTAGCCAGGTCTCGATGTAATGCTTCGTCAAACAGGGTAGGGCTATTCTTGAACCCTTGGGGGAGCCTAGTCCAAGTGAGTTGTCCTGATAACCCCAACTCTGGGTCCTTCCATTCAAAGGCAAAAATGTACTGGCTCTGAGGATGGAGCCTTAGGCAAAAGAATGCATCCTTGAGGTCCAGGACTGTACACCAAATATAGGCCGGTGGTAATTCGGTCAGCAAACTGTATGGATTAGGGACTGTTGGGTGTATATCCTCTACCCTTTTATTGACCTCTCTTAGGTCCTGAACGGGGCGATAATCGCCTGTGCCTGGCTTTTTGACCGGAAGGAGGGGAGTATTCCAGGGAGACTGGCAAGGGGTCAAGATTCCCTGTTCCAAAAGCCTCTTTATGTGGGGCCGGATTCCTTGGTAGGCCTCTCGAGACATAGGATATTGTCTGATGGAGACTGGAGTTGCGGTCGCTTTGAGGGATATAATTAGAGGTGGCTGTTGGGTAGCCAATCCCATTCCCCCTGTTTCTGCCCAGGCAGATGGGAAGTTGTCCAACCAGTCAGATATGTCCTCAGCCGGAGGCCCCTCAGGGGGCCTCTCAGGCTCATGTAACCGATATTCATCCTCCAGGCTAATGGTCAAGACATGTAATGGTTGTCCCTGCGGCCCCGTAATATGGGCTTTAGTCCCTTCCAAATGAATCTGCGCTTTAAGCTTCATTAATAGGTCTCTTCCAAACAAAGGGTAAGGGCAATCAGGTACATGCAGAAAGGAATGGGTCACCTTACCAGTAGCAAGCAGTACCTTTCTTTCGGTGGTCCAGCGGCACTTCTTCTCTCCAGTAGCTCCCTGAACCCATGCTGACTTATCAGACAGGGGTCCTGGAGACGTGGTGAGCACTGAGTGTTGAGCTCCGGTGTCCACCAAGAAGGTGACGGGTTGGACCCCCACGTTAAGGGTTATCCTGGGTTCAGGGGGGGCTCCTGACCCCGACCTCCCTAATCCTCGAGATTGAGTAGGGTAGTTTGAGGCCGGAGTTTGCGTGGCCCCTTTGGCTTTTTCGGACAGTTTTGGACCCAATGACCTTTTTCTTTACAGTAAGCACATTGATCTTTATCCAGTGGGAAGTTTCTTCGACCTCCCAGGTCCTGTCTATTCTGCCTCTGACCTGTCACTACGGTGGCCAACAACTTACTGAATTCCCTGTTTCTCTTACGTTCTCTCACATTCTCTCTCTCCTCTGCTTCTTTCTTCAGTCTCTCATCTCTCTCTTCCTGCACTGAACACTCTCTCAAGTTTTCTAGTCTCTCTAACTTCCTTCTGATATCTGGGGCAGATTGCCAGATGAAAGACATGGCCACGTTAGTCGCCTGATCTGGGCTCTCTGGATCATAGGGAGTGTACATACGGTATGCCTCTTTAAGTCACTCTAAGATAGCGGAAGGGGACTCCTCAGACGTTTGAGTCACCAACTTAACCTGGGCCAAATTGGTAGGGCGCCTTGCAGCCCCTCGGAGACCCGCTATAAGCAACTGGCGGTAGAGATGTAGGTGTTCCCTACCACGTTTGGTGGAGAAATCCCAATTGGGTCGTTCCAAGGGGACAGCAGCGTCAATCCGGTCGGGTAGTTGGGTAGGTTGTCCGTCATCTGGAACATTTTTGCGGGCCTCTAAGATGACTCGCTGTTTCTCCTCTGTGGTCAGCAGCGCCTGGAGCAGCTGCTGGCAATCATCCCAGGTAGGCTGGTGGGTCACTAGAATGGACTCAATAAGGGCTGTTAACCTAGAAGGGTCCTTTGAAAAAGGGGGATTGTTATTTTTCCAATTATATAGGTCAGACGCGGAGAAGGGCCAGTATTGGAGTTGGCGGTCTGGCCCTGTCCGCAACGGAAATGCCTGAGAGGAGGGATCAGGAGTTATTTCCCGACGCCCCCTCAGTTGCCCTGCTACCGGGACGAGGGGGGTTCTTCTTGGGGTTCCCGTCTTGCAGCCGCCCCCTCTGGTTCCTCTACAGGTACAGGGTCTGGGTTCCCATATGGAGGAGGTTGTTCAGTTAGGAGGTCCAGAAGGGGACCATCATCTGCCGGCAGCACTGGGGGTGTCTTCTTTTGCCCAGAGGTCTCCTTTGGATCCGACTTCATACGAACTGGAAAAAGTGTAGAGTTAGCCGGGACTGGAACTAGTGGAGGAGAAAGAAAAGGGGCGGACGGGGTGGACCTCGGCCGAGGGGGAAGGAAAGGTTTTACCCATGGTGGGGGATTCTTGACCAGAGATTCCCATGTGATGATATAGGGAATTTGGTCAGGATGCCCATGGGGTCCAGGATCCATGACTTTGACTTTAACTTGTAAAATAACTTCTAAGTTAAAAGTGCCATCTCGTGGCCAGCCCACGTCAAAGGTGGGCCACTCCGATGAACAGAAGGTGTCCCATTTCCCTTTTCGCACATCCACCGAGAGGTTGTGGGCGATATCACGGACTTCCTTGAAATGCTGTAAAGTTAAACTTTTGGGGGTGGTGACAGTTTGTCCCATGTTTTCAGCTAGATAGAAAGCACTTACTATACTTATAGCAAAAATTAGACAGACAAAACACAACACAAGCCGCGCGGCACGAGATCGGCGCAAAACTGAAAGCAAAAATTCAGATGGAGACTGTGTTGGAGATCCGGTTTCTCTGTCTCCCAAATGGAGCATGTAGCCTTCGGTCAGGGGCGAAGCCCCAAAAAGCCCGAGTCGGCTCGTACTTCCAGTCAGACGGGGAGCCAAGCTGGCCCCCACTCAGATGAGAGTCGGTGGGACCGAACCCACTCAAACTCTCTCAGACACCTCTGGGACGTCTCCCAAAGGTTGCGGAAGAGAAACGCACGACAAGATGACGGCTACACACAACAGAAAAGACGGCTGGCCAGCTTACCTCCCGAGGGTGGGTCGGTGGTCCCTGGGTGGGGGGTCTCAAATCCCGGATGAGCCCCCACATGAAAGACCCCCTTGAGGGTATCTTTCGTCTGAGAGACCCCCTCCCAAGGATCAGCGAGTCCAGGCGTTCGGATGCAAACAGCAAGAGGCTTTATTGGATACACGGGTACCCGGGCGGAAAGCCACTCAGATGACTTTACGCGTCTTTCTGGGTGGAAAGCTGGGTTTTTAATAGGGTTAGAGCGAAAGCACTGATACAGAAGTGAGAAGCATAGTTACAGGGAGCTGATTGGCTCTTTCACATGAAACCATAACATGAATCAGGGTTGGCAGGGACACCAGAATTCCAGAAACTGGGTGGTCAAAACAATTATGATGACCTTGACTAGTGCCGCCATATGTTGCTTTTCTCAGGACTCCTATCTCAGCCGGACCACCTGTCAGATATCCCATGAGGGTGGTCAGGACAAGTTGTTTTTGGCTCAGTTGGGGCAGCCTTGACCGCAGATATCTTGAGGGGGGGACTTAGCTGGATTTCTCAGAGTAATTTTTAGTTCCCATCCGGCCTTTACTATTTTTCCCAGAACTGTGGTACACCACAAAATGGCGTTAGCTATGTTTAACTCTGTTTAACTCAGGGTGATATGGGGTCTTTCAATACATGCTGGAGAAGTTGTAGAGAAAGGGGAACCCTCCTCCATTGCTGGTGGGAATGTGAACTTGTACAACCACTGTGGAAATCCTTCTGGCACTTTCTCAGACAAATAGGAAGAGTGCTATCTAAAAGTTTTTCTTACGTATTTGAAAGTTTGTCAGTGTCATTTTAGCACTTAAAGTTAATCTGACTTGCATGACAGAATGAACATCAAAGAAGCTGATATCTGCAGACACAAATGTTTAGAAGAGGTGACCAAAGCCTACATCTGAGGGCTTTCACATGTTTTAAATATACAGAATTGGTCTCCAGTGAGCCAAGACAAACCTGGTTTTTATGATATCCAAAGAAATAAATAATAAACCAAATAAATAAAACTAAAAATTCAGTGTTTTCTGCATTCACTGAGCTTATTCATAAACGAGTATGTATTCTAGAAAGCCTTTCACCATGTAAATACTAATTTTAAATTTACTCTGAAGGTTTAGCTCCAATCATGGTACTTTAATGAATTAGTAGCTGTGCATTTTCTTTGCTATTAATTACCTATTTCTGACTATATACCTTAAATATGAGAAAGAATATGATCCCATAATGATTCTTTTGAAATGTCATATGTTAAATAAATAGCAAATTCACTTATGCTCAAGTATAATTGTATACTTACATATCACTTCAAGACAACCAGGTGTGAAGTTAAGTCTCTGTTTCTAAACTCTCAAAATTCCTATAATTAAGATTATTTTCTGTTGAGCTTTTGTGTTCCTTATATATTTTACACAGCAATTTTTTTATCAGATGTATATTTTCCAAATATCTTCTTACATTTTACAGTTTTTTCTTCATTCTATTGAATATTTACTCTGTAGTAGAGTCACTTTAGGGTTTGAAATTGTCCCTTACCCAAATTTGCTACACATATGCTACACATGGGCACCTTACCTTCCCCAAAAATAAAACAAAAAATATACTTCTCTGTTCTGGGGAGTATCTTCAATGCTTTCAGTATTTCAGGTCTTACATTCAAGTCTTTAATCAATGTTTTAAGGATGCTTTTTTTGAGGTTGCTACAAGGTTTTCATTAGTTTTGGTTACAATAACTTAGTCTCCAGTGATACTACCTTATGTAAATCTGATCCCATCTGATTGAAGCAAGCTAAGCAAATTAACATAATTATAATGATAAAGAGCAAAAAAAATATGTGCTATAAATATTCTACACTTGAACTTCATTGCTTCCTGTAGTTTGGATTTCTGATATCTCCATGCTAACCAAGCCTTTTTATAATATTTTTGTGTTGTTGGGTTCTTCTCAACAATGAACTTTTCTGTAGCTGGCTTGTTCTTGATTTTCTAGATTAAGACTTAAAGGTACAAGAAGGAGGACCCTGGGTAAGATGATCAATTCTCACTCAGAAACGCAAATAGGACAGAAATCAGAAGAGGGAGAAAACAGGAAACAGGACAGGATCCTACCACAGAGGACCTCTGAAAGATTCTATCCAGAAGGGTATCAAAACACATACTGAGGCTCATATCCAAACTTTGGGCAGAGTGCAGGTAATCTTATGAAAGAAGGGGGAGATTGAAAGGCCTGGATGGGGCAGGAGCTCCACAAAGAGAGCAAAAGAACCAAAATACCTGGGCACAGGGGTCTTTTCTGAGACTGATACTCCAACCAAGGACCATCCATGGAGATAACCTAGAACCCCTGCACAAATGTAGCCTATGGAAACTCAGTGTCCAAGTAAGGGGAACAGGGACTGTCTTTGACATGAACTCAGTGGCTGGCTCTTTGATCACCTCCCCCTTAGCAGGGCCAGCCTTACCAGGCCACCGAGGAAGACAATGTAGACAGTTCTGATGAAACCTGATAGACTAGGGTCAGATGGAAGGGGAGGAGGACCTCCCCTATCAGAGGGGCATGAGAGGGTGAGGTTGGCTGGGATGAGGAAAGGGTCTACAGCTGGGATGCTATGTGAATAAACTGTAATTAATATAAAAATTAAAATAAAAAAATTAAAGGTAGTTTCATTGAGCTTTTCCAACAAGGGGCATGTCTTCTCATGCTTCTGCACGGCTTAGAGGAACAGAAATCATAGCTTTAGCAAATATGTGGTAAAGCAGAGGCACCAGTGTCATACAAGTTACATTAATTGCCAGAATTTAACTTGTTGTGTCCCTTTTCTTTGCTATTGGGGTTCTAGTCATGTTCCTAAATATTATGCCAGAAACATCACATTATATTTCCAACATTGTATCTCAACAAAAAAGGTAACATGGGTCTCATACTATGATTCTAATTGGAAAGGAAAGAGAAATGTGCATCATGAGGTTAGGCAGAGTAGCACATGCCTGCAATGCCTGCACTCAGCAAGCTAAGTAAAACAGCAAACAAACAAACAAACAAACAAAAAACAACACAATAGATTGTCTCATTTATCATAATATCAATTATTCTTTCAGTTTCCATTATGCGGTATCAAACTGCACAATACCTCATGGAAATAGAAAGTTTTTTTATGTGTTTTCCTATGGAAGAGTCTTATAGCCCTGTGGAAGATCTGTGGGTCCTTTTCAATATCCTTTACTTTACAATTTGTTGGGCTTACACTGTAAAGTACATGTACTGGAAATATTTGCTATTATACTGCTGATAAAAAAATTGTTTTGGGTGGTGACACTAATTTCGCTCTCTTTTCCATTAGCTCAGTAATTGTTATTTTGTGTAGAATATAAAAAATTAAAGCATTCACATTTTATCATATTATATAGAGAAAATCATGCATTTTATGAAGTTCTTTTTTATTTGTGCAGGAAAGTTTTCAAATTATGATCATCTTTCTTAATTGCTAGTGTTACATCTTAATTGGATTATATTGAAAATATTTGAGAATTCTTCATCTACCTATTTAAAGTTGACACTGAGAAATAAAATTTTAGCAAGAGAAATTTCAAGTGGCTTTCTTAGAAGAAATAATAGCAGGCTTCCCACTCAGTAATTTCTTTTTCTGAATACTTAATATAAATGGCATTGAGCAGTAATTTTTCAGTGTGCCTTTTCTAGTAAGTGCACTGGAGCAAATATATGTTGAAAGTTCTGTCAGGGCATGGCCACACTTAATTCATCCATCGTGAGATTTCCTTTGACACCTTGGATTCTTGAGAATTAAAAAATGACATTAATGTTATAGGTATACATCTATGATAGTATGTGGGGATTAGACACACAGGGCAGCTACTATTTAATATTGGTTTAGAATATTAAATGTCACATATTTTGATTTTGTTAACTCAGTCAATTCTTGGGCCAATACTGTAGAGAGAGGGCCATTTCTGTCCATTAAAAAAAAAGACTAATTAATTCCAGAAATAGAGCATGATATTTTTGATTTAGTGATTTTCTTTATTATTATTTATTTTAATTCATTTACATTGTATTTCTTCTGCAGCCCCCTCTCTCATCTTCTCCCATTTTTGCCCTGCCTCCCCCACCTGATGTCCCTTCCCTAGTCCACTAATCAGGGAGATCCTCTTCCCCTACTATCTAACTCTAGCCTATCAGTTATCATCAGGACTGGCTAGATTCTCTTTCACTGTGGCCTAGTAAGGCTACCTCACCAGGGGGAGGTAATCAAAGAGCCAGCCACTGTGGTCATGTCAGAGACAGCTTCTGTTCGCCTTACTAGGGATTTTCATGTGGTCATCATCTTGCCTAAATCCAGAAGTAACAAAGACATAAGTGGCTGGGTACTGCTGTGGTGAATTTTTCCTCTTTATTAAATCATTTGTATTTAAAAGATCAATTTTTAATGTTATGTTGTGGTGGGAAGATATACCTTCATTATAGATTATTTGAGGTGGGATAATCTAACTGTCATCTGTGCCACATCGGCTGACAACCTGTAAAAGGACATGAAAGAAGAAAGCTTTCTTTCTTTGTTGGCTTGCTTTCTAGCAAATTCATTCCTTCACTGTCATTAAAGCCTACTTCTTTAGTATTCTAGCATATACTGTAGACCAGCTGAGGCATTAATCTTGTGAACTAAACAAGATTCTGGGACCTTCTATAGATAGACAGCCATTGTTAGAATAGATCACAGCCTGTAAGCCATTGAAATAAACCGTACATATATTAAATACAATTAACATATTATATATTAAGATTATGTATATATTTTAAATATGTATTTTCTATATATATATATATTGCTCTATTAATCTATATATAATCTACCTATTTTTCTATTTATTTATTGATCTATCTATATGCTCATTCTATAATTTCTGCTACTCTAAGGAACTCTGAGACATAGAGAAACAAGGATTCATGCATTCAAGTGTCCCTTGAAAGAGTTCCATTAGAAGACATAATAAATACACAAAGGACTTTTTAAATTTATTTTTATTTTTTTAATTTAATTTTATTTTGTATTATTAGTTACATTTTATTAACTGTATCCCACCTGTATCCCGCTCCCTTATTCCCTCCCAATCCCACCCACCCTCCTTCATCTCCTCCCTGCCCCTATCCAAGTCCACTGATTGGGGAGGACTTCCTCCCCTTTCATCTGACCCTGTTTTATCAGGTATCTTCAGGACTGGGTACCTGTGTTTGGAGGTGGCACATTGTTGATGGCATTCCTGTGTTTTCACCTCTGTTTCACTCTATAACACAAAGGACTTTTAAGTTTTTAAAAAAATGCACTGACAGAACAATGTGAGACAAACAACTTTTGAAGATTCCATTGAGTTTGTTTTATGTTGAGCATCTCAGAAGAGTCTGCATCCAAAGGAATGGAGCTAAAAAAAAAAAAAAATGTCTTGAGTGCAGTAACCCACACCCAGGAAGACAAGCATGGTGTGTTCTCACATATAAGTGGATATTAGTTGTAAAGTAATAAAAAAAAAATTAAAGCTCTATGTAACTCATAGACCCAGAGAGGCTAAGTAACAAAGGTAGCTTAAGGGGGTATGCAAGGATCAACCTGGGAAGGGGAAACAGAGAAAAATTTGCAAGTAGACTGTGGTAGGGTTGGGAAAAGAAGCTATCAGGCTGAAGGGTAGGGAGGTAGAAAATACTGAAATGGGGGGGGCATTTTTGGGGTGAGGTAGAAATCTAGTGCTTTGGAAACTTCATGGAATACATAAGGTTAATTATAACAAAGACTTCTAGTAATGGGGGATACAGGTTCTCACCTGGTCATTTTCTGTAAGCAAGCAAGGCCTCAGGTGGGACAGAGACACTAACCCAGTCACAAAAAATTTCTACCTGTAGTTTGTTATGCTTGCAGAATGTTCTGAGACTGGAGCCTACCATAATCAGCATGAGAAAGAATTCATCCTGTAACTGATGGGAACAGATGCAGGAGTCCCACAGCCAAATATTAGGTAAAGCTCATGGGTACTGAGGAGGAAGAGGAGGAGGAGGAAGAGGAGGAGGAGGAGGAAAAGGAGGAAGAGGAAGGATCAGAGGAATGAGAGAAATCAGGGACACTGCAAGAATAAGGCCCAATGAATTAACTGATCATGATTCATGGAGGAACACAGAAACCAGGTATCCTATAGGGGTCTGAACTAGATACTCTGCATATGGTTGAAAAGCTTGATGTTCTCTGAGATTCCTAATAATGGGAGCAGGTACTGTCTCTGAGTCTTTCCTGCTTTTAGAACCATATTTTCTCTACAGGGTTGCCTTGTTCATCTTTGATGTAATGATAGTATGTGCCTGGTGTTATTGTAGTTTGTTATGCTGTGTTTGGTTGATGTCCCTGGGAAGCCGAACTTCTCTGAATGGATGGGGTGGGGGTTAATTGAGGGGAAAGGGAGATATGGGGAAAGCCTTGTTTGAGGGGAAATTGCAGTAATGTAAGAGAGAACAAAAATTAAAACAACAACAGCAACAGAACACCAACAGCTCAGCCTCTAAGATCTATACTTAAAAAATGGGAGTTCAGGAAACTTAAAATCTTCTGTAAAGGAAAGGACACTGACAACAGAACAAAACAACAGCCTACAGAATAGGTAATATCCTTACCAACCCTATATCCAATAGAGGACAAGAATCCAGAATATATAAAGAATTTAAGTAATTAAACACCAACAAAACAAATAATCCAATTAAATAATGGTTTACAGAGCTAAGCAGAGAATTATCAACAGAGGAATATCAAATGATAGAGAAACACTTAAAGAAATACCCAACATCATTTGTCATCAGGGAATTGCAAATCAAAACAACTATGAGATTCCATCTTACACAGATCAGAATGGCTAAGATCAAAATCTCAAATGATAACACATGCTGAAGAAGATGAGGAGAAATTCCACATCTCCCCTCCATTACTGATGGGAGTTCAAATTGTACATTCATTTTGGAAACCAATCTGGCACTTTCTCAGAAAACTGAGAATAGTACTACCTCATGATCCACCTATACCACTCCTGAGTATATACCCAAAAGATGCCCCACTATTCAATAAAGATATTTGCTCAACTATGTTCACAGCACCGTTATTTGCAATAGCCAGATGAATAACACAAGGTACAACACATGCTGGAGAGGTTGTGGAGAAAAGGGAACCCTCCTCCATTGCTGGTGGGAATGTAAACTGGTACAACCACTTTGGAAGTCAGTCTGGCACTTTCTCAGACAATTAGGAATAGTACTTCCTCAAGATCCAGCTATACCACTCCTAGGCATATACCCAAAATTTGCTCAAGTACACAACAAGGACATTTGCTCAACCATGTTTGTAGCAGCTTTATTTGTGATAGCCAGAATCTGGAAACAACACAGATGTCCATCAACAGAGGAATCGTTACAGAAATTGTGATACTTTTACACAATGGAATACTACTCAGCATTCAAAAAAGAGGAAATTATGAAATTTACATGCAAATGGTGGGATCTAGAAAATATCATTCTGAGTAAGGTTTCCCAGAAGGAGAAAGACACACATGGTATACACTTACTGAAGTAGTCCTATAAGATATGATGAACATAATGAAATCTATACACCTAAAGAAGGTAAACAAGAAACAGGACTCAGGGTAAGATGTTCAATCCTCACTTAGAAAGACAAATGGGAGGTGCATTGGACGTAGGAGAAAACAAGTAACAGGACAGTAGCCTACCACAGAGGGCCTGTGAAAGACTCTACCTAGCAGTGTATCAAAGCAGATACTAAGACTCATAACCAAACTTTCGACAGAGTGCAGGGAATCATATGAAAGAAGGGGGAGTTAGTATGATGTGGAAAGGATAGGAGCTCCACAAGGACCAAATATATCTGGGCACAGGGTCTTTTCTGAGACTGACACTCAACCAAGGACCATGTATGGATATAACCTAGAACCTCTGCTCAGATGTAGCCCTTGGTATCTCAGTAACCAACTGGTTTCCCATAGTAAGGGGAACAGAAAGTATTTCTGACAGGAACTCAATGGCAGGCTCTTTGACCTGCCCACCCCCTAAAGGAGGAGCAGTCCTGCTGGGCCACAGAGGAGGACTTTGCAGCCAGTCCTGAAGATACCTGATAAAACAGGGTCAGATGAAAGGGGAGGAGGTCCTCCCCAGTCAGTGGACTTGGAAAGCGCCAGGGAGGAGATGAGGGAGGGAGGGTGGGATTTGGAGGGAATGAGGGAATGGGATACAGCTGGGATACAGGGTTAATAAAATGTAACTAATAAGAAATATTAAAAAATAAATAAAGTAAGCAGTTAAAAAAAAAGGATGTAGCCCCTGAGCAGCTCAGTCTCCATGGGGGCTCCATGAAAAGGGGGGCAGGGGCAGTCACAGGCATGAACTTGGTTCCCTGTTCTTTGTTCACCTCCACTTATTATCATATGATATTACTTATGCACATTAACTTTTCTAATGAACAATACCTGTGTCATTTTTGTTTCTGATTTTATTTACTACTTTAAGGGGCTAATGAGATCATTCAGCAATTGAGAGCACTGTGTGCTTTTCCAGAGAACCTGACTGCAGTCATGAACACCCACTTGGAGACTTACAACTTTTTTCTAACTACAGTTTCAGGGAACACAGCACCCTCTTCTTGCCTCTGGGCCACCAGGCACATACATAGTGCTCAGGTATAGCACAGACATATAGGCAAAACATTCCCACACATAGAATAAGTAGAAAGATGATTAGATGAACAACTGAACAACAACAATAAAAAAAGTCTTCCAGTATCCCCTCCACTACACCAGAAAAGCCATGCCCAAGCTGAAGGTGGAAGCTTTATTTTTAAATTCTTATCATATCCTAATTTCTGTTGCCTAATAAAAAGTTATCTGGTGAGAAGTTAATTGCCTGAGGTACTATGATTCACAATAACACTTCCTTAATTATGTGAAAAGGAGATGATTTATAAATGTATTATATTTCTCTAAGGTTTTATTATTCATTTTATTGTAATTTAATTTAATAACCTAAAAAATATTTTAAAACATGTGTTCCCCTTTATGTTATTTTTCAAAAGTGTGGTGTTATCTTTACACACACACACACACACACACACACACAGAGAGAGAGAGAGAGAGAGAGAGACTTTCAAATTGTGAATCTCTGTGTACTAAAATAGTGTAACACCAGGAGACAGTGGTAGATAGCCTGGTGACAGTGTTGTGGAGAAGCCATGTGTTCCTGAGGAAAGAGGCCTGCTTTGGTACATTTCTCCTTACAGGGTGAAACCAACTGATTTTGTCACCAGCATCTTGGAAGATTGCCTCATATTGTTTGTGGGAAGTAGACTGTAACTTTTATTCTTACTTTTACTTTAGTTATTTTACTCTAACTTTTCATTATATTAACAATTTAAAGCTAGTATTTCTTAAGTTTCTTTTCTGTTTCCTAAAAATTAAAATCATTATGTTTGGGCCTAACTTTCTTAAGTGTGCCTTAAAAGAATCCATTGTGATGGGAGAGGTCCTAGAGATATCAGGAGAAGGCGCTGGAGAAGGAAAGCTACAAAATACAAGTGTCTGTGGGATGTATACTGGGAGGAAGGCAAATTAGCTTAGAGGGCTAAGAATAGAGTTAAAACTGCTCAGTTCCTGTATTGTGAAGCTTATTAGTAAACAAAGTAAGAGCCTCAAACAAAAAAATCCATTTTATTTTTTTAAATAGTTTTTAAAAAAATATATTTTAAAGGCTTTACTTATTATCACATTTACTCATGTACTAATCATTTTATTTACTTATTATTTAAGACAGGTATAAATGCTTACTTGTAAAGATACGTAAACATGTTTCTTTCAAATATGTGAAGAATGACTATATTTTGTTGTTGCTTTCAGCATCCATATTTCTTTTTGGTTTGAAACGTAAAATTGAGAGATGTATCATGATCTTCAGTGATATAATAAGAACAATTTACTTGTAGCATTTTGTAATTAAATTTAACTAAACCATTTGTAAAAGTGTACAAAAGAAATATTTAAATTTAATAACACTTCAATTAATTGTTCTGGTATTAAATTATAAGTACATAAATAAATGTGCTTGTCTCTACAGCAGTCAATATTCAAGTCCAAAAATTTGAAAATTATTATTTGCTTTACAGCTTATCATAACATTATTGCTATGACTTTCTTGAACAAACAAAATGCCAAGATACAAGCAATACTTCATTTAATCTATTTCGCTACAATATAGAGTTTATCCAACAATTAACATATTAAAGGCTATTCAGCAAAAATTTGTCTCACTGACAGAGAGAATAATTAGTAAATACATCCTTTTGGCAGATATGACAGAACTTACATTGACATAGAAATCACATATTTAAAAAAAAAGAATCACATATTCATCTTTTTGTTTAAATTTTATTTTATTTTCATTTTGAAATATATTTACTTAGAATGTGTATGTGAGATACTTGAGGACGGATGTACACATACCCACGTGTGAAGTTTAAAAGGACAACTTTGTGGAATATGTTTTCTCCTTCCATTACTGGAAGGCAGAGATCAAACTCAAGTCATCAGGCTTGGTGACAGTTGTCCCTATATACTGTGCCATCTTGCAACTTTGTTAAATTTTCAAAAGAGCCTCAGCAAAAGTTGACCAAATCCAACCATACTTTACCACATTTCACCTAAAATACCAAATAGATTAAAGAATTATTTTATCTTACATCAATACTTAAATTTAAGATTATATTATGTATGTATGTGTGTATACATTTGGTTGAATTGCGTGCATGCATGTGTGTTTTTGTGTGTGCATGTTTGCATACATTTATAGTTCAGGTGCAAACACACACACACACACACACACACATACACATATGGGACTCCATGCATGTAGAAGTCAGAAGATATCTTGCAAGAATTACTTCTCTTTATATTCTTGAGGAATGTTCTGTTTTTATTCAGCTGTTCTGAAGATTCTACTCTAGCTGGCAGTGATCACCTCCCACTTCATTTTGACTGATTGAATTACAGATGTTTGTAACTGAACCTGTCATTTTTTAATGTGGGTTCTAGGAACTGAAATCGAATCTCGGGCTTGGATGACAATCATTTTTACCGGATGAGCCACCTTGTTGACCCTTAAGTCAATTTAGAGGAAATTATATGGCTAGCCACGTTTTTGTCCAAGACCAACACCTACTCAAGTTATCTAAGCTCAAGAATGGGGAAACAATTTCATATAATCGGAGCTTCCAGGACCCAAACAGAGAAATGTTGTAGGAAAGAGGTGTAGCTTTTTTACTCTAGAGGCAGAATTGCCTAGTTAATTCACAGGGAATTGTCAGCCAAAAGTTGTGACACAATCCTAATCCCGAAGTGCAGTTCAAAGGCATACATAACATCAAGTAACCATCATGCAAAGAATGTCTTATGCTTCTGATTTGCACAACCTTTGTTGCAATGAATGTGGCTGCTCATGAATGAGACATGTTACAGGCATTTTTTATGGCATTAAACTTTTAATTTAAAATATATCCAATTAGAGAGAACATTTTAAGTGTACACTATTCTTTCTCTAGCTATGTCTAAATATTCTTATTTGTTTCACCAGACAGTTATTGCAGATGTGGTGACTGTTAGTCACTATCTGTCCTTTTATCTCTCAGCTGACACAAAAATCTTAACATCACATAGAAACAGTTTGAAACTTACGTGATTATGAAAAATACTGGTAGACTACTTACAGATGTTGTAACTGCATAGGAACACTTCTACATGACAGCCAGCATTGAGTGGAATGCTGACACACCACATAGGTGGAGAGAGATCATAGTAACATGAGTGAAGTTTGTAGCTTACACGAGGATTGGTGTGTAATGAAAGTGTAGGTTCACAGACATTCTATTAGTTTACAGGCACAGTCTCGGGGAAAAACATCATGATGGCATAATAGTTTTTTTTAAACTTTTTAATTTTTATTAATTACAGTTTATTCACTTTGTATTCCCTCTGTTAGCCCCCCCCAACTCCCCTCCCAGTCCCACCCACCCTCCTCTTTCTCCACCCATGCCCCTACCCCATTCTACTGATAGGGGTGGTCCTCCTCTACTTCCTTCTGATCCTATTCTATCAGGTCTCATCAGGAGTGGCTGCAATGCATAATAGTTTTTGAGTAATGTCCTTTTCGTATATTGAACCACCCCTGCATGCCTGGGATGAAGTCTACTTGGTCATGGTGGTTGATGTTTTTGATGTGTTCTTGGATTTGATTTGAGATTTTTTTTTTATTGAGTATTTTTGAATTGATGTTCATAACAGAGACTTGTCTGAGATTTAAAAAAAAATACAGATAGTTACTGGTTCAGCCTAGACAGACAAGAATTTGATCAGAGATTTAATAAAAATTCTGTTTCCAACTCCAAGACCTATATGCTGTAAAACATTGTCTTTTAAATAGACTAGAAGGCACCGAAAGCATATTCAAAGTACTTATATTGCAAGCTCTGGACTGATATTTTCTAAGAATGTAAGAGACAGGGGTTATAGGTGTTAGATGAATAGCTCAGCAGATAAGAGTGATTCCTGCTCTTCCAGAGAATCTGAGTTCAGTTTGCTGTGTCCATACTTTTCAGATCTCTAAGTCCTGTGACTTCAATTCTAGAAAATTTGATCCCCTTTCCTGGCCCCATGAGGACATAAATACCCGTGGCAGACACATAGAAATACAGAAACACACACACACACACACACACACACACACACACACACAGAGAGAGAGAGAGAGAGAGAGAGAGAGAGAGAGAGAGAGAGAGAGAAGAATCACATACATATAGACAATCAGAAACAATGACATTCATTACACCCAAACACACAAAATCCATATCAGGATCTCTGTTTTTATGAGTTATCAAAATGCACACCACCATGTTGTCTTTTTTAATTTTTTTGTTTCATTTTATTTAGAAAGCACATTTAAAGTCATCCAACAGACAGATAATAAAATTGTTTCTTTCTAACGATGAACAAAAGAAAATCTTGGTATTCAGGTTCTCAGCTAGGTGTAAAACATGTTTTCTACAAATCAAATGGTCTGAGCAAAACAGTTAAGATACTACTTCAAATCATTATACCTGATTTCATGGCAAAATTTTTTACTTCACCTTGCTTTAAATGGGTAGTCATGCAGATGTGTATGGAGCAGCTGAAAAAAATGATAATAATTGTCTCTCTTTGGGTGATGATGTCCTAGAATACAGTAATTTAGGATTGTTGTCTTTCAAGTGAAAAACAAAGCTTAGGAGCTAAAACTCAAAAGAAAGTAGACTCCTCTATGTACTCCAACCTTTCCAGCATGCTCCATAACACACTCTTCTCTTTCCATCTGCTTCTCCACCCTGCAGATTACTTTCCTGGGATTGGAGGAAATTGTGCAGAAAAGTACAGAAATAAAATCTCAATGTGCTTTCTCTGATATGCCATGTTCTGTAGAACATCAGAAATACACATAAACTCACTCTTCATCTGTTTGCATACTATTTTTTCTCTCTGGTTGGCTACTTATCATACAAATATATAAGCCTCATAAAAATTTCAATAGTCAACACATTTTCTCCTGTTTTCTATTAACAACAATATCAACAACAAAAATCTCATCTCCAGTTCTTGAGAACTGGGATAAGAGTTGCAGTAATAAAACCATTTTTTTTCAGCTAAGGACATAGCTCACTGAATAGAAGCAGCACCCATATAGGCTTTACAACTTGTGTTTGGATTGCTATAACCCGTGTAAAAGCCAGATGCAGTAGCCTAAGTGTCAGCACTAGAAGTTGGTCCCATGAGCTGGTGGAAAGTGAAGACGGAGATGTCTCTAGAGGTACACAGATCAGCTGGGTGGGATTATGCAGCTGCAAAGAAATTCTGTCTCAACAATGCAAAAAGGTGAGCACCAAAACCAAAGCTTATACTCTAATTTCTATGTACATGCTATAGTATTTGTGAATCCCTACCACCGTTCACTGAAAAGCTACGTCTACAGGTATTCTCTCCTATTCCACACAAATATACAGAGGAGAGCTTTGCAGCCAGTCCTGAAGATACCTGATAAAACAGGATCAGATGAATGGGGAGGAGGTCCCCTCTATCAGTGGACTTGGTAAGGGGCATCGTGGAGATGAGGGAGGGAGGGAGGGACTGGGAGGGAATGAGGAATCGGGACACGGCTGAGGTACAGAGTTAATAAAATGTAACTCATAAGAAAAAAAATACAAAAAAAAAGAAGTACATATTACTAACATTAAAATTGCATTTAATTTAGTTTTCTATTTTGGAAACATGACAAAATATTCAAAATAAAAATAGCAGATCATAGAAATATTATACATATGCATGAACATATACACATATAAATGAATGTTTATACAAATGTACATGTATACATATATTCTTCACAGATTCACCAGTGGCCTCCCCAACCTCTCTCAATGATATATTCTGTTTATGTTTTTCTGTTTTAAATAACCCCAAGCCTTAGAGACCATTGTATAAGATGGTATAGAAAGAAGCTAAGATAGCCCACCAGCAATGGAAGAGGGTTCCCCTTTCTCTGCAGAACACTCTGGGCCAGGATTTTTTTTTTTTTTTTTTTTGGCTCTGTTGTTTTCCTTGTTGTGTTCCTGTCCCTTCCAAGTCTGTCTACCTCCCTCTTCTTCCAAAAGGTTTCTGGCACTCTGCACAAAGTTTAGCTATGAGTCTCAGCATCTCCGTTGATACCCTAGTAGGTAGAGTCTTTCAGAGGTCCCCTGTGGAAGGCTTCTGCACTGTTTCTTGTCTTCCCCTATTTATGATGTCTATCCTGTTTTCCCTACTGAATGAGGATTAAGCATCTTCCCTAGGGTACTCCTTGTTGATTAACTTCTTTATGACTATAGATTTTAATATGTTTATCCTATATTATATTGCTAATTCCCACTTATAAAGGAGTAAATAACATATGGGTCTTTCTGCTTCTGGATTACCTCACTCAGGTTGATCTTTTCTAGTTCCTACCATTTGCCTAAAAATTTCAAGATTTCCTTGTTTTTAATTGCTGAGTAGTTTTCCGTTGTGTAAATGTACCATAGTTTCTGTATCCATTCTTCCTTTGAGGGACATTGAGGTTGTTTCCAGATTCTGGCTATTGCAAATAAAGCTGCTATGAACATATTTGAGCAAATGTCCTTACTGAATGGTGGCACATCTTTTGGGTATATGCCTAGAAGTAGTATAGCTATATCTTGAGGTAGTAGCAGATTGATTTCCAAAGTGGCTGTACAAGTTTACATTCCCACCAGCAATGGAGGAGGCTTCACCTTTCTTTACAACCTCTCCAGCATACATCATCTCTTGAATTTTTGATTTTAGCCATTCTGATGGATTTGAGGTGAAATCTCAGGGTTGTTTTGATTTGCATTACCTCAAAGACTAAGGACCTTGAACATTTCTTTAAGTGTTTCTCTGTCATTTAATATTGCTTTGTTGAGAATTCTGTTTTACTTTCCCCTCATTTTAATTGGATTGCTTGTTTTTTTTTTTTTTGTTTTGTTTTGTTTTTTTTCTTTTCTGTTTGACTTCTTCAATTCTTTGTATATTCTTGAGATTAGCCCTCTGTCAGATGGGTGAAGCTCTCCCATTCTGTAGGCTGTCATTTTGTTTGATGTCAACGTCCTTTGCTTTACAAAAGTTTTCAGTTTCATGAAGTCCCACTTATTACTTGTTTATCTTATAGCCTGTGTTCTTAGTGTCCTGTGTAGGAAATTGTTTCTTGACTCAATGAGGTCAAGGATCTTCTCCACTTTTTCTCGCAACAGATTTAGTGTGTCTAGTTTTAGGTTGACTTCTTTGATCCACTTGAATTTTAACTTTGTGCAGGATGTTTTACTTTGGTGTAACTATAACCAAGCAAGTGAAAGACCTGTATGAAAACAAAAACAAAAACAAAAACAAAGACAAACAAATAAACAAACAAAAAACCTTCAGGTTTTTTAGGAAGAAATTGAAGAAGATATCAGAAGATGGAAAGATATCCCATGCTCATGGATAGGTAGGACTAGCATAGTGTAAATGGCCATCCTTCCAAAAGCAATCTACAGATTAAATGCAATTCCCATCAAAATGCCAACTCAATTTTTTTTTTACAAAGCTAGAAAGAACAATGCTCAATTTCATATGGATAAACAACAAAAAAAAAACATAATTGTTAAAACACTAAAAGATCTTTGGGAGGTCTTTCTCTCCCATATCTCAAGCTGTACTAGAGAGTAACAGTAATAAAAATGACATGGTACTGGCATAGAAACAGAATGGTGCATCAATACAATTTAATTCCAGAACCAGAAAGAAACCCACACACCTAGGTAAACTTAATTTTTACAAAGAAGCTAAAACCAAACAATGGAAAAAAAGACAGCCTCCTCAACAAACCGTGCTGGTCTAACTGGATGGCTTTTTGATATTTCACTAGGAAAATTTCAACATACCTCTGATGTAGAAAGAAGTCCGTGACAATGATATAACACAGTGAAATAACACAAAATGCCTAGAATGATGCTAATATATATTTGCATAGACACATCAACATTCTGATAGAAGAGTAGAAAGAAATGTGGTGCAGACTCCAGAATAATTATGCAACATCTTTTTGAAAATTTGAAGACCAAATATGATCACAATTGAGTGTGATCCTAGCTACTAATGCAGCTGCATATAAATTATTTTAGGAGACATTGACATGATATGGTTATCACGAAATCTATCAAAGAGTTCAGACTTCTTATGTTTTTCTCCAACTACACTCTGTACTTACTCTGCCTTCGAAAGAAAATACAGTTGTAAGTAAAGCTATATTATTTTAGAATTTCTAATTAAGACATGAACATATATACAAGTGTTTGTACACATGTACTCAAATGCATGTGTAGGATTTCAAATGGCAATTTAAAAAATTCCTAATTAAGGGCTGATGTGATGCGTCAACAGCTAAAGACATTTTCTGCCAAAGCTGACAGGAATTCATCAGAGCCTATATAGTGGAAGAAAACAAACTATTTTTTTTCAATATGTCATGCAAGTGGATTTGCACTCACACAAGAAAAAATTGAAAATTGAGCCAACTCACAATACCATGTGTGCACATGAATAGTTGATGAAAAATAAATAGAAAGAAAACTAGACGTCAGGTATCATTAATATAAAGACTTCTGTATGTGTGTCTGTTAAATTTTATCAAATAAGAAAATTTGATATTTTATCACATTAAAGGAAATACAAGTTAGAGAGAACATGCAGTTGTGTCTTTCTGATGATGAGACAATTTACCAGTGTACTTCCAGATATATCTACTTTTTCTGTAAATTTCATGGTGTCATTTTTCTCTGTGATGATCATAATTCCCTTTGGTGTATGCATTACATTTTTATTATCTATTTCTCTGTTGATGGGCATTAAACTAGTTCCATTTATTTGTTATTTTGAATAGAACAGCACTTACATGGATGTGCCAATATCTTTGGGATAGGATAAATATCTCTGGATCTCATAACTTGTATTGTATGCATGCATCAATGTGTGAATATATGTATTAATGTATATGTGTTCTAATATGAATGAAGCCTATAAAGCTAAAAGGGAAAGCATGAGAGGTTAAAATTGTGTTCTAGAAAAGATAGAAAGGAAAGAGCAAAGGGCCATAAGTGACATGATGAAGAAATGAAAGTGTAGAAATTTGCCAGTACAGACAGGGTCTCAAGGAGAAAAGGGAGATGACTAGAAAAGATAATTTGCTAAAGCACATATTATATGAGCAAAGCAAATAACATCTAAAATTTTAAATGCCAATCAAAAAATAATTTCTAAAAAATCTAGAGCTTAGGAAGATGTCTCAGTGGGTAAAGTTACCCACTGCCAAACCTGAAGATGTGAATTAGATCACTGGGATCCAGAAAAGGGAAGAACCCTTGTAAGTTGTCCTTTGACTCCTGCATATCCTCCCTAGAAACCATTTTTGTCCAATTAAATAAGGAGGCATTCTAAATGACTTTAAATTATGCCTGAAAGGCACATGTGACTGTAGAAAAACCATTACAGTACCCTAGTTTTAAAGAATGCCATTGTCTGGAATACTACTCAGCAATCAAAAAGGAGGAAATCATGAAATTTGCAGGCAAGTGGTGGGATCTAGAAAAGATCATTCTGAGTGAAGTATCCCAGAAGGAGAAAGACAAACTTGGTATTTACTCGCTTATATAGACCTACAAGATATGATAAACATAATGAAATCTACACACCTAAAGAAGATAATCAAGAAAGTGGACACAGGCGAAGGTGATTAATCCTCATTTAGAAAGACTAATGGGATGTGCATTGAACCTATGACAGGAGTCTCCCACAAAAGGCATCTGAAAGACTCTACCTAGCAGTGTTTCAAAGCAGACACTAAGACTCATAACCAAACCCTCGGCAGAGTGCAGGGAATCATATGAACGAAGGGGAGTTAGTATGATATGGAAAGGATAGGAGCTCTGCAAGGACCAAATATATCCGGGCACAGGGTCTTTTCTGAGACTGACACTCAACCAAGGACCATCTATGGATATAGCCTAGAACTTCTGCTCGGATGTGGCCCGTGGTAGCTCAGTAACCAAGTAGTTTTCCAAAGTAAGGGGAACACGGAGTATTTCTAACAGGATCTCAAGGGCAGGCTGTTTGACCCCCCCCCCCCAGGGGAGGAGCAGTCTGTTAGGCCACAGAGGAGGACTTTGCAGCCAGCCCTGAAGATACCTGATAAAACAGGGTCAGATGAAAGGGGAGGAGGTCCTCCCCTATCAGTGGACTTGGAAAGGGGCAGGGAGGAGACCAGGGAGGGAGTGTGGGGTTGGGGAGGGAATGAGGGAGCGGGATACAGCTGGGACACAGAGTTAACAAAATGTAACTAAAAAGAAAAATAAAATTTAAAAAAAAAAAAGAAAAAAAAAAGAAAGAATGCCATTGTCTAACTACTCAAAGTCAGGATATTGAAGAGCGTGGACGATCATGCAATTGACTTATCCGGTGTTTCTATGTTTCAGGTGAAGAGATGGAGATTACATCCACTGATCGCTGATCTGGGTTCACAACTGTCATTAAGTACAGTGACTTCTGCTGTGTGTTTCCTGGCCCCAGACAATAGAAGCAATGACTGGCATGCATGTACCACTATCAGTTCACAAAACATAGAATCCTTGTATTCCTACCAAATTATAGCCTACACACTTCAGCCTCAGAAGGCTCCACACAGGGCCCTCAGGACTCACTCCCAGACTGTGATCAGCACATCAAAATGAAATATTTAAAAGTGTAGTTCAAACTGTATTATTTATAGAGAAATATATAGACTTTGTGTGACACATTTCCGGTTGTTCAGGCCACTTTCACTGTGGAATTAACCAATGATTAACCTCATTCATTTAAAAAGAAGTATGTAAATACCTCTGCTTCTGTATAAAGTGTTTAGATATATTCATTAATATTTGACTCTGATTTCAAGTCCCATTGATTTGCATAAACTCTGACTTTGTAGCAGATAACATTTAAAATCATCAAGGAAATCACAGTATTTCAGAGTTCCCCATCTTAATTAGGAATGTAACTTCACATCAAACAATGTCTATGACATTTTGACTATGTATTTTTTCTAAAATTAATAAGTGATTTTCAGATCTGTGTAGATGTTGCTTGCACAACATTGGTGCTCTGACATTCCCTAGAAAAATTGTAGAAGTTATTATGCATCACCTTTCTGGAGAGCAGCAGGGGAAACTAGAATGTAGCTAGGTAAGATTTATAGAATACACAGCACAGAAGAAATGAAAGCATTTGCCTGAGAAATCAAAGAAGCAAAAAAAGTCAGGAGGGTAGGACTGGCCATTTAGAGGGAAAATGTCTCTCATCTATGGCAGTGTGCTTCAATACACCTGAAAAGTCAGGACATGACATTAAGTAGAATTCTCCAGACGGGTTTACGTCTGAGCCACTAAACTGGAAAGAGGGTGAGTGGAGGGAAAAATTTCATCTGAGAGGATGTATGCAGAGAGGAGAGAAAAATCTCACAGTGAAGAATATAAATAACAAAATCTCCCACACAAAAATCTTTTTTATGAGAAGAGTAATGAAGGTTACTCTAAAATACCAAATCATAGGCTTTCATTAAAAAGTTAGAATAAAAATAAGAAAGGAAGATAAAACTCTCAGATATCAAATATCAATATCAAATATTGGAAACTGTATGAAAGTTTTAAAACAGACCAAATGCCTCAAGTTTTACTATTGTTTCAAAATCATTTTTGCTTTTATTAAATATCGGAAAACATTTACTGGTAGATGTTCTTTCAGATTTTGGTTGATTTTTTAAACTTGGCACAAACCAGAATTATCTGAAAGAAGAAACTTTATTTGCATCTATCAGACTGTTTTGGGGTCATGTCTTTCAGGTGTTTCCTTCATTAGCGAGTCATGTGTGAGGAACCATCTTCGATGGATAGTGTCACCTCTGGTGGTGCTGGAATAAAATAAAAGCAAATTTAGCAAAAATAAAATCAAACCAGTAAGGTGACTTGCTCTGCGGTCTTTACTTAGGTTGTTCTTTAATTTCCCTTGATGCTGGACTATAACATATAAGCCACAAAAACTCTTTTCTCTGCAAGCTGCTTTGGGTCACAGTGTTTAGCACAACAAAAAGAAAACTGGAAAGATTCATAACAAAAATATCCAAGTAATGGTGATATAATTGTAGTAGTTATCATACAAGTGGCCTTTTTTTTCCGTCCTAAGTGCCAGACTATGCTTAAAGTCTGTAGTATGGTAACTGGTTACTGATTCCTTAGTTAACTGATCGAGGGTACATGGAATTTCACCCTAGTTATTGTTCATGAAATTTTGAAATATAATTTACGTTGTGTGGTGGAGAATTTGATTCTATATATATATATATATATATATATATATATATATATAGAACTGATTAAAGGTAATTTTCTGTGTTTTAGCTATGTTGATATTTATAAAAACAGTAACAATAAAGTTATTATTATCAGTATCAATTGCTCTTTAACATTTAACACCTCATTTAATAGAGTGCATCTTGGTGTTTTATTTCTTCTTCTTATTATTATTATCGTTATTATTGCTATTATTTTCAAAATAGGGGATAGGATTTCTCTGTGTAGCCTTGACTGTCCTACACTTGCTTTATAGACCAGGTCTTGAACTCACAGAGATCTGCCTGATATGCCTTCCCAAGTGTTGAGATTATAGGCGTGTGCCACTAACCCTGGAAAGTATTTTCATTGGTAACTAAGAAATAAGGCTTTACTTTTAAACCAGACATAGGTGAAAACTAATAATAATGATAGCAATGCCATCATCAAAGATATTTATGAACAGTTTCACATTCTCCGTAGCTCCTTGCAAAAGTGAAATGGAACCGTCCATTTGAAGTCTTGATAAATTTAAAACCCTATAATTGGCAAAGAAAATTTTAAATATGAAAACCAAAAGTTGCATCCATTTTTCTGTATTCCTTCCTACAGCAAGTAATCTACATGAAAATAAATGAGCATGAATTCTTTTAAGTAGGAAACATATTGGAGCAAACATACAGCTTTTTTAATTTATTTTATTAATTATAATTTATTCAATTTGTGTTCCGCTTGTAGCTCCTTCCTCCCTCCCCTTCCAGTCCCTCCCTGTGTCCCCCTTCACCACAAATGTCCCTCCCCAAGTCCACTGATAGGGGAGGTTTTCTTTTCCTTCTTTCTGATCCTAGTCTATTAATAGGTCTCATAAGGAGTGGCTGCATTGTCTTCCTCTGTGGCCTGGTAAGGCTGCTCCCTGCTCAGGGGAAGGTGATCAAAGAGCAGGCCAATCAGGTTCAACATACAGCTTTTAAAGAATACTATTATCACCTTCCCCTGAAGGGGGAGCAGCCTTACCAGGCCATGGTAGAGGACAATGCAGCCAATTTTGATGAGAACTGATAGACTAAGATCAGAAAGGAGAGGAGAACCTCCCCTATCAGTGGACTTGTGGAGTGGCATGCATGCAGAAAGGGGAGGGAGGGTGGGATCGGGAGGGGAGGAGGGAGGGGCTTATGGGGGGGATACAAAATGAATAAAGTGTAATTAATAAAAAATTTTAAAAAAAGCAAAAAAAAAAGAATACTATTTATATATATGGTTTAGTTCACTTATATTTCAGAAATAAGCTTACATATATCACAAAAATTTTGAATACCACAATGAATATTCTTTTGTTTTGTGTGAGTGAACTTATTATTTTTTGAAAACAAATTTTTCTCTTATATAATACATTTCAACCACAGATTTCCCTCCCTCCAGTCTTCTCAGATCTCCTTAAACTCAATATTCTCCCTGGTGCAGCCTTTGTCTGTTTCCCTTCAGAAAAGTGGAGACCTACAAGAGACAACAACCAACCAGGACAAAACAAGCTGATATAATGCAAATCAAAAGACCTCACTTTATTATAAACATTCCTTTTGTATTTCCTGAAGTTTCAAATTAATTAATTTGTTAGAAAAGCAGTCATAAATATTTTATAGCATTTGCAATGTTATTTATGTATAATGACAACAACTTTAATAGAAATCGTTACTGGATTGATTTCACGGACATATAATCACTTGCTCTTTGTGCATACAATTTTCTCGGCTTACTAAACAAAACATATGAAATTTCTGTGAGAAATACATTTTTATCATTTTAATTTGAGTGAAAGTTACTATCACAAGATGAAAGAAATGTAGTTAACATTGAGTATCAGTGTGATATCCAAGCATGTTGTCAGGTAGAATAAAATAATAATAATAATAATAATAATAATAAACAACAATTTATTCTCAATTTGCTTAATGATCTGATCAGATTCATATGATCAACCTGAGACACCTCCTGCCAATATAACTGCAAAAATTAAAGAAAAGTCAGGGAGAAGATACAAAAATCAAGATCAAAAGAATTTGTTAAGAAATTCACAAAAAGGTGAGAAACAATTACATTTCTTCTTGTGGATAACAGGGAAGCCCAGTGTTTATGAAAGTGCGTTTAAAGATGGAAGACCATCCTTCAATTACAGTGGTATTTCTAACACACATACATACATACACACACACAGTCATATGATTATGTGACATTTACTTTAGAAATCAGAAAAGAAGCTTCCAGGTAACTGTGAAAAGTTAATGAAATCTTTCAAAACTAAGGCAGGTAATGGAAAGCCAATGTTTCAGCCAGTGGCCCTGCCTAGGAAGGGAGAAGCGAAGAGGGAGAACTCTACCAAACACATCGCAGAAAATTAAAAACAAACAAATCACAAAAATCCAATTTTTATTCCTGCACATGAATCTCCACCCTTATTTTATTGCAATAGTACAGAGGAGACCACACAGTACTTTTCAAATCCCACTAAACCAGTCTATTCATTCCTGTCTGATTTGAAGAATGAAATATTCATCACCAGGCTCACTTTGAGAATAATAACCCTAATGTCTCCTGGTGATTATAAGCCCTTTTTTTGGATTACTTATGTTTATTAGTAAGTTTTAAATTAGAACACAAAATAACTAGTTTCATGATATATTTGTAGATGAATATCATGGTAACTTTGATCTTATTAAATACATTCATTCATTGAAGATTTTTTTTTTTTTTTTTGTTTTTTTTTTTTTTTTTTTTTTGAAAACTCAAGTGTTCATGGGGTATAGCTTTATTTTTTGCATTTTGATTTGATTCCATTGATCAATTTGTTTTTATACCAATACCATATGGTTTTAATTACTCTTGCTATGTAGTACCTCTTGAAATCAGGGATGGTGATACCTACAGAAGTTTGTTTGTTTGTTTGTTGTACAATCCTGTACAACAAAGCTAGCTGAGGATTTTTTAATTTTCCATATAAGGTTGAGAGTTTCTCTTTGTAGGTCTGTAAAGAATTGAGTTGTGTTGGGTATGCTGATACATGCCTGTAACCCCAGCACTAAGGGAGGCCAAGTCAGGGAGATTTCTGAAAATTTGAGGTTAGCCTGGTCTATAAAGCGAGTCTAGGACATCCAAGGATTGCAGTTTTGAGGGGAATTTCATTGAATTTGTAGACAGCTTTGGTAAGTTTGCCATTTTTACTATGTCAATGGTACTGATCCATTAGCATGGGAGATCTTTCCATCTTCTAACATCTTCAATGTTGTACCCAGCCATTTTGCTGAATGTATATATAAGCTGTAAGGGCTCCTGGATAGAATTTTGTGGGTCACATATGTAAACTATCATATCATCTGTGAATAACGGTACTTTGACATCTTTCTTCCCAATTTGTATCCACTTGTTCTACTTTAATTGTTCTATTGTTCTGGCTACAACACCAAGCACTATGTTCAATAGATACAGAGAGAGTGGGAATCCTTGCTTTGCCCCTAAGTTTACAGGAATTGTTTTAAGTTTCTCTCCATTTAATTTGATGTGTACTATTGGCTTATAGGATATTTCCTTTATTGTGTATAGCCATATGCCTTGTTTCCAAAATTTCTTCAACACATTTAACATGAAGGGGTGTTGGATTTTGTCAAAAGATTTTTCAGCATCTAATGAGATGATAATGTGTTTTTTTTTTCTTTCAGATTGTTTATATTGTGGGTTACATTGATGGATTTTCATATATTGAACCATACTTGAATCCTTGAAATAATGCCTACTTAATAATAGTAGATGATTTCTTTGATATGTTCTTGAATTTGGCTTGTGAGCAATTTTTTGAGTATTTTTGTGTCAAAGTTTTTAAAGAATATTGGTGTGAAATTCTCTTTCTTTGTTGAGTCTTTCTGTGGTATAGATATCAGGGTAACTGTGGCCCCATAGACTGAATTTGGCAATGCTCCTTCTGTTTTTGTTTTGCATAATAGTTTGAGAAGTATTGTTTATAGGACCATTTAAATAGTATGGCTGTTTTAGTTCCATTAGCTTGCAAATTTCAGTATTGTCTTGTTTTTAATTGCTGAGTGGTAATGAACCAACAATCATTCCTGGAAAGACCTAGAATCCCTGCTTAGATGTAACCCCTGGACAGCTAAGTATGCATAGGGATCCCCTAGTGAATAGAATAAGTGCAGTCTCTGGCATGATTTCAGTTTCCTGCTCTTTAATAACCTCCACCCCTCCCAGCATGGCAGGGTGACCTTATTAATTCACAGAGAAAGAGGATCCAGGAAGTCCTGTTGAGACCTGATAGGCTAAGTTCAGATAGTAGGGGAGGAGAACCTCCCCTATCAGTGGACTAGAGGAAGAGAATAAGGGTGGAGGGAAGAGAAAGGGAAGGAGGGACTGGGAAGAAATAAGGTAGAGGACTATAGCTAGAATGCAAAGTGAATTAATTGTAATAAATAATACTAATCATTTCTAGTTTACCTGATCTTGATTTAACTTTAGTATATGGTATCTATCTAGAAATTAATCAATCTCATTTAGATTTTCCAATTTTGTGTAGTATAGGTTTTTGAAATAAAACATAATCATTTCTTAGATTTTTTCAGTATCTGTTGCTGTGCCCTCTTTTTAGTGATGATTTTGTTAAAATTACTATTGTACATAAAAGACACAGAGACAATAGTGATTTTCTCATAGAACCAGCTTTTCGATTCATTGATTCTTTGTCCTGTTCTTTTTTTTTTTATCTATTTTATTGATTTCATCCGTAAGTTTGATTATTTCCTGCTTTCTACTTCTCTTGGATGTGTTTGCTTATTTTTCTTCTAGAACTTTGAGATGTGCTTTTAAATTGCTAGTATGAGATATCCACAATTTTTTCAAAATGGCACTTAGTGCTATAAACTTTCCTCTTAGCACTGTTTTCATTGGGTCCAGTTGGTTTGGGTATACGGTGACCTCAGTTTCATTGAATTCTAGAAAGTCTTTAATTCCTTCCATGACCCAATAATCATGAGTAGAGGGTTGTTGACATTTTCATGAGTTTGTAGGTTTTCTGTTGTTTCTGCTGTTGTTGAAGTCCAGCTTTAACTCATGATGATCTGATTAGATACAAGGAGTTATTTGAATTTTCCTGTATTTCTTAGGTTTGCTGTCTATAAGGTCAATTATGGAGAAGGTTCCTTGAGGTTCTGAAAAGAAGGTATATTTTTTTGTGTTCAAGTGAAATGTTTTGTTCAGGTGATAAATATGGATCTATTTCATTTTTCTACTTATAGACATCCAGTTGGACAAGGACCATTTGTTGAAGATGCTGTCTTTTATCCATTGAATGGTTTTGGCTTCTCTGACAAAAATCAAGTATCCATAGGTTTTTGGGTTTATTTCTGGGTCTTCTGTTTGGTTCCATTGATCCACCTTTCTGCTTCTATGCGGACACCATGTAGTTTTTATTACTATTGCTCTGTAGTACAGCTTGAGATCAGGGATGGAAATACCTCCAGAAGATCTGTTGTACAGGTTTGTTTTGGAAATTCTGTTTTTATTTTTATTTTATTTTGTTTTACTTTTCCTTGTTTTTATTTTATTTATTATTATTATTTGCATGTTATTAACTCTGTATCCCAGCTGCATTCCGCTCCCTCATTCACTCCCAAACCGTCCCTCCCTCCTTCCCTCATCTCCTCCCTGCCCCTTTCCAAGTCCACTGATTGGGGAGGACCTCCTCCCCTTTCATCTGACCCTGTTTTATCAGGTATCTTCAGGACTGGCTGCAAAGTCCTCCTCTGTGGCCTAGGAGAACTGTTCTTCCCTTGGGAGGTGGGGAGGTCAAAGAGCCTGCCATTGAGTTTCTGTCAGAAATAGTCCCTGTTCCCCTTACCATGGGAAACCAATTGGTTACTGAGCTACCACAGGCTACATCTGAGCAGAGGTTCTAGGTTATATCCATACATGCTCCTTGGTGGGGTGTTAGTCTCAGAAAAGACCCATGTGCCCAGATATATTTGGTCATTGTGGAGCTCCTATCCTTACCACATCATACTAATTCCCCTTCTTTCATATGATTCCCTGCACTCTGTCGAAGGTTTGGTTATGAGTCTTAGTATCTGCTTTGATACACTGCTAGGTAGATTCTTTCAAGGGCCCTCTGTGGTAGGCTCCTGTCCTGTTATTTGTTTTCTCTTACGTCCAATGCACCTCCCATTTGTCTTTCTTAGTGAGGATTGAACATCTTGCCCTGGGTCCTCTTTCTTGTTTATCTTCTTTAGGTGTATAGATTTAATTATGATCATCATATCTTATAGGACTACTTGAGTGAGTGTATACCATGTGTGTCTTTCTCTTTCTGGGATAACTCACTCAGAATGATCTTTTCTAGATCCCACCATTTGCATGTAAATTTCATAATTTCCTCATTTTTGAATGCTGAGTAGTATTCCATTGTGTAAAAATACCACAATTTCTGTATCCATTCCTCCGTTGATGGACATCTGGGTTCTTTCCAGATTCTGGCTATTACAAATAAAGTTGCTGCAAACATGGTTGAGCAAATGTCCTTGTTGCGTATTTGAGCAAATTTTGGGTATATGCCTAGGAATGGTATAGCTGGATCTTGAGGAAGCACTATTCCCAATTGTCTGAGAAAGCGCCAGATTGACTTTCAAAGTGGTTGTACCAGTTTACATTCCCACTAGCAATGGAGGAAGGTTCCCCTTTCTTCACAACCTCTCCAGCATGTGTTGTCACTTGAGTTATTCATCTTAGCCATTCTGATGGGTGTAAGGTGAAATCTCAGGGTTGCTTTGATTTGCATCTCCCTGATGCCTAAGGATTGAGCCATTCTATGTTCCCCTACAGAGACTTCTCTGTTTAGTTCTGTAACCCATTTTTTAAATTAGATTACTTGGATTATTTCTTTTTAAATTCTTTAGTTCTTTATATTTTCTGGATATCAGCCCTCTGTCAGATATAAAGTTGGTGAAGATCCTTTCCCAGTCTGTAGGCTGTCGTTTTGTTCTGATGACAGTGTCTTTTGCTTTACAGAAGCTTTTCAGTTCCATGAGGTCCCATTATTGATTGTTGCTCTTAGAGCCTGTGATTTTGGTGTTCTGTTTAGGTAGTTGTCTCCTGTGCCAGTGAGATCTAGGTTCTTCCCTACTTTTTTCTTACCGATTTATTGTGTCTGGTTTCATGTTGAGGTCTTTGATCTACTTGGACTCTATTTTTCTGCAGGGTGATAAATATGGATCTATTCTTTCAAATTCTGCAAAGAATTCTGTTGGTATTCCGCAGACAAATGGTGGGATCTAGAAAAGATCATCCTCAGTGAGGTATTCCAGAAGCCGAAAGGTATGCCCAGAAGACATACACAGTATGTATCTATATCTATATCTATATCTAATCTATATCTATATCTATATCTATCTATCTATTTATAAGTGGATATTAGACCTATAAGTTAGGATAAACCTACTAAAATCTGTACACCTAAAGAAGCTAAACAAGAAAGAGGTCTCTTGGCAAGATGATCAATCCTCACATAGAAATACAAACGGGATGGACATTGCAAATAGGAGAAAACAAGAAATAGGACAGGAACCTACCATAGAGGGCTTCTGAAAGACTCTACTTAGCAGTGTATCAAAACAGATGCTGAAACTTATAAACAAACTTTGGGCAGAGTGAAAGAAGCGAGGGGTTAGTAAGACTTGGAGTGTACAGGAGCTCCACAGTGACCAAATATATCTGGGCACAGGGGCTTGTCAGAACCTGATTCTCCAACCAAGAGCCATGCATGGGTATAACCTAGAACCTGTGCTGGGAAGTAGCCCAAGGCAGATCAGTATCCAAGTGGGTTTCCATAGTAAGGGGAACAGGATTATCTCTGGCATGAACTCTGTTGCTAGCTCTTTGATCTCCCCAGCCCCTGTGGGAGGAGCAGCCTAGCTAGGCCACAGAGGAGGACATTGCAGCCAGACCTGATGAGACCTGATAAGTTAGGATCAGATGGAAGGGGAGGAGACCTCTTCTATCAGTGGAATTGGAAAAGGTCAGAGAGGAGGGGAGGGCTGGCTACAGTTAGGATACAAAGTAAATAAACTATAATAAAAATAAAAAATTAATTAAAAAACTCTCCCAACCCATGTAAAAGAAGGAGAATTTTAGTTGGAAAGAAGGACCCTTTATTACATCTGTCTGTTTAGCCTATACCAATCTCCATCAATAGCAAATGTAGGCAGCTGTCTCCTCAACCACTGCACTCCTAAGTGTTTCTCTCAGTATGCTGCAAATGGCAACACCATCACCTCTCATATCTGTCCAAACAGATATATGCCACATGCCAACACTGACTACCTCTCTCTCTCTCTCTCTGTCTTCACATCTCTCTCTCAGCTCTCAATTCATATCCTCCAAGCACTAAACTATGGCTCTTTCTGTGCTGCTCTTACCAGCTGGCAAAAGCCATGCCCCCCTCCCCACCACACACATCCATGAGACAATTAACAGGTGTAGTCAAACTATAGCCCAACTAAAATCCCACACTTGGGGTTAATATACAAAGTTAAAACACATAACATTACTAACTTTACAAAGAAACCAAAATTTCCATTACATTTTTTTAGGAGATGTTTTGGGATTCACATCACTTTTAACACTTCCTAGCTGAAGCAGATGCTGCTGTTTGAATGTATGTTAGGAAGCTCTGTCACTGCCTGTCACATCTTCTTAGTCCATTTATTCGCTGTAGGTATTTTTGTGGGCATCACCTGCTCACGGATGTTCACTGACAATGTCATCTCACTATGTTGATGCAATATCATATATCACCTTTCCTAAGTCTTTTGGTGTTAATTTAGCGATATTTTCAGCATTTCTTGTTAAAGAAGAACACACATGAAAATATGTAGGCGCACATGTGTCCTAGTATGTTCTCTGTGATAATGGGAAAATTAGTACAAGTATTTATCTGCTGAGTCTCAGAAAAGCAACTTAGAGGTCCTTCTCGCATCCGCTTCAGATACCCAGGATGAGTGAGCCTCAGTTGTAGATAGCAGGTAGCAGTTTGGTCTAACTTCCTTTGATTGTTTTCTCCATCAATCTGAGTTTCTTTCCTGTTAATTATTTCTCAAATCAAACTACATATTAATTTTGAAACTAACAATTAGAAATGCAAGGACTTTGCCTTATTTCAAATAGGCAGAAGTAAAGACATGAAGTCTTACGTTATTTCAGAGAAACAAAATCAAGACATTAAATCCCACATTAAATCACCCCACATTAAATCACAAGGAATTTGATAGAGTTGCACAAAAGGATATGACAGAACGTATTTGGCAAGAATAGAGTGTTTGGACCATTAAAGATATTTTGCTTTGATGCTAGCATCCTCATTCAAAAAACATATATACACACACTATTATCAGGGCTCCACTCCAGATTTGTCAACTCTGTGGCTCCAGGTAAAGCACTGGACATCCACTTTTTTATCTGATTTCCAGGATCAAGAGGATGCTTATGGTATGTAAGAATAAAACAAAACCCATTAGCTGAAAAAGAGAGTCTCTGAGATAGCAGCAGAGCTGAAATTAACCGATAATGAAAGAACATATGTAAGAAAGTAGCAAAGGCAGGGATGTTACACAGTACACATATTCTGTAAAGAAATGCCTCTTCTACATGAGATAAGAATATCCGGTGGATTTGGGCACAAGAACTTGAGAATTAGGGGTTAAAAAGGGGAGAGAAAATACTGAATGAATTCACAGTTGCTCGTTCATACAAGTCTAGGTAGAGCAGTGTAGGGCACTGTAGAAATTATAAGGAGCTGTATTTTTTCAACGCTGAATCAGTTACAGTTCAATGAACACATAAAAGAAGTTTCAAATACCTAAAAAGCAGAACTACCATGAAATATTAGTATGAATGAATTTGGATTTGCCAGTGCACCATAAATTAAACAATGTTCATATTACCCATAAAGATATTTACATATTACCTATGAACAACAATTATAACAAATCTAAAATATTGTTAATAGCCAGTTTGAGCAGTCCAGTACAGGAGAAGCTTAATGAACCGATTAAAGTGTAACCAATATAGTGGTTAAAAGCTCATATATGGAAATTGATTAACTGTGTAATCGTGATTTTAGAGTAGTCTTTTTTTTTTTTTTTTTTTTTTTTCTGTGTCTGCATGGCTCTAGAGAAGACAAGGGATTTCCCTGAATCTCGAGCTAATGTCCTGTGAGAATAGGAACAATTAACAACAAGGAATTTATCTCATAAATGTTTCAATGGAAAGTATTTCACTGACTGACTGTATGTAAGTCATTCCAAGATAAATGTTCAAATTATGGCTAGTTATATTGTTTTTGCTATATTTACTGGTCAGGAAGTACTAATACATTTTACGAAATAACAGCCTTAGGAAAATGCTGAAATTTTCTAAGATGAAAGGTCAAAAACAGAAGATAATAGAGAGTGAGGTAATTTGGGGGAAAAATGTGGTTGTGGGTACTATTATTTATTTTCTTGAGTTTAAAGCTTTATCATGAAAATATATGGTTGAAATGCACATATTCTTATTAATTTTGATATTAATATATGGGATAATGGCATTCACAAGTGTGGTAGTTTGAATAGAATGGGCCACACAGGCTCATAGGGAGTAATAATATTAGGACATGAGGCCTTGTTGGAGTAGATGTCGTCTTGTTGGAGAAAGTATGTCATTGATGGGTGGAATTGAAGCTTCAAAAGCTCAAGCGAGGACTAGTTCATTTTCTCTTCCTGCTAATCTGGATATAGATCTCTCAGGTCCTTCTCCAGCACAATGTGTGCCAGGATGCCACCATGCTTCCTACCATAATGGTAATGGATGAAAACTCTGAAACTGTGCCAGCCCCAATTAAGCGTTTTCCTTTATAGGAGTTGTTGTGGTCATGGCGTCCCTTCGCAGCCATAAATCCCTAACTAAGACAACAAGTATTTTTGAATATATGACATAAAACTTTCAGAAGTTCACCTAGCTAAAAAATGCAATAACCTTAGAAATTTGGAAAATACAAGTATATAAGTAATAAGCAAAATGTCAGATTTGTCTAAGTGAGTGTGTGTGTGTGTGTGTGTGTGTGTGTGTGAGAGAGAGAGAGAGAGATAGAGAAAGAGATAAAGTGAGAGGAGGAAAGAGAAAGAGAGAGAGTTATTGGGTTATTTTTCTATAATAAATTTCATAAAATATTGAGATTGGTGCTAAGAAAACAGATTGAGAAAAAATGGTAGATGTCAAATACATCAAAAACATTATAAAACAGAATTGATATAACATGAAACCTTGTGTGATGTATAATAGAAAAAGTCAGGTAGCATAGTTTTTGTTTTCACTGTTAATAAATGTCTGTATAATTTAATTTAATATTGTGATCACTGAGATTTTTATCTTCATGTCTCATGCAATCCTGTCTACTTTCAAAGTTTGAAGTTTATCAGAGACCTAATAAGCATCAAGTTTTTCATATGTATTTAATGTCATGAGAACTGTGAAATAAGTATTGGAAATAATTTACAAATATATAAAGCAGTTGGAGCTGTTTTATCTATTGAGTTTTTAAATAAAGAATACTTGGAATGCTTTTTCCTCTACAGTTATGGAACACTTTAGGGTTTTTTTTTTTTTTTCCAGCTGTATTCACGTTTAAACATCATTGAAATAAAGCATCATTTGTCCTTAGCTTTAAGTGCTCATTCTTTCTCAAAAGATTATTTAGATCTCCTCCATGTATATCCTTGGTTGATTCATAATTCTAGACCCAATGCTCAGATGTAGCCCATTGGCAGCTCAGTCTCAACGGTGGTTCCCTAATGAGGGGAGCAGGGTCAGTCACTGGCCTGAACTTGCTTGCCTGCTATTTGATCAACTCCCCCTGGTGATGTGGCCTTACTAGGAAAGAGGATCCAGACAGTCCTGGTGAGACCTGATAGGCCTTTGGGGAAAGAGAGAAAGAGGGTGTGACCGGAAGGAGATGAGGGAAGGGGCTACAGTCAGGACACAAAATGAATAAATTCTAATAAATGATAACAAAAAGAAAATGATACAATATTATTTAGAAGTATTTAAGTTTAACATAGTTACACAAAAACATACTCATGCCAACATCTTTATGTTTCTCCTCCTTCAGCACTTTGCCTAAAGAGTAAATCCCCATAACTATAGTCATATTTTCACCTCTCCAGTAAGAAAAAAAAAGCACAAACAAACAAAAACTTAGGTAAGCTGTCATTTTAAACAACCAAACAGGGATCTCCATAGTATAGAGCAGATAAAATACACATATTCTAGGGCAAGATTGTTATGTTCATTGTTACAGTAGCTCATCACAAGGTCAGTCATTAAGCTTACATAGTGGAGTGCTATGAATAGCCACTTATGTGCCAGACAACCACACTTGGGTCTACTGTCTGAAGTCTGATGGTGGGTTAATGGTACAAGGGAGGGCATGGAGTGGCTTTGAGTAGAAGTCCTTACATTGAACCTTTATCCTCTAGAAAGTTAACATGGATCAATCAACTCTATAAAAAAATGCTTATTGAATACTTTTGCTGGTCTTTCTTTTAAATAATTAAAAAGGATGAATGAATATTAAGAATTAATACTTATACTACTAAGAACAGTGAAATTATTTAATAAAGATAGATGCTTTACCCTTCTCTCATGTAGTGTCAATTAATAAGACATATTTTCTGCTTTATACCTCCTTTAGAGTTTTCAAAGTGTTCATGGGTATTTTAAAATGGTTGCATTACATTTTAATTTTGACATTACAATTGTTTCCTCATATCTAAATGTGATTTCTTACTAATAAATAGACTCTTGTCAACCCAGTCTTGTCCCATTAGAGAACTTCAGTTAGTCTCACACACTCTGTTCTCAATGATCTAGTCATCTGGGAGATTGTTTCTATGGGTCTATACTTTCAATATTATCTATTAAAGATCCCACCTTGAATAGCAGCGATAATCCTGTTAATCAGAAAAATGCATGTTTCTAGCTCTTTCCCTCCCAGGAATGTGGACAAAAGACAAAGCAAGTATACTTTTCACCAAATACAGCCAGATGTCATTATTAGTAATTGTCACTTTAGTAGAATTTTTAATAAATGTATTAAATAAAATAACATAGCATTCCCAATGCAAGATGTTAGGGCCTAAAAACAGGATGGAAACCCACTTCCATTTAGCCTGAATGCCAATCCCTACATTTTAATATCTCTAATGTCATTCTATGTTAATAATGATTAAATGATGCCTCAGCTGTTTCTTTAAGTTGGAAATCAGAATAAACAGGATTCAGTGTGATTTTCTTCCTGTTCCATGATGAGTTCAATGATGATTAATTGACTATCACCAGAGCAAACATAAGGAACTAGTCCAAAGGTGGCTGTGGAGAACAAGAACCAGAAGTTATATGGCTTTGTTTAGTTTATATGTTTTCTATTTTCTGCCCACTGTGCAAATCAGTGTTTGTGATTCATCCCTTGTGATGGCTTTCCCAGTCATGTCTTTGCTGTGAATTTGTACTCCATTATGCTACCTTTATCTATATCTTAATTATTATGAAAACAGGCGTTATTTTTAAGACAAACTTTCACTTGATTTTTAGCTCTAAAACAAATTTGTTGACATGCTTAGCACTTTGAAGATGTTTCTTTTTTGTTTTGTTTTGCTTTTATTGATATTTTAAAAAAAATCATTAAAATTCATTCACTTTGTATTCCGGCTATATCCCCTTCTCTAGTCTCCTCCCAGTTCCAATCTCTCTTCCTCTTCTCCTCCAACGCCCTTTCCCTAGTCCACTGATAGTGGACATCTCTTCCCTGACTACCTAATCTTAGCCTATCAGGTCTCCTCAGGACTGGTCGCATCCTCTTCCTCTGTGGCCTAGTAAGGCTATTCTCCCAGGGGGAGGTGATTAAAGAGGAGGCCACTGAGTCCATGTAAGAGACAACATCTGCTCTCCTTATGAGGGAACCCACTTGGAGACTAAGCTGTCTATGGTTTACATCTGAGCAGGGTTCTAGGTCCTCTCAATGCATGGTCTTTTGTTGGCAAGTCGGTCTGTGTAGGTCGCCCAGGCCCAGAATTTTTGGCTCTATTTGTCTCTTTGTGGCGTTCCTGGAAACAATGTTGATGTCCCTCAACAGAGGAATGGATACAGAAATTTACACCGTGCAATACTACTCAGCAATTAAAAACAAGGAAACCATGAAATCTGCAGGCAAATGGAGGGAACTAGAAAAGATCATCAAGAGTGAGTTAACCCAGAAGCAGGAAGACACACATGATATATACTCACTTATAAGTGGATATTAGCCATATAATGTAGGAGAAACATAGTAAAATCTATAGTAATAAAGAAGCTAAAAAACAAGAAGGAACCTAGGGAAGATGCTTAATCATCATTCCAAAGGGCAAACAGTAGACATAGGAAGTGGGACAGGGATAAGACAGGGTCCAGGACAGGAGCCTACCACAGAGGGCTTCTAAAAGACTCTACCCAGCAGGGTATCAAAGCAGATGCTGAGTGCAGAGAAAAAGTTTATTAAAATATCTCAAAGTTATAATACTTTTATGACAATTTATTGGTATAAAGAAGGAGTGACCCTATTAGAATTAGGCAAGAAGCAGGTAACAATAAAGGAAAACTCGGGTAGATCTCTTGTTTAGTTCTGTTGTGAATATATAACCCACTTTCATAAGATTATCACAGTGCTGACCAATTCAAAGAAGATACTACAGAGTTATGCAATGTTTATGGTAGTACAACTATTTAAATTCCTCTCCATATTTTAAATGTAAATTTACCTTCCACCCACTTATTAAGTATTTAAATATTTTTAAATATAAACATTTTAAACTTAGAAATTATAATACTTCATACAAATTAATGCTACAGCTTCTATTTGATTTTTCTCCAGGCTTTCTAACCTCACAGCAGTGTTGGCTCTCTAATGCCAGAAGTTACATGTTGTGGTTGCCATAGTATTTCCTGTGATGGTGGATAGTTACTCAAAACAGTTTTCAAAATAAACCAATTATCCAAAGGTTTCAAGAACTGAAGTAAATTCGCCAAAACAACATCCAGAGTAATTATGATTCTAAAATTATTGACCTGAAAAAAATTCTAATTGCATGATGATAATACATCTACCTGAAAAACAATGTTGTTATGGTTAAGAGTGGTTTCGTTGACATTGGCAACAGGGCATCTGCTGAAGACTATCCACTGACAATTACCTTTATTTCGACCATTTTCTGTTTTATCCCTAAGCAGAAAAAACTTCAGAAATAAAGTATACCTAGAAACAAAGGATAGTTCTCCTCTAATAAACCACCTAATTTTAAACAAATTATTTAACTCTTAACTTCTACCAATGGTAGTCTTAATGGAACTTTCTGGAGATATAATCCAAAGGGCACAAAGTACCAGGTACTTAAAAAACAAATTTAGAGGAAAAAAAAATGTATCTCTGAAAAGGTAGAGAAAATAAAATGTAAACATTTTTTTTTTTTCTTGAGTAGTACTCCTACAAAACGTTCACATCCCTATCTCTCCCTCATCATGTTTCTTATAAATCCTAGTTTCTACCCCATCACATTTTCTATATATGCTCTTACCAATGATAGGAAAGTAAATAAATCCTGGCAGACACTAAGATATATAGTTCAAACAGGTGAATAAATTAAAACAAAAGTTGATTGTGGCTGTGATCACTTGTAATTTCAGGGCTGGAGAAGCAGAGACAATCAGTTTCCTAGGGCTCGCGGATACCACAGCCTAGAGAAATTGGCAAATTCTTTGACAAGGAGGGTAATTTGTTCATAAAACAAGGTGAATGGATCCTGAGTAATTACACCGAAGGCTGTTTACTTGCACTCACTTGCACCATACTCCCACATACTCTCTTTTAGGTGTACTAGAATGTATGTATACACACTTCAAAAGAAAACACACACACACAATAGAAAAGTAGAAATGGTAAAAACATTAGAGTTAAGAGTTTAGGTGTGCCAGCAATGAATGTGAGTATAGATGTCTCAAGTACTAATCTGGGGCTTGATAATATTTAATAAAACTGCTGTGGTAATTAAGAATCTTAAAAAAGAAATGCCACCCTCAGCCTTTTAATATCTCCTTCACTGAATACATTCAGCACACTGTCCTATTTAAAAAGCCAGCACAAACCCACATTTATCTGTTTATTTTTCATCAAATTCCTTTGTTGTTGTTGTTTTTTTTTTTTCTCCGTTCAAATTCTGTACATTACTGTTTGTCTGTTTATTTTCTAGAAACCGTAATTGCTGCTTGGTCATGAAGGTGACTGATGGTCCACCTTGCACTAAAGTGTAGTACTCAATTTTTTTTTTCCTTTTAAACAGATGGTATATTATTTTTTGGCATCAGCAAGTCCCAATTGATTTTAGCTATAAATTAAATGTCCTGATGGTTGTAATATGGTGATTTATCACCCAAGTCAGCAGTAGTTTTGCTTTGTAATGTATTTAAGCAAATGACTGAGAGAAAAGTCAGTAGACATACATTAGTGAAATTCTCGACTATACACAAACTAAGTGCTGTACACATTTTTGGACATTCTTGGCAAGACAAAAACTGCATGTTTGGATGATGAGACTGTTTGGAGAAACTGAGTTATTGAAAGCAAAGCACAGAAACTATGTGTTATAAAAACTTAATTTGCAAGTTGTGTATTCCTTTGTAGTTTGAGATATTTCTTGACATGTTTAAAAGTAGTATAGGGTAAGATGATCATTCTAGACTCAGAAAGGCAAATGGGATGGACATTGGAAGAAGGAGAAAACAGGAAACAGGACAGGAGTCGACCACGGAGGGCCTCTGAAAGTCTCTACTTAGCATTGTATCAAAGCAGATACTGAGACTCAGACAAACTTTGGGCAGAGTGCAGGGAATCTTAGGAAAGAAGGGGGAGATACTAAGACCTGGGGAGGACAGGAGTTCCACAAGGATAGCAACAGGACCAAAATATCTGGGCACAGGGGTCTTTTCTGAGACTGATACTCCAACCCAGGACTATTAATGGATGTAAAATAGAACCCATGTTCACATGTAGCCCATGGCAGCTCAGTATCCAAGTGTTTCCCTAGTAAGGGGAACAGCAACCATCTCTAACATGAACTCCATGGCTAGCTCTTTAACTGCCTCTGTCTGATGGGGGTGTAGCCTTGCCAGGCCACAGAGGAGGACAATGCAGCCAGTTCTGATGAGACTGGATAATCTAGGGTCAGATGGAATGGGAGGAGGACCTCCCCTATTCATGGACTTGGAGAGGGGCAAAGGAGGAGATGAGGGAGGGAAGGTGGGATTGGGAGGGGATAAGGGAGGGGGCTACAGCTGGGATACAAAGCAAATGGACAGTAATTAATATAAAAATAAATTTTAATTGAAAAGGTAGTGTTTCTCAAACTTCCTACTGCAGCAACCTTTTAATACAGTTCCTCTTGTATTGGCACCCATCTTTAAAATTATTTTGTTCCTACTGCATAACTGTAGCATTGTAATGTAATGTATCACAATGTAAGTATCGTATATGTAGGATAACTCATATGTGACCCCAAAAAGTCACTCAGGATGAGAACTGCTCATCTAGAGGAAATTCTGTTTTCAGCTTTCACAGATTATCTTTTGCTTCAGTCTTCAGACATATATTAACTTATTTTACATTGTCTGGAACAATGAGCATTTGTTTGGGCAATTAAAGAAATGAGTCATATGTTTTCATTATAATTGCTTTAAAAGTCTTCAAATGATTCACTAAATAAAATCTGTGATTTCTCTTCTGAATACCACAACCCAACAGCATATACACTATTATGTTGACTAGTTTTATATAACTTGACACAAGCTATATTCATGTTAATAAAGGAACCTCAACTGTGAAAATACCTCAATAAGATCAGGCTGTAGGCAAAACTGATTAGTATTTTCTTAAATAGTAATTGATGGGAGAAGGCTCAGCATATCATGGGTAGAGACAATTCTGGGATAGGGGTCCTGGATTCTCTAAGAAACAGTTAAGCAAGCCAGTAAGCAACACTCATCCATGGCCTGTGCATCAGCACCTGTCTCCAGGTTCCTGCCCTGTTTAAGTTTTTGTCCTGACTTCATTTGATGATAAATAGCAATATATAGGTGTAAACCTAATATACATTTTCCTCACAAAGTTGTGTGTAGGGTCAGATTTTCAACCAAACCTACCTTATTTAGTGTTCTTAAATACCTTTACCTCCTTTCCAACATCACAGACTTTGGATAGGAGATTTGTAGGAAAAAGGGGTGTAAACAACTTTTATCTACTTCCTGTTGATTACGGTTGATGGGTCTTTAGGCGATTACTAAACTCAGTAGTCAGGATACCAGGAGTCCAGTCCAAAGGCCAACAACAAGCAGCAACAGGATTCAGAAGATCGGGACACATCAATGAAGTGCCCAAGACACAGTTGGTTTGCCCTGAGAGGTTCTCTGGAACGTCTCTTTCTTCAAAGTCAAAGTGTTGAAGCATGAAGATCAGTGCAGTGATGTTGATCCAAAAAGCGATGTCTTACTGTGAGTGAGCCTCTATATATCTCTTCTCAAAGTCCACCCACAGATGTTCTTTACTGGCCAGAGTCACACCCCTTGCGCATGAGAATTCACAGGAAAACATCAGGTATCCACTCACAAGCCAACCACTGCAAAACATCACATGCCCAGCTTGCAGCAAAACAGCACATGACCAAACTGAGACTTAAAAGAAACCAAAATTTCCACTTTAGTTGCTTTTGGTCATGGTGTTTCAACATGGTAATATTAACCCTAACTAAGATAATTATTTTGGAAAAATGGAAGAGTATTTTTCTAAGTAATCTTTATCATTGTCAACATAATTGATACTTAAATTCTGTATTGGTGTCGGAAATATCTCTATCACTTTAATAATCATCTAAATTAAAATGAGAGATGTTTTGCTTGAGAGCAAGAGACATCTGTATATAGCAGAATTTTCATTTTTATTCCTCGCATTTACTTGCTATGATTTCCACAACATATCCCATAAGCTAGGTTGCCTAGACAACAGAAATTTATTGTCCTGCATTTTGGAGTCTCAAAATCAATGCATCAGCAGGGTTTCATCTTTCTAAAGCCTGAGCACGAAACATCTGCTACAGGTCTGTTCTTTCACTATTCCAAACATTCATCTTTGTATGTGTATTTTCCAATTTTCTTATATAAGAACTCCAATCAAACTAAATTATGGTCTCATCCACATGTTCTTATTTGAACTTGATAATTTCTGTAAGATGTCTATTCAACCCAATAATGAATTTGGAATTAGTGATTTAATATATAAACCTATAGGAAACAATTAAGCTAGAACATCATCTTTCCCCATGAAATTCAGAAACTCTTGAGAATTAAAGAAATGTAGTAGGGTCTCCCCAGCAGGAGTGTCTGGTGTGAGTGATATCATTGAAGATATTTTGCCTAAAGGAATATTTCTAAATTTTCATTTATTAATACGTGTGTGTGTGTGTGTGTGTGTGTGTGTGTGTGTTTGTATGTGCACATTCATATTCACATATGCCATATCCAGCTTATGGAAGGTAAAGGAAAACTTTCAGAAAATCACTTTCCCTTTCCACCCCCAGGTTGCTGTGAATGGAATACAAGCAGTCAGGCTTGGCTGCTGCGTTCCTTTATCCACTGAGGTATCCTACTGGCTCTTTAAACAGTCTAAGGTTTTTTTGTTTTTTGTTTTTTGTTTTTTTTTTGTCTTTGTTTTGTTTTTATTTCTGGCTAGCCTCAACATTAGAAATATTTCATATTGAAGGCAATGCAAGTAATTGTGCAAAACCAGTAGCTTAATGTAGCAAAGAAGGATACTCAACTTTAGATATCAGAACATACTGATATAATTCAGAATCTGTCCAAGATTCTCCAGATAACGAGTGGGTACATCTATAGAAACTGTCCCAGGCATCTTCAAGCACTTTGGACAGTAGTATTAGCATTTGGTAAGTTGAGGAAAGACAGTGGAGAAGCAGACAGACACACAAGAGAGACAGAGGCAGAGAGAAAAAAAAAACATATTGACATTTTTTCATGGCTTGTGCATTGTGCAGAGGAGTGCAGATATCAAAAGAGATTGGGGATAATGAGGTAAATGGATCAATGATTAAGCCTCTGAGTGATAGTCCAGAGAGCAAGAGTTTAATTCCCAGGATCCTGGGAAACTAAATGAATAAATGAATGAACACACACACACACACACACACACACACACACACGAGAGTCAGTATGGAAATCACAATCTACCTTGAAAACATCACTGAACTGGTTTGCTCTCCAACTAGATGAAAACAGTAGAAACTGTTGTAGATGTCATAAAAGTCACTTTTTGAAGGTCACCCAGATCAATAGTCAAAAGCCAACTAAACAGACACTATTTGAGTATAAAGGCAGGAATTGACAGGACACTTTGTGGGCTTGATAGTATGACCATTTAACAAAATAATAGTAGCGGGTTTTCAGCACAACTATTGTTTCCTAGCCAAAAATAGTAAGGATTGTGAAAAATTTTGTAAATTTGTCAGGATAAATTTACAATGGTATACCCTATATTACTTTTGCTATATTTGTTCAATATATAATTAGGTTTATTTGCATATGCAAATAATTTGTAAAAAGAGTGATTAACCAATGATTAAAGTTATCAAATTACACATACTTTATATATATAATTTTATTCGGAAAAATGCTTAGCAGTGCTATGGAAAATTATATGCAATGTAATAGATAATATAGTCAACAAATGTTTTAAATGAATATGTGATTTAGTGACACACCTAATTATGCTTATTGTTTCACAGCATGCTATAGAACTTACTGTTTTGCTCTTGTCTGTCTAACACCATTTCAATTTCTCATGCTTCTTTAGTGACTGGGTATTACTCTGCATTGCTAAATCACTGTGCTGAGGAAGAAGCTATTCATTCATGGTTCCTTCATACCGCACAGCTTGTTCTCAGACTGAAGATAAGCAAAGTACAGATATTTATGTATGGAAAAGAGCTCAGGCCACAAAATTGCAAGACACAGTGATAGTTTCTGGGAGCAAGAAAATCAGTCTTTGTTTGTTTGTTTGTTTATTAAAGGTGTCATCTCCTAGGTTGGCTATAATCTGGTGGGAATATACATTCAAAAGTATATGATAAGCATAAATTGGAATTAGTGATTTAATGGGAATCAGGGAGGGAGGGAAGGATAAAGAGGGAGAGGAAAAGGGACAGAGATAGGGAGAATTATAGGATAGGAATGGAAGTAGTGGTAGCTCTTGGAGGAGTTGAAGGCAGAGGGTGAATATGATGAAAAAACACTGTATGAAATTCTTAAAACTAACAACATGCTTCAGAGAAATAAATATTCTCAAGTTGATAATGCCGACCTCAAAGGAAAACCATTGGTCATATGAATTCAGAGATACAACCGTTGGAGATCACGTGTACTGTTCTATGAGCTGAAGGCCAGCCTGAGTTACAGTATGCGACTGACTGCCAACAAAACAATTAAACAATCAACAGACACAACTCTATTTTGTCATATGTATTCATCTATTTATGGGCTTTATCTCTTCCTTTTCTTAATGTTTGGATTCCTCACTCTACAGTAATATTTTTTATGCCTGAGACCAAGTACCAAACAAGAGGAAAATAAACCAGGAAATTATTATTTTGTCCATGGTGTGTTGTAATAAAGTCCAGGTCAGGAAAAGTGTGACAATAGGAATGTATGTGTAAAACCCCTCACATCATGAGAATTATGGAAGCACAGATAGGTAAATTCTTTGGCTCACCTTGCTTTTTTTCCCTCTCCTTTATATTTAGTCTAAAACCTAGATAAAAAATGGTATCATTCACAATGAGAGTGGATCTGCCCTCTTCAGTTAATTCTTTCTGAAAAATGCTATAATAGAAACCCAGATAATATATCCTGTTAAGTTGACAATGAAGATTAACTATGACACTCACTAATTCCAGGAAGGTGAACTAATTTAGAGATAATAGAGTATTTCTGATATGATCCTACTTATATCAGGATTCATTATATATTTGGGTTTTCTATGACAGTTCTACCACTGAACTCCAGGCTAGTCGTGACCTTATTTGATAGCCTGGATTGTCCCTGAACTAATGGCAATGCTCCTGTCTCAGTCTTCTGACTGCTAGTCTTGGAGGATTATGCCATCCAAGTGGTGAATGTATATTACCACTTTCATCATTCATGTAGATTTCAAGATGCAGTGTGATTTTATTTTTCTCTGGAGGATTAAATTTGAGCCTCTGGGCATGTTAATAAAACATTATTGGGGTCCAGCCAAACATTCTCTTTATGGTTTGCTATGTAAAAACATTGTGAAACATAGCCATACAGCAATTTATTTTTTACTTCTTTCTTAGACTTTTGCTTTCCACATTTTAATCTTGACATTATTATCAGCTACACAGAATGATTATCCAATCACTAAATGGAAATCCTTTGGTATTATGAAGTTTTCTTTATGGCTTTTGTATGTGCAAGTTTTATTTATCAGAATTTATTTTAATTCCTATATCCTCATGAATATTTCTCATTTTCTTTATTTAAAACAAAAATTACCCTTAGGCATTCTGGTGGGTATAAGATGGAAACTCAGGGTCTTTTTGATTTGCATTTTCTATATGACTAGGGACATTGAGCATTTCTTTATGTGTTTCTCTGCCATTTGAGATTCCTCCGTTGATAATTTTCTCTGTACCCCATTTTTTAAATTGGAATACTTGGTTTGTTCATATTTAACTTCTTGAGGTCTTTCTATATTCTGGATATTAGCCCTCTCAAACTTACAGTTGGTGAAGATCTTTTCCTAGTATGTAGGCTGTCATTTTGTTCTTATGACAGTATCCTTTGCTTTACAGAAGTTTTTCAGTTTCATGAGGTCCCATTTATTGATTGTTGATCTTTGAGCTCTGTTCAGGAAGTGGCTCCTGTGCCAATGAGTTCAAGGCTCTTCCTAATTTTTCTTCTAAGAGATTTAGTGTGTCTGGTTTTATGTTGAGGTCTTTGATCCACCCAGACTTTAGTTTTGTGGTGGGTGATAAATATAGATCTATTTACAAGTTTCTGCATGTAGACATCCACTTAGACCAACACCATTTGTTGAAGATGCAATCTTTTGTCTATTGTGTGGTTTTTGCTTCTTTGTCAAAAATCAAGTATCCATAATTGTGTGGGTTTATTTCTGGTTTCTCGATTCAATTCAATTGATCCACAAGTCTATTTCCATGCCAGTACCATGCCATTTGATTACTGTTGCTCTACAGTACAGCTTGAGATAAGGAATGGAGATACCTCCCAACGATTTGGCTATCGGCTTGCTGTATAACTGATATTACTATGTTTTGGTATGTGCCTTTTTTTCTTGATCTCTCCAAAACTTTCAACATGAGTGAGTGTTGGATTTTGTCAAATGCAATAGAATCCATGTTAGAAACAAGCCCCTCCTCCACTCTCTAGGCACCCCATATGAATACCAAGCTGCCTGTTTGTTACATTTGTGCAGGGGTCCCTGAGTCCAGATCATGCAAACTCCTTAGTTAATGTGTCAGTCTTTGAAAGCTCCCATGGGACTGGGTTAGTTGTCTCTGTTCATCTTCCTGTTGGTCCTTCCGACCTTCCCCCAACACTTCTACATGGTTCCCAGCATTCTGCCCCATGTTTGGCTACAAGTCCCAGTATCTGTCTTGATCAGCTGCTGGCTGGAGCCTCCCAGATGGCAGTCAAGACTCCTGTCTGAAAGCATAGCAAAGTATCATTATCAGTATCAGGGGTTTCTTCTCCACAGTGTGAGAGACTCACAACTGCTTAATGCAGTGAATTTGGCTGTGAATTTCTCAGTCCTAGATAGGACATCAATATAACAGTCCCTTTCCACAGAATAAATGATGGGAGTTGGGGTATGAAGTCAGTAGTAGCCATTTTTATAGAATACATGAGTTTCACTCAAATACTTTCATTTAATTCTAGTCCTGAACAGAGACTTCAGAATTCATCTGTAGATATCCTGAAATGATTGATAATTTCATTGTACAAAAATCAGGTTCTGAGTAAAACATTTCAAAATATCTGTACAGGAAGAGAAATAAATTACTCTTTCAGTCTTTGACACACATCCAACCACATGCACAGACTGAAAAAGCCATAATATTTTTAGCTATTTTCAATGAAGTTACTAGATCAAATAGAAGGGTATGTCTAGTAACAGTTATTTTCCCTACTTTAGTTTTATGTCCAGTAGACATAATGTCTGTAGCTTGAATAAATTCATCTTATGACTGGCATGATAATAAGTAAAAATCTATGAAGACCAATGGAAATATGATCTAACCCATTGGCTTTAGGAAAATATGTGCATAGTAAATAGTTATAAATTCAGAACCAAAGTATGGCACATATTCTAATAGTAGATATTATAATAATTGTTGTGGGGAATCCACACAAATAATCTAGAAGAGGTAGATAATGGTCATCTTTTTCTTTTTTAATGCTTAATGAATACACAGTAAGTAGAGATTTAAAACAAATGTCATGATCTAGGGTCATGCACAGTTATCTTACGCATTATATTTTCATATTTTTAATTTGCCATAGCAAACATGCAGAATACAGTTGCTTAATAATCCACTAAAATATTTTTATATGTTAAACATGATGTTACATGTAACATAGAAAATATTCCACATGAAAATGTTTTTCATGAACTAATTCTTAAGTTTAACAATAAATCTCATCAGTAGTCAGCAACTGTAGTTTTCTTTCAAATTTCCTATGTACTTCCATTTTCCTGACCATCCAGTTTTATCATTTAAGGGAAAATGAATTATGTACGTCTTTGTAACTGCTGCTATTAACTCAGACATCAATTATAATTATGTTGATAGCTATTCATAGAATGTTTTGCTTCTGGTAGAGGTTATATGATGGAAAAACAAAACCCAATAGTCATCAGTCATTCTTTGTGCTCATTATAGTAGACATTTATTTATTAGAGAAAAATAACTTTTTTTTTCCAAGTAACTAACAACTTTCGGCCATGCTCATATTACAAAACTGTGGGAAAATATTACCTGTATATCATTATTAAGCATGCCAGAGACTGCAGTGACATTCTATTGATTTTAAGTCAATGACCCCTAATATTTATCTCATTTAACCCCAGTGTTCCCTCAAGCAAATCTTAAATATACCTAAAGAGGTTTTGAAGTCTAAGACTGATAGCCAAACTTTGGGCAGAATGCAGGTAATTTTATGAAACAATGGGGACATAGAAAGACCTGGAGCAAAAAGGAGCTCCAAAAGGAGACCAACAGAGCCAATAAAACTGACCACTAGGGGACCAGAAAGACAAGGACAATACATAGAGAGGAACAAAACCCCAGCTCAGATGTAGCCCATAAACTCAGTCTCCAAGTGGGGTCCCTAATAAAAGGAGCAGGGGCTTTCTCTGGCATGAACTCAGTGACAGGTTCTCTGATCATCTCACCCTGGCAGATGCAGCCTTGGCAGGCCACAGAGGAAGACAATGCAGCCAGTCTTGATCAGACCTGATAGGCTAAGGTCAGATGGAAGGAGAGGAGGTCCTTCCCTATTAGTACACTGGGGAAGAGACATAAGAAGAGAAAAGGGAGGTAGGTAGGATTGGGAGGAGAGGAGGGAGGGGAGACACAGCTGAGATAAAAATTGAATAAATTGTAATATAATATAATAATAAAAAATTTTAAATATACCTGAAGAAAATAAACTTCACATTTCTCACAACAAATTTTCTGATATAAGACAAATATAATAAAAAGGAAGATATGTCCTCTTTCTCTCTCTCTCTCTGATTCTTTCCTATATGAGTGGAAATCTCCTTTTAGGCAAGGTATGAAATGATACATACAAAACAGGCTTATAATGTGATCTATTTTAGAGGTAGTTCCATGAATTGATAGGAAGGTGTACATTCTGTACCTGTTAGATAAAATATTACGTTCTTATTAGGTTCAAACAGTAGGGAAGAGGACTTCGCCTATCTGTGGACTAGGGAAGGAAGAGGCAGGGACGGTGGGACTAGAAAGAAATGAGAAAGGGGGCTATAACTGAGATACAAAGTGAATAAATTGTAAGTAATAATAATAGTAAAAAAGGAAAAAAAACAGTAGATTAGATGTAAAATGAAAAAAATGTAAAAATGTAAAAAAATACAGGTTTATTGAAAAATGATTTGCAAACAAAAGGTTTTGTTTCTTCTCTCTTTTTTATTATTGTTATTGTTTATGATGATACTGGGTTACTTTGCATAGGCCTGGCTATAGATGTAAAAAGATGTAAAAAGAATATTAGACAGAACAAACTTGGAGACCTTAGAGTAATCTCTGTAAATATACAAGAACTACATTGTTGTAAAAGTGGTCCAGAATCCAAATAACACAATAGTCATAAAAATGATCTAAACTGATAACTCTGATGACTTCCCACGCTTGTTCCAAATAAACACCAACCACACAAAGAAGTAATTCATTATAAAAGGGAGGACAGAGAAGACTTGCTTTCTTTTGGTGGGCACTTGGCAGGAGTTAATATGGGGCATTAGATATAGTAATGAATGTAAAAGGAACTGCATTCAGATTTTGCTGATGTCTTATTTGGAAAAGATTATCTTATCTCACTCTGGGATTTCCAAACACGAAGTAATTCTTAGTGGGCACTGCAGTCCTCTCAGGATTTTTACTTACGGTTGTGCAGATGATGAGCGAAAACAGTCCAGGAGTACAAGATCTTCTGATTATATTTTCATTGTGATTTGAATACTTTAAACTGTTTGTTTCCTTTCTATATGGAAAGAATAGGTATTTATATTTTATACATCATTAACAAGGACTACCTGTCTTTTCATCAGAACTGTGCTCATTGGAGGAACATTGATATGAAATATTTCAATAGTATAATATTTTGCAGTAGGTCATGTGTTTTTGTTTGTTTGTTTCATGTTTATAGCAACAGACCTCAGGGTTGACAGGCAAATATTTTTGTATGGTTCTTCTACCCAAGAGAATTATTTACTGTTATTATTTAATTATATGGCTGTCTAAAAACCAAGATGGAATGAAAACATGAGCCATGCATTTCTTATGGTAACATAAATGTTGAAGCAAATAAGAGCAAATAAGATTTTTATGAAGGTACCTTTGGGAAAGATTTGAACACATAGTTATGAAATGGTGATTGATGGGAGACACGACAAGTAATTCAAATACCTTTTCTCATAACAAGAGAGTGACTGTGATATTTTTTGGGGGATTCTATATGTTTATACAATGACATATAACCACAACTACCCCCATTTCTTGTTACCAACTTTCCCCAGGCCTCCAACACACTCTCCTATCTACTTCATGTTTTTTTTTTCCATCAATTTATTTATCTAATCATTTTAGGGCCTGATCACAGACCCCCTCTCTCCTCTTAGTTCCACTATCACACTCTTCCCATTCTCTTCCCCTTCACTTCTCCTCAGAGGGAACCCACCCTGGCACCCTGGCAGATCAAGTAGCAACAAGTGCATCCTCTCCCACTGAGGCCCGGCGAGGCAGCCTAGCTAGGAAAAAAGGGACTGAATGGCAATCAACATAGTCCGAGACAGCCCCTGCTCCCATTGCTATGGAACCCACCTGATGACCAAGTTGCAAATCTGCTACATATGCGTAGGGTGGCTACGTTCTACCCATGCATGCTCTTTGGTTGGTGGTTTAGTCCCCACGGGCCCAGGTTAGTTGACACTGTAGATCTTCTTGTGGTGTCTTTGACCCTTACAGCAACTTCAATCCTTCTTCCCTGTTTTCTCCAAAACTCCTTTGGCTGTCTCTATATCCATTTCCATCAGCCGATAGATGAAGCCTCTCAGAAGACTGTTTTATCATGCTTCTGTCTGCAAACATAGCAGAGTATCGTTAATAGTGTCAGGGGTTGGTTCTCTCCCATGCAGTGGACCTCGTTGGGTCAGTCAGTGGTTAGTCATTCCCTCTCTTTGCTCCACCTTTATTCCTACACTTCTTTTAGGCAGGACAAATTTTGAGTGAAGGTTTTATGGGTGAGTTGGTATCCCCTTTCCTCCACTAGAGGTCTTATCTGGCTACAGGAGGTGGCCACATCAGGCTCAATATACCCTGCTGCTAGGAGTCTCCGCTAGGATCACCTCCACAGTATCCAGAGAGCCTTCCCCATCCCAGGGCTACCCACCACTGATTTCGATACTCTCTCTCAGTCCGATCAAAACTCTTCCTATACTTGCTTCCTACACCATTTCTGTTCCTAGTCCCACTCCCACCAGGTTCCCTCCCTCCATCTACTTCAGATGTATATCTATTTTATTTCCCCTTTTGAGTGAGGTTCAAGCATCTTCTCTTGGACCCCGCTTAATACTTAACTTCTTTAGGTTTGATTGAGTCATGATTATCCTGTGCTTTATGGCTATATCCTCTTATAAGTGAGCACATACATGGATGTCTTTATGGATCTGAGTTACCTCAGTCAGGATAATTTCTTTTTTTGATGATTATATTTACTTTATTTTAATTAATTAATTAATTAATTAATTAATTAATTAAAATTGCTTCACTTTGTATCCCAGCAGTAATCCTCTCCCTCATGTTCTCCCTGTCCCACGCAAACTCCCTCCTCTCCCCCTAGGTCCTTTCCTTAGTCCACTGATAGGGGAGGACTTCCTCCCCTTCTATCTGACTTTAGCTTATCAGGTGTCATGAGGGCTGGCTGCATCATATTCCTCTATGTCCTGGCAAGACTGCACCTGCCAGGAGTAGGTAATCAATGAGCTAGTCACTGAGTTCATGTCAGAGACAGTCTCTGATCCCCTTGCTAGGAACCAACGTGGAAATTGAACAGCCTCTGGGCTTCCTCTGAGCAGGGGTTTAGGTCCTTTCCATGCATGGACCTTGATTGGTGTATAGGTCACTGCAGGATTCCCTGGGCCCAGATTTTTTGGCTCTGTTGTTCTCCTTGTGGAGTTCCTTTCCCCTCCAGATCTTTCTAGCTCCTCTTCTTCCATCAGGTTTCTTGCACTCTGCCCAAAATTTGACTATGAGTCTCAGAATATCCTTCCTTACCTTGTTTGGTAGTCCTTCAGAGACACTGAGCATTTCTTTAAGTGTTTCTTTAAGTATTTCAATATTCCTCTGTTGAGATTTCTCTTTAGCTCTGTAAATTGGATTTTTTTTTTAATTGGATTACCTGGTTTATTGGTATTTAACTTCTTGAGTTCTTTATATATTCTTGATACTAGCCCTCTGTATTATGTAGGGTTGGGAAAGATCTTTCCAAGTCTTTAGGCTGTCATTTTTTTCTGACAGTGTCCTTTGTTCTACAGAATTTTTCAATTTCAAGAGGTTCCATTTATTGATTGTTGATCATAGAGAATGTGCTGTTGGTGTTGGAAAATGTCTCCTGTCCCAATAAGGTTAAGGTTCTTCCCCACTTTTTCTTCTAAAAGATTTAGTGTGTCTGGTTTTATATTGATATCTTTGTTCCACTTGGACTTAATTTTGTGCAGGGTGATCAAGGAGTACAAATCAGTAAGGATGAAGTCAAAGTATTATTATTTGCAGAAGATATAATAGTATATATGAGTGACTCCAAAAATTCTACCAGAGAACTCCTTCAGCTGATCAACACCTTCAGCAAATTGGCTGTATACAAACTGAAGCAGTCCTGTATTAAAAAAAAGACAAACTGGCTGAGAAAGAAATTAGGGAAATAACATCTTTCACAATAGCCACACCAAGCTACATTGGTATGATTCCAATCAAGCAAATGAAACACTTATATGAAAAGAAAAAAATCAAAAACAACAACAACAAAAACCCCCACAACTTCTTGGAACCTAGAACCCCTGCTCGGATGAAGCCCATGGTAGCTCAGTATCCAAGTGGGTCCCATAGTTTGGGAAACAGGGACTATTTCTGACATGAACTCAGTGGCTGGCTCTTTGACCCTCTCCCCCAACCCCCAACAAGGGAGGAGCAGCCTAGCTAGGCCACAGAAGAGGAGAGTGCAGCCAGTCCTGGTGAGACCTGATAATCTAGGGTCAGATGGAAAGGGAGTAAGACCTCCTCTATCAGTGGACTTAAGAGAGGGGCAGAGAGGAGATGAGGGAGAGAGGGTGGGTTTGTGAAGGAAAGAAGGAGGGAGATACTGCTGGGATACAAAGTAAATAACCTACGATTAATATAAAACATAAAAATTAATAAAAGGGAAAACATAAAAAAAAACCTTCAAGTTTCTGAAGAAATAGAATAAGATATCAGAAGATGGAAATATCTCCCATGCACATGGATCAGTAGGATTAACAATGAAAATGGCCATCCTACCACAAGCAATCTACAGATTCAGTGCAATTTCCTTCAAAATACCATCACAATTTTTTACAGGCCTTGAAAGAACTGTTCTTTCTCTTATAGGAAAAAACAAACAAACAAACAAACAAACCAACAAAAAACAGAATAGCTAAAGTAATCCTGTACAAAAAAATGATCTTCTGGAGCTATTTTCATCTCAGATTTCAAGATGTATTATAAAGCCACAGTAATAAAAACAGTATGGTACTGGGACAGAAACAGACTAGTGGAACAATGGAATAGAATCGAAGACCCAGAAATAAACCCATAAACCTAGAGATACTTGATTTTTGACAAAAAAGCAAAAAATATAGACAGGAAAAAAAAAAGGAAGCATCTTCAACAAATAGTGCTGGTCTAACTACATGTATACATGTAGAAAAAATGTAAGTATGATTATCTTTTCTAATCCCATTCATTTGTCTGCAAATTGCTTTATTTGCCTTTTTTTTGTAATAGATGAATTGTATGTCATTGTGTAAATATACTACAGTTTCTTTATCCATTGTTTGGTGGAGGAACATACAGGTTGTTTCTAGTTTCTGGCGATTACAAGTTGCAATGAATACAGTGGAGCAGGTGCCTTTGTGGTATGGTGAACCATCTTTTGTTTATATTCTCAGGAGTGGTATAGATTGGTCTTGGGGTAGAACTATTCTCAATTTCTGAGAAACCTCCAGATTGGTATTCACAGTGGTTGAACAATTTTGCACTCTTTCCAATAGTAGAAGAGTGTTCCTCTTGTTCTACATCCTTGACAGCATGTGCTGAAACTTGAGTGCTTGATATTATTTGTTTTGACAGGTATGGGATGGAATCTCAGATCAATTTCAATTTACATTTCCCTAATGACTAAGGATGTTTAGCATTTTTTTTATGGGCTTCTCGGCCATTACTGATTCCTCATTTGAGAATTCTCTGTTTAGCTCTGTATCCTATTTTTTAATTAGGTTATTTGGTTTGTTGGTATATAATTTCTTCTTTATATGTTCAGGATATTAGGCCTCTGTCACAGATGTATGGTTGGTGAAGATCTATCATCATTCTTTAGGTTGCCGTTTTGTTCTAATTGATTGTGTCCTTTGTCTTGCAGAGGATTTTTAGTTTCATGACATTCCACTTATTAATTGTTGATATTAGTGCCTGAGCTGTTGGTGTTCTGTTCAGGAAGTTGTCTCCTGTACCAATGCATTGAATTCAATTCTCCACTTTCTCTTCTATTAGATTTAGTGTAGCATGCTTTATGTTGATCAATTTGGCCTTGATTTTGTGCAGGGAGATAAATATGGATCTCCTTGTATTCTTCTACATTCATGTCTATTTAATCGCCCTCTTCTTGTCAGTCCACCAAGTTCATTTAGTGCTGCCCATATGTTCATCGATGTGGGTCAATCCAGCCTTACATGTGAAACTAACATGTGCCAATATCTTCAAAAAAGCTAATTCTTCCTTTCTCAAGAGTTCACTACTATCAGTAACTTCTCAGTACAGAGGAGGGCCTGAAGGGTTATCTATACCATCTATGCTGCCTTTTCACTGGCTTCAAGTTATACATATCTTGTGAGAGAACCCATAGCTGCTATGAGGCCATGATTGCTGCAGCTATGTCATGGCCCAAAAAAAGCAAAACCAAAACCAAACAACAACAAAAAAATCCCATTATATTTCTTCCACAAACCCCTATACTTCCATTCTGTCTTTCTTCTTGATCTCCTTTGAGATTCGTGGTGGTTGATTAATATAAAATGTCCATTCATGAGTTAACATTCACTCCTTAGTTTCCAGTGTTTTGATAAACCATGCATTTCTCCATTTACTGTTCCCCACTTCAAAATGAATTTACTCTTACAAATATTTGTAGCACCTTGGTTCTGTGAATATATGCATAACTATCTAGAAGGTAATATCAAAATGAGACCACATAGCAAAATAAAAATAATGGGCTCTTCCCTGGGGCTTATGCCTTCTGAAGTCATGGGCTTTTGACCAGTTACTGTACCTAGGAGGATATTACCTCCTGTGAGGCAGTCCCAATATCCAATTGTTAAACTATTAGTTGCCCCATAACAGTTGGACCACTATTTCATCTAAAGCATATTTTGCATGAAAATGTATTTCAGCATGCAGGGCCAGCTCTGGGCATTGAATTATTGTTATTTTTCCTCATGCACCCTACGAGGTATAGTCAGCATAATGAAAGTTAACCAACTGGGAGAATGTTTTATTTTATTTATTTATTTTTGGTCAGTTTAAGATTGGTTTCTACCTTTAAAAAATTACATTAGTTATTTTAGAGTTTTGTACAATGTGTTGTGACCATATTTATTCCTCTACTTAAACTTTATTTCTGATCCACCACCTTTATTACCCACAAAACTTTATTTCATTTTTATTTTCTTTATGCCCTGTAACCAAAGTATGTAGTGTCTTCAAAAGCAGGTTTATATTATTTAGTTATGGTATTGCACCTGAGAAATCGCAGTATCTCTTGTTGTTATAGGGATCTCAAGGACCTACCTGACCCATAATTCGTAGGAAGACATTCCATGCCTTGTACTGCAATTTCTTTTAATAACTTGTGTTGTCTGGGAACAACAATGTCTTCCCATGTAGGGTAATTATCTCTGAGCTCATTTTAAAAGTTTTTTTTTTTCAAATTAGCTTGTAAAATAGTTGGTTTACATAAGGTTTTTCCATAGATCCTAACTTTTGGTTAATCCACCAACTACTTTCTGGTTTTTCTAATTCTATGTCTCATATACACTTGATCATTTCTCCTCAGTTTCCCTGCACATTTATTTTCTATTTCACATGTATTCCACCTATTTATCTTTTTTATTAATTTATTTATATATGTATATGAGTTTGTATGTATGTATGTATGTATTACAATTTATTCACTTTGTATTCCCACTGTAGTCCTACCCCTCTTCTCATCTGAGTCCCATTCACCCTCCCTCTTCTCTCTGCCTCCCATTCCCTTTCCTGAGTACCCTGATAGGGGAGGACCTTCTCCCCTTCTATCTGCCTCTAGCCTATCATGGTCTCCTCAGGACTGATTGTATCTTCTTCCTCTGTGGCCTGGCAAGGTGCAACCCCCAGGGGTTGTTGAACAAAGAGCCAGTCACTGAGTTCAAGTCAGAGACAAACCCTAATCCCCTTACAAGGAATCCACTTGCAAACTGAGCAGCCTATGGGCTTTAGCTGAACAGGGGTCTAGGTCATCTCCATGCATGGTCCTTTCTTGGATTTTATCAGTCTCTGCAGTACTCCATAGGCTCAGGATTTTTTTTTTTTTTTTTTTTTTTGGCCCTGTTGTTTTCCTTGTAGAGTTCCTGTCTCCTCCAGGTTTTTCTTTCTCCCTCTTTTTCCATAAGGTTTCTAACACTCTGCCCAAAGTTTGGCTATGAGTCTTAGTATTTCCTTCCTTACCCTGGTGGATAGTGTCTTCCAGAGGTCCACTGTGGAAGGCTCCTGTCCTGTTTCTTATCTTTTCCTAATACTGATGTCTATCCCGTGTGCCCTTCTGGGTGAGGTTTCAGCCCCTTCCCTATGTTTCTCTTTGTTGTTTAGCTTCTTTAGAACTATAGATTTCAGTATGTTTATCCTTTTTATATGGGTAATACCACTTATAAGTGAGCAAGTACCATATGTGACTTTATGCTTTCAAGGTTATCTCACACAGGTTGATATTTTCTAGTACCAAGTATTTTCCTGCAAATTCCATGATTTCCTTGTTTTCAATTCCTGAGTTGTATTCCATTGTATAAATATACCAAAGTTTCTGTATCCATTCCTGCCCAGATGTAGCCCATCATGGCTCAGTATCCAAGTGGATTCCTTAGTTAGAGGAACAGGGACTATCTCTAGCATGAACTCTCTTTGACCTCCCCCCTTTAAGGGAGAAGCAGCCTTGCTAGTCCACAGAGGAGGACATTGTAGCCAGTCCTGAAGATACTTGATAAGCTAGGATCAGATAGAAGGGGAAGAGGACCCACCCATCAATGGATTTAGAGAGGGGCAGGAAGGAGATGAGGGAGAGTGGGATTGAGAGGGAATGAGGGAGGGGCTACAGCTGGATACAAAGTAAATAAACTGTAATTAATATAAAAATAATAAAAATTAAAAAAAAAAAGATTACCAGCACTCTGCCCAAATTTACCTATGAGTCTAAGCATCTGCTTTGATACCCTGCTGGGTAGAGTCTTTCAGAAGCCCTTTGTCATAGGCTCCTGTCTTGTTCCCAATTTTCTTCCTCTTCCAGTGTCTATCCCCTGTGACTTTCTGAGTGAGGACAATATTAATTTACCATAGCACCACAAATAAAAGCTGAAGATAACAATTCCAGACTTGTATATTTCACAGGTGAATTGCCTATCAGACCTGAAGCAATGATTTCTATAATTTTCTGAAAAATATATGAAGTTGTGTGCATATTTAGCAATAAAATTGGACAACAGAGTTTATATGTCACTTGAAAATTATCAACACGAATGTAAAAAAAATGTGTACAGATATTTCAACGATAGTATGGATATTCTTCTTAGAGGATAGATAAAAATAATAAAAAAATAGACCATCTAACCCTTTACAAACTATGATTAATTAACTAATTTTTTCTTTTTTCAAAATGAAGACTGTAGAGAACTCTGGTAGTTTATCATATTCATTATATTATAAAATGAATAAATATGTTGGTGAAGCACTGTTTTTATGCAATTGCAGAAAGAGTTAAGTGTGTTAAGAAAGTTTTATTTCTGGGTCTTGAGGAAGCACCATTCCTTTTTTTTCTTTTATTATTATTATTATTAATAATTACACTTTATTCATTGTGTATCCCCCCCCATAAGCCCCTCCCTCCTCCCCTCCCGATCCCACCCTACCTCCCCTTTCTTCATGCATGCTCCTCCCCACATCCACTGATAGGGGACGTCCTCCTCTCCTTCCTTCTGATCTTAGTCGATCAGATCACATCAGGAATGGCTGCATTGTCCTCTTCTGTGGCCTGGTAAGGATGCTCCTCCCTCAGGGGGAGGTGATCAAAGAGCAGGCCAATCAGTTTATGTCAGAGGCAGTCCCTCTTCCCATCACTATGTAAGCCACTTGGACACTAAACTGCCATGGTCTACATCTATGCAGGGCTTTTATGTTATCTCCATGAATAGTCCTTGGTTGGAGTATGAGTCTTTGGGAAGTTCCCTGTGTTCAAATTTTCTTGTTCTGTTGCTCTCCTTGTAGAATTCCTGTCCTCTCCAGCTCTTACTATTTCCCACTTTTAATTGGATTGCTTGAATTATTGCTTTTTAATTTCTTTAGTTCTTTATATATTCTGGATATCAGCCCTCTGTCAAATTTAGGGTTGTGTTGCAACCCGCGTGGTCGTCTCGCCAGCAAGAACGTACACGGACAACAGGATCCTTCTGCAGCAAGCTTTATTGCAGTCAAGTGATGAGAGGAGGAAGACCCCGAGCCCAGGAATGGCACTGCTTATATACACCCTAAGGCGGCGTGTGGTCTATGATTGGCTGCTTACTCATTACCTCACAAGACGCCCTGGGCTGGGCCAAGACTTGGCGTGCTTTTGCCCATGCGCATGCATAATATTACTTGTCTTCCAGGGTCAGAGCCGGATGTCGGCGCCATCTTGTAATGGCATTTTGCCCGGGCACGCCCAAGCGGCTCTCCACAGGGTTGGTGAAGATCCTTTCCCAATCTGTAGGCAGTTGTTTTGTTCTGATGACAGTGTCTTTTGCTTTACAAAAGTTTTTCAGTTTCATGAGGTCCCATTTATTGATTGTTGCTCTTAGAGCTTGTGCTGTTGTTGTTCTGTTCAAGAAGTTGTCTCCTATGCCAACGAGTTCCAGGTTCTTTCCCACTTTTTCTTTTAACCTATTTAGTGTATCTGGTTTTATGTTGAGGTCTTTGATCCACTTGGACTTTAGTTTTGTGCAGGGTGATAAACATGGATCTATTTTAATTTTTCTGCATGTAGACATCCATTTGGACCAGCACCATTTACTGAAGATGCTGTCTTTTTTCTATTGTATGTTTTGACTTCTTCTTCAAAAATCAAGTATTCATAGGTATTTGGGTTTATTTCTGGGTTTTCTATACAGTTCCTTTCTACTTCTATGCCAATACCATTCTGTTTTTATTACTATTGCTCTGTAGTCCAGCTATACCACTCCTAGGCATATATCCAAAATATGCTCAAGTACATAACAAGGAAATTTGCTCAACCATATTTGTAGCAGCTTTATTCATAATAGCCAGAACCTGGAAACAACCCAGATGTCCATCAACAGAGGAATAGATACAGAAATTGCGGTATTTTTACACAATGGAACACTACTCAACAATCAAGAACAAGGAAATCATGAAAATTTCAGGCAAATGGTGGGATGTAGAGAGGATCATCCTGAGTGAGGTATCCCAGGAGCAGAAAGACACACATGGTATATGCACTTATATAGACTTATAAGATAGGCAAACATACTAAAAAATGTGTACCTAAAGAAGATAAACAAGAAAGAGAACCCAGAGTAAGATGATCAATCCTCACTTAGAAAGACTAATGTGTTGGACATAGGAAGTAGGAGACAACAAGTAACAGGACAGGACCCTACCACAGAGGGCCTTTGAAAGACTCAACCTAGCAGTATATCAAAGCAGATTCAGAGACTCATAACCAAACATTCAGCAGAGTGCAGGGAATCATATGATAAAAGGGGGAGTTAATATAAATGGGAGAGGACTGGAGCTCCACAAGGACAAAATATATCAGGGAATGGGGGTCATCTATGAGACTGTTTCTCCAACCAAGTACCATGTATGTATATAACCTAGAACCCCTGCTCGGATATAACCCATGGTAGCTCAGTATCCAAGTTGGTACCCTAGTAAGAAGGACAGGAACTATTTCTGACATGAAATGAATGACTGGCTCCTTTACTGCACTTCCCACTCCCCCAAGGAGGAACAACTTTGCTAGGCCTCAGAGAAGGACATGGCAGCCAGTCCTGAAATACCTGATAAGCTAGGGTCAGATGGAAGGGGACTTTAAAGGGGCAGGGAAAAGATGAGGGAGGGAGGTTGGAATTGGGAGGCAATGAGGGAGGGGGCTACAGCTGGGATACAGAGTAAATAACCTGTGATTAATATTAGAAAATAAAAATTATTAAAAAATTTAGAAATCAAAAAGTTTTATTTCTAATGCAACATGAGACTTTATAATATAAAACATATCAGAAGCAGTTAAAATATGGTAATGAAGTGGAAAAATTATCACATTAAAGAGTACACTTTTATTTAGCATTGCTGCTTCAGGAAGCATTCTATGATTATATGTTAAGTGAGAACTTAATTTAAAATTAAAATGGTGGTTTAACAATGAAGCTGGAATATTTGTGGTAGTAATCAACAACACATCTTTATAGATTTCACATGAAGTTGGACTGCTCCATCTTAAACTTACAAAGAAAAGACAAAAATAAAAAATAAGAAAGACAAAGAAAGCTCTTGGTTTTAAGCTGTCTCTAACATGGACTTTGTTGCCTGTTTTTTTTTTTTTTATCACTTTCCTCTGCTGTGTCTCCCTTGCCAGTACACAGAAGAGGAGGGTACATTCAATTCTGGTGCAACTCAATGTGCCTGGGAGGATTGACAGGAGGCTCCCCTCTTTTGAGGAGTAGGGGAGGGGAGATAGGGGAAAGAGGGAGGGATGGTGAGATGAAAGAGGAGGAGAGGATGGAGGAGCTACAATTGGGGATACAAAATGAAAAATAAATTAATTAATTAATCAGTTAATTAATTTTAAAATATCATATTAAAAAAAAGAATAATGCAGCCACTCCTGATGTGATCTGATAGACTAAGATCAGAAGGAAGGAGAAGAGGACCTCCCCTATCAGTGAACTTGGGGAGGGGCATGAGTGAAAAAGGGGGAGGGAGGGTGGAATCGGGAGGAACTTATGAGGGAATACAAAGTGAATAAAGTGTAATTAATGGTAAAAAAAATAATAATAAAAATAAAAAAGGAACAAGGGTAACTTGAAAATGAAAGTTCCGTTTCCTCCAAGGGAGTTTCACTGTGGAACCAAAGTAATCTTAAAGTGTAGGATGCATGCTAAGCAGTACATGTCCCACAGAAAATGAACACAAAGACATCTAATAATACTGTCCCTTCATTTTTATTTAATTTTATCTTATCATTCATTATTATTTCATTAATCTATATGTTATACATAATATATATATACATATATATATATATTTACTTCTTTTTTTAATCTACAAGTCTTTTATATATAGATTTTCCAGTTTAGTGTATATATTAGATTCTTGAATGTGTAAATGAGTGGGTCTTTGTTTCTTGTTCTAATCGTTCTAAACTCTTGGGCTCTTTTCCTTCTCTCTCTCTTTTCTTTTTTAATTATGATGTCTTTTTTTGTTTCATCTTACATTTGATTTTATTATTTCATATAAGCATGCTTATTTTCCAAATTGAGAGAGAATGGGGTGTTTCTATATGGGAAATGAAGTGGGAAAAAGTAGAAGGGACATGCCTATAGTGAAGAACTGAGCAATGAAGATGCTAATTATGTCATTCAGAAGCCAGAAACATAAATAATATTTTGCGAATCATAATGTGGACTGAGAAACCTATTTTTAAACAAGGAAATTACAACATTTTAAATAAATGAGTAAGTTACTGTTTGGATAGACACATGGTTTTCATTTAAATCTATATAGTTAGTTTACATATGACAATTTCTAGAATGTTGGTAGCTCATATTAATATCTTCTCTTTTATCTGATTTATAGTTCATTGTCAGACCTTAATTTGAAATCTGTGTTTTGGGTCTTGCTGGATTTTATTTTAAATATGTTGAAGTTACATTCAGTGCAATGATGTATGCTATTGCAGGTGTAGGCTGCTTTACAAAAAAGACGGAAGCACATTTCCTTTATCCACTGTAAAGATTTATTCGTCCAGTCATTATTTATTCATTTATTATCAACTTAACTAATTTGTATTATTGTATTCAATGAACTGTGACAAAAATTTGATATTCAGACTTACCAAATAAATACAAAATACAAAAGCAGATAAATTTATGTTCATAGTTTGTATGAGACAAGTAAATTTTCATTAATTTTTAATTTTACTTAAGAAACAATATGTTCCATCTTTGCATTCTACATGGTTTTTGCTTTTGGTTTGCAGAAAAGGAGTAAACTCTTTAAAGGCGGATAGAGATATTTCTATACAAAGAAACTAAACATAAATCTAGCCTTCCAAGTTTCTGAATTTTCTTTATATGAAATGTTTGCAGATTAGGAAAGCCATTTTATTGGACTGAGGAGATGGTTCACCTGGCACAGTTCTTTCTTTGTAAATTGTGAGGACTGGACATCAGATTCCCAAAACTCACTTAAAACCTGGGTGTAGAGAATTCTAATCCTACACTACAGGAGCAACATGGCTGCTATGGCAAGGGATCACAGGCAAATACCTCGGTCTCTGTGGTCCAGTTGTAATTTAGATACACCCTTAGCACACACTTTTAATCCTTAAGTGGAATTTAGCATACAGATTTTTTTTTTCCTTTTGTATACACCTTTAATCCCGAACAGTGACATTTGAGGAACGAACAGAATGAAGAATCAGAGAAATACTTGACAGGATGAATCAGAGATGGTAGACATCCAACCCTCATGAAAAGAGATAGGAAAGAGAAACTACTGAAGAGCAGTGGAGAAAGTGAGAGTTCATAGAGACAGTGTAGTAGGTAGAGTTTGGGAGCACAGTATGGTTCAGTGCAGTTCATTTGACTGCAGTTGAGTTTTTGCATTCAGTTCATGGAGTTCAGATGCAGATTTTCCAAGCAGAGCAATTTTGTGAGAAGCAGGAACAATCCAGTTTGAGTCAGTCAGCTTGGAGTGGAATTTTGAGCCAGACCTGTTGATTTCAACCAGTCAGATAGAGGTCATCAAGGACGGGAAAGGGTGAGCTTATTTAGCAAAAAGTGTCAGAGTTTGAAAACATTCTATGCCTCAGTGAGCAGATAGAGATTGGAAGCTGAAGCCTTCAAGGTTTGCAGATTAAACTGTATGGAGGCTAGAAGCTTCCAGAAATTGACCTAGGGATGTTTAGATAGAAATGCTCTGGGCTCAATCCAAACCATGTATTCGTAAAGACTGAATATGGCTCTTATCTCATTCCCTCATCTGAGGAAGTAAAAACAACATTTACAGCAGGTTAAGTATGGCAGCCATACTGTATTCCCAGCAATTGACAGGCAGAGAGCAAATTCTCTTTAGCTATCTAGAACAGACTAAGTCAGTGAACATCTGGCTCAGGAAAGAATCTGTCCCAATAGATATTGTATCATGTTATGGAGGAAGATAACTCATAACAACCACGAAGCTCCCATGTATTTTTCACATACACATACACATGACACATATGTGTGTGTATGAAATATATGAATTTTTAATTTATCATAACTGCTTCTTATCATTGAATTCTTCTTTTTGTATGAAAACTAACCATCCTTAATTACTCTGCATACTATTTTATTTTGTTTTGTTCTTTTTTAAAAATAGTCCTGCCTGTCCTTCTAAGAGTATGACATCTGTTCTAGACTTAGTATTCTACACATTTTTATGAACCTATTCCACCTCAAGTTTTATAGTTACAAAGTGTATACATAATAAATAAATGATAAATACTAGTAAAAATTAAACCCACACCCACAATGTATATTGTGACTAAACTTAATAAACTATCTTAAACATATTTACTTTGGGTGTACTTTATAAGAAGTCAGTGTTTTATGCTAAAGTTAGGAAGAGAAACAGTCAGTGCAATATAAACTCCTTGTATATATTGTACTTAGAATGGAGACAAAGCCAAAGAACTAAAACTTAACCACCAACATTTTATACAATGATTGATATATAGGAAGGAACAACACATTATCTGCTGGTTCTAGGCATCCTGAGTTTTGATCCTTTGGTACTTAGCAAATTTCATGTGAAATAACAACGCATTTGTCTTTTCAGAAATAAAAATTTATACACAAAGACAACCCAAAATTGTTATATAGATGCTATACTGAACTTACACATTTTTGTAACGTGAGAAGATTCAAACATCCATCCCAAATATTATCCAAATGTCAGAAAGGAAACTACTACCCAAGAATCAATTAGGTAATGGCATGGCTCATAAGACACTAGGAGGGATGAGAAGCCCCTCATTGTAATATATTTATTAGTGTAGGCAGCTCTTTCCCTGACACACCGCCTTCTTGAAAGCTTCTCTATGTAAGTTCCTTAGCAGTACTTCAACATGAAGAAGATTGAATCCTTCACTCCTTTAAATGTCAATTTTCTATTACAATCCCCAAAGCTGGTTTCGCTTGATTTGGGGTTTATTACCCAAGAATAGTGGAAAGGATGAGAAGTAGGTCCTGTACGATCCAGCTGTTAGAATAATCAGCCAGCTGTGATTGATTAATAAAGGAAACACTTCCATTGTGCCACGTGGAACCCGATTGCAGTTGCTTAATGTGATTTTGTCAGCCAAACCTCTTCGGCTGACAATCTTTATGAAACCTCCATTTGTTTTTGAGGATTACAAATACGTTATAGCAATATTTATGACATGTTCCCTTTGAAAGATAATATCTTATCCCTTTCAATAAATTAATGTCTTGAGGGTAACAACAAATCCAAGCAGAAAGAAGAAAAACTTAACATTGAAAATTTATCTCAGTCAAAAGCAAATATGAACTTAGTAAATTAATATCAACTTTGTTTGGTTCCAATTACATTCAGAAATTTAAAGTCAAGATGCATTAAGGAGTAGCTTACATTTAAATTTCTATCTTGAGTTTCATTATCTTCTCTGTTTTATCAGTTGTGTATACCTATATAAAATATGTGCAATTAATGGTCAATTTTTGCTTTATTATTATTAATATTAATATTATTATTATTATTATCATTATTATTAAATACAATTTATTCACATTATAATCTGGCTGTAAGCCCCTCCCTCATCTCCTCCCAGTACCACTCCTCCCTTTCTTTTTCCTTTCCAATGTTGCTCCCCTAGTCCACTGATAGGGGACATCCTCCACCCCTATTATCTGACACTAGCCTTTCAGGTTTCATCAGGATTATATGAATCTTTTTTCTCTGTGACCTAATAAGGCCACTTCACTAGCTGGAGTTGATAAAAGAACAGGAAACTAAGTTCACGCCAGGGGCAGCCCTTGCTCTCCTTACTTGGGTACCCACATGGAGATTGGGGTACATCTGAACAGGGAGTGTGATTTTAAATCATGCATGGTCATTGGTTAATTCATCGGTCTCTGCAGCTCCCCTGCCCCGAGACCAGATTATTTGTCTTTGTTAGTCTCCTTGTGGAGCTCATGTCCCCTCCTGGTCTTTCTGTTTCTCCCTTTTTCCCTGCACTCTGACCAATGTTTGGTTATGAATCTCAGCATCTGCTTCAATACCCTGCTGGATAGAGTCTTTAAGAGGCCTTTTGTGGTAGGCTACTGTTCCATTCTCTGTCTTCTTCAACTTCTGAATTCTATTCTCTTTGGCCTGAGAGACCACAACAATTCTACCAAGGGACTCCTTCAGCTGATCAACACCTTCAGCAAAGTATGTGGATACAAAATTACCTGAAAAAAAATCTGAAGCCCTCCTGTACACAAAAGAAAAATGGACTGAGAAAGAAATTAGGGGAACAAAACTCTTTAAAATAACCACAAATTACATAAAGTACATTAATATAACTGTAACCAAGCAAGTGAAAGACCTGTTTGAAAAAAAACATCAAGTCTCTTAAGAAAGAAATTGAAGAAGATATCAGAAGAGGGAAAGATTTACCATGCTCATGGATCAAAAGGACTAATATAGTGAAAATGACCATCCTAACAAAAGCAATCTATAGGTTGAATTCCCATCAAAATACAGTTCTTTACAGAACTTGAAAGAACAATCCTCAATTTCATATGGAAAAACAACAACAACAAAATAACCAACAAACTAAAAAATCCTGTACAATAACAGTTACCTGGAGATATCTCCATCCCTGATCTCAAGCTGCAATACAGAGCAACAGCAACAACAACAACAAAAATTGGGTACGCAGTTAAACAGAGAATTCTCAATAGAGGAACATCGAATGGCAGAGAAACACTTAAAGAAATGCTCAACATTGTTAGTCATCAGGAAAATTCAAATCAAAACGACCCTGAGATTTCACTTTACACCCATCAGAATGGCTAACGTCAAAAACTCAAGTGACAACACATGCTGGAGAGGATGTGGAGAAACAGGAACCCTTCTCCATTGCTGGTGGGATTGTAATCTTGTACAATAGAGGAGATAGAGGAAGATGAGATTCCCACAATGCTCATATTTGTTGCAATTTTATTGTTATTTACTATTTATAATTCATTTACTTACATATTTAGGTAAAGATTGGGTACTCTTATTCAGAAAAAAAAGAATGCAATGTGGCAAATTCAATATTGATCTGAAGCTCTTAAAATCAGCACAGCAAAAGAGTTTAATAATTAATGCTTCTAATGTTTTCTTTGTATTGTCTTTTCACGAATAATAATTTTCATTTTTAACTACTGGATAGTCTTCGGAATGGAAGGTGAGAAAATTAGATTTTTACTGTCAACATTGGAAGAAAGACTATCTGTTTCTGGGCTATAATATCCATTTTTAGAAATAATAGTTGTCACTGGCAGATTCGGGTATTTGTAGCTTTAAGAGTATATGATACCAAATATGATTAACTTTCAAAAAGCTGATGATGAATTCAACATGAATCCCTTTGTTTATTATATGGCACCAAAAGGTAACTTCATCTTTACACATAATACAATTCAGAAAAACAATTTTGAATTTTTTTGTCCCAATTACTGAGGTATTTATTCATTATCAGTACAGACTTGTGTGTGAAAAGATATAAGAATCAAGTTGAGCTTCTTCATGAATTAATCATGTCTTCCTCTACATAGTACCAGAATATTCTATGCTTAGTTAAACTTCTAGCTAGTTCTCACCCAAAAACTCTATTTTTGAGAGTTTCAATTGATTATTTCAATTGACATAACTAATCCCTAGGCACCTCAGTGAGTAAGAGGTTATGGATATTATGAGATCCTTTTTTTCCTTATCAATCCCTGATCTGAATTCAGAATGTTATTGAGTGCTCAGAAAGCAGTGAGGCAATGCCCTATCCACTCCACTGGGAAGGAAGGAAAGGAATGTGAGGCAAGCAAAAATTCTTAGGGGAATAATAAACAAGTCTGCACCACTTACATTCAATTTGCAGAATAGCATTTAATATCTCCAGAGTATTTCACCAGCTTTGCTATCCCAGTTAATTACATTCCAATTTCAGGGTTGAACACCTACTGTGAGTTATGAACTGTCTTTGCCTCTGAGGATAAGAGAAATAAGGTCCTGCATTCTGAATCGTGTCCTTATTGGTTTTCCTTACTGCTATCTGCAATGATTTTTTAAAACGTGAAACACTCAAAATTGATTGGTTATTATGCATTATTATTACCTAGAGTAGAAATCTAGAAATCAAAGGGTCTTTACAATGTTACTCTCACTTTCTTTACTTCCTCAATCTCATCTTCATCTTCATGTTTTATGTGAGTCAGTGAACATTTTGCATTCCATACCAAGTCATTCATTTTTAAATGAACATACACTACTGTCACTTAAGCATGTTTTACTTATTACTATATCTTTCTTCAGTGTTTTAACTTTTTTACTTGCATAGTTTTAAGACTTTTAATTAAGGTGTTATATAGGAACACTTTCTGTCCAGAGTTTACAGTGCTTCCTCACATAGAGACATCTATCAAAGCTTCCAGAGTGCAAACACTAAAATGTGTGTTACATCCCCAACGAAAGGATCACATAAAATTTAGCCAAGTAAAAGTTTTCTTAGCATATGATACTGAGATTTAATTTAAACATCAACAATGTAATGAATTGGTCTGTTTCTGGAAGACTTTACCCATGTTACAATTTGTAACTTTACTGCAGCCACAGTTCTGAACCCCCCAGAGAATGAGCACACTCTTTTCCATGACATGTTGTTGTTTTTAAAAACTAGATCCCAATCTTTTGATTTTACCAATGAACACTCAGGAACCAGATGCTATGGTGAAAAATTTCTAGCTCAAAGAGGCAGAGAAAGCATTTGGAGGACCTTCACACTCCATCGACATCCCAGAAGAAAAAAGTCTCTTTTCCTTCTCCACTCTGATTAAAAACCCTTCAATCTGAATGCCCCTCCCTCCACTCTCTATTTACTGTCTATCTCTCTATCCATCCTCTGGACTTCCTCTCACATTTTATGTTTTTTTTTTTTTTTCCATGTTCACTTTCTGCCAACTAGTTGCTTGCTCCACTTTTTGACCTAGGGATAACTTCATTTAATCCTGTTTATAGAAATGTCTTAGATTAAGTGCTTATGCTGGTTTTGAGCCAAACTACTGATCATTTAAAATAATCAGAAACCTCTTAGAAGAAAGGCATGTGCTAGAGATGAGCCACACCACAAGAAGAAACAGATTTTTTTTTTCTGGTTCATAATCTTGGGGTTCATAATGTGATCAAATATCCTTTAACACCTTGTAATACCAACTAATAATCCCTGAAGCACCTTAGCTTAAGAATACATCCAATTTTGGTATTAGTTATAGTGCTTTTAGTGTAATTTTGACGTTTTCTCTGCACACAACTAGCCAGAATATAGAACATAAACATTAAATATATGTTCTATCATCATTCCTCAGCAGGCGTGGTGTAAACATATCATTAGGTTGCATTGTGCTGGAGTGCTTGATTTTTTTTTTAATTTTATTTTTTCTTTTTAGTTACATTTTGTTAACTCTGTGTCCCAGCTGTATCCCGCTTCCTCTTTCCCTCCCCAACCCCACACTCCCTCCCTGGTCTCCTCCCTGCCCCTTTCCAAGTCCACTGATAGGGGAGGACCTCCTCCCCTTTCCTTTGACCCTGTTTTATCAGGTATCTTCAGGGCTGGCTGCAAAGTCCTCCTCTGTGGCCTAACAGACTGCTCCTCCCCTGGGGGGGTGGGGGGGTCAAACAGCCTGCCCTTGAGATCCTGTTAGAAATAGTCCGTGTTCCCCTTACTTTGGAAAACTACTTGGTTACTGAGCTACCACAGGCCACATCCGAGCAGAAGTTCTAGGTTATATCCATAGATGGTCCTTGGTTGAGTGTCAGTCTCAGAAAAGACCCTGTGCCCGGATATATTTGGTCCATGTAGAGCTCCTATCCTTTCCATATCATACTAACTTCCCTTCTTTCATATGATTCCCTGCACTCTGCGGAGGGTTTGGTTATGAGTCTTAGTGTCTGCTTTGAAACATGCTTGATTTTAAAAGTTGGTGCTTCAGCTGCTCACTTGAATTTCATGAAAATGTCCTACAATTTTTAAAATGATTCTAAACATATTCTGTGATTTTATATGACATATTTTTGAAAATGTCATTCTCAGTGCTGATGATTATAGTGCCAAAATATTTCAAAATATCAATCAAATGAAAAATGTTCAAGATACTGCAGGTTTGATAGTATCAAGCATTCAGCCAAGATTTATTTCTTTTTGAAGAATAAATATACCAAGGATAAAGAAAAAAAAATATATATATATATATATATCTCCCCAGGAAGGTTTACTTCCTAAAGCGTTTATAATTTTCCCAAATCATTTCATCAACTGGGTAAAAATCTTTACATATGTGATCCTATGGAGGACATTCCCTATTCAATTCATTACATTTGGCTACATGGATCTTGTAATCTCATGGCCAGCTCATTATGCAAAACATATTTAAATCAACCTTTATAATCTGCATAGTTTTTCATAGTCTCAGACCTCTTTTCTAATTTCTTCTTATTTCATTTTTTACAGTTTACTCACTTTGTTTTTTTTTATTTTTTTATTATTTTTTTCTTTTTAGTTACATTTTGTTAACTCTGTGTCCCAGCTGTATCCCGCTCCCTCATTCCCTCCCCAACCCCACACTCCCTCCCTGGTCTTCTCCCTGCCCCTTTCCAAGTTACTCACTTTGTATCCCCTTTGTAGACCCTCCCTCCCTCTTCCTTGCCTATCCTTCTCCCCTACTGCATTGATACAAGAAGTCCTCCTACCCTATTATCTGACCCTAGCCTATCAGGTTCCAGCAGGACTGCCTGGGTCCTCTTCCTTTGTGGGCTGCCTAGGTCGCTATACCAGGGAGAAGTGATCAAGAGACAGGCAATTGAGTGCATTTCAGAGACTTGTCTCTTCTTTCCATATTAGGGAACCCACCTGGAGACTCAGCTGTCTATGGGATACATCTGAGCCTGGAGTCTAGGTCCTCTCCATGCATGGTCCTTGGTTGATATATCTGTCTCGGTAGTTCTCCCTGAACTCAGCATTTTTTTTTTTTTTTTTTTTTTTTTTTTTGGTTTTGATGGTCTCCTTGTGGGACTCCTATCACTTCTATGTCCTTCTATACCCCCTTCTTCCATAAGACTCCTTGCACCCTGTCCAAAGCTTAGCTGTGAGTCTCTGCATCTGCTTCAATGTCCTGCTGGGTGAAGACATCTGTGGTGGGCTCCCATCAGCAATAGAGGTAGGAGTGCCCATCCTATGTAGGCTATGCCACCTTTTAGCTGTTGGTTTTGAGTTCCTTTTAAATTTTATTTTATTTGTTTATTTTACATCCCAGTGGTGCCCCTCCATCCTTCTTATTCAGTACCCTCTTTCCCTTCCAATCTTCCCTTTCCCCCTGAGAAAAGGAGAGCCTCACCTCCCCACATGTCAACCCTCCCCAGCACATCAAGACACATTAAGACTGAGAATATATTCATCCCCTGAGGCCAGACAAGGCACCCTGCCAGGGGGAAGTGATCCAAAAGCAGGCAATAGAGTCCATGTTAGAAACACCCCCCCCATCCTCCACTCAATAGGCAACTCTTATAGAGACCATGCAGCCCATTAACTACAGGTATGCAGGGGGCTTAGATCCAGATCATGTATGCTCCATAGTTGACATCTCAGTCCCTAAAGTTCCCATGTGACTGGGTTAGTTGTCTGCTGGTCTTCTTGTGAGGTTCTTATCTCCTCCAGGTCCTTCCATCTTTCCCCCAAAACTTCCTCATGACCCCCAGAGTGCTGCCCCATGCTTCATTGCAAGTCCCAGCATCTGTTTGGATCAGCTCTTGGATGGATCCTCCCTGACTGTACAGTCAAGTTTGGCTCCTGACTGAAGGCAGAGCAGAGTATCGTTATTAGTGTCAAGGGTTGGCTCTCTACCATGGGGTGGGCCAATTATTGGTTGGATATTCCCTCAATCTCTGTTCTCTTGTTATATCTTCACTTCTTTCAGGGAGGGTAATTGAATCTGGAATTCATTGGCATAGAAGACAACTTCCTGAACAGAACATCAACAGCACAGGCTCTGAGATTGTCAATTAATAAATGAGATCTCACGAAACTGAGAATTTTCTGAAAGTCAAAGGACACTGTCAATAAAACAAAAATAAAACAAAAAATAAAACTTCTCAGCAGACAAGTGGGAAAAAGATCTTCACTGACCCTAAATCAGACAGAGGGATAATATCTAAAATATACAAAGACCTAATATACTAAATGTCAACAAACCAAGTAATCCAATTAAAAAATGGGGCACAGAGCTAAACTTAGAATTCACAACAGGAATGTCGAATGGCTGAGAAGCACTTGAAGAAGGGGAGGAGGACCTTCTCTATCAGTGGACTTGGAAAGGGGCAGAGAGGAGATGAGGGAAGGAGGGAGAAATTGGGAGTAAATGAGCGAGGGGGTATAACTGGAATACAAAGTAAATAACCAGTGATTAATATAAAAATTTAAAAAAATGTTTAAAAATAAATAAAGAAAGAAATGTTCAATGTCCTTAGCCCTCAGAGAAATGGAATCTAAGATTCCATCTTACATCAGTCAGAATAGCTAAGATCAAAAACTCAAGTGACAATACATGCTGGTGAGGATGTGGAGAAAGGGGAACACTTCTCCATTGCTGGTGGGAGGGTAAACTGTAATAACCTCTCGGGAAATCAATCCGGCACTTTCTTGAAAAACTGGAAACAGTGCTACCTGAAGATACCAAGCTATACCACTCCTGGGCATATACTCAAAAGATGCTCAACCACTCAACAATGACATTTGCTCAGCTATGTTCATAGTGGCTTTACATGTAACAGAAACTGGAGGCAACCTAGATGTCCCTCAACCCAATGGAATACTACTCAACTATTAAAAACAAAGAAATTATGAAATTTGCAGGCAAATGAATGGAACTAGAAAATATCAACATTTGGGGGAGTTGATCAAAGAGCAAGCAACCAAGTTCATGCCTGCAACTTCCTTTACTTTCCTTACTAGGAAATCCCTATGGAGACTGAGCCGCCCATGGGCTATATCTGAGTAGGGGTCTAGGTCTTCTCCATGCATGGTCTTTGATTAATTCATCAGTCTCTCGGGCTCCCCGGTGCCCAGCTTGTTTGGTTCTGTTGGTCTCCTTGTGGAGTTCCTGTCCACTCCATGTCTTTTTATCTCTCTCTTCTTCAATCAGATTCCCTGCACTCTGTGGAAAGTGTGGCTATGAGTATCAGCATCTGCTTTGATTCTCCTGGTGAGGTAGCCTTAGTAAGCCACAGAGAAAGAGGGTCCAGACAGGTTTGATGATACTTGATAGGCTAGGGTCCATAAGTAGTGGACAAGGACCTCCCCTATCAGTGGACTAGGAGAGGGACATAGCAAGGAAATAGGAAGGGAGGGTGGGACTGGGAGGAGATGAGGGAGGGGTCTACAGCTGGGAAACAAATTAAACAAATTGTAATGAAGTAGAGTAGTAGTAGCAGTAGTAGTGGAAGAAGAAGAAGAAGAGCAAGAACAAGAACGACAAGAAGAAGAACAAGAAGAAAATTCATCCCAAGTAAGGTTCTGGGTTTTATAAGAAAGCAGGCTGAGCAAGCAATGGGGAGCAAATCAGTAAGCAATGGAATTCCATGACCTCTGCCTTACTCTCTGCACCCAGGTTCCTTTACTGCTTGAGTTTCTACCCTACCTATCTTGTAAAATAGAAAAATAAACTCTTTCCTTCTCAGTATTTTTTTTGGGGGGGGGTTACTGTGGGTTTTTTTCATAACAATAGAAAAACCAATACACAATCCAAATGTTCATCAATTAGTGAATGTATGAAGAAAACACAGCACACGTAGGCAAGTGAAAAGGTACTGAATCACATATGATATACATAATAGAATGTGGCAGATTAAAATTAAAGTGGCTTATGGAAGGCTTTTGTCTATCACATATACTTATTTTCTTTTTTTTAATTTTATTTTTTTCTTATCAGTTACATTTTATTAACTCTGTATCCCAGCCGCGTCCCGATCCCTCATTCCCTCCCAGTCCCTCCCTCCCTCATCTCCACCTTGCCCCTTGCCAAGTCCACTGATAGGGGGAACCTCCTCCCCATTCATCCGATCCTGTTTTATCAATGTGCTTTGTTTTCCATTTGTTTCTGATCTTTCATATACTTGTCCCATTTATTATGTAATTTTAAGGGTGGAAAGACTTGTTGAGCACACAGACCTGTTCTTATCATTTTCCAAAAAAATTATTAACTTTAATTTTTATGAAAATAAACTCAAAATATTAGTATTTTAATATACATTAGTGTTATACCTATGGGGATATTTTCAGAATTTGAAAACATTTGTATATATAGAAGTATTTTGAAATTTACTTGAATATTGGTTTCTGATATAAAATTTTATATAAATTAAACTATAAATTTAATTACACTCACATATTAAACTATGTATGGTAATATCAATATGATTCATCCCTTTTGCTCATTGTGAACAGTAAATGACTGAAGAAAGGAGGAAAGAGGTTATTTTTAAAGGGATGATAATCTCTTACAGGAGCAAAATATACACCAATCAACATGACAAACAAGTATATTTGATATGACAAGGGCTATAAGGGTGTAATATATATATATATATATATATATATATATATATATATATATATATATATATCATCATATATATCATCACAAACCACAGATAAATGTGGTAAGGTTTAGAGAATTTTTATTCTTCAAAATTAGTGCCACACAAAGAATTTTACTTGTATAACTTAAACTTTTAATGGCATATCTGATTTGCTATTATGTAGTCTCTGACATGCAGAAGAAAACATTGCCAGCAAGAAGTGTAGTAATCTTTGCCCCTGGGTCTGTATTCATGGATTTTGAATTTGATACATATGTACTGAATCTAAACAGTGAGGTTGTACTATTGCGGTAGTGAATATTTTGAGTAAGATATAGTTCAGTGAATAGTAATCTGACTTAAATTTGTGGTATGCCTCATTTACTAGGTCTGAGATTAAATGCTCAAGTTTATAGAACCTTTATGATGTGCTATCCTGCTTCTTTAATTTCTCAGAATATAGAAACATCAGAAGACACATGGCCAACTTTGTAAATATGTCATACTTTGTCAAACTGAAGAATGACAGCCACCAGTTGCCGCTCTCAATATATTCACCAGAATCACAGATGCAGAAGTAAATTTGCCTACAGGCTGTCAAAGCCTACTTGGCAAAAGAGATCCTGATCACTACTCAGATCCTTGAAATTAAGTTTTTTTTTTTTTTTCAAAACACTCATAGAAACCAGAAAAGCTTTATTTGGGATACATTGGAAGGATTCTAGCCCTACATTTCTAACATTACATAAACTTAAATGGAACAGAACCCAAATAACCTATTCAGTACCTACTGTACAGAACATCATTCCTTTTTAGTAAGAATGAAGAAGCACCAATTATTTGGTTATTACATTCACTTTGTTACACAGTATTGCACAAGGTGATATTTTAGTTGTTGAGTAATATATTTTCTACTTGTATAAATTTAGCACATTTTCTGTCATTAATACATCATCTATCCTAGATCTCAGTCACATTGCTTGCAATGATGACAGCCTATTTTTGTACGAAACAGCTAATGTTTAAAATACTCACCTAGAAAAAATAATGTTATTTGTTTGCATGGTTGTGTTCCTTTTACTTTTAGCTTTTTTTAAAGTTCATATATTCAAAGAAAATCTCTCACATTATATTTTATAGCGTAAGAGCTAAGAAGTCTTGTTAGTGACACTTGAAGTTTTATGGCCTCTGCCACTTGCCAGTGATCATTAAGTGAATAAAGCACCCATCAGAGGAATGGAAATCAGCTCCATTCATAAATCATTTTGCACAATCTGTTACCAGAGGTGAGCTAAATGAACATTTTAGAAGCATCTATAAAAATTTAAGACCAGCAGGAATAATTTTCTCAATCTCTTTAGTAGTCAGCAATGATGGGATTCTTACAAGAAAAAAATGTTGTCAATGTCCGTTGTCATTTTTCAAAGACCGTGATTGAAACAACTTAATTTTTCTTGCATATGAAGCAAATGCCTACTCTTTTAACATGCTGTATGGACTGGAAAATGTTTGGAGACACGAACGTCATGGTTTATATTTCTGTATATTCGTTTTTCTCACTGTTATTTGTGGTTTCTTCAGCTTCACTGGTAAACTACCCACCTAACACCCTAATTCTTAAAAAGCTGAAAGATTTATAGGTTAGAAAAGACAGCAGTGCTTCCTTAGTGTCGTATTGCTATCTTGGTTTGCTTAGAATCATTTTCTACAGACGCATACATTCTGTTTACTGCAGATTGCGTTATAGAATCTCAAAGATAAGCTCCCGTAATCCCCTGGTCTAGATGATACCATTTTCCTCAATACAGGCTATAATAAAAGATGTCCTTCCTGACTGGGCTCTATTGAAATCATGTGTCTATCCCGTTTGAAATTCTAAATGAGATTTAAGCATCCTCCCTGGGGTCCTCCTTTTTGTTTAGGTTCTTTAGGTTTCTAGATTTCAGTATGTTTATCCTATATTATATGGCTGATATTCTCTTATAAGTGAGTACATATCATGCATGTGCTTCTGTTTCTGGTTTATCTCACTCAGTATTATCTTTTCTAGTTCCATCCACTTGCCAGCAAATTTCATGTTTTCCTTGTTTTTAATTGCTAAGTAGTATTCCATTGTGTAAATGTACTACAATTTCTGTATACATTCTTCAGTTGAGGGATACCTAGGTTGTTTCCAGATTCTGTCTATTATGAATAAATTCTGTCTATTATGAACACATTTGAGTAAATATTCTTGTTGTATGGTTGAGCATCTTTTGGATATATGTCCAGGAGTGGTATAGCTGGATCTTGGGGTAATACTATTAGGATAAACATTCTAAAATCTAAAAAGCTAAACAACAGTGAGGACCCTAGGGAAGATGCTCAATCCTTAGTCTGAAGGGCAAACAGTATAAACATCAAAAGCAGGAGAAGACAGAGAACAGGACAGGAGGGTTTCTGAAAGACCTTCCCAACTAGGTATCAAAGCAGATGCTGAAACTCACAGCCAAACTGTAGGAAGAGTGCAGGTAGTCTTATGGAAGAAGGAGGAGATAAAAAGACCTGGGGGGGGGGAAGGAATTCCAGAAGGAGACCAACAAAGTCAAAAAAATTAGGCCAAGAGGGACCTGCAGAGACAGATGCTCCAAACCAAGGACCATGCATGGAGTGGACATAGACCCCCCCCCCCCAGCTTAGATGTAGCCTACAGGCAGCTCCATCTCCCTGTAGGTTTTCTAGTAAGGGGAACAGGGTCTGTCTCTGACATGTTCTCAGTGGCTGACTCTTTGATCACCTCGTCCTGGGGGGTGCAGCCTTGTCAGGCTACAGAAGAGGAAGGTGCAGCCAGTCCTGATGAGACCTGATAGGCTAACGTCAAATAGTAGGGATAGGGGGAGAAAAGGAAGTGAGAGTAGGACTGGGAAGGAATGAGGGAGGGGACAACAGCTGGGATACAAAGTGAATAAGTTATAATAAATAAATAAATAAATAAATAAATAAATAAATAAATAAATTCTGATTCTTTGGTGTGGATACCATTGATTATTCAGTCTATTGAATTCAAAGTCTATCTCTTAATCCAACAATATCTATTCTTTAAACTATGTACACTATTAGAACTTAAGTAAAGTAGAATGAAAAATTAGTTAAGTAGGCCTGGTGCCTACCAAATCACATGGGGACCTGGTCTCAGGTTTCAAGTAGAGTGGCAGCTAACATATGTGATATATCGCTGGGAATATGTGGGTTGTGAAAATGGGAAGTTTTTATGACACATTGGACAGACAGCCTAGCCAATGAGCAAGTACTGGGCTTAGGAAGAGAACTTGTGTCAAAAAATATGGTAGAGAACAATCCAATACACCAGACATCATATCAACTTCTAGACTTCACACATGTGTAAAGAGTAATGCACATCATTAAATGTGCATGGTCACGTATATCTACATGCACCAAAACACATATGTGCACACAGAGGAACACATATTTATAATAATTCTCACACACAATTGTAATATAAATTCAAACTATATTTATTCAAGTTTCATGTAGGTTTTGCTAAAGGAAGGGACTTTGCAAAATTCCATTAACCACTTTTTAATATTTTGCATTAGAAAACTGAGTTGTAGCTATTCTCCATAGGTATCATTCTAACCTGCCTTGCAGCACCTTCTACTAGTATTGGGGTACAGGATAACAAATTTACTTACACTGTGATTCTTTTTCTTTTTAAGAAACTATTGATAATAATAATAAACCTCTTCACAGGATTTAAAGATGTTTAAATAGCATTTGGAAAGATCTTAGGGAGATGATTGAAACACTTTATTCAATTAATTAGTTAATTGCTTTCAGAATACCGAGAAGATAAATTCAGTTCTTTGTTTTTGTTGCAATAGACTTTTTTCTTCAACAGGTCCAACTCTTACTCTTTTTGTTACTTTAGAATTTCCTCTTTAAAAACCTTTAGATTATCCCTTCTTGAGTTTCTTCTAATATCGTGTCATCTTAGATGTTATTACAATTGTTCTCAGATTTTTTTTCTAATTTACAAAAGATACAGAATCTAACCAAATCATCAGAAAAAAATTTTGGTCTCCCATGCTCTCGCTTTCCTCATTCAATGGATCCCTGATACTCTCTGTCTAGCAGCCGTCAGAAGGAAAGATAAGACATATTGTCACCACTTCCTAGAGAGCAGAAATCACAAGAGCAGCTAGGTCCTTTCCAATTAACACTCCCAATTATGCTAGTCAGATGTTAGCTTCAGAGCTATGTTCTGTGCTGTCAGATCCTTGAAAATCCCATCACAAGGAACCTGCAGAGATGCAATGACCTTGGATATCATTGAAGGTATAAATGCTTTTTAAGGTGTTTAGAAAAAAATGACAAAATGTTTTTTCTGAATAAAGCAGGAACCCATAAATTGTGATTTGTATTTTAGTCTCCCTTTGACATTCTTTTACAATTGGAACAGAGAAAGGAAATAGCCCACTTGTGTGACTGGGTGAGAAATGAAAGTGTGACTATGATTAATAACTAGCCAAATAAAAATAAGCAAGGAAATAAATAAATAAATACATGTATACAAATCCAAGCATAGGGAACCTCCTTTAATGAAAGCTGTTTGCATTTCATTTTTGAAAGTAAAATGTCTGTCACAAATGGCCTAAATCTTTTTTACTTGAGAAATTGTTTAGCTTTTGTGCTGCACTGTTTCTCATTGCATTTCTGGGTTTAATAAATAGATTTCTTGTTTTCTTCTACTTCCAATGTCCATCCCATTTGTCTTTCTAAGTAAGGATTGATAATTTTACCCTAGGTCCTCCTTCTTGTTTAGCTTCTTTAGATGTACAGATTTTAGATGTTTATCCTATCTTATAGGTCTAGTATTGACTTATAAGTGAGTATATACCATGTGTGTCTTTCTGCTTCTGGGATACCTCGCTCAGGATGAACTTTTCTTGGTCCAACTATTTGCTTTCAAATTTCATGCTTTCAAATTGGGGAGTAGTATTCCTTTGTGTAAATGTACCAGAATTTCTGTATCCATTCCTCCACTAAGGGACATTTGGGTTGTTTCCAGGTTCTGGCTATTGCAAATAAAGCTGCAATTAGCATGGTTGAACAAATGACCTTGTTGTGTACTTGAGCATATTTGGATATATGCCAAGGAGTGGTATAGCTGGATCTTGAGCAGGACAGTAGGCTACCATAGAGGGCTTCTGAAAGACTCTACCTAGCAGTGTATCAAAGCAGATGCTGTGACTCATAGTCAACCTTTTGGCAGAGTGTAGAGAAGCATATGAAAGAAGAGGAAATTAGTAAGAACTGGAGAGGACAGGAGCTCCATAAGGACCAAGTATATCTGGGCAAAGGGGCTTGTCTGAGACTGATTATCCAACCAAAGACCATGCATGGATATATCCTAGAACTACTGCTCAGAAATAGCCCATAGCAGCTCAGTATCCAAGTGGGTAGTAAGAGGAACAGGGTCTCTCTTTGGCATGAACTCTGTGGTTAGCTCTTTGTCCTCCCTACCCGGGTGGGAGGAGCAGCCTAGTTAGGCCACAGAGGAGGACATTGCAGCCAGTCTTGATGAGACCTGATAAGCTAAGGACAGATGGAAGGAGGGGAGGAACTCCCCTATCAGGGGAGTTAGAGAGGGTCAGGGAGGAGATGAGGGAGGGAAGGTAGGATTGGGAGGGAATGAGGGACGGGGCTACAGTAATTAATATAAAAATAAAAATTAAAAAATGAAAAACAAGAAATAGATTAATTCCATTGGTCATTGAAAATTAGAGTTTTCATATTATTCATCTGAAGAGGTGCTCCATTGCTAATAGACTTACTGTGCAAGCGTAAGGATACTTTTTAAACTTTTATTATTTACACTTTATTCACTTTGTATCCCCCCATAAAGCCCTTGCTCCTCCTCTCTGATCCCACTCTCCCTCCCCCTTTTTTATCCATGCCCTTCCCCAAGTCCACTGATAAGGGAGGTCCTCCTCTCCTTCCTTCTGATCTTAGTCTATCAGATCTCATCAAAAGTGGCTGCATTGTCATCTTCTGTGGCCTGGTAAGGCTGCTCCTAACTCACAGGGAGGTGATCAAAGAGCAGGCCAATTGGATTTTGTCAGAGGCAGTCCCTCTTCCCATTACATGTAACTCACTTGGACACTAAACTGCCATGGGCTACATCTGTGCAGGGGTTCTAGGTTATCTCCATGCCTGGTACTTGTCCAGAGTATGAGTCTCTGGGAAGACCCCTGTGTTCAAATTTTCTTGTTCTGTTGCTCTCCTTGTGGAGTTCCTGTCCTCTCCAGATCTTACAATTTCCCACTTCTTACATAAGATTCCATGCATTTTGCCCAACAGTTGACCATGTCTCAACATCTGCTTTGATATTCTGCAGGGCAGAGCCTTTCAGAGGCCCTCTGTGGCAGGTTCCTAGCTTGTTTCCTGTTTTCTTCTTCTTCTGATGTCCATCCTCTTTGCCTTTCAGAATGGGGCTTGAGAAGTTTAGTCAGAGTCCTCCCTCTTGATTAGTTTCCTTAGATGTACAGATTTTAGTAGGTTTATCCTATATTACATGTCTATATGAGTGAGTATATACCGTGTGTGTCTTTCTGCTCCTGAGAGAGCTCATTCAGGATGATGCTTTCCAGTTCCCATCATTTACCTGCAAATTTCATGATTTCTTTATTTTTTATTGCTGAGTATTATTCCATTGTGTACATGTACCACAATTTCTGCATCCATTCTTCAGTTAAGGGGCATCTGCACTGTTTCCAGCTTCTGGCTATTACAAATAAAGCTGCTACAAACATGGTTGAGCAAATGTCCTTTTTGTGTACTTGCGCCTCTTTTGGGTATATGCCTAGGAGTGGTATGGCTGGATCTTGAGGAAGCGCTATTCCTAGTTGTCTGAGAAAGTGCCAGATTGATTTCCAGAGTGGTTGTACACATTTACATTCCCACTTGACCCTTTTCAATATGAAGCAGTCATACATAAATCTTTGGCATTTTCAATAACATTTTTTTTTAATATACGGTGTTGGTGGATTTCCAGGCATGGGTAGTTGGCTAGATTTATAGTACAAGGAACAAATTCCTCACATTGAATGGACCTTACACCAATTATGCACCTGTTGGTTATTCCCCAAGATAGACGTGTCGGTATTGTTCTATTGACGATATTTTGTTGGAAAAAGTGTTACTGTGATCTATAAGAGTCATAGCTCCTTAAGGATTGTCAACTTGTTTAATGCCATCCAAAACCATGAATGTCAATAACCATGAAGCAGGCTTCCAGGTCAGTTATAGTTTGACTCCTACAATTCCTGTCTTAGAAAATTGTGGTTTCTTCCGCCACAGGTTTTTACTGACTAATCTCCCAAGTCTTGATAGCTTTTTATTTGGAAAAGTGATGTAAGTTCACACGACTGTTTGGACCATCCTCTTTGTTTGAAGTTGGAAGTCGAAAGTCATCTTTTCATATCTGTACAAAAACTGTCAAAGAGTTACTTCTTTGTAGTGCCCTTATATGTTCACAGTTGTCCAGGAGATTTATGGTGCAAGTTTGGTCTGATTCTAGGTCAATTCAGTATATTGATTAGGTTTCTGCAATATACTCTTTTTAAATGAAGAGTTTTAGATAGTAACTCTTTAAAAATAGTTATGTGCTTAACATGATCAGATTTTTGGAGCAAACTAAAAAGTAAATGCTATATAATAGATTCATTTTGCTACTACAGAGCAGACTAAAAAACTGCATTTATAATGCATTAAAATTTCCATCTCCAATTTTAAATAAAACACTGTTTCTTGTCACTGACAAATAAGGATAGCAGAAGGTTGCTTTAATTACATGACTATTTACATCTGAAAAATCAAAGCATATTCACTTATCAGGAGATGCAATTCTTGAGGCTACAATCAAGAAAATGTATTCAAGAGCAAAGACTATTTATTTCACCAGGTGTCAGTCACATTAAGAGACCTATGGAAGTAAAATAAACCAATGCTAGAGGTAACGCAAGCTTAAAAAAATTAGATTTCTAATGTGCTTCAATCCCTTGGCATACAACCCATGTGTCTAAATGCAAGTATGTGATAACTTACCCATGATGATAAGATTAAGCAAAATGACACACAAAATTTCATAATATTTATGTATTTGGCTATGAAGTACAGGAAAGTAATGTTGTCTTCATAGGCCCTAGTGATGCTTCGCTGTTAAAGTCTTATTGACAAACTATTTTTGTGGCTTCTTTAAAATAGTATTTTACCATTTAGCCAAGAATAGCCTCACATTTGTGGTCATTCTCCGGTCTCTGCATTCCAAGTGCCAAGATGAGAGGTTAGGCTTTCTTCATTGATAAGATATTGATTTACTCATAGTATACAAAATGCAAATAATTCTTCAAAAATGCTTTTAGAAATATTATGGGTTTGTGGGTACGAGAGCCTTCAGATCAACTTGAGGATCTGAGACTGATCACTTGAATCCATATTGTGCAATGAACCACTTTTATGGGGTTGTGCTCTAAAACACTCTCTCTCTCTCTCTCTCTCTCTCTCTCACACACACACACACACACACACACACACCACAGAGAGAGGAAAGATAATTTTAAATTTTAGAGCAAAAATTCTTTAAAACAGTATTAAAGTACTTGTCTCATTACTCCATACTGATATATGTACATATATCAAAATATTGAGACTGATTCTTCATCAATGAACTTATTAACTTCATTAATAAGTTTTGTGGCCAAATAACATCTATGTATGTGAGTTTGCATTTTATAAAATTGGTAATAATACTTTACAAATTATAATTTAAACTATAACAATGAAAAATAACCAAAGATACCTAATTTAAAGCTAAAATGAAACTTAGTGCTATGTGTACAACTTTGATTTTATCATTCAGTTTAGAAGAAGGCATACCACCCTGAGAATGTGGCTAGCTTGGCCTATATAGCAGCTTCAAGCCATTCAGGGATAATTCAAACCATCCAGTGTGAATTTGCCTCAAAGTAAAACATAGTTAACATTTAACTTGATAAGTAGGCATAACTTTAAATTCTTTTTTTAATTTGATTTTATTTATTATAGATACTTAACTTATTTTTTTTTGTTCACAATCTTTTTTTTTATTAATTACAGTTTATTCACTTTGTATCCCCCCATAAGCCCCTCCCTCCCCCCTCCCAGTCCCACCCTCCCTCCCCCTTCTTCACACATGCCCCTCCCCAAGAAACAAGAAAATTTGAACACAGGGGTCTTCCCAGAGACTCATACTCCAACCAAGTACCATGCATGGAGATAACCTAGAACCCCTGCACAGATGTAGTCCATGGCAGTGTAGTGTCCAAGTGGGTTCCATAGTAATGGGAAGAGGGACTGCCTCTGACATAATCTGTTTGGCCTGCTCTTTGATCACCTCCGCCTGAGCGGGAAGCAGCCCTACCAGGCCACAATAGAGGACAATGCAGCCACTCCTGATGTGATCTGATAGACTAAGGTCAGAAGGAAGGAGAGGAGAACTTTGGATTCTTAACAAACAGAAAGTAAATATCATATGGTAAATCATATTAAAAATGCACAAAATAGTTAACTGGGAAGGGCGAAACTTGTTAAAGAAAATGAAGAGATATAGACCTTAAGAGAGAATGAGGAACATTATATACTCTATGCCCCAATTTTTAATCTAACAAATAGTATGCTGAAAATTTTTCTCAAATTGCTGCAAAAAGCACATTATATTTTAGTGTCTAGGAATATTTTCATACTCAGTTAAAGATTTAAAATTCTTTGTGATTTAAATACAAGAAAGGCCTACAATAGTTTCTCTTGCAGTAGGTAGAGGAATTAAGCAGGACATATGCATTTTTAAGTTTTTGAGATAATGAAACTACAACATTCTCCCTCATCTTTCATCTCTCAAAACTCTCTTATATACCCCTCCCCACTCTTCTTCAGATTCAATATCTTTTATTCTATTACGTACATACATTTATCCATACCTATCCATACATATTTCTAAATATAAACTGTCCCTATAACGTTACTTGTATAAATGTTTTCAGAGCTTCTATTTCGCACCAGTGCACTCTTTCCTGAGGAGAATACCTCTTCTCCTGTCAGTTTTATTTAGTTACCTGTAGTCTTTTTTGAGGTCTCATGGGCTTTTCCCTATATACTGTCATGCCTGTTGCTGTTGTCCTTGTTTAGCTCATGGTTGAGCAGTCAAGTTGGTGAGATTTTGCGGGTTTAGCTTTTGACAGTATTGGGAGACACAATTTCATGCAAACTCAGCAATCCTTTGAGTCTTACAATAGTCCTACCTCTTCTTCTGAGTCCTAGTCGCAGAACTGTTTTGTAGATGTATCCATTAGGACTGGGCTCCACAACTCTGTATTTTAATAGGTCCTGGATCACTATAGCTGTTTCCCACTGTTACAAATAGAAGTTTCAGGGAAATGCAAATCAAAAATACACTGAGTTTTCACCTTATACCCCTCAAAATGGCTAAGATAAAAAACTTAAGTGACAACACTTGCTGGAGAGGATGTGGAGAAAGGGGAACCCTCCTTCATTGCTGGTGGGGATGTAAACTTCTACAAACAATTTGAAAATCAATCTGGTGCTTTCTCAGACAATTAGGAATAGCGCTTCCTCAAGATCCAGCTATACCACTCCTAGGCATATATCCACAATATGTGCAAGTATACAACAAGGACAATTGCTCAAACATGTTCATAGCAGTTTTATTCATAAAATCCAGAAGCTGGAAACAACCCAATTGTCCCTCAACTGAGGAATGGATACAGAAATTGTGGAACATTTACACAGTGAAATACTACTCAGCAAATAAAAACAAGGAAATCATAAAATTTGCAGGCAAATGGTGAGAACTAGAAAAGATCATCCTGAGTGAGGTGACCCACAAGTAGAAAAACTCACATGGTATATACGCACTTATAAGTGGATATTATCACATAACATTGGATAAACATACTGAAATCTATACTACTAAAGAAGCTAAAGAAGAAGGAGGATCTTAGGGAAGTTGTTCAATCCTCACTCAGAAAGCCAATGGGATAGTCTTTGAAAGCCAGAGAAAACAGAATAGGAAGGGAGTTTACCACAGAGTGACTCTGAAAGACTCTATCCAACAGGGTATTGAAGCAGATGCTGAGATTCATAGGCAAGCTTTGGACAGAGTGTAGGGAATCACATGAAAAGATTGGGAGATAGAAAGAATTGGAGGGGACAGGAGCTCCCCATGAAGATCAACATAACCAAAATTCTGGTCCTTCATGTCTTTGCAAAACAAATACTCCAAGTAAGGAACATGCATGGAGATAACCTAGAAGCCTTGCTCAGATGTTGCCCATGGGAGCTCAGCCTCCAAGTGGGTTCCTTTGTAAGGGGAACAGGGGCTGTCTCTGACATGGAACCAGTGGCTGGCTTTTTGATCACCTCCTTCAGGGGGGAGTGCAGCTGTACCAGGCCACAGAGGAAAACAATGTATCCGTCCTTATGAGACCTGATAGGCTTGGGTAAGATGGAAAGGAATGAGGACTTCACCTATCAGTGGACTGAGGGAGGGTTATGGAAGAGAAGATGGAGGAATTGTGGGTCTTGGAGGAGGCAACAGCCTGGATCCAAAGTGAATAAATTGTAATAATTAAATAAATAAAACAAATAGAATTTTCATTGATGAGAGGTGAAGAACGCACTTACCAGTGGGTCCAAGAACAAAAGCTTATAAAACATTATTAGAGATTGTGCTGGCTTAGTAAATGAGTGGTGGTGATATTCCTCATTAACCATGGCATCACTATTTCTAACTTATTAACTAGATTCCAGAACCAGACATGCGTCCTTTCCCTGAGCAAATCTTATATCCAATTATAGAGAAGTTGGTTACCAGCAGGATTTGCATGATGCTGTTGCATCCTTAGAGTTATCATGCCATGCTTGCCGTCGGCATGTTTCATAGATGTCACAGTAAGGCTATTGTGGGCCTGTCTCCTTTGGAAGCTTGCATGGCACGTTCTGGTATTATGTCTGAAAGCTAGCCTTCAGGGCAATGACATTCAATAGTACTCACACAATATTTATAGTCTTTTGTTTCCTCTCCGTTATTTTTCTTAGTTTTGATTCATTAATACCAATTGGTTTCCCATAGTGAGGGCAACAAGGACTATTTCTAACAGGAACTCAATGACTGGCTCTTTGGCCTCCCCCCCCCCCAAAGGAAGGAGCAGTCCTGTTAGGACACAGAGGAGAGCTTTGCAGCCAGTCCTGAAGATACCTGATAAAAGAGGATCAGATGAATGGGGAGGAGGTCCCCCCTATCAGTGGACTTGGGAAGGGGCACGGTGGAGATGAGGGAGGGAGGGAGGGACTGGGAGGGAATGAGGGATTGGGACACGGCTGGGATACACAGTTAATAAAATGTAACTGATAAGAAAAAAATAAAATAAAATAAAAAATTTAAAAAAAAAGAAATACCACAAGCATTTCCCTAGAACCTACCTGGTACTTTGTACCAATTCAAACTTACGGCACAATTTGTTACTAAATCAATTATTCCTCTTCTCTAAATCATTGATTCACAGGTCAGCATGTAGAAAATATTTCACTTGGGTAAACCTGATTTGCATTGGCGAGATATGACCATGTAATTTTTTATGTAATCTCCCAGGGTAAATAATACTACTATATATGCTCTGATATGATTAAAATATAGGTGCCAAAATTGTTAACCCACACTTTTTTAATCAATGGCAGCTACTTTTAAAGGTGAACATTCAATAAAAATATTTTCACTTATGTTAGATTTTATGAATGTTTGTTTCATAATCACAAATTGATTTTTTAAATCTTTTATTAATTTATTTAGTTAATAATGTGGACACTTTATTTACTTATAAGGATCAGAGGAAATCTTTGTGGGGTACATTATTTCTCCATGCTTCTATACGAGTTCTAGTGACTAAACTCTCGTTGTCAGACTTGCAAGCCAATCATTTTTACCAATTAAGACATTTAACTGGCCTGAAAATACTAGTTTCCTGAGAAATCTTGCTCTGGGGATGCAATCTCAGTCTCTTACACTCATCTGGCAAGTGCTTTAATCAATAAGTTATACGCTAATCCCTTGTTTTGGGACCAGGTCTCTTCAATTTGAAATTATTTAATTCTTTGAAAAGGTTAAAATAATACAATATATATGTATATAAATTCAAGAGTGATCTTGTCATGATCTGCTACTGCTAATTTGTTTAGCATATACTTCTACAAATAATTCTTTCTACAAAAATCACAGTATTATTCACTTTTAATGATTTAAACTAGTTTCACACAAAGTATCAAGTTTTATTTTTGTATAATTGCTGACTTTCAGTTCATTTACTTTCTACTTTTGTCTTCTGTGACTGCTGTTTTAAAGGTGATAAAATTATTTTGGCGAATAAGGTTCATTTTTTCCCCTGATTTGCTTCATTATTTGATTCACATTATTCAAATTTGGCAGAAAAGTTATACAAATGTTTTCATGAAATTTCATTGCCATATATCAGGTGCAAAATAGTTTCAATCATCTTATATCTCATAAGTAAAGTAGAATCTTCTGAATTTTTCCATTTTCAAGTGATTTATTTTTCCTTATTCAATTAATACAGTTTGGTTGTATGGTAATTTAAACCTCTGTACTTGTCCTGTGAGATAGAGTACTGATTTTTCGTAGATTAATTAATTTCTAGTATGAGGAATTTTAAATCATGTTTTTTTTTTAAATTTTGTCATTATTTATGACAATGTTTAATTATTTTAATTGATTAACTATTTAAATGACATAATAATTAAAATATGTTTCCATTAATTTATAGCTTTGATTTTCAAATCTAGATATGCTCATGTTTAGCTATTTCTTTCATGGCATCTAAATTCATTACTTTTGGCATTTAATTTCTCGGTAAATTTTGTCAAATAAGAGTCTTTGCAAGCGTGTTGATGTCGATTACATAAGCTATGTTTTTATTCCAACTCTTTCAGTCCTTATCTCCTCTTGTGTCTATAGTGGAGAAAAATGGTTAAAACACAATGATTTATATATGAGATGAAGTCAGCACTTTACGAATGCAGCTATTTTGAGATCTCTTAAAGTGACACCTATAGAGTAGTTCTCTGTATTTATACACACAGGTCTAGACTCACTCACTCACTCTATCTATCTATCTATCTATCTATCTATCTATCTATCTATCTATCTATCTATCTATCCACTTATCTATCTATCTATCTATCTACTTATCTATCTATCTACTTATCTATCTATCTATCTATCTATCTATCTATCTATCTATCTATCTATCATCTCCCTACTACCTACCATGTCTCTATATAGCTATCATATGTATATATATATATATATATATATATATATATGCATATATATCTATCTAATGTTGAATGTTGCCCAAATACTATGATATATATGCATCTATCTATCATGGTATTCTATCTACCATCTAACTATCATCTGCTTATTTATCTAACTTTCATATATAATTTTTTCATTTATCTGTTTATTCATCAATTTTCTACCTACCATCTATCTGTCTCCTGTCTATTTAATCAATATTTTAAGGAATTATGTGGGTATGCTCCTGAAGTATGCATTGTAGAGAGGAATACTTCAGAAACTCATATCAGGGAAGTAATCCAACTTAATCAAACTCTCAGGTTTTTTTGTGGTTGTTTTGTTTTGTTTCTGTTTCAAGAGAAAATAATGCTTATGTTTGGAATTTGTTTTTCAAAGTTTCTCATACCTTCACAGCTTCGTTTTTTCAACTAAAATTGAACCATATACTGTCAGCTGCCTGTCTTTCTCCTTCATTTAAAAATGTATGTAAACAGAGGACTACTAGCAATAAGAAGCTGTGACACCTTACAGTGTTCTGCAAGACAAAAAGGCCAGTTGCAAACATTCCAACTTGTTACTATTGAAAAATGAGTCATGAGATTCAGTAAATGACTACAAACTGGCAGCAGTGTATCAGGATGAGTTCTCCTGCTCAGTTGCATTAATTTTTCAACCACAGGCCATAGTCAATACATATAACAAAACTGCTGAAGACTATTTTAATGGATTTTCTTGAAGAAACAATAAATACTTATGGGGACCAGATGTTAATTAATCTTCTATTATCAATCTATTATACATTCAAGTAGCAAAACATTATATTATGCCTGTAGTTACACCTAATGTCACTTGGGAAATAAAAATTAAAAATAAACCAGAGTCAAAGTTATGTACTGAGGCACAATCTGTAATTCTAGCACTCAGGAGACTTGGGCAGGGAGATTCTGACTTTGATGTTGGAAGAATGGATTGCATAGTAAATTCCCACAAAGCCTGGCTGGAATGTAATTATAAAACAGATGAACAATGTAAAATATTCTAAACCTCAAAGGATAAAAAACTAGCAAATAAAAAGCTGAAAATATAGGGATTTTAACTACTGTGTTCCCACATTGAAAATGGTGTACGATTGTTTTCTACACTTACTGTTTTAATTGCTGATTGTCCTACAACTCTCTTAGAAAGGAAGCTTCCGTGGTCTTGTTCATGAAGTAAGGATTGTTGAGAATATAATTTGAATAAATATATTACAGTTTACTTGATGGCCTCCATTTATTCATATGATCCATTCTTTTTCTCAAATTCAGTTACAATCATCTCATTCCTTGAGTATATTTCATCAATACTATATCATTGTTGATATCAGGTTGGATGGACTAGATGTTAATAATGTTAGTTATGTTTTTTGTTTTTTGTTTTTTTTTTTGCTTAAATGAACTTTTCCTTTTCCATTATCATTTTATAGTCTTGGTTACAAGCATGATTAATAAAAAAAATCAGAAGGCCCCAATAAGCAAAAACCATAAAAAAAAAACAAAAGATGAAAACAAGAAACCACAAACAAAACAAAACAGAACAAGAAAAAAATATATATCTGTCATTTTTCCTATCTCTGAATTCTTCACGAGCTACACATTTTGTAAATTTTTTTTTGTAAAACAAGCTCACTTTATTAAAGTTTGAGTTTAATTTTCACAACCACAGTAAAATTAATTTGAATAAATAAAATAATGTTGTATCAAAAACTTCTACAATCAACTTTGTTATTCATCATAATCATACTTTTAGAGATTTAGTCATGCTGATTATGTTGTCATGGGGCCTGACACCTTGCATTTAGGAGGTTATGGCAAACCCCTTAAGAGTAACAGGCTAGGTTGGGTGATGTGAGACTCTGTCTCAAGAAAAAAACAAAGAAGTGGAGCAGTGGCTGTATCTGGAATTGACTGTCTTTCCTGATCCTAGATCACGTCCCCTGGAAGTGCAGCCTTGCCAGGCCACAAAGAAAGAGGATGCAGCCAGTCCTGATGAGACTTGATAGTCTGGGGTCAGTTGGTAGGGAAGAAAGATTCCTCTTTCTGAGAACTAGGGGAGGGACATACTTGGAGAAGAGGGAGGGAAGGTAGGACTAAGATGAGACAAAAGAGAGGCCAAGGATATAGATATAAAGTGAATAAATTAAAATAAATAAATTTAAATAAAAAAGTAAAAAAAAAGAATGAAATAAAAAGAAAATAACACATACACAAACACACACACACACACGAAGAAAATAGACTAAAACTAAAAATGCTTATTGCTGTCTGATTAACTGGAAAAGACAACTGCTGCCATTATGATATGGCTACTTCTATTACTATTAGTTTAGTTGACAAAGGATAAAGTTATTTAAACAATTTATACATCATTTAAGCCATTGTAGATTTTCCTGAAGCATTATGTAATGATTTATAATTTTGATTTTTAAATTATTTTTAAATTTTATTTTTTAATATATTACAATTTATTCACTTTGTACCCCAGCTGTAGCCCCCTCCCTTGTCCACTACAATCACATTCTCCCTCCCTCTTCTACCTTGCCTCTTACCTAGTCCACTGATAGGGGAGGTCCTCTGATAGGATAGGATCCCCTTCCATCTGACCCTAGCCTATCAGGTCTCATTAGGACTGGCTGCATTGTCTTCTTTTGTGGCCTGGTAGGGCTGCCCCCCACTCACACACAGGGGGAGGGGGCATGAACTGAGTTCATGTCAGAGACAGCCACTGTTCCCCTTACTAGGAAGCCCATTTGGAGATCCAGGATTCATATATGTATTTCTAGGTTAATAATTGAGATCTTTGCAGACAACTATTGTTTGGCTTTTCTAGTTTTAGAAATAATTTTACTACTAATATCCCTATATTCAAAAAAATACACAAATCTTTAAAAAGAGCAATTTCTTAGTCTAAATATTGCTTATTGGTTCTTAGGTCATTATTTATATATTTTCAAGTAAAAAAAAAACCACCCTTCATTCTTTATTATTTTTTTTAATAATAATAACAAAGTTGGCAAAGTTTTAATGTTGAATGTTGCCCAAATACTATGTGTCACATACTTTGCATATCCACCAGAAGTAAGCTGAGAGGAATTTTCCAAGATAGAATGTACTTAAATCAATTCAAACAAATTGTTCTCTTAAAGGAGAAATTATGCTCATAAATAATCCTCTTACTTGTATCTTGACACACAAACAAAACATATGAAGGAAATATTTGATATTAAGAAGATGCTTTGAAAGTAAAGAGCAGAATCACTTCAAATAAAAAAGGGGCTTCAATGTTGATAATGCCCCTTACAGGGCAGGAGCCTACCATGGAGGGCATCTGAAAGACTCTACATTGTATCAAAGCAGATACTGAGACTTATAAGCAAAATTTGGGCAAAGTTGCAGGAAATCTTAGGAAAGAAAGGGGAGATACTAAGACCCGAAGAGGACAGGAACTCCAAAAGGATAGCAATAGAACCAAAAAATCTGGGCACAGGGATATTTTCTGAGACTGGTACCCCAACCAAAGACCATTCATGGATATAACTAGAAGGCATGCTCAGATGTAGCCCCTGGCAGCTCAGTATCCAAGTGTGTACCCTAGTAAGGGTAACAGAGATTGTCTCTCATCTGACCGCCTCCCCTGGATGGAAAATCTGCCTTGCCAGATCACAGAGGAGGACAATGCAACCAGTTCTGATGAGACCTGATAAATTAGGGTCAGATGGAAGGGGAGGAGGACCTCTCTTATCAGTGGACTTGGAGAGGGGCATAGGAGGATATGTGGGAGAAAGAATGGGATTGGGAGAGGAGGAAGGAGCAGACTACAGCTGGGATACAAAATGAATAAACTGTAATTAATATAAAAAACAAAAAATTAATTAAAAACAACTGAAGAATGGATGTAGAAATTGTGGTACATCTATACAATGGAGTATTACTCAGCAATGAAAAATAAGAAAATCATGAAATTTGCAGGTAAATGGTGGGACCTGGAAAGGATCATCCTGAGTGAGTTGTCCCAGAAGCAAAAAGACACACACAGTATATACTCACTCATATAAACATACAACATAGGATAAACCCACTAAAATCGGTACATCTAAACAAGCTAAACAAAAGAGAGGACCCTAACTAAAATGCTCAGTCCCCATCCTCAAAGGCAAAGAGGATGGACATCAGAAGAAGAAGAAGAAAACAGGAAACAACCTAGGAACCGGCCACAGAGGGCCTCTGAAAGCCTCTGTCCTGCAGACTATCAAAGCAGATGCTGAACCTGATGGCCAACTGACAGGCAGAGTGAATGGAATTTTATATAAGAAGTGGAAAATAGCAAGAGCTGGAGAGGACAGGAACTCCACAAGGAGAGCAACAGAACAAGAAAGTTTGAACACAGGGAACTTCCCAGAGACTCATACTCCAACCAAGGACTATTCATGGAGATAATCTAGAACCCCTGCACAGATGTAGCCCATGACAGTTCAGTTTCCAAGTGGATTACCTAGTAATGGGAAGAGGGACTACCTCTGACATAATCTGATTGGCCTGCTCTTTGATCACCTCCCCATGAGTTAGGAGCAGCCTTACCAGGCCACAGAAGATGACAATGCAGCCACTTTTGATGAGAACTGATAGACTAAGATCAGAAAGAAAGAGAGGAGGACCTCCCCTATCAGTGGACTTGGGGAGGGTCATGCATGCAGAAAGGGGAGGTAGGTTGGGATCGGGAAGGGAGGGGGAGGGGCTTATGGGGGGTACAAAATGAATAAAGTGTAATTAATAATTATAAAAATAAATAAATAAATAAATAAGGTTTTACAACAAAGAAAATGTCAATCAATTAAAGAAGCAGCTGAAAGAATGAAAAAAAAATCATTGCAATTTATACTTCTGACAGAGAAGTAGTTTCCAGAATATACAAATAACATCAAGGAAACAGTCTAGTTTTAAAATGGCTGATGGAACTAAAAAAATTTTTTTACTTCTTTTTTATTTTTTTTAATTTTTATTATTAGTTACATTTTATTAATCTGTATCCCAGCTGTATCCTGCTCCCTCATTCCCTCCCAATCCCCCCTCCCTTCCTCATCTCCTCCCTGCCCCTTTCCAAGTCCACTGTTGGGGGAGGACCTCCTCACCTTTTATCTGAGCCTGTTTTATCAGGTATCTTCAGGACTGGCTGCAAAGTCCCCCTCTGTGGCATAGCAGGACTACTCCTCCCTTGGGTGGTTGGGGAGGTCAAAGAGCTAGCCATTGAGTTCCTGTCAGAAATAGTTCCTTTTCCCCTTAGGATGGGAAACCAATTGGTTATTGGGCTACCATGGGCTTCATCCCAGCAGAAGTTCTTGGTTATATCCATACATGGTCCTTGGTGGAGTATCAGTCTCAGAAAATACCCCTGTTCCCAGATATGTTTGGTTCTTGTGAAGCTCCTATCCTTTTCGCATCATACTAACTCCCCCTTTATTCATATGATTCCCTGCACTCTGCCGAAGGTTTGGTTATGAGTGTTAGTATCTTTTTTGATACACTGCTAGGTCGAGTCTTAAAGAAATTTCTCGAAACAAACAAAAACAAATAGGTAGGAAACATTTTTTTTTCAATTTTTTTTAACACTTTATTTATTTTGTATCCCCCCATAAGCTCCTCCCTCCTCCCCTCCCGATCCCACCCTCCCTCACCTTTCTGCATGCATGCCACTCCCCAAGTCCACTGATAGGGGAGGTTCTCCTCTCCTTTCTGATCTTAGTCTATCAGTTCTCATCAAAATTGACTGCATTGTCCTCTACTGTGGCCTGGTAAGGCTGCTCCCCCCTCAAGGGGAAGTGATCAATGAGCAGGCCAATCAGATTATGTCAGAGGCAGTCCCTCTTCCCATTACAATGTAACCCACTTGGACACTGAACTGCCATGGGCTACATCTGTGCAGGAGTTCTAGGTTATCTCCACGAATAGTCCTTGGTTGGAGTATGAGTCTCTGGGAAGTTCCCTGTGTTCAAATTATATTGTTCTGTTGCTCTCCTTGTGAGGTTCCGGTCCCCTCCAGCTCTTACTATTTCCCACTTCTTACATAAAATTCCATTCACTCTGCCCATCAGTTGGCCATCAGGCTCAGCATCTGCTTTGACAGTCTATCCTGCAGAGGCTTTCAGAGGCCCTCTGTGGCAGGTTTCAAGGTTGTTTCCTGTTTTCTTCTGGCTTTCAGAGGCCCTCTGTAGTAGGTTCCGAGGTTGTTTCGTATTTCCTTTTTCTTCTGATGTCCATCCTCTTTGCCTTTCAGGATGGGGATTGAACATTTTAGTTAGGGTCCTCTCTTTTGCTTAGTTTGTTTAGATGTACAGATTTTAATGAATTTATTCTATGTTGTATTTTATATAAGTGAGTATATACCATGCGTGTCTTTTTGCTTCTGGGACAACTCACTCAGGATGATCCTTTCCAGGTCCCACCATTTACCTGCGAATTTCATGATTTCCTTATTTTTCATTTGCTGAGTAATACTCCATTGTATAGATGTACCACAGTTTCTGCATCCATTCTTCAGTTGAGGGGCATCTGGGTTGTTTTCAGCTTTTGGCTATTACAAATAAACCTGCTACAAACATGGTTGAGCAAAGGTCCTTTTTATGTACTTGAGCCTCTTTTGGGTATATGCCTAGGAGTGGTATGGCTGGATCTTGAGGAAGCGCTATTCCTAGTTGTCTGAGAAAGCGCCAGATTGATTTCCAGAGTGGTTGTACAAGTTTACATTCCCACCAGCAGTGGAGATGGGTTCCCCTTTCTCCACAACCTCTCCAGCATGTGTTGTCCCTTGAGTTTTTCATCTTGGCCATTCTGATGGGTGTAAGGTGAAATCTCAGGGTTGTTTTGATTTGCATTTCCCTAATGGCTAATGAGGTTGAGCATTTCTTTAAGTGCTTCTCTGCCATTCGATATTCCTCTGCAGAGAATTCTCTCTTTAGCTCTGTTCCCCATTTTTTATGTGGATTACTTGGTTTGTTGCTTTTCAGCTTGTTTAGTTCTTTATATATATTGGATATGAGTCCTCTGTCAGATAAAGGGTTAGTGAAGATTCTTTCCCAATCTGTAGGCAGTCGCTTTGTTTTGATGACGGTGTCCTTTGCTTTACAGAAGCTTTTCAATTTCATGAGGTCCCATTTATTGATTGTTGCTCTTAGAGCCTGTGCTGTTGGTGTTCTGTTCAGGAAGCTTTCTCCTATACCAATGAGTTCTAGGGTATTCCCCACTTATTTTTCTAGCCGATTTAATGTGTCTGGTTTTATGTTGAGTTCTTTGATCCACTTGGACTTCAGTTTTGTGCAGGGTGATAAGTATGGATCTATTTTCATTTTTCTACATGTAGACATCCAGTTGGACCAGCATCATTTGTTGAAGATGCTATCTTTTTTCCATTGTATGGTTTTGGCATCTTTGTCAAAAATCAAGTGTCCGTAAGTGTGTGGGTTTATTTCTGGGTCTTCTGTTCAATTCCATTGATCCACCATTCTGTTTCTATGCCAGTACCATGCAGTTTTTATAACTGTTGCTCTATAATACAGCTTGAGATCAGGGATGGAGATACATCCAGAAGATCTTTTATTGTAGAGGATTGTTTTAGCAATTCTCGGTTTCTTGTTATTCCATACGAAGTTGAGAATTTTTCTTTTCATGTCTGTAAAGATTTGTGTTGGCAATTTGATGGGAATTGCATTAAATCTATAGATTGCTTTTGGTTAGATGGCCATTTTTACTATGTTAATCCTGCCAAGCCATGAGCATGGGAGATCTTTCCATCTTCTCATATCTTTCTCTAATTCTTTCTTCAGAGACTTGAAATTTTTTTCATACAAGTCTTTGACTTGCTTGGTTAGGGTTACACCAAGGTATTTTATGTCATTTGTGGCTATTGTGAATGGTGTTGTTTCTCTAATTTCTTTCTCAGCCCTTTTGTCTTTTGTATACAGGAGTGCTACTGATTTTTTTGAGTTAATTTTGTATCCGGCCACTTTGCTGAAGGTGTTTATCAGGTGTAGGACTTCCCTGGTAGAGTTTTTGTGGTCACTCATGTATACTATCATATCATCTGCAAATAGTGATAATTTGACTTCTTCCTTTCCCATCTGTATCCCCTTGATCTCCTTCAACTGTCTTATTGCTCTAGCAAGGACTTTCAGCACTATGTTGAAGAGTTATGGAGAGAGTGGGCAGCCTTGTCTTGTCCCTGATTTCAGTGGGATTGCTTTAAGTTTCTCTCCGTTCAGTTTGATGTTGGCTATAGGCTTGCTGTATATCGCCTTTACTATGTTTAGATATGTGCCTTGTATCCCTGATCTCTCCAGTACTTTAAACATGAATGGATGTTGGATTTTGTCAAATGCTTTTTCAGCATCTAGGGAGATTATCATGTGGTTTTTTTCTTTCAGTTTGTTAATATGGTGGATCACATTTATGATCATTTCTAGTTCCCACCATTTGACTGCAAATTTCATGATTTCATCGTTTTTAATTACTGAGTAATATTCCATTGTGTAAAAGTACCACAATGTCTGTATCCATTCCTCAACTGAGGGACATCTGGGTTGTTTTCAGGTTCTGACTATTACGAATAAAGCTGCTACAAACTTGGTTGAGCAAATGTCCTTGTTGTGTACTTGAGACTCTTTTGGATATATGCCTAGAAGTGGTATAGCTGGATCTTGAGGAAGCACTATTCCTAATTGTCTGAGAAAGTGCCAGACTAATTTCAAAGTGGTTGTTCAAGTTTGCATTCCCACCAGCAATAGAGGAGGATTCCCCTTTCTCCACAACCTCTCCAGCATGTGTTGTCACTTGTGTTTTTTTATCTTAAACATTCTAGTGGGTGTCAGTTGAAATCTTAGGGTTATTTTTATTTGCATCACTCTGATGGCTAAGGACTTTGGGTATTTCTTTAAGTGTTTCTCTGCCATTCTTTATTCCTCTACTGAGAATTCTCTGTTTAGCTCTGTACCCCATTTTTTAAATCAGATTGCTTGATTTGCTGCTTTTTAACTTCTTTAGTTCTTTATATATTCTGGATATCAGCCCTCTCTCAGATATAGGGTTGGTGAAGCTCTTTTCCTAGTCTGTAGGAGGTCGTTTTGTTTTGATGACTATGTCCTTTGCTTTACAGAAGCTTTTCAACTTCATAAGGTACCATTTATCTATTGTGGCTATGAAGTTGAAAAGCTTCTGTAAAGCAAAGGACATATCTCAGGGTCGTTTTGATTTGTATTTCCCTAATGGATAATGAGGTTGAGCATTTCTTTAAGTGTTTCTCTGCCATTCGATATTCCTCTGCAGAGAATTCTCTGTTTAGCTCTGTCCCCCATTTTTTAAGTGGATTACTTGGTTTGTTGCTTTTCTGCTTCTTTAGTTCTTTATATATACTGGATATTAGCCCTCTGTCAGATAAAGGGTTGGTGAAGATTCTTTCCCAATCTGTAGGCTGTCTATTTGTTTTGATGACAGTGTCTTTTGCTTTACAGAAGCTTTTCAGTTTCATGAGGTCCCATTTATTTATTGTTGATCATAGATCCTGAGTTGTTGGTATTCTGTTCAGGAAGTTGTCTCCTGTGCCAATAAGTTCTAATGTCTTACCCAGTTTTTCTTCGAACCAATTTAGTGTATCTGGTTTTATGTTGATATCTTTGATCTACTTGGACTTTAGTTTTGGGCACAGTGATAAATATGGATCTATTTTCATTTTTCTGCATGTAGACATCCAGTTGGACCAGCACCATTTGTTGAAGATGCTGTCTTTTTTCCACTAACTGGTTTTGGATTCTTTGTCAAAATAAAATATCCATAGGCATGTGGGTTTAATTTGGGGTCTTCTCTTTGGTTCCATTGATCCACTATTCTATTTCTATGCCAATACCATGCCGTTTTTATTACTACTCCTCTGTATTACACCTTGAGATCAGGGATGGAGATGCCTCCAGACAATCTGTTGTACAGGAACATTTTGGAAATTCTGGGTTTTTTGTTTATCCATATGAAGTTGATAATTTTTCTCTTAACATCTATGAAGAATGTGTTGGTATTTTGATGGCAATTGCATTGAATCTGTAGATTGCTTTTGGCAGAATAGCCATTTTTCCTATGTTAATCCTACCGATCCATGAGCACGGGAGATCTTTACATCTTCTGATATCTTCTTCAATTTCTTCCTTCAGAGACTTGAAGATTTTTTCATAAAGGTCTTTCACTTGCTTGGTTAGAGTCACTTCAAGGTACTTTATGTTATTAATGGCTATTGTGAAGGGTGTTGTTTCCCTAAATTCTTTCTCAGGGGGTAGTTATATGACCTGGAAAGGACAGAAGTTCTTCAAGGACCAAATATATCTGGACACAGGGGTCTTTTATGAGACTGTTTCTCCAAACTAGGACCATGTATGGATGCAACCTAGAGCCCTGCTCAGATGTAGCCCTTGGTAGCTCAGTATCCAAGTGGGTACCCTAATAAGGGGAACAGGGACTGTTTCTTACATGAACTCGATGGTGGGCTCTTTGCCCCCCTCCCCAGGGAGGAGCAGGTTTGTTAGGCCACAGAGGAGGACTGTGCAGCCAGTCCTGAAGACACCTGATAAACCAGTGTCAGATGTAAGTGGAGGAGGTTCTCCCTTATCAGTGGACTTGGAAAGGGGCAGGGAGGAGATGAGGGTGGAAGGGTGGGATTGGGAGGGAAAGAGGGAGTAAGATACAGCATGGATACAAAGTTAACAAACTGTAACTAATATTAAAAAAAAAATTAAAAAAGTCTGAATGTTGTGCAAAAAAAGAAAAAGAAAAAGAAAAAAAAAACTAGAAGTAGTATAAAGGCTTTGATTTCCATCATATTAAGAATATATAATAAAAATGGTATGCATAAACAATGGTACACATAAACACAAACTTATGTGCAAGGAAAAATTAAAATGTTACATTTGAAGGGAAATAAATGGAACTGAAATATACTGTATCATATGAGAGTATCCAGGCCCCACTGGACAAATGCCACAAGTGTTCTTATAGAATTCCATTGACTATACTGCTTTGTTTGATGTGAAATAATTTATTCAGAGGCCAAGAAACTAGGAAGAATATATAGGTGGTGGGTGCCTTAAGGGATCAGAATAATCAAATACTAATGAGAAAATAGAATTAAAAAAAGGGAAGAGTTGGAGAATAAAAGTCAAAGTAGGGAGAGTAAAGGGCCAATTGGGGCAGGTGGTTAAGTTGTAAAAAAAAAAAAAAAAATGGAGGGTATACAAAACTGTCAAATGATAATGTGCTATGTTCTAACACAATTTAAAAAAAAAAAAAAGAATGGTTAAAGGAAGACACTGTGCCTGACCTGAAACCTCTCCTTTCTAGAATTCATTTTTTGATTCGGGACATCTCTACGATTGTTGTTCAGACAGGCTCCAGAGACACCTCCTCTTTTGTTTTACTGGTTTTTCATCATGGATAGAGTCTGAAATTACTATCTCTGAAGACATCACCTATCTTGGTTGCAAGATACAAGAAAAGAAGTCCAGAACTGCTCTGGAAATGTTCTCTGCTGACTAAGAACAAGGCAAACTGTGCTATGCCTGAAGCATGGATTCATTGATTTGCAAACTGGCCAATTAACTTCCTAGGCAATATTTGCACCTTTGTGCAATATAGGCATGACTCTTAGAAGAGAAGATAACCACTCTACTTAACTTTACTCTTTCATGGGTAGGTTTCTCTGTGACTTGTACTGTAAACACATTCAACAAGTCATGCCTGAGACATTAATATGGCGAAGGGGGCACTTACTACTGTTTTTTAATGAAGTTGATGTACAATAAACTGCACTCTGAACAAATCTCCTTGTTGTGTACTTGAGCATATTTTGGATATATGCCTAGGAGTAGTAAAGCTGGATCTTGACGAAGCACTATTCCTAATTTTCTGAGAAAGCACCAGATTGATTTCCAAAGATGTTGTACAAGTTTACATCCCCATCAGCAATGGAGGAGGGTTCCCCTTGCTCCACATCCTCTCAAGCAAGTGTTGTCACTTGAGTTTTTGATCTTAGCCATTTTGATGGGTGTCAGGTGAAATCCAGTGTCATTTTGATTTGCATCTAATGGTTTGATGGCTAAAGACGTTGCACATATGTTTAAGTTTTTCTCTGCCATTCTATATTCCTCTACAGAGAATTCTCTGTTTAGCTTCGTACTCCATTTTTAATTGGATTGCTTGATTTGTTGCTTTTTAATTTCTTTTGTACTTTATATATTCTGGATATTAGCCCTCTCAGATATAGGGTTGGTGAAGATCCTTTCGCAGTCTGTAGACTGTTGTTTTGTTTTGATGACAGTGTCCTTTGCTTTACAGAAGCATTTATGTTTCATGAAGTCTCATTTATTTATACTTGATCTTAGAGCCCGTGCTATTGTTGTTCTGTTCAGGAAGTTGTCTCCTGTGCCAATGAGTTCTAGGCTCTTCCCAAATTTTTCTTCTAACCAATTTAGTGTGTAGCTTTAATCATAATAGCCTGAATCTGGAAACAACCCAGATGTCCCCCAATGAAGGAATGAATACAGAAACTGTGGTACATTTACACAATGGAATACTACTCAGCAATTAAAAACAAGGAAATCATGAAATTTGCAGCAAATGGTGGGATCTAGAAAAGATCATCCTGAGTGAGGTATCCCAGAAACAGAAAGACACACATGGTATATACTCACTTATAAGTGGATACTAGACTTATAAGATAGGATAAACATATTAAAATCTCTATGCCTCAAAAAGATAAACTAAGAAGAGGTTCCTGGGTAAGATGATCAATCCTCACTTAGAAAGACAAATAGAATAGACATTGGAAGTAGGAGAAAACAAGAAACAGGACAGAGCCTACCACAGAGGGCCTCGAAAAGACTCTATGTAGCAGTGTATCAAAAAGATGCTGAGACACATAACTAAACCTTAGGCAGAGTGCAGGAGATCATATGAAAGAAGAGGGAGTTAGTAAGACCTGGAGAGGACAGAAGCACCACAAGGACCAAATATATCTGGGCACAGGGGTCTTTTCTGAAACTGGCTCTCCAAGCAAGGACCATGCATTGATATAATCTAGAATCCCTGCTCAGATGTAGCCCATGGCAGCTCAGCATCCTAGCGGTTTCCCTAATAAGTGGAACAGGGACTGTCTCTGACATGTACTCAGTGGCTGGCTGTTTGACCTCCCCTCTCCCCCGGAGAAGCCTTACCAGGCCACGGAGCAGTATATTGCAGCCAGTCCTGATGAGACCTGATAAATTAGGAGCAGATGAAAGGGGAGGGGGACCTTACCTACCAGAGGACTTAGAGAGGGGCAGGGAGGAGGTGATGGAAGGAGGGTGGAATTGGGAGAGAATTAGTAAACAAGCTGTGGAATCTTATGAAAGAAGTGGGAAATAGTAAAATCTGGAGAGGTATTGAAGGAGATATGAAGACTCATAGTCAACCTTTGGGCAGAGTACCAGAATCATTATTGAAGAAGAGGGAAATAGAAAGACCTGGGGGGGGACAAAAACTCCAGAAAGAGACCAACAGAGAGCCAAATCCTGGGCCCAGGGGGCCCTGCAGAGATCAACTATGGAAAGGCCCTAGACCCCTTATTTAAAGGAAGCCCATTGGCTGCTCAGTTTCCAAGTGGGATCCCTAGTAAAGGTTACAGGGACTGTGTCTGACATGATCTCAGTGACTGGCTCATTGATCACCTCTCCCTGGAGGGTGCAGCCTTGTCAGGCCACAGAAGAAGATGCAGCTAACCTTGATGAGACCAGACAAGCTAGGGTCAGATAGGAGTGGAAGAGGCCCTCCCCTATCAGTGGGCTAAGGAAGGGGCATAGTGGGAGAAGAAGTTGGATATGGGATACTGAGAGATGAGGGAGGGGGCTGCAATGGGGATACAAATCAAATAAATTATGATAAATAAATATATAACTAAAATTAACTCTTTTTTTAAAAAAGAAAAAAAACGAATCAATTTTTTCTTATGTGTAACACCATGAATTTGCTGATATGGTCTGCAGTCATTTGGAGCCTATTATAGATTTATATTTCCTTTTACCTTATAAAAAGCTTTTATGTTCTGTACCAAGTTGGTTTTACTTTCTTTAATCCAGAAAACATAACCTAATGAGGAAAATGTGTTTCATTTAGAAGTTGACCAATTTTGAATGCTCAATACATTAATGTTATATAGGCACAATTCAGAGTCCAACATTTATTTCCTGAAAATTTCATGACTGTGTTCCAGAATACAGACTCAAACCCAAATCCCCTGTAAAGTGATAGAAATTGAGACAGATTATAACCTAAAAATCAGAGATGCTTCTAGTATCCACCACAACCAGTTAGGCTTCACCCCAGGCATGCAGTAGAGGTTCAATATATGGAAATCCATCAATGTAATCCACCATATAAACAAATTAAAATAAAAAATATTCATGATCATCTTTTTAGATGCAGAAAAAAGCATTTGACAAAATTCAACAACCATTTATATTTTATGTTTGGAGAGATCAGGGAAACAAGGGATATTGCCTAAACATAGTAAAGGCAATGTACAGAAAGCCTATAATCAACATCCAACTAAATGAAGGGAAGCGTAAATTAATCCCACTGAAAACAGGGACAAGGCAAAGCTTGCCACTCTCTCCCTATTTCTTCAACATAGTACCCGAAGTCCTACCTAGAGAAATAAGAAGACTAAAGGAGAGCAAGGAGATACAAATTGGAAAGAAAGAAGTCAAAGTATCATAATTCATAGATCATATGATAGGTACAAATGACTGCCCCCAAAATTCTACCAGAGAACTCCTTCAGCTGATAAACACCTTCAGCAAAGTGGCAGAATAGAAATTAATTCATAAAGCTCAGGAGCCCTCCTGTATCCCAAAGACAAACAGGCTGAGAAAGAAATTAGGAAAATAACAACTTTCACAATAGCTTCAAAAAATAACATAAAGTAACTCGGTATTACTCTAATCAACCAAAAGAAAGACCTTTATGAAACAAACAAACAAACAAACAAAAAAACTTCAAGTCTCTGTAGGAAAAAAAAATTGAAAAAGAGATTGGAAGATAGAAAGATCTCCCATGTTCATGGATCAGTAGGATTAACATAGTGAAAATGGCCATCCTACCAAGAACGATCTACAGATTCAATCCAATTACCATCAAATACCAACACAATTATTCACATAGCTTGAAAGAATAATTCTCAATTTCATATGGAAAAAAAAAACCTAGAATAGCTAAAACAATCCTGTACAATAAAAGAACTTCTGGGGATATCTCCATCCCTGATTTAAAGCTGTACTATAGATCAACAGGAATAAAAAAAAAATGGCATGGTACTGGAATGGAACCAGATGGGTGGATCAATTGAATAGAACTGAAGACCCAGAAATAAACTCACACACCTATGGATACTTAATTTTTGACAAAAATGCCAAAACCATACAATGGAAAAAAGATAGCATCTTCAACAAATGGTGCTGGTCTAACTGGGTGTCTACATGTAGGAAAATGCACTTTGATCTTAGCACAAAAGAAAAGTCCAAGTGTATAAAAGACTGCAATATAAAACCAGACACTAAAACTTAGAAGAAAAAGTATGGAAGAGACTTGAATTCATTGGTATAGGAGAAAAATTCTTGAACAGAACACCAACAGCACAGCCTCTAAGATTAACAGTCAGTAAGTGGGATGGCTAGAAACTGAAATTCTTCTCTAAAGCAAAGGAAACTGTCAATAGAACAAAACAATAGTCTACAGACTGGGAGAAAATCTTCACCAGCCCTACATCTGACAGAGGGTTAATATCCAGAATACATAAAGGACTCACGAAGTTAAACACTAAAAAAACCAAGTAATGCAGTTAAAAATGGTGTAGAGAGGTAAATAGACAATTCTCAACATAGGACTATCAACTGGCAGAGAAACACTTAAAAAAGGGGGCAGGGAGAAGCTGAGGGAAGGAGTGTGGGATTGGGAGGGAATAAGGGAGCAGGATACAGCTGGGATATACAGTCAATAAAATGTAACTAATAATAACAAACAATAAAAAACAGAAACACTTAAAGAAATGCTCTAGTCCTTAGTCATCCTGGAGATGCAAATCAAACAACCCTGAGATTGAGCTTTACACCCATCAGAATGGCTAAGATCTAAAACTCAAGTGACAACACATGCTGGAGAAGTTGCGGAGAAAGGGGAACCCTCCTCCATTGCTGGTGGAAACGTTAACTTGTACAGCCACTTTGGAAACAAATATGACATATTCTCAGGAAATTAGAAATAGTGCTACTTCAAGTTCTATATATACCACTCTTTGGCATATATCCAAAAGATGCTAAATGATATAACAAAGACATTTGCTCACTATAATCATAGCAACTTTATTCATAATAGCTAGAATCTGGAAACAACCTAGATGTCCCTCAACGGAGGAATGGATACAGAAATTGTGGTACATATACACAATGGACTACTACTCTGCAATTAAAAACAAGGAAATCATGAAATTTGAAGGCAAATGGATTAAACTATAAAGGATCAACCTGAGAGAGTTCACCCAGAATTAGAAAGCACACATGGTGTATACTCACTTGTAAGTGAATATTAGCCACTTTCATTGATAAACATATAAAAATCTATTTTCTGAAGAAGCTATACAACAAGGAGGAGACAATGGAAAATACTTAATCCTTATTCAGAAGGGCAAACAAGATAGACATTCAGAAGTAGGAGAAGACAGGAAACAGGACAGAAACTTTCCACAAAGTGCCTGGGAAAGGGTATACTGAGCAGAGTATTGAAGCAGATGCTGAGACCATAGACAAACTTTGGGCAGAGTGCAAGGAACAATTTGGAAGAGGGAAAAATAGAAAGACCTATAGGGGCCAGTAGCTCAATAAGAGTACAAACAGTGCCAAAAATCTGGTTTGAGCATGCCTGCAGAGACTGATGAATGAACCAAGGACCATGGAAGGAGAGAACCTCTATTATGATCAGATGTAGCCCATGGTCAGCTCAGTCTCCATGGATTTCCCTAGTAAGGGGAGCAGGGTCAGTCACTGTCATGAGCTAGGCTTGCCCCTCTTTGATCAACTCCTCCTGGGAAGGTGGCTTTAGTAGACCACAGACAAAGAGGACCCATACAGTCCTGATGAGACCTAAATTGCTAGGGTGATATAGTAAGGAAGGATCCTGTTTCTCCCCTACCAGTGGACTAGGGGAGAGACAAAGAGGTGGAACAGGGGGGGAATAGTGGGACCGTGGGACCCCGGGAGGAGATGAGGGAGGTGGTACAGCCCTCATACATGATACAAAGTGAATAAATTGTGCATAATGATAATAATAATAATAACAACAATAATAATAACAATAATGACAATACTAAAAGATGCCAGTCTCAGAAAAGGAAAAAAAAAAAAGAGAGAGAGAAATACTTTTCATAGTAAGAATAATCTGGAGTCCTGGGCCCTGACCTAGACTGAACGGCACCACACTAGAGTTGTTATTGTTCGTAAGTCTAGGTAATTTTTACAGCATCCTCATTTCCCCTGAGGTCTCATGGGTTCACAAAGCACAGGGTTTGGAGGTTTCCAGTGTTCCTCTCCCAACGGAGTAGTTTTATGTCTTGATACTTCTCAAAGACAATTTAAATTGTATTTGAAATTTTGCCTTCTGGATGTTACTCTGCAATTTATACTAGTATTTTAAGATTATCCATAGTTAAAAATGAGTTGTAATGCTACTTCTTCATATCAGATGTCTCCAACTGGCCCTGTCTTGTCCTCCATATCCCCATTCACTCCAACCCTTCTGAAACCAAAACTCTCTAGCACAGGATATTAGATTTCATTTCCAAATGTATAGAGAGGACAAAAAAATATGCTGTGTAAATGTAAGTGAACTTTAATTTCAAAGTAGTGAAATATTTTGAGAAAGAAAATAATTTTTTTAGAATAGAAAACAAATGTCACAGAATAAAGAAATTCTTAAGAGAAAAAGAATTGTAAGTAAAGTATACCATACTTCCCATTCAAAGTAAAACTTTGACTTTCAAAATTTTCTTTATGCATATTTACATTTTGGTAAATGTATAAAATTATCTAACAAGAAATAATGCATCAATCCATTGGTGAACATCAGTATCATATTGATGACAGTAAAGTATTTATTTGATAACATAAAATTCTCTAAATATGATTATGTAATCCCAATGAAAAATATAATTACTTCTACCATTAAAACACTAATAAAAACAAATTTAGCAACTAAGATGCCATTATAAAGCAATCAGCCATCTTTGTATTAATAGTTGCCCACACATTTTTAACATTTTTCTTTTAAATGACTAAAAAAAAAAAAAAAAAAAAAAAAAAAAAACTGGCAGATTCATTTGGATGGGATATTTCAATTTCTCATTCAAAACTAAGATATCACTTGTCCAAGGTTCTAGGCCAAGCTTGGCAGTTTACAAAATGAGCCAAGCAATGAAAAATTAATATAGAAAAAAAAATAAGTGACTCACCATTTACTTGAATCTTTTAAAATTTGTTTCATGCTATTTACCTAAAATCATTTTCCTTCAGTGTTACAAATATTCTTACTTTTGTACATTTGTCCTCTGAGTGACTATTTCTTGAGTATTATGTACAAAATTGCACTGGTCAATTTGAGGAGAAAACTCTGAATTGAATCCACTCATTTAATCTTTTTTTTTTAAATAATTACAGAACAGGGAATAAATTGAGTGTATTTTGAGCAATCTGAAGTTACATTGCTTTTAGGAAACAACAGGAATAATGACACAGTTGTGGTTATGGATCCAAGTTTAGAGATAGTCTCTGATACATGAATAAAAATTTTAAACATAAATTGTCTGGGAGAAGTATTTACATTAGACTGAATATTTCAGATAGAAGAAAACGCTGTTTGACTGACAGCCGGGCAAGTATAGGTTTGCACTTTGTGCTCATGCAGCGGTATATAATGTCACTGGATATAATTCAAGAAGGAAAACATGCTACAGAAAAAGGGGTTTCTTTCAGATTTTGAATATACTATTGGTGCCATGCTTTATATGAGTTATTGATGAAGTATGCTGTTCTCTCTTCCAAAAAGTTCTCACTTTTTTTTTTTCTTGTCTTAAATTAGCTCTTTTGGGGAAAACAACAATGACAAAATTCTCACATAATGCCTTTGTTTACAGGCAATGAAGTAATTTCATAAACTACTATGGTCTACATCTATATATATTTAATTTACTCTATATTATTTTTTGATATTTTTATATTAATTGCAGTTTATTTACTTTGTGTCCCAGCTGTAGCCCCTCCCTCATTTCCTCCCAATCCCACCTTCTCTCCTTCATCTCCTCCTTGCCTGTGGTTAAGTCTACTTATAGGGGAGGTCCTCCTCCCCTTCCATCTGTCCCTAGCTTATCAGGTCTCACTAGGACTGCCTGCAATGTCCTCCTATGTGGCCAAGCTAGGCTGCTCCACCCATGGGGAGGGTGGGGAGGTCAAGGAGCTAGCCATAGAGTTCATAATCTATATTCTTTTACACAACAAAAATGTTACTAAATGCTGTCTTCAGCTGTTTATGGAACAAATGACAGGCTTGGTATTAGATGCCTATGTCTGTGTAAGGAATTCAGCAGACTGTTGAAATCATACTCAGGTTATAACTAAACTATCCTGCATATGTAGGTGAATACGTTTTTTTGGTTTTTTGAGACATGTTTCTCTGTGTAGCCTTTGCTGTCCTGCACTCACTTTGTGCACCAGGCTGGCCTTGAACTCACAGAGTCTCCCTGCCTCTGCCTCCTTGAGCAGTGCAGCACTGTACCTGGTATATATATATATAACATTATAATTTTAATTTTAATTTTTTTGGACTTTGAAAACTATAAACCCAAACTCACTTGGTTTAAAACCAACTCAATTTTACGGTTTTAAATTTTTTTAAATAATAAATTAATACATGAAACATTAAAATAGTTTCCCAAACTGCTCTGTGTTTTGTCACCTGCTGTGTGTTTAGGGCTGTGTTTGAACTCTAGATCCTCTAAGGTATACTTTTCACTGGTTGCTTTTACCCACTCTGAAAGTGTGCCCTTTGCCCAGTGCCAGGGGCTGGCTTTCATCATCACTTCTCATTCTTCCAAAAGGCCCCCTTAGAGCCATGTGGCACTGTGACTTAAATGAGTATCACACAGTTGGGTGCACATGGCAATGATGCCCCAGGGTTGCTTTCTTTGTGATGGAAGGTTACAGCTCTTCAGAATTTATTTCCAAGGTGAACTTAGCTCCTGTGGCTATCTACCTGCCTCTTTTAGAAGTACTTGTAAGCCATATATAGAATTGCTTCTGAGTTCAGAAGACCACTGAGGTTTCTACAACAAGGAGCGCAAGGCTCAAAGACAGAAATAATGTACTATCTAGAGACATGAATGTCATTATATTTTTAGTAAGAGACAGAAATGTTTAAAATCAAGGTTAAAACATTAAATAAAAATGGATGTGATTGAGTGTATCCTAGAAAGAAAACACTTTCTTAATTATGTTAATTCAATTAAAATGCAGTTGATGTTAATATCTCCTCTGTCAATCCACAGTAGGCAAATTTTTGGAGGTAAATTTATATGTATTGCATGTTTTCTAAAATGTTTTAAATACTACGTATGTTTTTATTAGAGATTGCATATCCCGGTGATCATTATAGACTACTATGCTGCTATATATTTATGCCTTATATAAATATGTGTTTATAAATCATAGACTACTTATATCACGGAGCAATGTATGAACAGAAACACACAGAGAGATACGGAAATTAGACATGGGTGAGAGGGAGTGGGAGAACAAAAGGGAAACTGTGGGCAAAGGCATCTCTCTGACAAGCTTGAGGCCTAAATCAGGGTAGGTGCTAGAAGCATATGAGAGGAACTCTATCAGAGAATCATGGTACTAGGCATCATACAGAAAGAAGACACTCTCTAACTAGACAAATCTCCTAGTCGACGGAGGGGAACATCAACCCTCCCACAAAAATTTTGTCTCTAAATTCATCCTGCCTATCATATGTGAAGGTATAGCAGGGAAGGTATATACTGAGGGAAGGTCCAACCAATGCCTGGCCAAGTCAAAGACCCACCCAAAGAACAGTATAGGAGCCTACCAGAGAGGGTCTCTGAAAAACTCAGTCCAGTATGGTATCAAAGCAGATGCTGAGACTCATAGCCAAACTTTGGGCGGAGTGCAGGGAATCTTATGAAAGAAGGGAAAGACAGAAAGACCTGGAGGGGACAGAAGTTCCACAAGAAGATCAATCGAACCAAAATATCCGGCAACAGTTTTTTTTTTTTTTTTTTTTTTTTTTTTTTCTTGAGACTGATACTCCAACCAAGGACCATGCATGGAGATAACCTAGAACCCCTGCTCAGATGTAGCCCATGGCAGCTCAGTCTCCAAGTGGGTTCCCTAGTAATGGGAATAAAGACTGACATGAAATCAGTGGCTGGCTCTTTGATCACCTCCCTCTGAAGAGGGAACAACCTTACCAGTCCACAGAGGAAGACAATGCAGCCAGTCCTGAAGAGACCTGATAGGCTAGGGTCAGAAGGAAGTGGAGGAAGACCTCCCCTATCAGTGGACTTGGGGAGGGGTATGGAAGAAGATGAGGGAGGAAGGATTGGATTGGGATGGGACCAAGGAAGGGGCTATACCTGGGGTACAAAGTGAATAAACTGTAATTAATAAAATGATAAATAATTTTTAAAAAAACTTTGAAAAGCTGATGTTTTCAAATTAGGAATGGCCAAACATCCTGGCTTGACAAAGTTCTAGTGCCTGGAAAACTTGGATTGACCCTTTACTGCCCTTGTTGGAAGTTTCTTACTGTTAAGCCTTTCTCCAAAAGCTAGAGTTGCAATAATGTAACAACAGCTGGTGTTGATTAAAAATAATAAAATTAATGGTGGTTCCTTGGGAAAAACAACTATGTAGAAAATTGAGTCTTGCATGGGATCTATTTAGTTTACTCTTAGATTATTAATAAATGATATTAGTAAGTGTGAAATAGAGTATCTGAGAAAAATATTTAAAGGAAAAGTAAATACTTCACAGAATAGTTCTGAGGTGAACATGAAGAATAAGAGTTACTAGCTTCTCCCAAATTAACGCTCTGCTAAAGAACAAACAAACAAACAAACAAAACCTCCATTTCTTTCATTGCTTAATATTGAATCTAAAGATTTCTGGTTGTTAGAATACAATAAACAATAACAAATAATTGTCTGTCCTAATCATTATTAAAGATGCTCATTATCAGATGTTTAAAAACATTTCATGGATGCACAAATGATTGAGTGTTTTCAAGGAATGATGTATAAATAATCTATTTTCTTATGATAATTTGAAACATTACAGAAGGTATTAAATATGTTAGCAGTAGAGAACGTGAAGGTGTTATTCACTCATCTTACAACAGAGCAGAGAAATTAGCACTCCGTTTGAGAGCAATTGTGGTGAGTAGATGGTAAAATGACCTTAGTTTTCCATTTGCTCATTTTTTTTTAAATCTTTTATTTTTTTTTATTAATTACTCATTTTTGAAGTGCATTGCTTTTAGTTAGTGGAAGAGCTAAAAGAAAGTTTGATCAAGGGAATTGTTGAATGCTGGAATTTGTTACTAATATTGTAGCTACTTTTCTCTGTAATTAAGTTTTATTTGTTAATTAGTACCCACAGGGATTAGTCCTAGGATTTTCTTTTTTATTTTTTATTAATTTTTAATTTTTTATATTAATCACAGGTTATTTACTTTGTATCCCAGTGGTAGTCCCTTCCCTCATTCCCTCCCAACCCAACCCTCCCTTCTTAATCTCCTCCCTGCCCTTTTCCAAATCCACTGCTAGGGGAAGTCCTCCTCCCCTTCCATCTTAACCTAGCTTATCAGGTATCTTATCTTCAGGACTGGCTTCCATGTCCTCCTCTGTGACCTAGCAAGGCTGTTCCTCCCTTGGGGGTTGGGGGGTAAAGGAGCCAGTCATTGAGTTCATGTCAGAAATATTTCCTGTTCCCCTACTAGGGAACCTCCTTGGGTACTGAGCTACCATAGTCCTAGGATTTTCAAGACCATCGAAACCTGGGGTTATTGCGATCCTTGGAGATGACTTTTCAAGGAACTAGCCTTCAGCTTTTTGAACAGGACATTGCTGGGAATAGGACAAGACTCCTGGTGACATTCTAAAACAGTTGCCTGTACGGGATAGAGACAGGAAGATTCTGGTGAAAGTGAGGCAAGCACTAAGACATCCTCATCACATGCAATCTTAGTTCAAGATTAATGAAATGCAAGAATGTTTTTTTTTCATCTTTGTATGTGTTTATTGCTAGTAATAATGAGCCTGTGAGCTGTCTCTGTTGTTAAAAGTACTAGTGAGGTGTACAAGTGAGGTGACCTAAGTTCAGTTATTATAAACCATGTAAAATTGGAAGAAAACAAAACTGACTCTGGGAAGTTGTTCTGTGATTTCCATACATAATCAGTGAGGCTTTGATACATACACACACACACACACACACACACACACACACACATACACACATACATGGGAAAATAATATTAAATTAACAGGTAACTAGTAAGTATCTTATGGACAGTCTTGAAGGGCCAAATAAAAATTTTTCATATATGCCTAGATCATCACTTAAGTCACTTAGGAATTATTTGATAGAAGGGTGGAAAATTTAGTGTTTCTCTTACTTTCCTTAGTGCTCTTAAGCTCTAATACTTTAATCCTTGACCTGTTTACTTTGGTTTTATTTGGCAAGAGCAATGCTGGAGAGATGATTTTTCTGATTACCATGCTGAAATATTTGTCTTGTTCTTTGACACCTGGAGTCTATGATTGAAGTGAGAAATGGCCCAGTATTTATGTCAAATCTATCCATCTTTTCATTATTTTGTTTTGTACTTCCTTTCTAAATGACCCAAGTTTTATTGAAATGTTTTTTGCATGGCTAGTCTATATTCTCTCTGCTAGAAATCTATTTTAAAAGCTTACTCTTGACCATAAGCATACAAGCTAAAATATACAGAAATAAAGGAGAAACAGAAAACCCTTTTTGTATACAAATGGTTAGACATTGGTTAAAGAGGATGTATTTCAAAAATTAAAAATAAGATCAAGGTTTAAATAAATTAGTAAATAGATAAGATTTCATTTTGTTTTATTAGAATTTCCTACATTGTGGTAAAGTTCACCTAATAAATATCTTCATTAAATGTTGGTACATAAGAAAGAACTGAAGAAAAAAATTCCCCCCAGAACAGAAAGCTGGGTAGTGTGGCACATGCTTTGAATCACAGTACTTGAGACCCTAATAAAAACTACCACCACCACCACCAGCAGCAGCAGCAGCAAGGAAAACCAAACAAAGGGACATGGAATGAGAAGAGGGAGGGAGAGCAGGGTTGGGAGGGGAAGAGAGAGGGGGTTACCACTGGGATACAAAATGAATAAATTGTAATAAAAATAAAAACAAAAAAAATAAAAATAACATTTCTGATCATGAAAAAAGAAAACAAAAAATAAAAAGAAAAAGTCAAGAACAAAAACAAAATCAACTTTACAGAATTACTTAAAAGACAAACAAGTTCTCTTAAATCTCAACTGTACATTTAAACATCACACAAATACTAATTTACATAAAGAACATAAATGTATGGGGCCTTGATGATAGCTCAGTTGAAAGAGTATTTATGTAGTATCTGTAAAGTCCTGGGTTCCATTTCTAATATAACATAAACCTCACACTCAAGGGATAGAAGCAGAAAGTTCTTAGTTCACGATAATCAATAATATTTATATAATAGGTTTGAGATGCTTTTGGCTACATGAGACAAACACACATGCTCACACAAACACACATGTGTGTGTGCGCACACACACACACATACATATATGTGAAAGGGTTTAGTTTGTTTGCAAATACGTTTAAGTAAAGAAAGGTGACTTTGTGAATGGCATTATTTTAGGCTCATCAACCAAAAAACAAAAACAAAAGCAAAAAACAAAACAAAACACAAAAGAAAACAAAAAGAAAAACAAAAAAACAAACAAATGAACAAAACAACCCAGATAATTCCAAGTTCATTACTGTGTAGATTTGTTTCTATAAGGACCACTGAGGCAAGTGACTGTACAGAAAACTTTTTGGAAATGTTCTCTGTGGATAATGAAGCCTACTAGATGACATACATTATTAACTTTAATATAAAATTGAAAGTTCCAGTGAAAACTGTCAGAATATAACTGAAAATTTTTGACATACACCCGTATAAATAGGTAAAACCCAAAGGAAGTAGATGCCTCTAATCATACCCATACGAAGTTGAGAATTTTTCTTTCCAGGTCTGTAAAGAATTGTGTTGGCAATTTGATGGGAATTGCATTAAATCTGTAGATTGCTTTTGGTAAGATGGCCATTTTTACTATGTTAATCCTGCCAAGCCATGAGCATGGGAGATCTTTCCATCTTCTCATATCTTCCTCTAATTCTTTCTTCAGAGACTTGAAATTTTTTTCATACAAGTCTTTGACTTGCTTGGTTAGGGTTACACCAAGGTATTTTATGTCATTTGTGGCTATTGTGAATGGTGTTGTTTCTCTAATTTCTTTCTCAGCCCTTTTGTCTTTTGTATACAGGAGTGCTACTGATTTTTTTGAGTTAATTTTGTATCCGGCCACTTTGCTGAAGGTGTTTATCAGCTGTAGGACTTCCCTGGTAGAGTTTTTGGGGTCACTCATGTATACTATCATATCATCTGCAAATAGTGATAATTTGACTTCTTCCTTTCCCATCTGTATCCCCTTGATCTCCTTCAACTGTCTTATTGCTCTAGAATGGTGGATCAATGGAATCAAACAGAAGACCCAGAAATAAACCCACACACATTATGAGACTTAGGCTTTGGTATTTGTGCAAATGATATATTTGTTATGTTAAACTAGCTTTCCTCAATGTTAAGCAGAAACATAGAGAAAAATAAGGAAATATTTAAGAAGAAATTTGAAGCAGAAGTTGTACATGGTTTTAAAACAAAACAAAAAGTGTTCTTTAAACTATTTATACCACTAATTAAATAGCAGGAAATCTGACAGTACTTGACCTCTTTACCGGTGTTTAGTGTTTATTTGGCTATGATATCCATGACCTTTACCAGCAATGCTTTCTTATTCATTAGAGTCATTCATGGGCTAGATATTTTGCATCTGTCACATATTACAAAATTAAAAACATTTAGGGTGACAGTTCATAAAAAGATACAGATTTTGATTTGACATTTTGTTGCTCAATCTGATGATAACAAACAAGTCTACTCATATATTTGGTAGTATGGAAAGTACTTATTTTAAAAATATCTAAAAAGTCATGTCTAATTTTAATTGAAAGAAACTAGAATCAGCAAGTAGATATTTTATTCTATATTACAATTTTAAGAATTTGATTGTTATATTCTGGCTTCATTGTCAATACCTGGAGGTCCATTTTACTTTCTGTAAATACTGTCATTTTCAGAAATCATGGTTTATTTTCTAAAATTAAAAAAAAATGTTTTCAGAAATTATTTTCTTTTAAAAATACAGAAAAATTAAAAATCCAAAAATAACTTCAAATTTGGACTTATGTCCAACATATTTTTTCAAACACTCAAAAGCTTTATCATGCTAGGTTGTGGAAGATAAGTTCTTGACATCCAATTGTAATGATGGCATACCTGTGTAATTCTTCATACTTTCTTATAAGCCTTCAAGGGCATTTTCAAGACACAAGGTAGTTTGAAGTGTGATGTAGGGCAGAAAGAGAATGACATGTTCTATTTATCCGTAGGAACTTTGTTCTCTTAAAGTTGCACAGACTTTGGAAAGTCAAGGTTGAAGCTAATTTGGTTAAAATTAGAGAATGTAGCTTTCATTAAGTCTTAAGATTTGATGCATATAATGATTTTACAAGAGGGACCAATAGCTATTGACAATTATGCAGGCATAATGTTTGTGTTTATGAGTGAGTTACTTATCTATAGACACTAAACATTTGTTTTATGAGGTAAACATGGCTATCAAGCTAACATTAATAAGGAACAAGAATATAAGTATCATCTTTTGTCAGCAGTCATATAAACAATGCCTAATTTTTGTTCAACCCATGGGTCTGATTTATCAGCTTTCTGTTCATTATCTCTTCTATTTTTTTCAAACAGTTTATTTAGCATAGATCTTTAATGGCATTTATATAACTCTGAGGACGAAAAGTATATCCATCAGTCATTTGTTTACTTTCCTTCAGTCACAAGACTAAGCAAAATTTTCAGATGTTTCTGCAAAAATTGATAATTATTCTGGCAACAGTACAAATTGAATTTGTTTAAAGTTGCAATTTACAGCAAGATTCTCACTTTTATATGAAGTACAGATGCTATTTTTCATGTTCTTGAAGCCTATCTTTGTCTTCATACACACTGTTCTTTAACTAAATTTCAGAAAGCTTTGGAACTGACAGAGTTCATGAAATTGCATTTGCAAAATGACAATGCTGATTGGATTAAAAAGTCTCCATGGACTGTCATAAATTGACCTTGTATTAAGTAGTTGGATGAAAGTAATATTTGTGTATTCATTCTGTATTTTTTCTTGGTATTTTAAATGTTTAGCTGCAATTGTTATATTTTCTTTAGACAAACCTAAAAAAATCATTCAAGTTCTGAAAATAACTTTTAGATCATATATTGTTAAGCACATTGTATTTATTTTGTTTTCTGTTTGTAAAGGAAAAGTGAAAGAACGAAGAATACTGTAAGGTTTTGCAAATAATGTATAAAATGTCTATGATAAAATTAATACAACTTTAATGTTTATTTGTGTAAACTTATAAACTAATTTTCATTTAAAAGTACAGGCCTAGGGCAAAGAAACATGTAATTAACAATTTCTGAGTTAAATACTTCAGGAGTTAGAGATTAAAATTTAAAAAATATATTATTAGATATTATTGGCTATTTATTTTAAAACATACACTTCATAAATCCAGTGTTCTATGTATCCAATGACAGGGGTAGTATTGAAGAGTTCTGTAGACAGTGATTGAGTTCATCCTTTGGTCAGAATTTAGTAAATTGGGAACAGCAGTGTTTTGTCATCTTTAGGCATGAAAGACACGTAAGGCCACGTAAGCATAGAGGAACTGTTGGCTTGACATCTTTCCAAGAGCCATTTAAGAGAACAAGTACTATAGTTTAAGATTTTGTGTCTTAAATGAGCACATGAAACTGGGAGGAGAAGATGGAGCCTCTCAGAAAAATAGGAGACAAGGAGTAGGGAATGAAGGTGATTGAAATATATTGTATGCACATATTACAGCCTCAAAGAATAAATAAAATGTATTTCAATAAAACCATTAAATATTATAATAGATTCCCAATAGTAGTTTTTTGTTTTGTATTTTTTCTCCCTCTTTTACAAAAAAAAATATTTTTTTCGTGCTATATATCTTTTTTTTTCCCCTGCACCAACTCCTCTGAGATCCTTCTACTGACATTAATAGTAATACTCTGCTATGCTTGCAGACAGGAGCCTAACTTTACTAACATCTGGAAGCCTCCAGCAGCAGCAGATCAAAACAGATGTTGGTACTTGCAGCCAAGAATTGGGCTGACTCCTTGTGGTCCTGTGGAACTGTTTTGGGAAAGATGGAAGGACCTGGAAGGAACAAGGGGACTCACAAGAAGACCTAAACAGACAACTAACCCAGCCCCATGGGCACTTTCAGAGACTGAGGCATAAACTAAGGAGCATGCATGATCTGGACCTAGGTGCCCTGCAAACATGTTGCCAATGGGCAGCTTAATTTTCAAATCTAATACCTGGCTAGTGAAGGTAAGGGGGGCTATTGCTAACATGAACTCTATTCTTTTGTATCACTCCCCCCTGACAGGGCTGCCTTGTTTGACCTCAGGGGATGAGGATATGTTCAGTCTTCTGATTTGATGTGCAAGAGAAGATTGATACAGGGGGAGGGGAGCTCTCCTTTTCACAGGGGAGATGGGGAGGGATATGTGAAGCAGAAAGGAGGGGAGGGGAAACTGGAAGGAGATGAGGGAGGGACACCTTAGGGATGTAAAGTAATAAAATTGAAATTTAAATAAAAAAGAGAGATCTTCCTAAAATAGCTTCACATCATTCTTTATCTCACTAGACAACTGTGGGGCTCTGCTGGTTAAGGTTGAATCTGACTTCTCTGGGTAGCCATTTATTTGAGGTCAGTCCATTTTGACAGCTTCCCTTTACTCAGCAGGGTTCTAAAACTCTCCCATGATTGGATGACCCCAGATCTTGTAAGGAGTGTAACATAGACCTCAGGGAAGATTACAGGCCAGACTTTTTCCTGATAAAACCACTCCAGCTGTATTTGGTCCTTGTGGAGCTCCTATCCTTTCTACGTCATAGTAACTCCCCATTCTTTCATATGATTCCCTGCACTCTGCTGAAGGTTTGGTTAGGAGTCTTAGCATCTGCTTTGATACACTGCTAGGTAGAGTCTTTCAGGGGCCCTCTGTGGTAGGCTCCTGTCCTGTTACTTGTTTTCTCTTACGTCCAATGCACGTCCCATTTGTCTTTCTAAGTGAGGATTGATCATCTTACCCCGGGCCCTCTTTCTTGTTTATCTTCTTTAGGTGTATATATTTCATTATGTTTATCTGGGCACAGGGGTCTTTTCTGAGACTGACACTCCACCAAGGACCACTTATGGATATAACCTAGAACCTCTGCTCAGATGAAGCCCGTGGTAGCTCAGTAACCAATTGGTTTCCCATAGTAAGGGGAGCAGGGACTCTTTCTGACAGGAACTCAATGGCAGGCTCTTTGACCTCCCCACTCCCCAAGGGAGAAACAGTCCTGCTGAGCCACAGAGGAGGAATTTGCATCCAGTCCTGAAGATACCTGATAAAAGAGGGTCAGATGAAAGGGGAGGAGATCCTCCCCAATCAGTGGACTTGGAAAGGGGCAGGGAGGAGAGGATTGAGGGAAGAAGGGTTTGATAAGGAATAAGGGAGCAGGATACAGCTGGGATACAGTTAATAAAATGTAACTAAAAATAAATAAATAAATAAATGAATAAGTAAATAAATAAATAAGTAAATAAATAAATGGGGGGGGCACTCCAGCTCCTGTCCTAATCCCTGTCTCTGTCTACTTCTGATGTCTATACTGTTTGCTCTTCTGAATGAGGATTTAGCATGTTTCCTAGGGTCCTCCTTGTTGTTTAGCTTTTTTAGGACTGTAGATTTTAGTACATTTACCTATATTATATGGCTGGTATCCACTTATAAGTGAGTATATACAATTTGTGTCCTTCTGCTTCTGGTTACCTCACTCAGGATGATATTTTCTAGTTCCATCCATTTGCCTTCAAATTTTATGATTTCCTTGTTTTTAATTGCTGAGTAGTATTGCATTGTATATATGTACCACAATTTCTGTATCCCTTCTTCAGCTAAGGGACATCTAGGTTATTTGCAGATCCTGACTATTATGGATAAAGCTGCTATGAACATAAATGAGTAAATGTCCGTCTTGCATGGTATAGCATTTTTCAGATATATGCCTAGGAGTGGTATAGCTAGATCTTGAGGTAGCTCTATTCATAAATTTCTGTGAAAACACTGGATTGATTTCCAAAGTGGTAGAACAAGTTTACATTTCCACCAGCAATGCAGGAGGGCTCCCCTTGAAATAGTCTACCCATCAGAGTATCCAAGTAGATGCTGAAACTCATAGTCAAATTTTGGGCAGCGTGCAAGAAATCTTATGGAAGGGGGAGATACAGAGACCTAGAGGGGCCTCCACAAAGAACCAACAGAGCTAAAATATCTGGGGCAAGGGGGTCCTGCAGAGACCAATACTCCAACCAAGGATTATGCATGGAGACCTTGACCCCTGCTCAGAGGTAGCCCATAGGCAACTCAGTCTCCATATGGGTTCCCTAGTAATGGGAGTAGGGGCTGTCTCTGACATGGACTCTGCTTTCAGCTCTTTGACCACCTCCCCCTGCGAAGATGGCCTTACTAGGCTACAGAGAAAGAGAATCCGGACAGTCCTGATGAGACCTGATAGGTTAGGGTTAAATAAGTAGTGGAGGAGGACCTCCCCTATCACTGTACTAGGGGAAGGACATGGGGGGGGGCGTTGGAAGGAAGGGAGGAAGGTTCCGGGAGGAGATGAGGGAGTGGGCTACAGCCTGGGTACAAAGTGAATAAATTGTAATAAATAATAATAATAAAGAAAAAATAAAACAAAAAATCTGGCAAACATCTGTGAGTTCCTGGAAAGGCTCCACCCTCCTTATGATTTTAGTCCAGCGGTGACCTTCACCTTCAATTGTGCTTGGAGATTTCCTGCTCACTGATATGATAATTAAGGGCTGTGTTTTTCTTCTTGTGATAGGACCATGCTACTGTGTGGCAAATGCAGTGTACCACTACATGCAAATCAAGTAGCCCTGACCCCATGGAATCAAACCCATCCACCCTCGAAATCCCTTCCACTGCCAAAAGGTTTATAAATCCGTGATTTCAAATAAACGCACTGCTGAGGGTGGAGCTGACAGGCTGTAAGCTATCATCAGTCTTCCACAATGACCCCCTGAGATTTGTCATTCATCCCATTGCTGGCCCCATCTCACCGGGCCTGCCCTCCTGCCAGCTGTGCCTGGGCCTCACCAGGCCTGTACCTCAACTGCAAGCCTACCAGGAGTGGACTTCTGCCCTCACCTGTCATGTTTAGCACAGCAGCTTAACAAAGAGATATAACACTTTGATATCTCTATAGGCTTTGGAATACTCAAGCTTCCATTGTCACTGGTGATCTCATGCTAAAAGAATTAGAGTGTAACACTGTGGAAAACCTTTCCACACCCTCGCATAGCACATGGGCCTTGCCATAAAGTGCTCTAGTTGTCCATAAGGGAAATGGGACTCTGGTTTGTTGGAAGCCAGTTCCAGGACCACATCCAGGATCTGGGCCCCTACCGAATGTTGAACAACAGGAAACAAACATTTTCATAGCATCAAGCGACTTAGATAGTTCTGCAATCTATAATACATACTTGTTCAAAATGAGATGCATGTAACTGAAAATGTCTTTGATATTTAAATGTGACAATCAAACACATCCTGGATAATTAAGTTTTACTGAAAAAAAATAAGTTTAACTATAGACTTGATTAAATTTTACTTATAAGCCTGTCAGTCTTTCATTTGTTATTCCTCTTTTTTTGTGGATATTTAAAGTGTGCTATTATCTATTCACCTTCCATGAAGAGAATTCCAAGCTGAGTGACATTGCAAAGCATGTATCATGAAAGGCCACTCTACGCCCCTATGCTTTAAAAGGCTTCCATGTTATTAGGGAAAAAACTCACTTCCTTAGAGAAGTTTAAAAGGGTCTTCCAATATTAAGGCCCTTATCACCTATTTGACTTTGTCTCCTCTTAGCTTGATAACCTAGAGCCACCTGTTTTCTTTGATCAGCTTGAAAAATGCCAGCTGTGCTGCTTCCTCTACACACTACCTAGAAAGTCCTGTGATTTACCCGGTGATCAGCTTTTCATCTTCTAATCCTTTCTGAAACATCACTCTCTCTATAGAAAACTTCCCTAATTACAGATTTAAATCAAAACCCTGAAATCATATGCACACACACAGCACTAAGATGGCTATTCTAACTGTGTGTGTGTAACAGAAATGAAAAGAGATCATCAATTTAAGTGGGAAATAGAGGGCATGGAAGGGTTAGAAGTGGGGAAGAGATAGGGGAGTACTATAATTATATTTTAATTTTAAACATTTTCTATAAAAATAACAATAACACATGATTGGTGTTGGGGTAAATGTTCTTGAAAACACCCAACAAGTGTCAGCTTGTTTATTTCATTTTAATATATTTTAGTGCTCTTATACCTCCTAAGCACACCAAACATTTTATCTACCAAGGCTTATTATTTTACTCCAAGTAATGTTTGAGTTTTGTTAGAGAAAAAAAAAATTCTTGTAAGTTCACTTCTCAACTTTCAACTTCCATATGAAGGCTTGCCATATAGTAAACTCTCCATACAAAATGAATGTTCATTTAAACCAACAATAGTAGCAACGGTTATACACGTAATTAAGGTTACAAGAGAAATTTGGCTTGACCAAATAATTGTAAGAATCCCAAAACATCACCAATGCTAACAAAAATTTAAAGAGGGAGCTGATGAAAAGAAGAAAAAAATATTTAATTGATTTTTATTTTATTTTATGGTCAGAGATAGCAGAACAAAGCCTTTTTTTTCCTCTTAGGAATAAGAGGTAGGAGGCTAGGATAATGGCTCTGCATTTTATCAATTAATACAGTGTTCTATATACTGATTTTCTTATTTCTCTTAATCTCTATTCACCACTACCAACCTCAGATTTCAGCACCTCTCACATCAAACTGTTTTGGTAATGATATCAATTAAATTTCTCCTTGACTTTCTCTTTTCAGGAGATTCCCAGTCAACTTAAGTACTATACATTGAAACTTATAGCTAACTACCTGCTTAGCATAGTTGGAAATGATCCTACAAGTGTACATGCTAGAATTTCTTGTAGTCTCTCAACCCCTTCCCTCATTAAGGTGCTTGCTACCACTAGGCTTTTAATACCTTATCCTAGTCTGCCATGTCCATTTTGTCTGTTTATTGTTGCCTCATATTGTGTCTCAAAAGCCTCGCCAACTACTCCTTAGAGACTGTTCATTTTTTTCTTAATTCCTAGATAATTATCTCACTTAATGATCACCTTGGAAATAGTGTAAACTTATTTTAATTTATGTCTTAGTTACGGTTTTATTACTGTGAAGAAACAACATCACGAAAGCTTGATTTTGATGGTTAGTCCGTGATTGTAATAGTTGGGAGCAAACAGGCAGGTGCTAGGGCAGTATCTCTGAGCTTTGTATCCGATTCTATAGTCTGCAGGAAAAAAAGCGACATTGATCTTGATGTGGGCTTTGAGACTTCAAAGGCCTACCCCAGTGACACATCTCTAGGAGGCATTGAGTCAAAAGCAGGTAATAGAGTTCGTGTTAGAAACAGCCATGCTCCACTCTCCACTTGCCAGGTTCTCTACAAGAAGACCAAGCTGACCATTGGCCACATATGTGCAGGGGCTAGGTCCAGACCATGCATGCTCCTGAGATGATGTCTCAGTTTCTGTAAGCCCCAATGGGACTTGGTTAGTTGTCTCTTTTAGTCTTCTTCTGAGGTTCCTGTTCCCTCCAGGTACTTCCATCTTTCCCCCAGCATTTCCACAGGACCCCTAGAGCTCCTTACCATGTTTGACTACTAATCCCAGCATCTGTCTTCATCTGCTGCTGGCTAGAACCTCCAAGAAGACAATCAAGTTATCCTCCTGTCTGTTAAGCATAGCAGAGAATCATTAATAGTGTCAGGGGTTGCCTCTCTACCATGGGGTGGGTCTCAGTTTGGGTCAATTATTGGTTGGACATTCCCTCAACCTTTTTTTCCCTCCCTATCCCTGTACTTATTGTAAGGCAGGGTAATTTTGGATCAAAGATTTTGTCTGTAGGTTGTTCCTCTCCTTCCACTAGTTCTGCATGCCTAGGAGGTAGTCACATCAGTCTTCATGTCCCTGACCCCCTTTAGGAGTCTCAGCTAGAGTCATACCCATATCCTCCCAGAAACTTACCATGTTGCAGGCCTCCAGCGTGACAAAGACATGTCCTCTGTCAGTTTCCCTTCTTGTTCCCAGGCATTCTCCCAACATCTGATCTCCACACTTGTTTCCTCCCCATACAATCTCCTGCCCCAAACAGTTCTTCATCCACTTTTGCTGTCTATTCTATTTCCCCCTTTGAATGACATTCTGGCACCCTTTCTTGGGACCTTCCTGTTACTTAGCTTCTTTGGGTCTGTGAATTGTTGTATGGCTATTCTGGGCTATAGATATAATATCTGCTTATAAGTGAGTTTGTACCCTGTGTGTCTTTCTGGGTCTGGGTTACCTCACTTATGGTTATCTTTTCTAGTTTCATATATCTGCCTTCAAATTTCATGATTTCTTAGTGTTTAATAGCTGAGTAGTATTCCATTGTGTAGATGTGCCACAATTTCTGTATCCCATTTTTGGTTAAAGGGAGTCTAGGTTCTTTCCAGTTTCTGGTTATTACAAATAAAGCTGCTGTGAACATAGTAGAACAAATGTCATGTTGTGTGGTAGAACATATTTGAATATGTGCCCAGGAGTGGTATAGTTGTGTCTTGAGGTAGATCATTCCCAATAGTCTGAGAATACTTCAGGTTGTTTTCCAGAGAGGTTTTTACAAGTTTGTACTCCCACCATCAATGGAGGAGTGTTCCCTTTCTCCACATCCTCTCCAGCATGTGTTGTCACTTGAGTTTTTGACCTTAGCTATTCTGACTGGTATAAGATGGAATCTCAGAGTTGTTTTCATTTGCATTTCTCTGGTGGCTAACGTCATTGAACATTTCTTTAAATGCTTCTCAGATATTTGATATTCTTCTGTTGTGAATTTTGTTTATCTCTGTACTCCAGTTATAAGTGGATTATTTGATTTGTTGATGTTTAAATTCTGAAGTTCTTTGTATAGTTTAGATATTAAACCTGTGTCTGATAAAGAGTTGGTGAAGATCTTTTCCCAATCTGTAGGCTGACACTTTATTCTATTGACAGTGTACTTTGAATTACAGAAGCCTTTCAGTTTCATCAGATCCCAATTGTTAGATTTTACATCATCGCCTATGCTATTGGCATTCTGTTAAGGAAGGTGTCTCCTATGCCAATGAGTTCCAGACTTTCCCCCACTTAGTTTTTTAATAGTTTCAGAATCTCTGGTTTTATGTCAAGGTCTTTTATTCACTTGGACTTGAGTTTAGTGCAGGTCAATACATATGGTTCCATTTGAATTGTTCTACATGTAGACATCCAGTTAGACCAGTAACATTTGTTGAAGATGGTTTCTTTTTTTTATTGTATGTTCTTGGCTTCTTTGTTGAAAATGGGTTGAATTATTGGTCTTCACATTATTAATTAACCTGTTTGTGTTTATGCCAATAGCATGCAGGTTTTATTACTATCACACTGTGGTTTATTTTGAAATCAAGGATGTTGAAACTTCCAGATTTTTTTTTCTTTTTTCTTTATTTTATTTTATTTTATTTTTTTCTTTTTGCAAGGTCTATCCTGGGTCTTTTATTTTTTTCATAAGAAGTTAATGGTTGCTCTTTCAAGGTCTGGAAAAAGTTGCATTTGAATTTTGATTGGAATTGCAATTAAATCTGTAGATGGCTTTTGGCAGGATAAGTCTACACCTCCTAATCCATTCCAAACAACTCCACTAGAGGGGAAACCCAAAATTCAAAGATATGAGCTTTTGGGGCCTTCCTCATTCAAACCATTACAGTACACAAACTTACAAATATCTTTTCTATGCATTGTCTTTATACATGTCTTCTGATAATAATAGCAAGCCACAGGCAGCATAACTGGTGTGGTTATAATATGAATATACAAAGGGTTATTATGAGAATGCATACTAATAATTTTAATATTTAGGAATTATATTTTACATTGTAACTTATGACTAAAATATTTTTATTATTTTGTTAATTACACTTTATTCACTTTGTATCTTTCCATAAGCCCCTCCCTCCTCCCCTCTCAATCCCAACCTCCCTCCCCCTTCTTCACACATGTCCCTCCCCAAGTCCACTGATAAAGGAGGTCTTCCTCTCCTTCCTTCTGATCTTAGTCTATCAGATCACATCAGGAGTGGCTGCATTGTCATCTTATGTGGCCTGGTAAGGCTGCTCCTCCCTCAGGGGGAGGTGATCAAAGAGCAGGCCAATCAGATTAAGTCAGAGGCAGTCCCTCTTCCCATTACTATGGAACCCATTTGGACACTAAACTGCCATGGGCCACATCTGTGCACAGGTTCTAGATTATCTCCATGCCTGGTACTTGTTTGGAGTATGAGTCTCTGGGAAGACCCCTGTGTTCAAATTTTCTGGTTCTGTTTCTCTTCTTGTAGGGTTCCTGTCCTCTCCAGATCTTACTATTTTCCACTTCTTACATAAGATTCCATGCACTCTGCCCAACAGTTGGCCATTAGTCTCAGCATCTGCTTTGATAGTCTGCAGGGCAGAGGCTTTCAGAGGCCCTCTGTGGCAGGTTCCTAGGTTGTTTCCTGTTTTCTTCTTCTTCTGATGTCCATTCTCTTTGCCTTTTGGCATGGGGATTGAGAGTTTTAGTAAGGGTACTCTCTCTTGATTAGTTTCTTTAGATGTACAGATTTTAGTAGGTTTATCCTATGTTATAAGTCTATATGAGTGAGTATGTACCGTGTATGTCTTTCTGCTTCTGGGACAGCTCACTCAGGATGATCCTTTCCAGGTCCCACCATTTACCAGAGAAACACTTAAAGAAATGCTCAACATCATTAGCCATTAGGGAAATGCAAATCAAAACGACCCTGAGACTTCACCTTACACTCATCACAATGGCCAAGATGAAAAACTCAAGTGACAACACATGCTGGAGAGGTTGTGGAGAAAGGGGAACCCTACTCCCTTGCTGGTGAGAATGTAAACTTGTACAAGTACTCTGGAAATCAATCTGGTGCTTTCTCAGACAACTACGAAGAGTGCTTCCTCAAGATCCAGCCATACCACTCCTAGGCATATATCCAAAAGATTCTCAAGTACACAATAAGGACATTTGCTCAACCATGTTTGTAGCAGCCTTATCTGTAATATCCAGAAGCTGGAAACAGCCCAGATGTCCCTCAACTGAAGAATGGATGCAGAAATTGTGGTATATCTACACAATGAAGTATTACTTAGCAATGAAAAATAAGAAAATCATGAAATTTGCAGATAAAAGTAACATGTTTTTAATCACACAGTTAATAAAAGTACATCACTTTTGAAAAATAAGAGTTCAGTAGTGACAATTCAAATTTACAAAACATCTCATATGAACATTTTTCCAGTAATCATAATGCTATCTGTTAAGTACCACTTGATATTTTAGCTAAGTTTTTTAATTATGCTTGGTACTTGTGACAATTATTCAACTACTGTTAAACATTATATCAATTTTCACATGTTTATGTATAGGAAAAATTTTTAGTTGCTTTTTAAAAAGGAAGCATATGAAAGTGTCATATATCTGTGGTTTAATAATGGAAATCTAATAGGGACTGCTCTGTTGCCTTTCACACTCATTTTCATCTTCACATTTCCTGTGCTTATCCTCACCAGTGATCTTTCTCTTTCATCACAGTTATAGAGTCACCTTATATTGTATTACTTATGGATTCATCTACCAGCCATCTGTTTGATTTCTATAGTCTGAGTGCTTCTGGTTTGTATGCCCTAGCATTAAAATGCTTGCATTCATTCAGGAGCATTAGTCTAATCTGTGAAAGACATAGCAATTTGTGAAGAAATTCCAGCTGGCAGATTGCAAACATCAGCAAGTGACAGATGAATTTCAATCCAAGCATGAGTGTAATCCTCTTTATATTATAAGTATTGATGTTTTCCCTCTATAGTTTATTGCTTTATTACTGGTGTGCTTTGTACTCCCTCTTTTGGATAATGTCATAATGTGGAAAAACATTTTATCTACTGAAAATACCAGCTTTTTCCTAAGAATAGAAATGCACTATTTTGATGGAGTGACAAAGATGTAGAAGACAATTATCTGGCTTACATTCTCTTTTTTGACAGTCTTAATGAATTTTCACGATAAACACAATAATTCCATTGATTTGTAGTTATAAGTAGCATTATTAAACATTACCTTCAAATGCCAACTTTTCCTTGCTCTTTGAAATTATTTTCAATGTGTTGTAATTCATTATATAGATGTGTGATACATAAACAATGAAAATAGTCCACTCAGGTTTTAATACATATTTTTGAGCTGCTTAATAATGATCAAGTTCTTGTCATCTGCATGGTAGAATATTCAGAAGCATCTTGATTTTGGAACCATTGGGCAGCAATAGCATTGACAACTCAGTGAGACTAATTAAAAACAAATCAGAGATTTCTAAATGTCCTGAGCAAGGGGTGGTAAAAATATTATCGGGAAACTACTAGACATAGTTTTGTGGTATGTTTTTTATAATTTTCAAGGATAAAATTAAATAAGATGCCTAGAAAGCATTTAAAAATACCCAGAATTTTAATTTGTGGAGATGAGTGTGAATATATGAGAAAAGCTGTCTTCTACAGAGATAATTGTAGTAAATTTCTGGGAATTACATGAGACTCACTATTTTCTGTAGATACATCATAATCCTAATCCATTAACAGAAAAAGTATGTTTTGAGAATTGTTTTATAAAATTACTTTGTAAGAAAAAAACAGAATTATGTCAGAAAATACAAAATTCTATCAATCATCAAAGTTTACAATTTGGAGACTACAAATTTCATAGTCATTCCAGGAGAAATTTTATGGAGTTGGTTAATCTTCAATAAGAAGAATCTGAATCTTCTAAAAAGAAAGTCACTTTCAATATCTGAAGTAAAATAGCATGGCTCTCACATCAATACATTTAATTCTGAAAATGTAATTATAAGAACTTAATGAGAAGAAAGTCAGATTAATTGCTAAGTATTTCTATTTCCTCTCCTGGTGTCCTTGAGCAACCTGATTTTGATATTGATGACATTCAATAGGAGACTAATTACCATTGCTCTAAATGCTTATCTTTTGAAAAGCAGGAAAATTAGTCTTTAAATTGCCTTTCAGTTTGCAATAAAACTTTGGATTTTGAGTATAAGTAGATTTAGCATGATCCACACTTATTTCTTACATTGTAATTTCTCCCTCCCCGATAATCAGGATCTATAATCCTTTAATAGAAAGACTATGGTAGCTAATATTAAGAAACTGTATTACTTCAGAGTTTCAATAGTATCCTCTAAAAGAATAACTCTATCTAATAATTGAGTCTTACAGCTCCCTAATTTGATTTTCCTTTGTAAATTAAATTCACAATGCATACACCAAGGTTATATTGTAAAAATTTATAACACAACTATTTTAAGATTTGCACAATAAATTTTAGTTGCTCTATATTTTAGCCCTTATTTTTTAAATACTAATTTTAATATTAATCCTCTAATTTAATAGCCCAATAATCACCATTCACATTGGTTGATTCAAAGTTTATGAGCCCAGTAAAACTTTTTATCGTGTTTATTATTTCCTTGAAACATGGAATAAATTAAAGCACAGCTAAGCTATAATGACCATATCTGTCCTCTGTTAGGAACACCTTTTATTTTTTTTTTCTAATTTATGTGTACTCAAGAGTTGTTTATACTTGTCTCTCAACTCCAAAACTCAATATTTTCTCAATATTTTATTTATCCTAGAATTTCAACTTCATATTCCTGGACTTTTCACCACAGAATCTCTACTGGTATGTTACTCTGTTTATAACATTTTTATCAAAAAATATTGTTTTATGGATTGTTGAATTTGTGGATTACATTATTACTATTCATCTTTAAATTTAAATAACATTACATAATAATCAGTTTCAATTTAAAAAATATATTTATCAGTGGTTGCTGGAGTGCACATCTGTAATCCAGTGCTTGGTTTCAGCAAGATCTCATGTTCCTAGACAGTATGTGAACTACGGAACAACAGTAATTGTTTTATTTAATATCTCTTTCTAATTTAAATTTTCAAGCATAAATAGCTTTTTTAGGAAATTTGTAATATTTGTATTGAAGTACATTTTCTATATTACCATTAATATTCAATAAATTAATTGCTGTGTATCATGTGACAATAAGTGCTTTTTCTACCCATGATGGTTAATATAATTGTCAAGTTGAGACAACCAGGAACTTCCTGAAAGAAGGGTCTAAGTTATAAGTTATGAATTTTCTGCATAAGGTCGGCCTGTAGGCCTATCTGTTGGGAATAATATCCTTGGCTTTAATTTGTATGTGAAGTTCCTTTGTGAAAATGAAAGGCACCGTTTGCACACTTTGGGACAGACTCTAGAGGACAGGAGGAATCTAGCTGAGTACTAAATGTACATGAATTCACTCTCTTTGCAATTGACAGTGGATGTGATCTGAATGTGATCTGTCAGTCTCCTGCCACTATGACTCCTGCAGTGATGGCATGAAACCTGGAATATTCATCTAAAATGAGACCTTTATCCTGCCTGTATGCATCTTTTTTTTTTTTTTTTTTCCCGGTCTGGGTATTTTACCACAGCAATATCAATGAACCCAAGATACCACCTTTAAACATAATTTGAATTTTAAAGTTAAATTGCCATAAAATTATTATTAGTTTTTGGTCTGTCATTTGGAAGAGAAATATATTAAAAGAAGTGAGGGGCGACTCAGCTGGAGGGGGTGGAGATAGGACTCCTGGGTATATACCCAAAAGATGCTCCACCATACAATAAGGACATGCTCATAGCAGCTTTATTCGTAATAGACTGAATACGGAAACAACCTAGATGCCCCTCCACTGAAGAACTGACAGAGAAATTGTGGTACATTTACACAATGGAATACTTCTCAGCTATTAAAAACAAGGAAATTGTGAAATTTGCAGGCAAATCGATGAAACTAAAAAAAGATCTTTCTCAGTGAGGTAACCAAGAAGCAGAAAGGCATGCATGGTATATACTCACTCATAAGTGGATATTAGCCATATAATACAAGATAATTATTCTACAATCCCAGACCTAAAGAAGCTAAATAACAAGTAGAATTCTAGGGAGGATGCTTAATTCTCATTCCTGAGAGCAAATAGAATAGACACCAGAAGCTGTAAAAAAGAGGGAACAGGATAGAAGACTACCACAAACATCCTCAGGAAGTCTCTACCCAGCAGGGGATCAAAGCAGATGCTGAGACTCAAAGCAAAACTTTGGGCACAGTCAGGGAGTCTTACAGAAGTGTGGGAAGATAGAAGGACCTGGAGGGGACAAGAGCTCCACAAAAACACCAAGGAAGGCAACAAATCTGGGCCCAGAGGGTCCTGCAGAGACTGACACACCAGTAAAGGATCATGCATGGAGAGGGCCAAGATACCCTGCTCAGATGTAACTGATAGGCAGATTAGTCTCTATGTGGAGCCCCTATAAAGGGTTGCACAGGTTATTTCTGGCATAGACTCTGTTACCAGCTATTTGATAACTTTCCCAGGCAGGGCAGCCCTGCCAGGCTACAGAGGAAGTGGATCCAGGCCATCCTGATGAGATTTGATGAGCTAGGGTCAGATGGTAGGGGAGGAGGGCTCCCTCTTTTGGTTGTATAGCAAAGGGGATGAGGGGAGAAGGAAGGAGTATGGGATGATGAAGAGAGGAAGGAGGGGACTATGAAGGCATTATAAAGTGAATAAATTATAAAAAATAATACTAAATGAAAAAAAGTGAGGGGAGAGACAAACAGAACAGAAAGTGTGAAAGCAGGAAGAGGGATAGAGGTGTGAGTAGTGAAGCAGATAAAGGTACAAGGTTTAAGTAGATGGTTGCTGAAGAAGAGAGACCTAGCTTATTGCTCTTGGATTGTGCGTTGCGTTGCTGGTGTGCGTGTGTGGGAATATTAAGATTTCACTGACATTATTGAGCAAGCAGAATTTACCTATTAATTATGATATATTCATGGTTCATCCTTCATGACTACAAAACTTACAGAGCTCTCATATCTTTGTCCTTGGCCTGGTCCTGAGCAAGCATGTCATTAATAGAGCAGCAGCGAGCTCACTTCCATGAGTTCTCTCTAACCGAAAGTTAATTGCTTGACATTTATTGAAATATTAAGCAAAGAAAGAAAACAGATTTTGACTAATTGGTTAGAAATAATGCTGATTAATGTATAGCTAAGGACTTTTCTCCTGAATCTAACACTTTGGGAGCACAAAGTTACATTTGAAGTTAGCTTAATTGCCTGTCTTATTAAAATTAGAAAGCTATATTTCAAGCTCACCAATAAGCAGCAAATATAGTGTTTACTGAAGTAAGAGGGGTAAGTGCATTTATCATTTCTATGTGGATTAGTAAAGCCTGTGAGTCAATATTATTTCCATACCTAATATTCTGTGACATGAATGTGGAATATTGGTATGTTTTAAAAGCTTAACTTTTGCAGTGTCTTAGTTTTTGAAGAAATAAAGTAATATTTACCAGCACTGTATGAAAGAACATGCCTAAAATTATGAAATATAAAATACCCTCCTCGCTGGATGTTAGTATAAAGAGAAAATGCACTATGAATTGAAGTGTATCAGGAAAACCTTGCTTTTATTCCACATGGTAAATGTCATGGTGCTAGCATAAAAACAGACTGGAGGATCAATGGAATCAAATCAAAGAACCAAAAACAAACCCAAATACTTATGGCCACCTGATCGTTGACAAAGAAGACAAAACAATACAATAAAAAAAGACAGCATCTTCAACAAATGGTGCTCATCTAAATGGATGTCTACATGTAGAAAAATGAAAATAGAATCATATTTATCACCCTCCAGAAAAGTAAAGTCCAAGTGTATCAAAGACCTCACAATGAAAAAAGACACACTAAATCTGTTAAAAAAAAAAAAAAAAGTGGGGAAGAACCTTGAATTCAAAGCCACAGGAGAAAACTTTTTGAACAGAACAAGATTTTCAGACCCTAAGATCAACAATCAACAATTGAGACTTCCTGAAGCTGAAAAGCTTCTGTATAACAAAGGACATGGTCAAGAGAACAAATCGACAGCTGACAGGAGAAAAAGATCTTCACCAACCCTACATCTCACATATATAAAGAACTCAAGAAATTAAACACTAACAAACCAAATAATCCAATTAAAATATAGTACATGTTGAGACTCATAGCCAAACTTTGGACAGATTACAGGTCTCTTATGAAAGAATTGGGAGATAGTAAGACCTGGAGAGGACAGAAGCTCCACAAGGACAGCGATAGATCTAAAAAGTCTGGGCACAGGTGTCTTTTCTAAAACTGATACTCCAGCCAAGGACCACTCACAGAGATGGCCTGGAACCCCTGCCTTGACGTAGCCTATGACAGTTCAGTATCCAAATGGCCTCCATAATAATGCAGTTAGGGACTGACTCTGACAAGAATTGATTGGCCTGCTCTTTGATCACCTCCCCCCCCCCGATGGGGAAGCAGCCTTAATAGGCCACAGAAGAAGACAATGCAGCCACTCCTGATGAAACCTGATAGACTAGGATCAGAGGCAATAGGAGGAGGACCTCCCTTTTCAGTGGACTGGGAGAGGGACATGGATGAGGAAGAGGGAGGGTAGAATTGGGAGGCAAAGAAGGAGGGAGGTACAGGGGGAATACAATGTCAATAAACTGTAATTAATAAAAAAATGGGAAAAGGTGGTACAGAGTTAAACAGAGAGATCTCAACAGCAGAATCTCAAATGGCAGAGAAACAAAGAAATGTTCAAGTTTCTTAGTCATCAGGAAAATGCAAATCAAAATGACTCTGAGATTCCATTTCACACCGATCACTTTGGCTAAGAAAAAAACTCAAGTAAAAACACATGCTGGAGAGGATGTGGGGAAAAGGAACCCTCCATTGTTGGTGGGAAAGTAAACTTGTACAACCACTTTGGAAATCAATCTGTGCTTTCTCAGAATTAGGAATAGTGTTTCCTCGAGGTCCAGCTATAGCACTACTAGGTATATATTTGAAAGATGTTCAGCAATACAACAAGGATATTTGCTCAACTACATTCATAGCAGCTTTATTCTTTTTTTTTCACTTTGTTCTCAATTTTATTTACCCTTAGGAATACATGGTATATTTTTCTTTTTTTGAATTTTATTTTTTTCTTATCAGTTACATTTTATTAACTCTGATCCCAGCCTTGTCCCAATCCCTCATTCCCTCCCAGTCCCTCCCTCCCTCCCTCATCTCCACCGTGCCCCTTTCCAAGTCCACTGATAGGGGGGACCTTCTCCCCATTCATCCGATCCAGTTTTATCAGGTATCTTCAGAACTGGCTGCAAAGCTCTCCTCTGTGTCCTAACAGGACTGCTCCTCCCTTGGGGGGTGGGGAGGCCAAAGAGCCAGTCATTGAGTTCCTGTTAGAAATAGTCCTTGTTCCCCTCACTATGGGAAACCAATTGGTTACTGAGCTACCACAGGCTACATCTGAGCAGAGGTTCTAGGTTATATCCATACATGGTCCTTGGTTGAATGTCAGTCTCAGAAAAGACCCTGTGCCCAGATATATTTGGTCCTTCTGGAGCTCCTATCCTTTCCCCATCAGACTAACTCCCCTTCTTTCTTATGATTCCCTGTACTCTGCCAAAGATTTGGTCAGGAGTCTTTGCTTTGAAAACACTGCTAGTTAGAGTCTTTCAAATGTGCTCAGTAGACTCCTGTCATACGTTCAATGCACATTCCATCTGTTTTTCTAAACGAGGATTGATAATCTTACCCCATGTCCGCTCTCTTGATTATCTTTTTTAGGTGTATAGATTTCATTATGTTTATCATATCTTATAGGTCTATATAAGTGAGTATATACCGTGTTTGTCTTTCTCCTTCTGGGATATTTCACTCAGGATGATCTTTTCTAGATCCCACCATTTGCCTGAAAATTTCATGATTTCCTTCTTTGTGATTGCTTAGTAGTATTCCATTGTGTAAAAATACCACAATTTTTGTACCCATTCCTCCGTTGATGGACACCTGGGTTGTTTCCAGGTTCTGGCTATTACAAATAAAGCTGCTATAAACATGGTTGAGCAGATATCCCTTTTGTGTAGTTGAGCAAAGTTTGGGTATATACCTAGCAGTGGTATAGCTGGGTCTTGAGGAAGCACTATTCCTAATGTCTTAGAAAGCGCCAGATAGATTTCCAGAGTGGTTGTACCAGTTTACATTCCCACCAGCAGTGGAGGAGGGTTCCCCTTTCTCCACAACTTCTCCAGCATGTGTTGTTCCTTGAGTTTTTCATCTTGGCAATTCTGATGGGTGTAAGGTGATATCTCAGGGTCGTTTTGATTTGCATTTCCCTGATGGCTAATGAGGATGAGCATTTCTTTAAGTATTTCTCTGCCATTCCATATTCCTCTGTTGAGAATTCTCTGTTTAGGTCTGTTCCCCATTTTTTAATTGGATTACTTGGTTTGCTGCTTCAGCTTCTTTATTTCTTTGACAACTAAAGGAGATCAAGGGGATACAAATCAGAAAGGAAGAGATCAAACTGTCACTATTTGCAGATTATATGATAGTATATATGAGAGCCCCTAAAAATTCAACCAGAGAACTCCTCCGGCTGATAAACACCTTCAGCAAAGTGGCAGGATACAAAATCAACTCAAAAAAATCAGAAGAAGCCCTCCTGTATACCAAAGACAAAAGGGCCAAGAAAGAAATTAGGGAAACAACACCCTTCACAATAGCCACTAATAACATAAAGTACCTTGGGGTGACACTAACCAAGTAAGTGAAAGACCTGTTTGAGAAAAACTTCAAGTCTCTGAAGAAAGAAACTGAAGAAGATCTCAGAAGATGGAAAGATCTCCCGTGCTCATGGATTGGTAGGATTAACATTGTGAAAATGGCCATCCTGCCAAAAGCAATCTACAGATTCAATGCAATTCCCATCAAAATACCAACTCAATTCTTTACAGACCTTGAAAAAAAGATTCTCAGCTTCATATGGAGAAAAACAAAACAAAGCAAAACAAAACAAAACCAAAAAAAACCCAGAATCTCCAAAACAATCCTGTACAACAACAGATCATCTGGAGGTATCTCCATCCCCAATCTCAAGTTGTACTACAGAGCAATAGTAATAAAAACTGCATGGTATTGGCATAGAAACAGAAAGGAGGATCAATGGAACCGCATAGAAGACCCAGAAATAAACCCACACACCTATGAATACTCAATTTTTGATAAAGAAGCCAAAACCATTCAATGGAAAAAAGACATCATCTTCAACAAATTGTGCTGGTCCAACTGGATGTTCACATGCAGAAAAATAAAAATAGATCTATATTTATCACCCTGCACAAAACTAAAGTCCAAGTGGATCAAAGACTTCAACGTAAAACCAGATACTCTAAATCTGTTAGAAGAAAAACTGGGGAATAGCCTAGAACTCATTGGCACAAAAGACAACTTCCTGAACAGAACACCAACAGCACAGGCTCTAAGAGCAACAATCAATAAATGGGACCTCATGAAACTGAAAAGCTTCTGTAAAGCAAAGGACACAGTCATCAAAACAAAACGACTGCCTATAGATTGGGAAAGAATCTTCACTAACCCTTTATCTGACAGAGGACTAATATCGAGCAGCTTTATTCTTAATAGTCAGAATCTGGAAACAACCTAGATATCTCTCAACCAAGGAATGAATACAGAAATTGTGGTACATTTATACAATAAAATACTACTCAGATATTAAACACTAAAAAAATCATAAAATTTGCAGTCAAACAGATTAAACTAGATAAGATAATCTTGACTGAGGTATCCCAGAAGCAGAGAGACACACATTGTACATACTCACTTATAAGTGGATATTAACCATATTACATGGGATCAACATACTAAAATCTACATACCTAAAGAGAGCAGATGCTGACACTCATAACCAAACTTTGGGCAGAGTGCAGTGAATCATATGAAAGAAGGGGGAGTTAGTAAGACCTGGAGAGGATAGGAGCTCAACAAGGACCAAATACATCTGGGCTCAGGGATCTTTTCTGAGACTGATACTCCAACCAAGGAATATGCATGGATATAACCTAGAACCCCTGCTCAGATGTAGCCCATAGCAGCTCAGCATTCAAGTGTGTTTCCCTAGTAAGGGGAACAGGCACTGTCTCTGACATGAATTCAGTGGTGGGCTCTTTGACACCCCCCTCCTCCAAGGGAGGAGCAACCTTGCTTGTCCAAAAAGGACAACATTTCAGCCAGTCCTGATGAGATCTGATAAGCTAGGGTCAGATGGAAGGGGAGAACGAACTTCCCTATCAGTGGACTTCGAGAGGGGCAGGGAGGAGATGAGGGAGAAAGGGTGGAATTGGGAGGGAATGAGGGAGGGAGCTACAGCTGGGATGCAAAGTAAATAACTTGTAATTAATATAAAAAAATAAAAATTATATAAAATAGAAGATAAACAACAAGGCAGACCATAGGGAAGATGCTTAATTCTCATTCTCAAGGGAAAATAGGATAGACACTGGAAGCAGAGGAAAAAGGGAACAACACTGGAGCCTACTACAGATGTACTTTAACAGACCCTAACCAGAAGGACATCAAAGAAATTGGAGAGACTCACAACCAAATTTAGGGAAGAGTACAGGGAATATTATTAAAGAAGGCGATTATAGGAGGATCTGCAAGAGACAATAGCTTCACAAAGAGACCAGCAAAGCCAATAATTTTGGGCCTAGTGGGGCCCTGCAGAGATTTATGCAACAACCAAAGAACACACATAGAGAGGACATAACCCCCTGCTCCGATATAGCCCATAAACTTTTCAGTGTCTATGTGCGCTCCCTAGTAAGAGAAGAGAGAATCTCTGACATTAACTAGGTTGCCTTCTCCTTGCTCTCTTCTCCCTGGTGAGACTACATAGCCTGCCCACAGAGGAAGATCCAGGCAGTCCTGATGGGACCTGATAGGCTAGGATCAGATAGTAGGAGAGGAGGACTTCCTCTATCAGTAAACTAAGGAAGAAGGATAAGGGAGGAAGAGGGAGGGAGGATGGGACTGAAGGAGATGAGGGAGGGAGGATGGGATTGAAGGAGATGAGGGAGGGGGTTAAAACTGGCATACAAAAATATTGTAAATAATAATAATAATAATAATAATAATAAGGAAAAAAATAAACAAACTGTAAGTTACAGTTAGAAAGAAGAAAAAAGCCATAGTGTATAATTGTTCAATAGGTAACTATAGATAATAATAAGGTACTATGTGTTTCAAAATGCTAGAAAAAACAGGTTGGGAAGGTTTGTATTATAGAGAAATAATAAGCACTTGAGGAGATGATTATGATTAATTAATCTGATTTAATAGTTAAATAGTGCATGCATACATTTTAATATAATAGTCCTCCTTGTATACACTTTTTATTTTAAAAAAATTAATTTTAAAACATTAAATAAAATAACTGCAATCCATAATTCCACTTACTTGTTATTAATAACAAAACTGATATTTTAAAATTATTATTAATATTAACTACCATGTATTCATTTTGTATCCTGATTGTAGGTCCCTTCCTCATCTCCTCCCAGTCCCATCCTTCCTTTGTCTTCTTTCCCATGTCCCTCCCCTAGTCCAGTGATAGGGGAGTTTCTCCCCCTCTACCATGTGACCCTAGCCTTTCAGGTCTCATAAGGGCTTTTGGGATCCACTTTCTCTCTGGCTTAATAAGGCCACCTAGCTAGGGGTTGGTGATCAAAACTAGACAACTGATTTCATGCCAGAGACTGCTCCTGCTCCCCTTACTAGGAACCCACATGCACACTGATCTGCCCATCGTCCTTTTTTCATCATTCTCTATAGCCACCCCCACCTTGGCACAGATTTTTTTTTTTTTTTTTGGCTCTTGGGGTCCTTTTGTGGATCTCCTGTCTCCTCCAGGTTTTCCCCTGCAATCTGCCCAAAGTTTGGCTATGAATCTCAGCATCTGTTTCGATACCATGATGTGAAGGTCTTTCAGTGGCCCTATGTGGTGGGCTCCTGTCCTGTTTCCTGTCTTCACCTACTTCTTAGCAGTGAAGCACTAAAAACAAATTGAATTAAGTGAAAGATAATGAGCACCTGCATACAGACATGCTGACAGAAAGCATTAGCAGAATGTAGTTTCTTAAATAAATGCCACCCGAGGGAACAGATTACCACAGTGGATTAGTAATTGTAGAAAAAACACATTCCTGTCTAGTAACCTTCTACATGACAGTGAGACATACAATTCATAATCACATCTTATTTATAACAAATGAAAAACTCCTATAGCTCATCCACAAGCTAGCCATACGTATTCATAATGTGGCAATGACAAGTGCTTTTGCAAGGCTTTGAAAAGATGCAGAGTGTGTGATATCATCTATATAGATCGACTATGATTTCTGCATCATCATTCTCTTTCTAGAAGTCTTGACTTAGCAAATTTGCAGATGTTGGGTCTATAGGGACAAGGCATTCATGTATATGTATTTTCCTAAGGTATAAAACTTTGATTTGATTTAATATTTCTGACATTTTGCTTCATCAAATTATAATCAGTGAAAATTCTGATTGTGTAAAAAGTTCATAATCATTACAGTGAAATGAGTAAATGAGCTCATTCATTCACTGTAAAGTAAAAACACTATAGGGGGGCATCCGAATAGTGTGCTGTACTTTCAACATTCTAGCAAAGGTCATGTAAATGATGCAGTGCTTTCATCTTGAGATGCAAGTGATTTCTAGACCAACCCACAGAACTATGCAGATCCTCTGAAACAATGCAGCAGTGGGTCTTAATGGTACAGGCAGGATATTAATGCAGAGAATTTTAGATTTTCTAAATAAATTGAAAAGACTGCAAAGTGAAGAGTTTGCTTGGGGCAGTGTATCATGATATAATTTTCTTGAATGAGTCATGCCAATTCAGAAATACTTGCTGTGCCTCTAATGGCAACTTTTATAAGTGCTCATAAGAAAATGCAACACACAGAAAATTGTTAATGATTTTCTCCAATCTGAATAACTGTAAAATATCACCAGTAGGTGACAAAAAAATTCTATTTAGAATTTTGTTGCCTGATAAGTATAATTCACAGCTGAGTGTTTCCAGATTAGACAAAGAAATATTGTTACTTGTTATGTTCAGAGTAAAACAACATAAAATTTGTTGACAGGATGGCTCTAAATTTTCATAAGTTGCCAATACAAAAAGTTTGAAGTCCTTGTTTTTAATAGCTGAGTAGTATTCCATTGTGTAAACGTGCTGCAATTTCTGCAAAAATTCCTTCGTTGAGGGACTTCTAGGTTGTTTCCAGATTCTGGCTCTTAAAAGTCAAGCTGCTATGAACATAGTTGAGCAAATGTCCTTGTTGAATGGTGGGACATCTTTTGGGTATATGTCTAGGAGTGGTCTAGCTGGATCTTGAAGTAGTGCTATTCCCAATTTTGTGAGGATTCTCCAGATTGATTTCTATGTAGTTTTACAAGTTTGCACTCCTGCTAGCAATGGAGGAGGGTTCCCCTTGCTCCACATACTCTCTAGCATGTGTTGTCACTTCAGTTTTTGATCATTCTGATTGGTAGAAGATAGAATCTTAGAGTTGTTTTGATTTGCAGTTCTATGATGATTAAAGATGTTGAAATTTTCTTTAAGGAAATCATTAAATTTGCAGGCAAATGGATAGAACTAGAAAAGATCATCTGAGTGAAGTAACCCAGAAACAGATACACAGACATGGTATAAACTCAGTTATAAGTGGATATAAGTTACATAATATAGGAAAGCCATGCTAAAATCTCTACAGACCTAAAGAAGCTAAACACCAAGGAGGACCCTAGGGAGGAAGCTTCACTCTCATTTAAAATGACAAAGAGGGTAGACACAAGAAGCAGTGGAAGAGAGGAAACAGGACAGGAGCCTACTATAGAGAACCCTCTGAAAGGTTCCACCCAACAGGGGATGGAAGCAGATGCTGAGACTCAGAGTCAAACTTTGGGCAGTATTTTTATTTTTATATTAATTACACTTTATTTCATCTCAGCTGTAGCGCTTTCTCTCATTCCCTCCCAAACCCACCCTCACTCCCTCAACTCTTCTGTGCCCCTCTCTAAGTCCACTGATAGGGGAGGTTCCCCTTCCCTTCCATCTGACCCTAGCTTATCAGGTATCATTAGGACTGGTTACAATGTCATCCTCTGTGGCTTAGCAAGGCTGCTCTTCCCTCGGGGGAGGGGAGAGGTCAAAGAGCCATCTTCTGAGTTCATGTCAAAGGCAGTACCTGTTCCCCTTACTAGGGAAAACCAGCTTGGAGACTGAGCTGCCATGGGCTACCTCTGAGCAGAGGTTCTAGGTTTATCCATGCATGGTCCTTAGTTGGAGAATTAGTCTCAGAAAAGACCCCTGTGGCCAGATATATTGGGTCCTTGTTGATCTCCTGTCCTCTCCAGGTCTTACTAACTCCCCCTTCTTTCATATGATTCCCTGCACTCTGCTGAGGATTTGATAATGATTCTCAGCATCTGCTTTAATACACTGCTAGGCAGAGTCTTTCAGAGGCCCTCTATGGTAGGCTCCTGTCCTGTTACTTGTTTTCTCCTACTTCCAATGTCCATCCCATTTGACTATCTTATCCCGGATCCTCCTGAAATTTGCAGGCAAATATTGGGATCTAGGAAAGATCATCCTGAGTGAGGTATCCCAGAAGCATAAAGACACACACGGTATATATTACTTATTAGTGGATACTAGACCTATAAGATAAGTTACTCATTGGATTATTGTACATATACTAATCAGCTTGAAGCACTAGAACAAAGCCTATAGTGCAAGTTCCTTACAAAGGAAAGAATGGTGCCTTTGGCTCATCGTTGTAGAGGTTCATCTTGCGAAGGTGGCACATTCTATCATGAACATATGTCAAAGTGAAAAATTGTGAGAATCTGAAAAATAATTGTAGCTCTTTAGTCTTTGTCCTTCCAAACCCATACGGGAAGTCCATGACAAGTTCTGACATAGAAGCAGTCATTACCATATGACTTTATCTGATAAAAAGCAGAAAGCATATATACCATTTCTATAGGGAAACTCAAGAAACATGGCATGCTTTTGTCCTTCTATAAAGATGAAAACAATTATGTGAGATAAACTTGTGATTAAACAGAAAAATAGTACTCTAATAATAGACTCGTCGTTATAAAACAGGAACAGGTGGCATTTGCTATGACACCAGGATTTAGCTTGAATCAGGCTCATACATGTCCATGCATTCCTGATATCAATTAGATTTGGACTTCTCAGAAGAGTAAAACAGCTTTACCCACTGCACCGCCGTAATAAAATGTCAGCAATGTCATTATCAACACAGCCCATTTTTTCTAGACATCATTATGCAAATTATCACAGCTAATTTCGAGGTAAAAGTTGTCTAATCAGACATATTAGACGTCAGCTCTTTGAATTCCCATGTCTCCGTTTACATTCTCTATCTGTTCTTGAATGCTGTCTGTTTACACTAACTAACATATTGATTATTTCTATTTGAAATTCCATTTCAGCTAAATCTAATAACTGCATCATATACATTTCATTCGAAGTCTTGGTTTTGGACAATCTGTAGATTCATTTTTAGTTTTTTATGTTAAAATAAAAAATAGTGATCTAATTTGGGTTGTGTCCAGATTTTTTGCATAGCTGAGGAGTCTAGAAAATAGTAGTGTGTTTTTTTCCATTTCCTGCCCCGGTGTTTGGGATTTCCTATAAGAAGATTCTGTGTCTTGGTGTAGTTTTAGAGAACAGTCTCTCTTAAAGGAATCAAACTATATTTATGTGGTTTACATTAAAAAGATGAAAAGTATGTACAATTTAATTTAATCTTTCGGCTTACTGCTCAGTTCTGACTTCAAAGATGATTATTCAATTATGTATTTTTCCTACTTTTGCATGTGTAGTTTTAGTGTGTATGAGCATATACACCCATACACATATATGTGAATGTTGAACCTAGAACTCAACATCAGAAGACTTCTCATATCACACAACTCATTAGTTTTTGAGAGAATGTCTCTCACTAACTATGGGGTCTTGTTGATTCAGCTAGACTGGCTGGTAAGCAAGGTGCAGGGACTCATCTAACTCCATGATCACAGTGCTGATATAGGTTTCTGCTGTCATGAGCCCTTTGGCCTGTCTTCAACCAAATGGTTTGATCAATTGCTGTATGTGTCATATTATTTTCTGGTTTCCCTAACTTGTGCTATGGTTAGGAAGGTCTTGTCTGTGACTCTGTGTTTACCTGGATTTCCATATTTCATAATGATAGTTTTCCTAAAGCCTTGTTTCTCCGTTGGCTCCAATTACAGTCAACAAGTAAAGGCGAAGCTCTGGTGCTCGTGGGGGGGAGGGGGGGTGCAAAAGGAAAGCTGGAGACATAATGAGATGTTAACGAGTCATAAGCATATAGGACAACCTTTATTCATCAGCACTTAGTCTGCTAAGCGGGTAGGCACTGGCATGCATGTACCTAGACACATCAGCAAACATGGAGCATGCAGAAAAGGGCACATACACAAACTGAAATATAGGTTGCAGATAGAAACTCACAGACCTGCAGAGGCTGGCTGGAGAGGACAAATAGCAAAAATGTCAGACTCCTTTGTCATCAAAGCATGTTTATAGTATCAGACAAAGCTGATATTTTAACACATAGGATAATATATAAACAGTATATATAAACAGTTTCCTGGAGAAATGATTTGTCCCATTCTCAGCTTTCCTTAGTTGCCATAGTTCTTTGTTTAATGTTGGGACATTAATCAATGAATACAGAGGCTCTGAATTTTAAAGTGAGCCAGGAGGAATCCATGTGTTGTGGCTGAATGGAGGAAAGAGAGGAGGAAAGATACAATTATTTCCTAATATCAAAATATAAGAAAAATAATAAAAAATACTAATGGAATATAACCATCTAGAAGATTCTACAGAAAATTTCAGGAAGTTTATAAAAAGAAGAGATGAAGATGAAACTGGTATATAATTTTCCTATTATATCAACATTTAAGAAATTAGGGTATTTTAATAACTATAATTCAAGCATGTTTGTGCATTTGAAGTATTAAGGTCCAAGAAGTACACTGAAAATCATGTGTTGAATCAGTTCAAAGAAGCAAATAAAAATATTTTATAAATCACATAATAGAACTTTGACTAAAGAGGTACTGCACAAATTTAACACCGGTAATTCACTTAAAATACTGTGAAAAATTAGTGGAGCTACAAATAAAGCCTCAAAAATATCATTTCAGTCAAATCCAGTTATAAGTAAATATGAAAAGAAATAATGGAAGCTAAACAATTTACTCTAGAAGAAATAGCATGACATACTCACACAGTTATACATCTGAATGGTAACTGAACAAACATACATGAATATCAAATACCCAAATCGGGGAGAAAAACTGCATTGTAAATTCATATTAGAGCCAGAGACTAGAAAATCAAATTCAAAGCAATAGTTAGGAAATGAGTAAAAAGACTAATCAAATTCAAGACAAGAGGAAATAAGACCAAATTATTATAATTGGACAGACAATGACAAGAGATTGTTCAAATGTTACGACTGTTTTTGAAATTATGGAAATATAAAGCTTAATTTCCAAAATGAGGTGGAAAATAATATAAAAGGATAGTATAGTACTTTAGGCAAATCAAAATAACATGCACTAAGATGGAGACACATATAGAAAACAAATGTGGCAATGGCTCAATATGGGAAAATCACCGAACAGTAGTTTGTGATTTAATAGAATACACAAGGGTGAATTCATACTTAAGTGAAAGACATCCATGAGACACATTAAATTTTTTTATTTATTTTTAATTAGTTAAGTTATTTTTTTATTAAAATTCATTCATTGTGTACCCTGGCTTTAGACCCCTGGCTTCTCCTTGTCCCACCAACCCTCCCTCTTCTCCCTCTATACCCTTTCCTGAGTACAGTGATAGGGGAGGACCTCCTCCCCTTCAGTCTGTCCCTAGCTTATCAGGTCTCTTCAGGGCTGTCTGCATCATCTTCCTCTGTGGCCTGCCAAGGCTATGCCCCCCAGGGAAAGATGATCAGAAAGCCAGTCACTGAGTTCATGTCAATGACATGATCCTTTTACTAGGTAACCCAGTTGGAAATGAACAGCCTATGGACTTCATCCGAACAGGGGGTTTAAGTCCTCTCCATGCCTTGCCCTTGCTGGGATACAGTACTGGTCTATTCAGGTCTTCTTGGGAACATTTTTGGTTTTTTTGTTTTGTTTTGTTTTGTTTTGTTTTTTCTCTGTTGGTCTCCTTGTGGAACTCCCATTCCCTCCAGGTCTTTGTATTTTTCCCTTCTACCATAAAGTTCCCTGCACTCTGCCCAAAGTTTGCCTATGAGCCTCAGCATCTGCTTAGATACCCTAATGGATAGAGCCTTTCAGGGGCCCCCTTAGGAATGCTCCTGTCCTCTTCCTTCTTTCTAGCTATACAACTCTTGGAAAATATCAGAAATATGCTCAGTCATATAACAAAGACCTTCTTTCATCCATGTTCATAGCACATTATTTCATAATAGCCAGAATCTGGAACAGTTGTCCCTCAACTGAAGAATGGATACAGAAATTGTGGTACATTGATACAATGGAATATTGCTCAGCAATTAAAAACAAGGAAATTGTGAAAATTGCAGTCAAATGGATGGAACTAGAAAAGATCATCCTGACTGAGGTAACCCAGCACAAAGCCACATTTGGTATAGACTCATTTATAAGTGGATATTCTCCATATAATATAGGATTTAGTGTATCTGGTTTTATGTTGAAGTCTTTGATCTACTTGGACTTTAATTTTATGCAGGGTGATATATATGGTTATATTTGCATTTTTGTATATGTAGACATCCAGTTAGACCAGCACCATTTGTGAAAAATGCTGTCTTCTTTGTCAAAAATCAGGTGCTCATAGGTGTGTGGGTTTAGTTTTGAGTCTTTGATTCAATTCCATTGGATCCTCAAGTCTGTCTCTATGCCACCACCATGTGGTTTTTATTGCTGTTGTTCTGTGGTGCAGCTCGAGAGCAGGGATGGGGATACTTCCAGAAACTCTTTTATTTTACAGGATTGTTTTAGCAATTCTGGTTTATTTTTATTTGTTTTGCCATATGAAGTTTAGAATTGTTCTTTCAAGCTCTGTCAAAATTTGTGTTGGGGTTTTGATGAAGATTGTACTGAATCTGTAGATTGCCTTTTTTAAGATGGCCATTTTCTGACTTGGATAGTTTCTCTCTGCTTTTTAGTTAGTTTGGCTAAGGGTTTGTCTATCTTGTTGATTTTCTCAAAGAATCAGCTTTTTGTTTCATTGATTCTTTGGATAAATTTATTTGTTTCTAATTGATTGATTTCTGCCCTTAGTTTGATTATTTCCAGCCGTCTGCTCCTCTTGGGTGTATCTGCTTCTTTTTTTTCTAGGTTTTTCAGTTGGGCCATTAAGTTGTTTGTATGTGATGTTACAGATTTCTTCTTGTAGGCACTTAGTGCTATAAATTTTCCCCTGAGCACTGCTTTCAATGTGTCTCATAAATTTGGGTATGTTGTGCCTTCATTTTCATTGAATTCTAGGAAGTCTATAATTTCTTTCTTTATTTCTTCCTTGAACCAGCTGTCATTGAGTAGTAATGTAATCCACCACATAAACAAAATGAAGGAGAAAAACCACATGATCATTTCCTTAGATGCCGAAAAAGCATTTGACAAAGTCCAACACCCATTCATGTTTAAAGTCTTGGAGAGTTCAGGAATACAAGGCACATACCTAAAGATAGTAAAGGCAATATACAGCAAGCCTATAGCCAACATCAAACTCAATGGAGAGAAACTTAAATCAATCCCACTGAAATAAGGGACAAGACAAGGCTGCCCACTCTCTCCCTACCTCTTCAACATAGTACTTGAAGTCCTAGCCAGAGCAATAAGACAACTAAAGGAGATCAAGGGGATACAAATCGGAAAGGAAGAGGTCAAAGTGTCACTATTTGCAGATGATATGATAGTATACATGAGCGACCCCAAAGATTCAACCAGAGAACTCCTTCAGCTGATAAACACTTTCCTCAAAGTGGCAGAATACAAAATCAACTCAAAAAAAATCAGAAGCCCTCTTATATACCAAATGAAAAAAGGCTGAGAAAGAAATTAGGGAAACAACACCCTTCACAATAGCCACTAATAACATAAAGTACCTTGGGGTGACACTAATCAAGCAAGAGAAAGACCTGTTTGAGAAAAACTTCAAGTCTCTGAAGAAAGAAACTGAAGAATATCTCAGAAAATGGAAAGATCTCCCGTGCTCATGGATTGGTAGGATTAACATTGTGAGAATGGCCATCCTGCCAAAAGCAATCTACACATTCAATGCAATTCCCATCAAAATACCAACTCAATTCTTTACAGACCTTGAAAAAAAGATTCTCAGCTTCATATGGAGAAAAAAAAAAAAAACAGAATCTCCAAAACAATCCTGTACAACAACAGATCATCTGGAGGTATCTGCATCCCCGATCTCAAGCTGTACTACAGGGCAACAGTAATAAAAACTGCATGGTATTGGCATAGAAACAGAAAGGAGGATCAATGGAACTGCATAGAAGACCCAGAAATAAACCCACACACTTATGAATACTCAATTTTTAACAAAGAAGCCAAAACCATTCAATGGAAAAAAGACAGCATTTTCAACAAATGGTGCTGGACCAACTGAATGTCTACATGCAGAAAAATGAAAATAGATCCATATTTATCACCCTGCACAAAACTAAAGTCAAAGTGGATCAAGGACCTCAACATAAAACCAGATACTCTAAATCAGTTGGAAAAAAAAAGTGGGGAACAGCCTAGACCTCATTGGCACAGGAGACAACTTCCTGAACAGAACACCAACAGCACAGGCTCTAAGAGCAACAGTCAATACATGGGACCTCATGAAACTGAAAATCTTCTGTAAAACATAAGACACTGTCATCAAAACAAATAGACAGCCTACAGATTGGGAAAGAATCTTCACCAACCCTTTATCTGACAGAAGGCTAATATCCAGTATATATAAAGAACTAAAGAAGCAGAAAAGCAACATACCAAGTAATCCAATTAAAAAATGGGGAACAGAGCTAACCAGAGAATTCTCGAAAGAGGAACATCGAATGGCAGAGAAACACTTAAAGAAATGCTCAATCTCATTAGCCATTAGGGAAATACAAATCAAAACGACCCTGAGATATATCACCTTACACCCATCAGAATGGCCAAGATGAAAAAGTCAAGTGATAGCACATGTTGGAGAGGTTGTGGAGAAAAGGGAACCCTCCTCCATTGCTGGTGGGAATGTAGACTGGTACAACCACTTTTGAAGTCAATCTGGCGCTTTCTCAGACAACTAGGAGTAGTGCTACCTCAAGACCCAGCTATACCACTCCTCGGTATATACCCAAAATTTGCTCAAGTACACAACAAGGACATTTGTTCAACCATGTTTGTAGCAGCTTTATTTGTAATAGCCAGAACTTGGAAACAACCCAGATGTCCATCAACGGAGGAATGGATACAGAAATTGTGGTATTTTTACACAATGGAATACTACTCAGCAATCAAAAAGGAGGAAATTATGAAATTTGCAGGCAAATGGTGGGATCTAGAAAAGATCATTCTGAGTGAAGTATCCCAGAAGGAGAAAGACAAACATGGTATATACTCGCTTACATAGACCTACAAGATATGATAAACATAATGAAATCTACACACCTAAAGACGATAATCAAGAAAGTGGACACAGGCGAACATGATCAGTCCTCATTTAGAAAGACAAATGGGATGTGCATTGAATGTATGACAGGAGTCTACCATAAAAGGCATCTGAAAGACTCTACCTAGCAGTGTTTCAAAGCAGACACTAAGACTCATAACCAAACCCTCGGCAGAGTGCAGGGAATCATATGAACGAAGGGGAGTTAGTATGATATGGAAAGGATAGGAGCTCTACAAGGATCAAATCTATCCGGGCACAGGGTCTTCTCTGAGACTGACACTCAACCAAGGTCCATCTATGGATATAACCTAGAACTTCTGCTTGGATGTGGCCCATGGTAGCTCAGCAACCAAGTAGTTTTCCAAAGTAAGGGGAACAAGGACTATTTCTAACAGGATCTCAAGGGCAGGCTCTTTGACCTCCCCCCCCCCCCAGGGGAGGAGCAGTCCTGTTAGGCCACAGAGGAGGACTTTGCAGCCAGCCTTGAAGATACCTGATAAAACAGGGTCAAATGCTCCCCTATCAGTGGACTTGGAAAGGGGCAGGGAGGAGACCAGGGATGGAGTGTGGGGTTGGGGAGGGAATGAGGGAGTGGGATACAGCTGGGACACAGAGTTAACAAAATGTAACTAAAAAGAAAAATAAAATTAAAAAAAATTAAAAAGATGGCCATTTTCACTATGTTAATCCTACCTATGAATGAACAAAAAATTGAACACTAACAACCATAAAATCCAATTTAAAAATGGGATACAAAATAAACAGAAAATTATCAACAGAGGAATATTAAATTGCTGGGAAACACTTAAAAACATACTAAAATCTATATTCTTAAATAAGGAAAGCAACAAGTAGGAGCGTAGGGAAGAGTCTTAATCCTCATTCAGAGAAATAAACAGGATAAACATCTGAAGTAGAAGAAGACGGGGAATAAGACAGGAAACTTCCACGGTAGGCCTCTGAAATACTCTAACTATCATGGTATTGAAGCTGATGCTGAGATTCATAGGCAAATTTTTGATAGAGTTCAAGGAACCTTATGTAAGAAGGGGGAGAGAGAAAGACCTGCAAGGGACAGGAGCTCCACAAGGAGAATAACAGAGCCAAATATCTGGTCCCAGGGGGCATACAGAGACAAATACTCCAACCAAGGACCATGCAGAGAGAGGACCTAGACAGCTGGCTCAAATGAAGGCCATAGGCTGCTCAGTTTGAAAGTGGGTACCCTAGTAAGGGGAACAGGTGCTGTCTCTGACATGAACTCAGTGGCTGGCTCTTCAATCACCTTCCTCTGATGAGGTGGCCTTACTAGGCTACAGAGAAAGATGATACAGAGAGTCCTGATGAGAACTGACAGGCTAGTGTCACACAGTAGGGGAGGAGAACTTGCCTATCAGTGGAGGAGGAGTGGGACATAGAGTGGGAAGAGGGAGGGAGAGTGGGACCTGGAGGTGATAAGGGAGGAGGCTACAGCCAGGATACAAAGTAAATAGATTGTAATAAATAATAATAATAAAGAAAAAAATTAAAAAAAGAATAGTCAACATCCTTAGTCATCAGGAAAATGTAAATCAAAACAACTCTGAGATTCTATCTCACACATGTCAAAATGGCTAAGATCAAAAACTCAAGTGACAGCACATGGTGGAGAAGATGTGGACAACAGAGAACTCTCCACCATTGCTGGGAGGAATGTAAACTTGTACAACCACTTTGGAAACAAATCTGGAACTTTGTCAGAAAACTGGGAATAGTGTTACCTCATTACCGAGCTATACCATTCCCGGGCATATATCCAAAAATGCTACGCCATACAAGGACAACTTCTCAACCATGTCCATAGCAGATTTATTTGCAGTATCCAGACACTGTAAACAACCTAGATGTCCCTCACCTGAAGAATGAATAAATAAAATGTGGTTTATTTAAACAATGGAATACTGATCAGCCATTAAAAACAAGGAAATCATGAAATTTGCAGGCAAATGCATGGAACTAGAAAAGATCATCCTGGGCGAGGTAACACAGACCCAGAAGGACACACATAATGAGAAAAATAGAAACTAGAAAAGCAGAAAATCTCCCCTTTTCTTCCTTTTTCTTTCCTTCATTTCTCTCCCTCATTTTCAATCCATTTATCTAGAAAACTATGGTAGCAGGCCCCTTTATGGAAATATGGATTGTGTTGACCAGGCTTATATATTAGCAGAAATGGAATAGGTTTCAAATTCAATAAGAGAGAAGCTAATTTTGTTTTTTTTTGTTTTTTTTTTTGTTATTATTTTAAGTAATATTTGTGCTGTTGATATACAAGTGGGCATGTTTTGTCTGGCAATGTTCATACTGTTCTTCACGAATAAGAACACTGTTGGTGCCCCTGGTAGCTTGCACAATATCTTCCAGTTTTTAGAAATATTACAATCAGGGAGAAATTTTCTACTCAGTTCCTGACATGGGGATATCAGGCCTGTAGCAACTGCTTCTAGAGCCAGCATTTTCTAGCAGTGCAGAATATCTCCCTTCTAACTCTTCTAGAATTTTAATTGTGTTACATGAGAGTTGGTTTTCTTTGCTGTACACACACACACACACACACACACACACACACACACACACACACACACAGTTTTGGTTTACTTTCCTCTCCATTCTCTTATCTCTTCCATCCCCCAGAATACCTCCCTGCTTATGCCTTTCTAACCCTAACATTTTCCTTCCCTAAAATCATGTTCCCTATGCTTGCCTACCACATTTCCTTACTCACATTCTTCCTGCATCCTGTTAGTGTCATGGTGTCCATACATACTCAGACTTAAACACCTGAGACTTAATTGTTACAGTTAGAATTCAACTGAGAAAGGGCACATTTTGTTTTTTTTTTTTTTTTTTTTTTTTGGTCTTGATTTACCTCAGTAACTATTTTCCATATTCTTCAATTTATCTGAAAATTTTATTATCAATTTTCTACACAGTGGAATAGAGTCATACTACGTAAATGTATTATATTTTCATTATCCACACAGAAGTTGATGGAAATATAGGCTATTTTCAATTTCTAGTCATTGCAAAATAGAGCAGCAAAGAACATGAGTGTGTAAGTATCTCCATGGTAGGACATAAACTCACTTGTGCAGGTGCCCAGGTGTGGTATATATAATAAATAACATGTAATATATTACATATATATATATCACATATATATATGTAATATATTACATACATATATATATATATATATATATATATATATATATATATATATATATATATATATATATAATGTGGTCTCAAAACACTTCTGTTTTTAGACTACTGGAAAATATTCAGACAGATTTCCAAATGACTGCATTTGTTCAATGTTCAACCAGCGGTGCATAACTTTCTCCTCTCCCCATATGTACACCAATATCTTTGTCATTTTAACCTGTTTGGGTTATCATTCTGAATGCAAGGAGAAAAATTTTTTCTTTTTTAATTTTTATTTTTTTATATCAATTTCAGTTTATTTACTTTGTATCCCAGCTCTAGACCCCTCCCTCATTCCCTTCCAAACACACCCTCCCTCCCTCATCTGCTCCTTGCCCCTCTCTAAGTCCATGATATGGGAGATCTTCCTTGCTTTCATCTGAACCTAGCTTCACTGGTCTCTTAAGGACTGGCTGCAATGTTCTCCAAACAAGGCTGTTTTCTCCCTCAGGGGTTGGTGAGGAGAGAGCAAAGAGCCAGCCACTTAGTTCATGTTAGAGACAGTCCCTGTTCACCTTACTAGGCTATATCTGAGCAGGGGTTCTACCTTATATCCATGCATAGTCCTGGGTTGGAGAATCAGTCTCATAAAAGAACCCTGTGCCCTGATATATATTTGATCCTTGTGGAGCTCCTATCCCCTCCAGGTCATACTAATTCCCCCTTCTTTCATATGATTCCCTGCATTCTGCCTAAGGTTTGGTTATGAGTCTCAGCATCTGCTTTGATACACTGCTAGGTAGAGTCTCTCAGAGGCCCTCTGTGGTAGGCTCCTGTCCTGTTACTTGTTTTCTTTTACTTCCAATGTCAAACTCATTTGTCTTTCTAAGTGAGGATTGATCATCTTACCCCAGGTCCTCTTTCTTGTTTATCTTCTTTAGGTGTACAGATTTCAGTATGTTTATCCTATCTTATAGGTCTAGTACCCACTCCACTTATAAATGAGTAAATACTATGTATGTCTTTCTGCTTCTGGGATAACCCACTCAGGAAGATCTTTTCTAGATTCCACCATTTGCCTGCAAATTTCATGATTTCCTTGTTTTTAATTGCTGGGTAGTATTCCATTGTGTAAATGTACCACAATTTCTGTATCCATTCCAAGGAGGAGGAATTTTAAAGATGTTTTCATCTACAACTCTCAAATAAGAAATTTGGATACATTTTGATGTGTTTAGAAGCTATTTTTTTCATAAGAACTCAGTTTAGATGCCCCTCAACTGAAGAATGGATGCAGAAACTGTGGTACATCTACACAATGGAGTATTACTCAGCAATGAAAAATAAGGAAATCATGAAATTTGCAGGTAAATGGTGGGACCTGGAAAGGATCATCCTGAGTGAGTTGTCCCAGAAGCAAAAAGACACACATGGTATATACTCACTCATATAAACATACAACATAGAATAAACCCACTAAAATCTGTACATCTAAAGAAACTAAGCAAAAGAGAGGACCCTAACTAAAATATTCAATCCCCATCCTGAAAGGCAAAGAAGATGGACATCAGAAGAAAAAGAAAACAGCAAACAGCCTAGGAACCTGCCACAGAGGGCCTCTGAAAGCCTCTGCCGTGCAGACTGTCAAAGCAGATGCTGAGCCTGATGGCCAACTGATGGGCAGAGTGAATGGAATTTTATGTAAGAAGTGGGAAATATAAGAGCTGGAGAGGACAGAAACTCCACAAGGAGAGCAACAGAACAAGAAAAGTTGAACACAGGAAACTTCCCAGAGACTCATACTCCAACCAAGGACTATTCATGGAGATAACCTAGAACCCTGACAATGCAGCCACTTCTGATGAGAACTGATCAACTAAGATCAGAAAGAAGGAGAGGAGGACCTCCCCTATCAGTGGACTTGGGGAGGGGCATGCATGCAGAAAGTGGGAGAAGGTGGGACAGGGAGGGGAGGAGGGAGGGGCTCATGGGGGGATACAAAATGATTAAAGTGTAATTAATAAAAGTTAAATAAAAAATTAAAAAAGAACTCAGTTTAGTTCTGTAGCATATTCTGATTATATTTTAGTTATGTTTAGTATGTTTTTAAAGTCTTTGTACATTCTATAAACTATTCTTCTCTTAGTGTTATAGCTGGATGATTTTTCCTCTTATTCTGTAGGTGGGGCCTTCACCCAATTGATAGATATGTACTTTGCTATCTAAAAACTTTTGAGTTTCTTGAGACTATATTTGTTGATTGTTAGTTTTATTTTCTATAATACTAGAATCATAGTTAGAAAGTCACTTTCTAGCCTGTAGGTTGAAGCTCTTTCCTTAACTTTCTCTTCAAGTAGTTTGAGATTATTGTGTATTGGGCTGAAGTTCTAGATCTATTTGAAGTTTATATTTTTGTGTGTGAAGAGTGAGAGAAAACAATATAGTTTTATTCTTAGCCATGCTGACATCCAAATCTCCTGCATCATTTATTGAAGATGCAGTCTTCAAAAAGTAAAAATAGAATTAATAATTTTTTCTTTGTCTTGAATATTCAAATAAATGCTGTAGTGTGGATTTAAATCTGAGCCTTCCAATTAAGTCCACTGATCTACAAGTCCATGCTTGTGCCATGCTGTTCTCATTATTTAGAAATCTGTATCATAACTTGAAATCAGGAGGCTGGAGAGACGGTTCGGAGGTTAAAACCACTGCTCGCTCTTCCAGAAGTGCTGAGTTCAATTCCCTGCAACCAAGTTGTAGCTCACAACCATCTGTACTGGGATCTGGTGTCATCTTCTAGCCTTCAGGTGTATATGCAGGCAAAACATTGTTTACATAACTAACTAAATAAATCTTAAAAAAATAAATCAGGTACAGAAATACTGACCTCGGTATTGTTTTCTTCAAGATGTGTATGGCTGTCACCGACATTTGTACTTCCATGTATGTTCTTTCATAAAGACTGCTTTTTATATAGATATGAGTACTGGACTTGGAATTTGGCAGGGACTATATTGAATTTGTAGATTGCTTTTGGGAGGGAGACTATTTTTACATTTTAATTATACTGAAACAGGAATATTAGGTTTATTTTTATTTTATTTATTTATTTATTTATTTTATTTATTTATTTATTTATTTATTTATTTATTTATTTATTTATTTATTTGGCTTTTGACTCTATTCCTCAATTCATTTCCATAGTGTCTTAAGTTTTCCTTGTAGAAGTCTGAAATCTTTACCTTTTTTTGGTAAAGTATATTACTATGTCATTGATCAATGATGTGTGTGGGGGGGGTTGATTTTGAAGTATTTTTATATATAAATTTGTTGTTGGCAATATTGAGTTGTGTTGTTCCTGTGATTTTTTTCTTTTATTATTTCAATTATTTTTATTGTTATTATTAATTACAGTTTATTCACTTTGTATCCCCCCTGTGCCTCCCTCTCTCCTCCCCTTCCAATCCCACCCTCCCTCTTCCCTACTCATGTCCCTCTCCCAGTCCACTGAAAAGGGAGGTACTCCTCCCCTTCCCTCTAATACTAGCCTATCAAGTCTCATCAGGAGTGGCTGCATTGTCTTTTTCTGTGGCCTGCTGAAGATGCTCCCCACTAGGGGAAGGTGATCAAAGAGCAGGCCAATCAGTTCATGTCAGAGACAGTCCCTGACCCCATTACTATGGAGACTACTTGGACACTGAACTGCCATAGGCTACCTCTGTGCAGGGGTTCCAGGCCATCTCCATGAGTGGTCCTTGCCTGGAGTATGAGTTTCAGTGCCCAGACTTCTTAGATATGTTACTGTCCTTGTGGAGCTCCTGTCTGCTCCATGTCTTATTATCTCCTACTTCTTTCATAAGATTCCCTGAACTGTGCCCAAAGTTTGGCCATGATTCTCAGCATCTGCCTCAATACCCTTCAGGGTAAAGACTTTCAGAGGCCTTCTGTGGTAGACACCTGTCCTGTTCTCTGTTTTCTCCCCCCTCTGATGACCATCCTCTTTGCCTTTCTGAATGGGGATTGAGCATCTTAGCCAGAGTCCTCCTTCCTGATAAACTTAGGTGTACAGATTTCAGTATGTTTATCCTATATTATATGTCTAATATTCACTTATGAGTAAGTATATACCCTGTGTGTCTTTCTATTTCTGGGATACTTCACTCAGGATGAACTTTTCCAGTTCCCACCATTTACCTGCAAATTTCATTATTTCCTTGTTTTTTTTTTATTGATTGCTGGGTAATAGTCCATTGTGTAAATGTACCATAATTTCTGTATCCATTCCTCAACTGAGGGGCATCTGGGCTGTTTCCAGCTTCTGGCTATTACAAATAAAGCTGCTACAAACATGGTTGAGCAAATGTCCTTGTTGTGTACTTGAGCATCTTTTCAGTCTAAGCCTAGGAGTGGTATAGCTGGATCTTGAGGAAGCGCTATTCCTAATTGTCTGAGGTTGATTTCAAAAGTGGTTGTATAAGTTTACATTCCCACCAGCAGTGGAGGAGGGAAAGGATCTTCACCAGCTGTATATCTGACAAAGGGCCAATATCCAATATATATAAATAACTCAAGAAGATAAACAGCAACAAACCAAGTAATCCAATTAAAAATGGGATACAGAGCTAAACAGAGAATTTTCAATAGAGGAATATCGAATGGCAGAGAAGCACTTAAAGAAATGTTAAATGTCCTTAGCCATCAGGGAAATGCAAATCAAAATGACCCTGAGATTTCACCTTACACCTATCAGAATGGCCAAGATCAAAAACTCAAGTGACAACAAATGCTGGAGAGTATGTGGAGAAAGGGGTTCCTCTAATTTTTTTAAGGTTTCACAACATTGGTTTTAGGAAGGCCAATGATACTTGTTTGTCAGTTTTGTAACTGCTCCTTTGCTAAACTTCTATGTCATATCTGAGAGTTTTCCATTGATCTTTCATTATCTTATATGATGTATCATTTCATCTGCAAGGAAGCATATATTTCCATCTTTCCTTGCATTTATCTCTTTTGTTTCTTTCCTTTATGTCATTATCCCAGCTAATATTTTATTGTATTAAATAGGAATGTAGAGAGTGAAAGTCCTTGTCTCATTCCCAAAGTTAGTGAAAATACTTTTTTTCTTCATTTACAGTGATATTGGTTATGTTTGTCATATATAATATAATATAATATGATATGATATGATATGATATGATATGATACGATACAATATATATTATATTATATTATATTATATTATATTATGTTATGTTATGTTATGTTATGTTATGTTATGTTATGTTATGTTATGTTATGTTATATTATATTATATTATATTATATTATATTATTTATATTATATTATTTATATTATTTATATTATTTATATTATTTATATTATTTATATTATATTATATCACTCATTATATTTAGGTATGCCTCCTCCAACCTTAGTCTCGCCATGAATTTTATCATGAAGAGATGTTAGATTTTATCAAAGGCTTTTTTCTACCACTTTTGATAACATGACTTTTGAATGAGTTGATAAAGATTTCAATCTTGAAGTCTGCTAATATGCTGACTGAAATTTATTTATTTATGTTTATAAATATGTTTTTATTTTTCGACATAATATTATTTATTGTGTAGTTTGTGTGTGTGTGGTGTGTGTGTGTGTGTGTGTATGTGTGTGTGTGTATGTGTGTGTGTGTGTGCTGTTATATGCAGGTATCAAGGAAGTACAGAATTTCTGAATTCTCTTAGAGGTAGTGTTAGTGGAAGTTGTGAACTTCCTGATATGAAGGCTGTGCATTAAACTCTAGTTTTCTGAATGAGCATTAATATTAGCTCACATTGCCTGAGTCTTCTCTCTATTCCATTACTGCATTCTTGGAATGCAGCTCACTTTATCATAACAAATGAGGTTTTTGTGTGAATTGGAATTCTGATCACAAGTATTTAATTGAGATTTTTTTGCATGTATTTTCATTGGGGATAAAAAAAATCTATATATTTTTTCTTTCTGTTTAGATTTTACTTTACAATACTTTTAAAAACTGAGTTAGGAAACATTTTTTTTCCGTTTTTTTGGAATAATTTGTGTGAAATTTATATTACTTCGCATTCTGTGTTGATCTTTATGATCCTAAAATGTTTTTAGTTGAGGCACATTTTTATTCACAAATCTCTTTCAAAATTAATTATATGCATAATTGATTAATTTAATTTCCATTTTGATAAATCATATACATTGAGTAATTTGCTTATTTGCAATAGTTGTTAGTATGTATTATATTAACAACAATTTCCAATGAAAATATATTCATTTTTTGTTAGCATATACATATATGTGCACACACATATATAGATACCAATCTATGGATGCATATATATACATATATATCTGTATAGATAGATATATAGACAAATATATATCTATCTATAGATATATACATTTTACCTGGCATTAAAAAAAACTATTCTACAATTATCTCCCTTTGGTTATGGCCTCCTCTTCTGTCACCTGTTGATGTTTTGACAGTGAGCTCTAAATGAGGACATACCATATGGCAGAGGTAATGATTTGGAATTTCAAATTCAAGTAGTAAAGCAGTCTTGTTAGAAATTAACTTAAATATTTTATTTTTGCTTTTAATTCACTAATTAATAACCCAATTCATTGTTAATTAATTATAAAATACATGATACATATCAAATTCTAAGTGAAGTAATCATGTCTGTGAAACCAAATATAAACATTGTACTCTTGTAAGTATATAAACTAAGTTATATGAATCTTAACTCATTAAATTCATAAAAAAATGCATTATTTTTCTTTATGCTCTTCCGGGAGACATGGTGAGAGAACAATTCAATTTAATGTGTATTGAATTTCAGTGTAAGGATTCTACAGAGTGGTTATACAACAACACGCCTAATCTATGTATAGGAACTATGCATAGGAACTTAACTGTACACTTGCACATGACTTTTAAAATTTGTTTTATTGATGTGAATATCTTATCTGCATGTACGTATGTAGACATACTTGCCTGCTCCTTGACTATGTCAGAAGTAGTGATCACATCTACTAACACTTTATTTATGGGTGATAGTGAGTCACCATTTGATTGCACTTCATAGCTGGACAATTTCTCCAACTCTAACCCGTGATATGGAAATTTTTATGTCTTGTGTATTTTAACGGAGTCAATAATTTTGAAAGATAATTTTTATAGTACATAAACAGGGAGTATTATATTAGCATGTATAGTGTATATTTAAAGGTATAATTATCTATATATGTATATAATATATATTATATAATATTAGAATTGGCAGGAAATGTGGAAACTTAGCTCGTCCTCCGATACTCCTTAGCAAAACTAATGATGTTGGCTTCAAGAATACTTTTAGAACCTAAACCTGCCTTCAGAATGTATGTTTTTCCCCTACCAATAAAATCTGGCAGAGGACATATCCATGGGTATATATACTGGCAACTTTTATCAGCAAATGTAAAGTAGTGATTGATATTCAGAAGAGTAAAAAGCCCAAAGGACTACATTTTTTTTTCTGTTCTTTATCTCAGTGAGTCTGTGAAACTATTTGCTTTGAATCATATTCTGTTGTTACTTTCCCCATGATACAGCAAAACTTCAAGACCATATTTCAGCAGCACCATCGTGGAAGGAATAAGAAATGACCCCAGATGAAGTTGTTGACATGATGTCTCTCTCCCCACTCTATTGGAATCATTCCACCTGCTGCTAGTTTCCGTGAAATGAAATCTTCAGTTTCAGGCTTTACCGATACACTCCTAACATAATGGTGCTACAAGTGAAAAACTGAAAACAGCAATGAGAATTGCAAACCCTGTGGTATTAATCTGGATTTTTCATGGTAAGATACTCGACAATTTTTTGGCTGCATTTATTGACACGGGATTAAAAACTCAGAAATGAGAATTATCATTAATATAGCCTAATAATTAACTATCTCACTTTGTTGAGATGCTGCTGTTTTTAATTGAATGGGCTTCTTTCTCTTCTCCTTTTGCAGGGTATTAAATGAAACATGAAGTCAGCTGGGAAACTCACTTTTCAATGTTTCCTTAACCTTGTTGATTTGCTCAGCTTCAAATTTTGTACACCCAAGAAGAAATTAATTTACCTTCAAATATGTTTACACACGTGCACACAAATTATGTTGCCATGGTAGTTTTAGGATTCCTATTGAGGGAAAATATATTATTGACTTTGGATATTTTTATTGCTATATGTTTGTAAAATTCGAGTATCTCATATAAATCTTCATATTGTTAGATAAGTCTCTTGGTAATCACACTGGTAGACAAGGGTCAAAATAAACATTTAAATAACCATTATTCTTATACTTAAGTTGTGTGGAGTATAATGTATGTTTCATGTAGATACTTGACAATAAAATATGCTATTTCAAAGCATGTAATTTAATGATTACAATATTAGCATTTTCTCATTATTTGTGAATGCCTATAATTAAATTTCCCAGTTTTTATATGTGTTCCTAATATTTTGTTTTAAGGGATGTGCTGCTGTCCTGCATGTTTGTTGAGATCATGTGTACCGTGAACTCAGGAACAGGCAAGAGTGATCTTTTTTTTTTTTTTTCTCTTTTTAAATTTATTTTCTTTAATAAAATTTATTCACTTTGTATCCCAGCTCTACCCACCTCCCTCATATTCTCCCAATCACACTCTCCCTCCCTCTTCTCCTCCCATGCTCCTCCCCAAGTCCACTGATAGCTAAGATCCTCCTCCTCTTCCCTCTGACCCTAGCCTATCAGGTTTCATCAGGACTGGTTGCATTGCCTTCCTCTGTGTCCTGGTAAGGCTGAACTCACCCAAGGGGGAGGTGATCAAAAAGCCAGCTATTAAATTCATGTCAGATACAGCCCTGTTCCCTAAATAGGGAACCACTTGGAAACTGAGCAATCATAGGCTATATCATGGCCAGGGATTCTAGGTTATCTCCATGTATGGTCCTTGATTGGAGTATCAATCTCAGAAAAGAACCCTGTGCCCAGGTTTTTTGGTTCTGCTGCTCTCCTTGTGGAGCTCCTATCCCCTCCAGGTCTTTCTGTCTCCCCTTTCTTTCATAAGATTCCCTACACTGCCCAAAGTTTAACTGTGAGTCTCACCACCTACTTCAATACCCTGCCGGGTAGTCTTTCAAAGGCCCTCAGTGGTAGGCTCTTGTACTGTTCTCTGTTTTGTCCTTCTTCTGATATCTATCATATTTGCCCTTCTGAATGAGGACTAAGCATATTCCCTAGGGTCTTCTTTGGTTAGATTTTTTAGGACTATAGATATTACAATGTTTATCCTATATTGTATGTCTAATAAACACTTATGAGTCAGTATATACGGTATTTGTCTTTCTGCTTCTGGGTTATCTAACTAGAAAATGATCTTTTCTAGTTCTCACTATTTGCCTGCATATTGCAATATTTCCTTGTTTTTAAAAGCTGAGTAGTATTTCATTGTCCATGGATTGTTAAGATTAACATAGTGAAGATGGTCATCCTGCCAAATGTAATCCACAGATTCAATGCAATTCCCTTCAAAATATAAACAAAATTCTTTACAGAACTTGAAAGAACAATTCTCAATTTCATCAAGAAAAAAAAAATCCTCAAAATTGCTAAATCAATCCTGAGCAACCAGAGATGTTCTGCAGGTATCTCAATCCCTGATCTCATGCTAAACTACAAAAAAAAAAAAAAACAGTAATAAATACTGCATGGTATTAGCATAGAAACAGAATTGATAATCTACAGAATTGAAGACCTAGAAATAAACCTACACACCTATGGATGCTAGTTTTTTGACAAAGAAGCCAAAACCATACAATGGAAAAAAGACAACATCTTCAACAAATGGTGCCAGCCTAACTGGATGGCTACATGTAGAAAAAAGCAAATAGATCATATTTATCACCCTACAAAAAACTAAAATCCAAGTGGATGAAAAGGCTCAACATAAACCAAACACACTAAACCTGTTAGAAAAACTGTGTGATTTATTATACACTGTTACAGTGTCACTAATTTTGACACTGGAAAAAAAAACTGTTTATTTCTGATGTCTTAAATCTTAAAAAGTGATTATAGACATAAAGGTCTTTTAGCTTGAAAGGTCTTTAGCTTCACTCATGAAATATTGATAACTATACAATTTGACATATTTCTACTAAAGGACAGTATCTGTAGATACTCTTTTAACTCATAAAACCATGCAACAAAAAACATGTAAGTGCCATTAAAGTACTGAAGTGCCAGATAGTGGCTCTTAGTTGGTTCAGGAAAGGTAATGTAGACCTACTTCTGTGAGTTCTTTTTAAAAATAAGAAGAGGGCCCATTACTCCTGATATCCTTATATGGTTTCTTACAAATAGGTAGGAGATACTGCCAGCCATATGTCAGTATTAGCTTCTGGAAAAGCTCAGAAGATATATAATGTTTTAGACGTGTGACATTTTTCTATCTTCCAGAGTACCTAAGATCTTTCTTTAGCCAGAATTTCTTACTTTTTTTTTTGTGTGTGAAGTCTCTATACATTTGGGAGGAACTGAGCCAGTCTTAACATGGCTCTAAATGTTATCACACAGCATGTGTTAATAGGATCATCTTCTTGAACATACATTGGATATATGTCTAGAAGTGGTATAGCTGGATCTTCAGGTAGCACTATTCCTAATTTTCTGAGAAAGTGCCAAATTAATTTACAAAGTGGTTGTGCAAGTTTACAGTCCCAGCAGCAATGGAAGTGTCCCAGCAGCAATGGAAGCAATGGAATAAAATGTCATTAATGTAAAAATTAAAAAAATAATTTAAAATATATAAACTTAAAAATTCATTATGAGTATATATTCAGGAAAATTTCCTAGACTCTCAAATGTACTTTGAAATCATGAAGTTTTTATCATTGATTACTCAATGTGTATAATGTAGTATTCTCAAATCATTTAGCTGTTATCACTGTAAACCTGCCTTAACATATATGAAAATTTCTACCGGTATTAATCGATTTAATATTTCCTTATATATTATTCAAAATATTATTTTAATTTTTGAGTTTGAGGGATGGGTAGGTCAAAGTTCTAACTCCAAATCCTGTCATTTCTACTTGTTTTGGCACAAAGGGTTTCTCTAGGTCCTGCTACTCACTTATCCAGCTGGCTGCCTAATCACACACTCAAGGAATCCATCTGCTTCTACATTGTCAATGCTAGGATTACAAACACCTTTGTAACCTTTTCTCATTATTTTAATATTAAATTTTGGGAAGATATAATATAATAGCATAATTTTTCCTTTCCCTTTCTTTCTGCCAAATCCAGCCATGAGCATACCTTGCTCTCTTCCAAATTCATGATTAGCTTCACTTTTAACTGTTGTTGTGGTTGTTGTTGTTGGTGGTGGTGTGTGTGTGCTCATACTTCTAAATAAATAAACAAAACTTGCTCAGTCCATGTTCTCTTGTTTATATGTATTTGTATTCATGATGAGAGTTGACAATTTGGTATTGGATAACCTGTTAGTTTACTGTGTTTTGGAGAAGAATATTTCTGTACTTCTCACCATTCCTTAGTAGCTTGTATTTCTTTGCCTATGATTGAGATTTTTGCATCTTCCTTCACCAACCATATGTCTATTGGTGTTGTCTTGTTGAGATAATGTTTAGGCAATCATCTTGTTTAGTTTCCATAAGTTTAGTTTCTCTAACATTTCTAGAAAACACAATCTCACGGCAAATTCCCTATCCTCTGACTGTTACAAATCTTCCCACCATCTTGCATGATGATTTTTAAACCTTGGATGAAGGAGATGTACTGCTGATATAATATTTGTGTATTTGTGTCAGCACTCCCCGAATGTGCAGTTGATCAGCTGTGAATTTCCTGTTATGATTGCCACCTGTTTCAAAAAGAAGTCTGCTAGCTGAGAGTTGAGAGCAGCACTTATCTGGGAGTGTAATTATAAATATTTATGATTTGTAAAGCCTGGTGTAACTTTAGAAACCAGGCAACTTAAAAGGGACCATTTTGAGGAGGTGTGAGCATTAGAGCAGAAAATAGCATAATACAATTGATATGAAGAATGGAGGAATTGGTGGGGAACAGTTAATTATGGAACAGGGAAGATAAATACAGAAGACATGGCTTGGAGAGAAGAAAGAAAGGGAAGAATTGGTGTAACTATATTTTAATCTCAAAATAAAATAAATCAATTCCAGGTGTGATGTAGAGCCTTGCCAACTCGATATAGATAAAGCAAATCATAGGGTCCATCAGCCTCAAAAACTAAACAACCTAGCTTACTTGATGAATCCCAGACTGGTGAAAGAACCTATTTCAAATATATATATACATGTGTAAACACACACACACACACACACACCTTTAGAACAAATCGACCCATTTAAACATGCAAATACATGAACATATCCATAAATTACTGATTTATAATACTAAGGTAAGATAATTTGTGAATCCCAGTAGTTTTTGCTTTTCAAATATATAAAACTTCAAAATAACTGAAACTTAGTTTGGTATTTTCTGGATGAACATAACAGAAGGAAAAAAATCAGGATGATTTTGGTACTGGTAAAATTTTAAAAACTGTAGTATATTGCTTGGTGTATTGCTTTTTAACTTTTTTAGTTCTTTATATATTTTGGATATCAGCCCTCTGTCAGATATATGGTTGGTGAAGATCCTTTCCCAGTCTGTAGGTTGTTTTCTTCTGATGACAGTATCCTTTGCTTTACAGAAGCTTTTCAGTTTCATGAGGTTTCGTTTATTGATTGTTGCTCTTTTTATAATTTTTAAATTTTTATATTAATCACAGGTTATTTACTTTGTATCCTAGGCATAGCCCCTTCCTTCAGGCCCTCCCAATTCCACCCTCCCTCCCTCATCTCCTCCTTGCCCCTTTCCAAATCCACTGATATGGAAGGACCTCCTCCCCTTCCATCTGACTCTAGCTTATCAGATCTCCTCAGGACTGGCTGCAATATTCTCTTCTGTAGCCTAGCAAGGCTGCTCCTCCCTCGGGAGAGGGTTTCGAAGAGCTCACCATTGAGTTCATGTCAGAAATAGTCCCTGTTCCCCTTACTAGAGAACCAACTTGGATACTGAGCTACCATGGGCAACATCCTGGAAGGGTTCTACGTTATATCCGTACATGGTCCTTGGTTGGATAAACAGTCTCATGAAAGAACCCTGTGCCCTGATATATTTTAGAACCTGTGCTATTGGTGTTCTGTTCAGGAAGTTGTCTCCTATGCCAATGAGTTATAGACTCTTCCCCACTTTTTCTTCTTAACGATTTAGTGTATCTGGTTTTATGTTGAGGTCTTTGATCTACTTCGACTTTAGTTTTATGCAAGTGATAAATATGGATCCATTTTCATTTTTCTGCATGTAGACATCCCTTTGGACCAGCACCATTTGCTGAAGATATTGTCTTTTTTCCATTGAATGGTTTTGGTTTCTTTGTCAAAAATCAAGTATTCATAGCTGTGTGGGTTTATTTCTGGGTCTTCTATTCGGTTTTATTGATCTACCTAGGGTATGGAGCTAAACAGAGAATTCTCAGTAGAGGAATATAGAATGGCAGAGAAATACTTAAAGAGATGCTCAACGTCCTTAGCCATCAGAGAGATGAAAATCGAAAGGACACTGAGATTTCATCTTACACCCATCAGAATGGCTAAGATCAAAAACTCAAATGACAACACATGCTGGAGAGGTTGTGGAGAAAGGGGAACCCTTCTCCATTGCTGATGGCGATGTAAACAGGTACAACCTCTTTGAAAATCAATCTGGCAATGTCTCAGATAACTAGGAATAGTGCTTCCTCAAGATTTAGCTACACCATTCCTACACACATATCCAAAAGATGCTCAAATACACAACAAGGACATTTGCTAACTATGTTTTTAGCAGTTTTATTCGTAATAGCCAGAACCTGGAAACAACCCAGATGTCCCTCAAAGGAGGAATGAATACAGAAATCCTGGTATTTTTACACAATGGAGTACTATGCAGCAATCAAAAAACGAGGAAAATGAAATATGCAGGCAAATGTCAAATATAGAAAAGATCATCCTTAGTGAGGTATCCCAGAAGCAGAAAGACACACACAGTATATACTCACTTGTAAGTGTGTACTAGACCTATAAAATAGGATAAACATACTAAAATCTGTACTCTTAAAGAACATAAACAAGAATGAGGACCTGGGGTAAGATGATCAATCCTCCCTTAGAAAGACAAATGCGATGGGCATTCAAATAAGAGAAAACAACAGGAAAGGAGCCTACCATAGAGGGCCTCTGAAAGACTCTATTTAGTGTATCAAGCTGATACTGAGACTCATAACCAAACCTTTGGCAGATTACAGGGAATCATATAAAAAAAGGGGGAGATCGTATTACCTGGAGAGGACAGGAACTCCACAAGGATCAAATATATCAGTGCACAGGGGTAAAATCATGTGAAAGCTTCATAAATGTGTAAAATGTGCATCATGTTGTAAAATACAAAAAAGTCTTTCACTAACATACTATGGTTCAAGATTTTGGATGGGATTCAGGAGTTACTATGGTATATTTTTATAACTTTGGGTTTGCTTGAATCTTGTTTTACACAATACTTAAGAATTTATATAAGCCAATCATGTGGAACATGCCTGTAATCCTAGCATTCACAATGTAGAAAACAACAACAACAACAAAACTTGATGCTGGTCCATAAAATATGTTCTTTAAAAGCAGAGGATAAATAAAATAAAATAGCCGGGGATGTAAAGTAAGACCAATTTAAAAAAATCAAGAAAGGAATAAAAAATAAATTTATGTTTGTGAGACACTGTTTTGTCATTGTGTATTATCTTCCAGAAAAGGAGGCCCTAAAGGACAGAAAGCTAGAGCACTATACTGAGTATGTTAGATCTGCTTTGAGGGAAAAAAAAAAATGAGAACAGAATTTTATCAAACACAGTAGAAATACCAAATTTTTATGTGACATTCTTGATGTTTTTGACATCACAAAGTAGATGTCTAAAAGTTTCTAAAATTAAATAAGCGATAGGCAGAAATGAAGACAAGAAATAATTCGTCCTGATAACGGTAAACCCTATGACTGGGCAAATAAGAAGTCTCGGAAAAAGTCACTGTTCACAAGTCTGATTACTTATTTTTTTTCCCAGTACTCACATGATGGAAGAAGAGTTCCAATATGATCTGTATATGTGCCCTATGATGTTAGTGTATACTCACCAGCACCTATACCCATGCATACTTAATATAGTAAATAAATTAATGTTTAAAAATAAATGCTAATTTTGAGACTAACATATACTATAGTATTTTAACATCTTGCCTTTTTTTTTTTTTTACTTCTCATCTGCTCCAAAAAGTAGTTGTTCTGTTGACAGTGTCCTTTGCTTTACAGAAGCTTCTTAAGCTTCTTAGTTTCATGAGGTCCCAGTTATTTAATTTTAATTTTTTTCTTGTTATTAACATTTATTACAATTTATATAATTTGTATTCTGGATGCTGAGATTCTTTCCCTCATCCTCTCCCAATCTCACCCTCCCTCTCTCTTCTTTACCTATGCTTCTCCTCTAATCCTTCCCTTCTTTCTGACCCTAGCCTACCAGGTCTTATCAGGATTGGTTGCATAGTCTTCCTCTGTGGCCTGACAAAGTTGCACCCCCCACTAGGGGGTGATCAGAGAGTGTGCCACTGAGTTCCCTTTACTATGGAAACCACTTGGCAGAATGCATGGACTTTTATGAAAGAAGGTGGAGATAGAAAAACCCAGAGGGGACAAGTGCTCCACAAGATGAAACCTGATAGGCTGAAGTTAGATAATAGGGGAAGAGGACCTCCACTATTAGTGGACTAGGGAAGAAACATAGGGGAGGAAAAACAGGAAGGATGGTAGGACAAGGAGGATGTTACACAGCTAGGATATGAAGTGAATAAATTGTAAATAATAATAATAATAATGATGAAAAAGAAGAAAAAAGAACAAAAACATATAAAACAAAATCACAAAAAGTCATTAACTCATAGTTGGAAAACTAATTTTCAAGGTTATGGTTATTGCTCCACCCACCTAATAAGTAAGATTCACAATCAAGCCATCAAGCACCATGTTTGCACGACGATGGGTGTTTTTCTTTTTTAAAGATCAATTTACCTAATTCATAACATGAGTCCCTGATCCCTTCCTTTATAACATGTGCTATAAACTTAATGACATATGTGAATAAGTAGGAGTAAAATAAAACTTACAACAGGTTGAAATAATAATTCTGGCTTACAGAAGACATTTTATTTGTTCATCTTGTGAAATATGAGAAGTCATGATTCAGTACCTGTTGTCTTCATTCACAGAAAGGAAAAGTGTGTTTTATCGAAAGACTGTTGTACCACGCTATGCTTTTGTGTAATGCTGTTTGCACGTAGCACTGTCATGGATCGCAGGAAAGCCTCTGAACATTTTTCAGGATGAACTTTCTTCCTCATCATTTGACAGTGTCAAGAGAGAAGCTTTTCTCAGGAATACCACTTGAAAGAATTTTTAAGTATGGGGCATGTTAAAGCAGTGAGGACTGCTCTATTGGTTGGAAAATGACATATGACACAATGATCCATTCAGAAACACACCCAGTCACACACCTACACACACTTCTGTGCATGTCTACATGCAAGTGCACATGTATATAGCTGCTGAGCATACAGAATCACAATGTTTTAAATGTGTTTAAAGTTGTACACCATCTACTTAAAAACCAGAGTAGACACAAAGCAATTCAGTGTTGTTGCTAGCTAGATTAGCTGCCTGTCATATCACCCAGGCCAAATACAATACTGATATGAGAAATATAAGCAGACCTAGACTGCAGGAGTGATATCATTGTTTCCCCAAGTCTGTGATATTGATTGAAATTCGTTAAATAAGATGGGGCATATTTTCTCTGCAGTTTTCCTCAAAAGATTGCAATGAGATAGCCAAAGTAACCAAGACTCTATCTGAGGGTAACTGATGTATTTGGTACCGAGCTGGAAGTCCAAGAACTGCACATATTGGATTTTCTGAGAAAAATTAACATCTGAAAAAAATTACCCACAAAGTAAAGAAAAGATTTTTTTTGTCAGAACATCTTCTCTATTAATATGGTAAACACTATCCCTGCCTTCCTAGTACTTTTCCCTTGCAGTTCTGACAAAGACAGCCTTCTTTTATTTTATTCATCTTCTTTGACTGTAACAGTAAAACTTTTAAAATATTGTATTTTTTATAGTAAAAAATAACTGTCTTTTCAGTCACTTTCTACTAATCTCATTTAAATTAAGCTACAATATTCCCACATAGGACCTTCGATTTAGAAGTCTTCCCTATGATTTCCTGAGAAACTGCAAGAGAGTATGAAACACCAGCCTGGCACTTAAGAGACAGAGTGAATTTTGCAGCTGAAGCATTTCCCAGTTATGCTGGCTGTAGCCACATTTGTACATGTAGAAGTAAACTGCCCAGCTCATCACATCTGCTCTCTATTTGTCTTCAAGTCACATCTGCTGACGTTCCCACACAATGTGCTACTGTGCTGATTTCTTGTGATGTAACAGTGAAGTTGATATGGATAAAGCAGCCTCTTAAGCTACGACTTTTTTCTCCCTTCCACATCAAGAGAAACATCCTGATGTGGACCTCTTCCTGGTGAGGACAGAGGTAACCATAAATCCTGATGCAGCATGAGCCTTTTATCTTTCCCCTTCCTTGGTGAATTATTTTTTTATAGTAATGCTATACATTGCCCTATACAGAAACTAGTTATGATATTTACATAATCTTACCTGTGTGTGCATGTGTATGTATCATGCACTGTTAGTTCTTTATAAACCCGATTAAAATAATCACCATTAACACAAAATATCAGATAGTCACACCCACACAGCTCCGTAAACATAAGACACAGTTTACTTTTATAGTTATGAGCATATAAAGCAGCAAATTAAAGGCATTATTGTAAGGACTAATTGAGATAATTAACCTGACATTTTTATTCCCTGAGGGAGTTCCTTTGAATATATTTTGTCTAAAACATAGCTGTGAAATATTAGTTAACTAAATCTGGTAAATTATGTTTTATAGACTCTCCTATTCTCAACAAATATGTTTATTTTATTGGTATTTAGTTTATTTTTGCATTAAAATATATAATAGTAATTAATACATACATTTATGCAAATACAAATTCAACTGAATTTTCAAAGCATTGTTGAAGACCCATCTAGATTTGCAAATGGCTTATGAGAAAATGACAAATTAGAAAATTGAAGTACAGAGATCGAATAGTTAGTGCAGCTAAGCATTTAATTCTTAATATTGTTACTTTTGCATTTGCAATAATTGTCCCATTTTAAATTTGTGTAGTTACTTTCTAGTGTCTGTTTTTAAAAAAAATGAGGGTGGATATTATTATAATCTGTATAGAGAAATCCCCCCAAAATTAATAATAAATAAACTATATTGTTCAGCTGTATCATCCAATGGCATATGCCTGAAGGACACAAGATCTCACCACAGTGGTACTCACTTGACCATATTCATTTCTACTCTTCACACAGTAGCAAGGAAATTGCATCCTAAACTTTCTTCAAATGATGAATGGATAATGAAAATATGATAGATGATAGAATTATGAAAATATGATATAATTCTATTTTGCTCTAAATAAAAATGAAATCACTAAATTGGCAGGTATATCTTTGAAACTGGAAAATATACTTACTGAGGTAAAACAGACATAGAAAGGCAAATGCTGTTAAATTGCTCTTAATTGTGCACCCTGGCTTAAGATCTTCTGATTTGAGGATATAACCAGAAGTAATCACAGAAACCAGGAAAATAACAAGGGTCCATGATAGAAAACACAAAGGAAAAAATTTAAGACACTGGTGCTATGAAAGGAAAAAGGAAAAAAAAAACAAGGGGCAGAGAATTAACTTCAGCAGCAGAGATGAAGTACAAGACAGAGGGGGGAAAAGAAAATAGAAATAGGTAGCATTAAGGATGTTTTAAAAGCCATAGAAAAAGAGACTACTTTATATACGTGTGTATATTTGTGATACCATAGAATTTAAATGGAGCTATGTGACTTAGAGAGTTAATATTACCCCATAAGAGCTGTAGACTCAAGCAAAATGCCAGAAAATTACCCTTTGATTTTTGGTCATCAGGATACATGGGACTCCCTAAAGACTATAAGCTATGGTTGTTTTCCTGGGTAGCCTCCCCAACCTTGAAGGTAAGGCTGTATTGGCTCAGAACTTGGATAAATTGAGGCAGAACTTACCTAGAAACTTCCTCCCTGAGGACTAGCTCTTATAATGTTTTATGGTACTTTGCATACTGCATAGAGGCAAATTAATTGATAGTCCTACCTACTGAGTAAAGCCTAAAAACAAAAACAGAAATTACCTAATTGATGGATAACCCCAGTGGTGTATTACTGGCAGCCTTATGTTGGGAATGCCAACTGACATCTAATTGGACTTAGGCCTTGATTTATAGAAAGGTCCATGAGAGCTCACCCAAAATTGATACATCTATTACACAATCTCTACCCCGAAGAACCACAGATCACCCTGAAAGAAGATCAGGATAACTGTGAAAACCAAATCTCTAGCACGTCTAAGGCTAGGAAGTTTCATTTAGACATGAGAGTGATTCTGCATCCATGAAATCTCAAAAATAATAGTTTTTTTTTCCCAAACAATACGTACATAATGACCATACCAGTAGAAAGAACAGAGTGTGTGGGAGAAATGTCAAGCATAACCCTTAGATGAAAAGCTAGAAGTATTCAAGGATGCTCAAAGTGGGAGAATCAGATATGTGTAGGGAAGATACCTCTGATAGGTTGTAAAATTCCTATCAGTGACTTGTAAATATGTACATTTACCAAAAGAATCATAATAACCAAATACAGATTGAACTCAAAGAGATCTGCCCTTCTGCCTACCAAGTGCTAGGCATGTGCCACCATGCCTGGCTGATACTACTTTTATTATTTATACAATATTCTGTCTGCATATAAGCCTGCAGGACAGATCTCATTACAGATAGTTATGAGCCACCATGTGGTTGCTGGGAATTGAACTCAGGACCTTTGGAAGAAAAGTCAGTGCTCTTAGCCTCTGAGCCATAACTCCAGCCCGATACTACTTTTAACAACAGTAGTAATGATAATGACATGAAAAACATTGCCTAGTGCTTACATACTAAGATAAGTGATTGTATGAGAAAAGTGAGCCTTAAACATGCAGACTTCTCATGCACCAATCTTATCTTCCTGTAAATATTTAGAAAGAGATTTTAAGAACATTCTACATTTTAAACTTTTTTGATCTGTCTATTAAATCATTGATATTTTCTTAAGACTACATGTACTCTTTTAAATTTCACTTAAGTTTTTAATTTTCAGCAAATAGTAGCAGTTATAGTTTAATTTTAAGAGTGTGACACTTTCAATTAATTCATCTCTTTGAAATACAATATTTTGACTTGAAAAATACTTCTTTAACATATCTAATAGTTACCCTTTTATCAAAGCTGATAAAAATTCAATGTGCTTAATATTCTGATTTATTTTAAAATTTAGAACGTGCATATATATTATAAATAAATATAAATGGTTATACAGAAATATAAATTTTCAATAACTGCTTGTATTTAAATTCCTAAAGCATTATAGTGTCTGATTATAGTAGTGCTTTCCTGGTCTCCAATGCAGTTTTGACTTTAATTCTGCTAGTTCTGGTATATGAATTAAAGGCAGATGGTGAGAATGCATTTGTGTGTGTATGTGTGTGTGTGTGTGTGTGTGTTTTCCATCAAGACTACAATGAGGCCTATATCATTATAATTACTAAGTTCTTTATGATGCTTATTTGAAAATGTCATTCATATCCATGAAATTACTTCTAGACTAGCAGTGCACGGTATTATAAAGATATTATCAACTGTACCACTCCCTCTGAGGTCTACGGGAGTCTTGGAAGAAGATGTGCAAAGACTGTAAGTATTGGAAAAATACGCACAACTCTTATGAGATTCTGTCTTCTGACTATGACACACCTAAACACAGGGTATCTGTGTTTACAAATTTACAAATGATCTACACACACACACACACACACACACACACACACACACATGCACACATGCACACACACATACAAATATATTCGAAATAAAAGAAGGAGGCTAGTGAGGGACCAAAAGGAAGTCAACAAGAAGGGGATAAGAGAATGTATTGAAGGTTATCACCATACATTGTCTCCAAACACAAGGGAGGATGCATAAATCTCACTTGGAAGGAGAGACAGAATAGACACAGGTAGGGTCCAAAAACAAGGGACAAAGTAGAAGAAGGGACACAGAGAGTTAAGAGGGTGGAGATCAAATGTGGGGAGAGCAAGAGCGAGAGGACAGAAGACCTGTGGAGAAAAAAAGGACTGAGAGTGGGGGTACTTCTGTCACAAGCTGGAGACCTAAGTCAGAGTAGGCTCCTAGGAGGATGTGAGAGAATCCTAGCAACAGAGGCCAAAGAGACTGAAGAGAACACCCACTAACTAGTGTAGTTTTCTAGCAGAGGGAGGACAACACCAACCTATCCACACAAACTTCAACCCAAATTTTACCCTGCCTTCAAGATGTTCAGGGATAAAGAACGAGCAGGTAGAACAGAGTGAGAGAATGCCCAACCAATGACTGACCCAACCAAAGACCCGCCCTATTGGCCAGTGCTGACCCTTGATATTCTGTTAAGCTTACAGACATGAGCCTGACCAAGCTGTCTTCTGAAAGGCTCTACCAAGCATCTTCTCAAAACAAATGCTGAGACTAACAGCCAAACATTGTGAGATGAGAAGAGAGTCTTGTGGAAAAGTGGCAGGAAAGAGAAAAGCACCTGGAGGTGACAGACGCTTTAAAGGAGACCAAAAGAGCCAACTAACCAGAGCCCAGAGGGTTTTGCTGAGACTGAAGCACCAACCAAGGGCCGTGCATGAACTGGACCTAGGCCTGCTATAGATATGTAGCCGATGGGCAGCTTGGGCTTCATGTGTGTTCTCCTGTATGAGAAGTGGAAAGTGTTCACTGCATTGGACATGGACTCACTTGCCAGCGTTCAGATCACTTCCCCTGGTGAGACTGCCTTTCCAGGTCACAGAGGAAGAGGACAAACTAAGTCCTGTTGCAAACAGATGAGCTGGGTTACATGGAAAGGGAGCTCTGCTTTTCTAAGGAAAAGGGGAAAGGGTAGGGGAAAAATGGAGGTGGCACTCGGGGGACGAAGCATGGGGCTACAACAAGGATGTAAAGTGAATTTAAAAAAAAAGGAAAAATGGTGAAGGAGAAATAAATCTCATCAGTAAGACATTAGCATTCTCACAGCCAAATCACTTCTCAAAGGCTTCCCATATGGGAAACAGTCCTTGAAAACATGAGTCTTCTTTTTTTTATTTCTTTTATTTTTTTATTTCTTTTTTTATTTTTTATTAATTACACTTTATTCATTTTGTATCCCCCCATAAGCCCCTCCCTCCTCCCCTTCCCGATCCCACCCTCCCTCCCCTTTCTGCATGCATGCCACTCCCCAAGTCCACTGATAGGGGAGGTTCTCCTCTTCTTTCTGATCTTAGTCTATCAGTTCTCATCAAAAGTGGCTGCATTGTCCTCTACTGTGGCCTGATAAGGCTGCTCCCACCCTCAGGGGGAAGTGATCAACGAGCAGGCCAATCAGATTATGTCAGAGGCAGTCCCTCTTCCCATTACTATGGAACCCACTTGGACACTGAACTGCCATGGGCTACACCTGTGCAGGGGTTCCAGGTCATCTCCACGAATAGTCCTTGGTTGGAGTATGAGTCTCTGGGAAGTTCCCTGTGTTCAAATTATCTTGTTTTTTTGCTCTCCTTGTGGAGTTCCCGTCTCCTCCAGCTCTTACTATTTCCCACTTCTTACATAAAATTCCATTCACTCTGCCCATCAGTTGGCCATCAGGCTCAGCATCTGCTTTGACAGTCTATACTGCAGAAGCTTTCAGAGGCCCTCTGTGGCAGGTTTCATGAGTCTTTAGAGAGAGAGATTTGTGCTGAATAATTTTATGTCAAGTTGAAACAAACTGAAGTCATTTGAGATAAGGAAATCTCAATGATAAAAATGCCTCCAAATGCCTCCAAATGCCTCTAATGTTCCTTTGGTCACATTTACAAAACGGATGTTGGATAAGAAGATACACTTGTGAGTGCCACAGACCAGAGATTTTTTTTTTTTCATCAAACATCATATACAGCTGGAAAACCATAAGTTGTTTCACCTCTTCTAAATATTATCAGCTCACAGAAAGATCTGGCATAATAGGAGCAGAAAGAAGAACACCTGAACCCCAAGTCTTATTTTACAGGGACTGGAGGAACTATTTAACAGCAAGAACTGAGGAAATCTTATTCAGAAGTGTGTGTGTGTGTGTGTGTGTGTGTGTGTGTGTGTGTGTACATGCATACACTTGAACAGAGGTTAAATTGTATGTTTTTCTCAATTGCTTTCCTTTTTGTTTTTGGACACAAAGACTTTCAGTCATCTGTTAGGTGGGTTACCTAGCCAGTGAGACTCAAGGATGTCTGCTTATCCAGAGCTGGGATATCTAGAGTATGGAACATACTCTAGCTTTTATATGGTTGCCAGGATATCAATTCAGATCCTCATGCTTTTCTGGCAAGCATTTTATCAATGGAGCCATCTCCTTATTCCTTTTAGAGGATTATAACACTCTTTTAACTTACTGAAAATAATTTTGTAAATTTGTAGAAAGAAAAAGACAATAGAGAAACTAATAAATTAAGTCTCAAAGGAGAAAAATGGACAGCATAAGAAATGATCAAAAAGAAATACTAGAACCCACAAAACTATAGGAGATATGATAAGTGTCTCTGATACATAAAATTCAGAACTATTCATGGAGATAACCTAGAACACCTGCACAGATGTAGCCCATGGCAGTTCAGTGTCCAAGTGGGTTACATAGTAATAGAAAGAGGGACTGCCTCTGACATAATCTGATTGGCCTGCTCTATGATCACCTCCCCCTGAGGGGGGAGCAGCCTTACCAGGCCACAGTAGAGGACAATGCAGCCACTTTTGATGAGAACTGATAGACTAAGATCAGAAAGGAGAGGAGAACCTCCTCTATCAGTGGACTTGGGGAGGGGCATGCATGCAGAAAGGGGAGGGAGGGTGGGATCGTGAGGGGAGGAGGGAGGGGCTTATGGGGGGATACAAAATCAATAAAGTGTAATTAAAAAAAATAAAATTAAAAAAAATTCAGGACAGATAAACAGAGATTATCTGAACAAAGGATGAAATAATGAAAACTTTCAAAAAACATGAAAATAAAACAAGAAATAGTGACCACTAAATTTTCAAACTTTAGGAGAGATATCAAGTCCAAAATGCTAAGGTAGAAAATGGAGAGAACAGCTAAACAAACTCCGGATAAAGAAAAAAGAATACTTTAGAAGAATTATAACTATATTACATTATATTAAAGATGCTGGGTACAGATGAACATTGCATATAAACTTTTATTGACAGATGTTTAAATATATATGAATGTTCATCAACTTGTGTATACATATGTCTCCAATTCTCTAGAATAAGACTGCTTCTAAAAACAGTTCAACTAATTAGAAACAAGCACACTTGGCACCTAGAACATGGATTCTTTTATCAGTCAGCAATAAAATGACCAATATTTTTAAAAAGGAAATATGTACATTTTATATCTTCAACATCATACTCCCAGTAGACAAGAGATGAGAATATTAGCTAGTTAGTTTGTTTATTGATTTTTATATAGGTTCTCTTTATCTACCCATAGTTATTTTGGAACTAGTTATGTAGATCAAGCTGACTCATATTCATAGAAATCTTCCTGCCACATATATGCCCATGAACATGAATTTACATCTGTACGTGTAGGAATATGCATACATGCACACACAAAATAAAAAGATATATGAATGGGAGACAGGAAGATTGTGTAAACTTTCCTGCAGAGAAAAATTTTCCATTGCTAGTACAATGTTTACAAAAAGTGTGTCCACATCATTCATTACTATGAGTGTCAGTGGCACTAAGTGCCCTCTTTCAACGTTGATAGATTAACAAGGAAAATTAATCATTTTCAGTACAGAAAATTCTTATATAGTGTTCTTCAGGAATCTTAATCAATTAATTTTCATCTTTCTGTCATGATTTAAGAATAGCACTTGACTTCCTCCTCCACCATTTATTTGACCCTAGCCTATCAGGGCTCATCAAGGCTGGCTGCATCATCTTCCTCTGTGGCCTGGAAATGCTGCACCCCCCCACCCCAGCAGGAGGTGATCAAGGAGCAAGCCACTGAGTTCATGTCAGGGTTCCCTATACCCTTACTAGGGAACCCACTTGGAAACTGAGCAACCTATGGCTTTCACCTGAGCAGGGCATCTAGGTCCTCTCCATGCATGGTTCTTGGTTGGAGTATCAGTCTCTGCAGGCACCCAGGAAGACCTCACTTATTAGGGGCTAGGGAAAGGGCTTAGAGGAAGAAAAGGGAGGGTGGGTGGGACTGGGAGAAGATGAGGGAGGGGCTGCAGTGGGGATACAAAGTAAATAAATTGTAATAAATAGGTAACTAAGTAAGTAAGTAAATAAATTAATAAATAAGTTTTTAAAAAGCTAAAAAAAATTAAAAAGAATAACACTTGACTTCCATGACCATTCTCCTAAAACCACATGACCCAAATCTCATTAGCTGAAAGGCAGCTGTCATTTTTTAATTGATTAGCATTGTACAGAGTACATCTCCAAGTTGTTTTTTTTTTTAATGATTGGCAAGAAAGCCCTGAGAAATTATCATAAACAAGAGTAACCTAAGGAAACACAGTGACTAATAAATAGTATGGTTAAAATCAGTGTTGAAGGAAATAAGTACTGGAATATAAACAAGATATCAGCTTTAATGAAACATTATGAAGATTTTTTTTCTCTTAATAAGACTGATGTACTCTAAATATGTAAGATGCTAAAAGAAAAACCATAGATGTATATGAGAAATTTCTGGATTACCCTTGCCATACTTATACAATAAAGTTTATCATAAAATGTTCAACAGTATAAGGACCTGAGAGACATTTTGGGAGAATCATGTCATATATTAAAATGCTGATACCATATATGTAAATAGTCTATGTTTTTAGTAAATGATATTTTGAACACATGTTAAAGACCTTGTTATAAAAGCTCAGTTTTTAGTAACCCTGTTTTTGTTTTTGTTGTTGTTGTTCAGGAATTTTTTCACTTATGTATTAACTTAATCTCTTTACAGCCTGATCACAACTCCCTCCCTCCTCAACTCCAAGCCCTATACTCACACTGCCTCCCTTCATTCCCCTCAGCTTTTTTCTCAGAGAAGGGGAGGACTCCATTGGGTATCAACCCACACCCAGGCACCTCAAGTCACCTCAAGGCTAAACACATCATCTTCCACTTGGGTCTGACAAGGCAGTCCAGCTAGGAGGAAGCATGTGCCCCTAATTCTTGCCCATCAATTAATTTTTTTATATGTTAAGAAGTCAAAAACAAAAAAAAAATTAATTTATGGTTGTAAATCTTTATATTTTATTCAATTTAATTTTATAATATATTTTGGTGTAAATGATGAAGTGCAAAAATATATCCAGCCTGGGTCTCAGCCATTTTCTAATGAAGAAATGTGATAAGACTATTAAAGAGATGTTAGATGCTTCCACCGTCTACAAAAGCCGATGGTACCAGAGAGAAGAAAACACAAATTGATTTGAAAATTTGAGAATAAAAGAAACTTTGCCAACACATTAACCCATGTAAGAATCTAGAATAGTAATAAAATATGATAATAGGAACAAGCGCCTGGTGAAAAGTTTATGAAGTCTTTCAAGTGTTGAGTTATTATACTGTCATTAGCAAGAAACCCAGATTTGTTTCAATCACCAGCGGAATGCAAGTAATACTCGGTGTGAGTGGTGGCAGCTGAGGATGTGAATTCAGAAGTTTGTGAGGATGCATCAATAAAGGTAAGATAAAGCAAAAAGATTATTGTTCTTGGTGCTTTCTCCTTATTGCCACATGCCAACAACTCACTCACAAACATCTATCTTTGCACTACCCGTAGTCAATCAATAAACTACTTCAGCCTGTAATAATCTGTGACATTCAATTGATCAAGGCTATATTTTAACTAAGACTCAGAATGGAAGTCATTAACAAAAACTTCCAATCAATTATGGGAAGGTAAATATGATTTTTTTCAAGAATTAATTCATATGCTGTGATCTTACAGAAAGCTGTTTCAAGTATCTGCAATTTAAAAAAACCCATGGCAATATGTAAGGTGGAAAAGATTGATTTTTGTAATTTTCTGAACCTCCGCATTCTTAATCTAAAAGTTACAATGTCAAAGAGGCAGTAGCTCAAAATCTGGAGGGAATTTCAACTAGATCAGGGGAAGAAAATGAAAATGCCTTTGGATCTGCCCTTTTCCCAGAGTTGATCTTATATTCTTAAACTCTGAAGAGACCTCCTGTAGATTTGAAGATATATTTTTTTGCTTTACAGTCAGGTTTATAACTCCAATTAAGAAGCTCTCTTGCCAGAAGTTGAATGTCCTCTGTAGGGTCTCACTGATGCAATGGCAGGGCTGTCAGATACATATGCATGCTGGGTCAAACAAGGCTGAGCAAGCATAGTGGCCCCAACCTGAAAGCTTGAGTTCAATTTCCACATCTGCCACTAATTAGCAGAGTGACCTTGAAAAATTGACTCACCCACTGTGAACTCTAGTTTCTTTTTCTGCAGAACTGAGAGCAGATGGACCATAAAGTTCTTTTTATCTCTAAAAACACACTGATGACATTTCCCCCCAAACACAACTACATGTTCAGTCTAAATCTGTTATAACACATTGATTTCCTAACAAGGCCAGCTCTTGCTACTTATCTGGCTGGAACATCCTTACCTCAAGCACCAGCATTATAAAGGGATTTATATACAGCATTATTCCTGAGAAGTGTGCTTTTGGCAGAGGGAAACAGAAATTGCAAAAGCAAAATTAGATTTGTGCATATTTTGATGTAGAAAAAAAAAACAGAAAAAAACAACACTTCTCTTTTTCTTTGTCTCAGCTTTTAAAATTTCAATTTTTGCCACCAGTAGCCAAAGGAAACTAAACGCCGTGCAATTATTCAGTAAAAATGCAAATGCTTGACAGAAAAATCTAGACAGCTCCAACATGTTATGAAAATAAAAGTGGTATTTGTTCTTAAAGAATTAGTAGCTGAACTTTAGGTTGCTCTCTATAGCATTTCAACAGCCATAAAAATAAAAAAAAATAAAAAAATAAAAGATTAAGTTGTAGGCTGCTAAACAAATATATATATGTGAGTGTAGTCGTCTGGGAGGCTCCAGCCAACAGCACATCTACAAAGATGCTGGCAGCCAAGAATGGGGCAGAACTCTGGGCATCCTGTTGAAGTATTGTGGGAAAGATGGAAGGACCTGGAGGGGACAGAAAGCTCATAAGAAGACCAACAGAGACAACTGACTCAGTCACAGGAGTATTTTCAGAGGCTGATATATCAATCAAAGAGCATACATGATCTGGATCTAGACCCCCTGCACACATGTAGCCAAAGGGAGCCTTGCTCTTCAAATGGGGGGCCTGGTGTATATAAGGAAGGCTGTTTCCAACATAGATTCTATTGCTTGATTTTGGGCCACTTCCCCCTAGCAGGGCAGCCTTACTTGGCCTAAAGAGATAAAGACATGCACAGTCCTGGTGTGATTGATATGTTCAGGAAGGTTAATGGGGGTGAGGGGAGCTCCCCTTTCCTGGGAGCAAAGGGAGATGGGAAGGGGAAAGGAGGGAAAGTGGGGGACTAGGAGGAGGGAAGGGAGGGTGCACCCCTGAGATGTAAAGTAAATAAACTAATATAAAATTTAAAGAATCTTATATACACCTGTATACATGACATAGTATTTAAAGTATTTTCCCATTTATGCATGAAACGCATCAATACATTACATTGATTCAGTTTTCAATAAAGGTTTAGAATGAGTTGTTTTCTAAGGTCCTACAAAAATATACACCAGCATTTATTCATTGCTGAATATTTTTTACACTAAGTTCCTTTTCATTCATGTACAACTTAGTACCAGTAATTAATTTCTAAAACATAAAGTCATGTCAGATGTTTCCTGCTAGTTAATTCAGTGATTGCCTTTTACATCACAATGTGTATGAAATTCCATTCCTACTGTTCATGTGTAGATGGTGAGAAATTCTTGTGTTAATCCAGTCTCCTTTGATATACTCTGCACTCTCATGAACTACCACTTTTTATTTTCTTTCACATTTTGAAGCATAATGCATGCTTTTCCAGCTCACAGAACTTTATGAAGTGTTTCTTCTATTTGGAATCTCTTCCTTCTTTCAACAGACTGTTTATTTATTCTAATACTCCAATCCAAAAATTATAACTTGAACAAATCTTCTTTGAACCTCTCCAATAAAAACATCTTGCTTACTTAATTGTTATGCTCCAAGAATGATTATCTACAGTGCTTGTATTTTGGCTTTATTAATTAGTGTGTTTATTATGGACATAGCAAACAAAAGTAAAATAGTAAATATGAAGTGATATAGGATAGACAGATTATAAAACATCATCTAATCTGATGCTTAAAATATTCAGCAAACATTGACCAAGGAAACTTCAGTAACACAATCTGCTAAAGTTCATATTCAAGGGAGTTGTGGAGAGTGCAGAATATCCAAGTTCCAAGAAACAGAAGAAGTAGCAACAGATGGAGGTAAAAATCATTAAACTGGACATTCACAGTATCCAGAAGCAACCAACTGGGGGAATCTGAGGCAGTCAGCTATATTTTCCAATACAGCACTCTCTGTTTGAATGAATTTCTCATGTCTGAACTTCCAACTACTCTTTCTGACATTAGACAATTTTATACCATAGGATAAACATCAGCAATATCTTTTTGAAATGTTTCACTTTTGTTCTCAAGAACATGATGATTGTGTTTTGGGGATTTGTTATTGTTCTTGTTCTTTTAGTGGGCTGTCACAGACTTACTTATGGACTTAGTCAGCCCATCACAGACAAAGGAACTTGACCGACACTCTTGAGGCAAACATGTCTAAGTCTGAAAAAAGGGTCATGGTGGAGGTAATCCAAGCCTTGGAGTTAGTTTTTCAGTGAGTTTAACCAGTACGAGGCAATTTACCAATATATAATGTAAATTACCTTTCCTCATGCTATTATTCTAAATCTCTCTTTTCTGCTCTATATCATTATAGTAATCACTGTATCAATAATTTGTTCAGTTAACGTATATGGAAAGAGGCTCATAAATGTAGCCCACCCCATCTGAGGAGATTTTGTCCATTGATGGCTACTAGAAAAGTTAGAAACAGTTTTCCTCAGGGATGCAATAGGTGAGAGGCTTCTTATGCTTCAGCAGATGATGCTGCAATCATGAACATATATGCTGCACTAAGTAGGCCCTCTGTGTCAAGAAACTGAATTTAAAAATACCTGAAGTTGGGAGGAAAGGGTAGTGGGTGCAGAGTAGAGAATGGGGAGGAGAGAGTGATAGGGCCTCGCTTTGATCAAGTCACATTACATGCATATGTATAAAATTCTCAAACAATAAAAAATGCATTTCAAAAAATTATAGGAAACTTGTGCTTCTGTATTACACCCTAATGACTGCTGACATTTTTTTTTCATAATGTGATTTTTAAGTTGGATAGCAGCAAAGAGAGTGGCAAGAAGGAAATGACAGAGAAGACACATCTGCTTCCTCATCAGTATAAGAGTTCTCTCCTATTCGTAGAGGCAGAACAAATTTTCTCCTAAGTTTTCATTATATATATATATATATATATATATATATATATATATATATATATTTCCTGAAAGAAGGATAATAATGTCAACATTGTTCCCACTGAGAGTGGAAAATGAGAGTAGATATTGGACACACAAGGCACTGGAATTTAGAGACCAAGCTGGCTTACAGTGCTGATGACTATCAGCAGTACACATGCCCTTTGGAGAGGATCCAATCTTTGAAAAGAGGCTTATCTAGATTGCAAAATCTTTCACTCAGTTCCCAGGAAATGAAAGTGTTTGATAGCTCCCTGTGTGCCTCTTCACCTCACTCTGAGAGCTGTTCTCCTCTGCACTCTCCAGGTCCAGGTCTCCAAAGACTCTGTGAATGGAACAGTGCCATGTTTATGCCTAGGCTGTAGCACTGAGTTCTTTAACATATTCAAGACCTCTCATTTGTATTTCTCTTTAGACAGTTGTCTAAGAACTGAGGATTTTAATTCCACCTGCCAGCAAACTCTTGTTTAGCTGATTTGTACTTAAGAAAGAAGTCTGTGCTTTGTTTAAGCAAGACTACTGAAGCAGTATTAGATATCAATGTAAGTGTTCTATGCTTTCATGTTTCTGTCTGCCAGGATGTTCAACCAGGAACAGGAACAAGGAAATGAAACCAGAATTATCAAGTGCAATTTGTATACATTATTTCTCTAAGATATAGGTCTGTTTACATTATCAGGAAAATGATGTATAAAAAAATATGTAAAATCATACATAATGAAAACATTCATCTTCTTACCTGGGATAGCATGTAAACACTTTTTTTTTAAACTGATATTCTCTGTGATCAACTAAATCACAAGTCTACTTATCAATTTTCCTATGCTTTATTTGCATATCAATGACTTTCAATCCACAGGTGGGATCTTTCAAAATAAAAGTGCTACAGCCCCACTTTTGTTCATGCTATGGTTTATTTTAGGGTCCCAAGAACTGAGCTCAAGCTCCAGCAAATGCTATTCAAACTCTTCTACAGCTACATACATCTCTTTGGTTTTTGTTTTTTTTTTTGTTTTTTTTTTTTTTAATGGGAGAATAAAACCCAGGATTTTGTTTCATTTTTCTTTTTTGAGTTATGTTTTGTGCAATTGATTGCTGATGAACATTATATTATTTGTTATATAATATTATATATTATTTGTTCCTAGTTTTGAACAATTATGAATAAAGCTGCAATCAATACCATTTGGCAAAATTTTGTATGGACATGTTATTCTTCATTTGTGTAGACAGAAATTATTGTGATTACAAAAGTCATATGGTAAGGCTGTGTTTAGTTTTTAAAAAACACAAACTCACCTGTGAAGCTAGAATTACCCTAATATTTTAATATTAAGGTGATAACCTCTTCCAAAGGTCTTCTCGCCAGCAATGGCTGAGTGTTTCAAATATATCACACTTCAGTCTTTGGAACTAGGGGATAAAATTTTCCTATTAATTTAATTGCAATCGCCCAGTTACATAGATGTTTAAAATATTTATTTGCTATTTCTCTTCATTAGTCATTATAAAGCTCAGGGAAGATTTTTTAAACAGGTGGCTTGTTTTCTTACTGATTTGTGTTACCATAGCTGTCTTTCTTTTTCTTTCTTTCTTTCTTTCTTTCTTTCTTTCTTTCTTTCTTTCTTT
>NW_026585504.1:34348244-34351091 GCF_907164565.1 Psammomys obesus
TTTCTTTCTTTCTTTCTTTCTTTCTTTCTTTCTTTCTTTCTTTCTTTCTTTCTTTCTTTCTTTCTTTCTTTCTTTCTTTCGCTGTCTTAAACCTGCTTCACAGGCCAGGCTGGCCAATAACTCACAATGATCTCCTACTTCTGCTTCCTTGAGTGCTGATATTAAAATTGTGCTCCACCATGTCTGCTTAAAACTATGTTTTTGTATTATAAATATTGCAACTGTACATGAATTAGTCTTGCAAAAAACTCCCCTGGTGTGCTTTGCCTTCGGTTATCAGTGACCAGTACAGAAGAAATGGTTGAACTAATGCAAAGAAGGCCTGATTCTTTTCTTTTCTTATCTTTTTTTTTTTTGATCATACAAGATATTCTTATTTATTCTTTGAGAATTCCATACATGTATAAAATACATTATGGTTATATGCATTCCTTATTTTCCAAACTAACTCTTTTTTGGAATATGACAACAACCCCTCCTTCCAGTTTTTTTTTTAATTAAATTTTTATTTTTTTAAATGTTAGTTACAGTTTATTAACTTTGTATCCCAGCTGTATCCCACTCTCTCATTCCCTCCTATCCAACCCTCCCTCGTCTTCTCCCTACCACTATCCAAGATAAGGAAAGTCTTCCACCCATTCATCTGAATATGTTTTACCAGATATCTTCAGGACTGGCTGCAAAGTCCTCCACTGTGGCCTAGCAGGACTGCTCCTCCCTTGGGGGGGGGGAGGTAAAAGAGCCTGCCATTGAGTTCCTTTCAGAAATAGTCCCTGTTCCCCTTACTATAGGAGAACAATTGTTTACTGAGCTACCATAGAATACATCTGAGCAGAGGTTCTAGGTTATATCCATACATGGTCCTTGGTGGAGTATCAGTCTCATAAAAGAACCCTGTGCCCAGATATATTTGGTCCTTGTGGAGCTTCTATCCTTTCCATGTCATACTAACTCCCCCTTCTTTCATATGATTCCCTGCACTCTGCCGAAGGTTTGGTTGTGAGTCTTAGTATCTGTTTTGATACACTGCTAGGTAGAGTCTCTCAGAGATCCTCTGTGGTAGGCTCCTGTCCTGTTACATGTTTTCTCCTACTTCCAATGCACATCCCATTTGTTTTTCTAAGTGAGGACTGATCAACTTATCCTGGGTCCTCTTTCTTGTTTATCTTCTTTAGGTGTATAGATTTCTTTATGTTTATCATATCTTATTGGTCTATATAAGTGAATATATACCATGTGTGTCTTTCTCCTGGGATACCTCACTAAAAATGATCTTTTCTAGATCCCACCATTTGTCTGCAAATTTCATAATTTCCTCGTTTTTAATTGCTAATTAGTATCCCATTGTGTAAAAGTACCACAATTTCTGTATCCATTCCTCTGTGGATTGACATCTGGGTTGTTTCCAGGTTCTGACTATTACAAATAAAGCTGCTACAAAAGTGGTTGGGCAAATGTCCTTGTTGTGTACTTGAGCATATTTTGGGTATATGCCTAGCAGTGGCTTAGCTGGGTCTTGAGGAAGCGCTATTCCTAATTGTCTGAGAAAGTGCGAGATTGATTTCCAAAGTGGTTGAACAATTTTTCATTTCCATCAGCAGTGGAGGAGGGTTCCTCTTTCTCCACAACCTCTCCAGCATGTGTTTTCATTTGAGTTTTTGATTTTAGCCATTTCGATGGGTAAGGTGAAATCTCAGGGTCATTTTGATTTGCATCTCCCTGATGGCTAAGGATGTTGAGCATCTCTTTAAGTGTTTCTCTGCCATTATATATTCCTCTACTGAGAATCCTCTGTTTAGGTCCATACCCCATTTTTTAATTGGATTACTTGATTTATTACTTTTTAACTTCTTTAGTTCTTTATATATGCTGGATATCAGCCCTCTGTCAGATATAGGGTTGGTGAAGATCCTTTCCTAGTCTGTAGGCTGTTGTTTTGTTCTGATGACAATGTCTTTTGCTTTACAGAAGCTTTTAAGTTTCAGCTTTCCATTTATTGATTGTTGATCTTAGAGCCTGTGCTATCGGTGTTCTGTTCAGAAACTTGTCTCCTGTGCCATTGAGTTCAAGTCTCTTCCACACTTTTTCTTCTAAAAGTTTTAAATTGTCTGGTTTTATGTTGAGGTTTTTGATCCACTTGGACTTTAGATTTGTAAAGGGTGATCAATATGGAACTATTTTCATTTTTCTGCATGTAGACATCTAGTTGGACCAGCACCATTTGTTGAAGATGCTGTCTTTTTTCCATTGAATGGTTTTGTCTTCTTTGTCAAATATCAAATATTCATAGGTGTGTAGGTTTATTTCTGGGTCTTCTGTTCCGTTCCATTGATCCTCCTTTCTGTTTCTCTGCCAATACCATGCAGTTTTTATTACTATTGCTCTCTAGTACAGCTTTAGATCAGGGATGGAGATACCTCCACATGATCTGTTGTTGTACAGGATCATTTGGAGATTCCGTTTTTTTTTTTTTTCTCCATGTGAAGCTGAGAATTTTTCTTTCAAGGTCTGTAAAGAACTGAGTTGGTATTTTGATGGGAATTGCATTGAATCTGTAGATTGCTTTTGGAAGGATGGCCATTTTCCCTATGCTAATCCTACCAATCCATGAGCATGAAAGGTCTTTCCATCTTCTGATATCTTCTTCAAATTGTTTCTTCAGAGACTAAGACCGAGACACCCTGTTCAGTTGAAGTCCATAGATTACTCAGTATCCAAGAGAGTTCCCTGGTAAGGGGTACTTGGCTGTCTTTGACATGAAAACACTGGCTGGCTCTTTGATTACACTTCCCTGGGTAATTCCCTGGAGGATTCTTTTCTTGCCCCCCCCCCCTTTTTTTTTTTTTT
>NW_026585504.1:34351191-34383825 GCF_907164565.1 Psammomys obesus
TTGCCCCCCCCCCTTTTTTTTTTTTGGTATACAGGAGGGCTTCTGATTTTTTTTTTTTTTTGAGTTTTCTATCCTGCTGCTTTGCTAAAAGTGTTTATCAGCTGAAGGAGTTCTCTGGCTGAATTTTGTGGTTGCTCATTTATACTATCATATCATCTGCGAATAGTGACACTTTGACCTTTTTCGTTTTGATTTCTTTCCCTTGATCTCCTTTAGTTGTCTTATTGCTCTAGGTAGGACTTTAAGTAATATGATGAAGAGATATGGAGAGAGTGGGTAACCTTGTCTTGTTCCTGATTTCAGTGGGATTTATTTAAGTTTCTCTCCATTGAGTTTGATGTTGGTTATAGGCTTGCTGTATATTGCCTTTACTATGTTTAGGTATGTGCCTTGTATCCCTGATCTTTCCAAGACTTTAAACATGAATGGGTGTTGGACTTTGTCAAATGCTTTTTCGGCATCTAAGGAGATCTGTACCCCATTTTTTAATTGGATTACTTAATTTGTTGCTGATTAATATCTTGAGGTCCTTATATATTCTGGATATTAGCCCTCTGTCAGATATAGGGTTGGTGAAGCTCCTTTCCCAATCAGTAGGCTGTCGTTTTGTTCTGGCATCAGTGTCCTTTGCTTTACAGAATCTTTTGATCTTCATTGGGTCCCATTTATTGATTGTTGATTTTAGAACCTGTACTGTTGGTGTTCTGTTCAGGAAGTTCTTAAAACTTCCAGTCTCTGATGAAAGAAATAGAAGAAGATACCAGAAGATGGAAAGCTCCCCCATGCTCATGGCTTAGCAGATTAATGTAGTATAAATGACCATCTTAGTAAAATCAATCTACAGATTCAATGCAATTCCCATCAAATCACCAACACAAATCTTTCCAGACCGTGAAAGAGCAATTCTCAACTTCATATGTAATAACAAGAAATCCAGAATTGCTAAAACAATCCTCTACAATAAAGGATCTTCCGGAGGTATGTCCATCTCTGATTTAAAGCTGAACTATAGAGCAATGGTAATAATATCTAAATTTTACTGGCACAGAAACCAGCTTGTTGATTAATGAAATCGAATAAAAGACCCAGAAATAAATCCACACACTTATGGACACCTGATTTTGACAAAGACGCCAAAACCATACAACGGAAAAAAAAAAAATAGCATCTCCAACAAATGGTTCTGTTCCAACTATATATTTACATTTAGAAAAATGCAAACTGATCCATAGTTAACACTCTTCAACAAACTAAAGTATCTTGCCTGGACCTATCCTCATTTAACTCAATACCTTATGATTTTTATTAGTCTGTTCATGATATTAATGTCACCTATTGTCTTCCTGTTTATATCTTGCTTACTAATTTGAAATATTCAATTTAAATACCCTATAGTATCTATTCTAATTCATATTTTAAATGTTTCTTATTTATTGACTTTATTTATTTATTACAAGTTATTCACATATCTGCTGTAGCCCCTATCCTTCTTTTCCTCCCTGTCCCTTTGACACTAACTCTTCTCTCCCTATGCCTCTTCCTTAGTCCACTGATAGGGGAGTACCTCCTCCTCTTCTATCTGTCCCTAGCCTATGAGGTCTCATCATGACTGGCTACATCATTTTCCTCTGTGGCCTGGCAAGGCTGTACCTCCCAGGGAAGGGTAATCAAAGAGCCAGCCAGTGTTTTCTTGTCAAAGACAGCCAAGTACCCCTTACTAGGGAACCCTCTTGGATACTGAGTAGACTATGGACTTCAACTGAACAGGGTGTCTAGGTCTTCTCTATGCATGGTCCATGGTTGGAGTATCGGTCTTTTCAGATCCCCCTGGGCTCAGGATTTTTTGCATTGTTTGTCTCCTTGTGGAGTTCCTGTTCCCTCCAGGTCTTTCTAACTCCCATTATTCCATAAGTTTCCTGCACTCTGCCCAAAGTTTATCTATGAGTCTCAGCATCTCCTTTGATTCCCTGATAGACAGTCTTTCAGAGCCCCCCCCAATAGAAGGACACTGTCCTGTTCCCTGTCTTTTATTACTTCTAACGTTTGTTTATCCACTTTACCCTGCTGAATGAGGTTTCAGCCTCTTCCTTTGGGTCCTCCTTGTTGATTAGCTTCTTAATGACTATAGATTTTAGTATGTTTATCCTATATTTATGGCTAATATCCACTCATACGTGAGTATTATGTATGTATCTTTCTGCTTCTGGGTTACATTACTCAGGATATCTTCTAGTTCCATCCATTTGTCTGGAAATATCAGCATTGCTTTGTTTTTAATTGCTGAGTATTTTGGGTAAATATGCCAAAATTCCTGTATCCATACCTTGGTTGAGGTACATATAGGTTGTTTTGAGATTGTGGTTATTTTGGCATACTAATAGCATAGAAACAGATTGGTGGATCAATGGAATCAAATCAACAATACAGAAATATACCCACATACCTATGGGTACTAGATTTTTTATAAAGAATCCAAAACCTTACAATGGAAAAAAGATAGCACCTTCAACAAATGGTGCTGGTCCTAACTGATGACTATATATAGAAAAATGCAAATGGACTCATATTTATAACACTGCCCTAAAGTAAAGTCCAAGTGGATCAAAGAACTTAACATTAAACCAGACACACTAAATCTGTTAAAAGAAAAAGTAGGAAAGAGCCTTGACCTCATTGGTACAGGAGGTAGCTTCTTGAACAGAACAGTAACAGCACAGGCTCTAAGATCAACAATGACTAAATAGGACCTCATGAAACTGAAAAGATCCTGTAAAGCAAAAGACACTGTCAACAGAACAAAATGATAGCTGACAGACTGGAAAAAAATCTTCACCAACCCTACATCTAATGCACATTTTTTTATGGATATTCTATTTTCCACTTGTGCTTACTTTAGTATCTTATAAATCAGCATTTAGGAATTAGAGGAAACTATTTGGAGTATATTGGTAATACTCTAGCTTCATATTAACACAACTAAAAAATATTTTTCATCAAAATGTCACAGGCAATATGATTAACAATTAAAAAATAGAACCTCATGAAATCAAAAGCTTTGGAAAGGTGAAGGAAACCATCAGTTGGTCCAAACAGCTGCCTACAGAAAGAAAAAGATTTTCAAGAAATCCATATTTGACAAGGGATAATATAAAGAATTAAAAATATAAACAAAGAATTCAAATGCAAATCAAAACAACCCTGAAATTTCACCCTCTATCCATCAGAATGGCTAAGACCAAAACCTCAAGTAACAACACATGCTGGAGAGGATATGGAGAAAGGGGAACCCTCCTCCATTGCTGGTAGGAATGTAAACTTGTATTGTCACTTTGGAAATCAAACCAGTGCTTTCTCAGACAAGTAGGAATAGTGTTTCATCAAGATCCAGCTATATCACTCCTAGGCTTAGATCCAAAATATGCTCAACTATACAACAAGGATATTTGCTCAACCACGTTTGTAGCAGGTCTATTTGTAATAGACAGAAGCTGGAAAAAACCTAGAGGTCTCTCAATGGAGTGATGGATATAGAAATTGTGGTACATTTACACAATGAAATACCTGTCACCAATTAAAAACAAGGAAATCATGAAATTTGCAGGCAAATGGTGGGGACTAGTAATGGTCATCTTGAGAGAGGTAACCCAGAAATAGAAAGACACACATGGTATATACTCACTCATAAGTGATTATTAGAGACATAACATAGGATTAACATAATAAAATCTATAGTCCTAAAAGAGCAAAACAACAAAGAAAACCCTAGGGAAAGATGCTCAGTCATCATTCAGATGAGCAAATGTGATAGACAACAAAAACAGGATAAGACAGGAAACAGTAAATAAGCCTACCACAGAAGGCCTCTGAAAGACTCTACTGATCGAGGTTTCCAAGAAGAGGCTATGATTCATATCCAAACTTTGGGCTGTGTGCTTGAAATTTTAAGAAAGACGGGGAGATAGATAGAAAGTCCTGGAGGGGACAGGAGTTCTAAAAAGAGACCAATAGAGCCAAAAAATTTCTGGGCCTTGGCAGCACTACAAAGCCTGATGTGCCAAGCAAGGACCATGCATGGAGAGGACCTTAAACCCCTGCTCAGATGCAGTCCATAAAATTAGTATCCACTTGGGTTCCCTAGTAAGAGGCTCAGGAGCTGTTTCTGACATGAACACAGTGACAGGCCTTCTGATCACCTCCCCCTGGGGGGTAGTCCTGCCAGGCAATAGAAGAAGACAGTGCAACCAGGTCTGATGAGACCTGATAGGTTAGGGTTGGATATAAGGGGAGAAGCACCTCCCCTATCAATGGACTACAGAAAGGATATAGGAGGAGAAGAAGGAGGATGGGGGGGAGGTTGGGAGGAGACAAGGAAAGGGGCTGCATCCAGGATACAAAGTGAATACTTTGTAATAAATAATTAATAAAAAATTAAAAGTATATAAAAACAAAAGAAAATAGATACCAACAAATCAAATAATCCAATTAAAACTGGGGTACCAATCCAAAAGATAATTTTTAACAAATGATTATGAAATGGCTGAGAAACTTTTAAAAAGGTGTTCAGCATTCTTAGCCATCAGGATAATGCAAACCAAAACTCTTTTGAGATTCCATTTTCTACCTGTCAGAATGGCTAAGATCAATACTGCCTCATGATAGCAAGGATGTGAAGAAATGAGTGTTCCTTGTGTAGTGATTGTGGAAACCAATATGGCCGTCCCTCAGAAAACTGGGAATAGTTCTTCCTCAAGATAATCTAAACTACTCTTGGGCATATACCCATAACATTTTAAATCCTAACACAGGACACTGCTATATTCATAGCAGCTTTATCAATAATAGCTAGAAACTGAAAAATTTGAGTAATGGAGGAAGTGAGTCTAAACTGGTCATCTTCTATAGCCAGGCAAGCCTATCAGTGGTGGGAGTAGGACATCAACTCAAGGGAAAAAAAAAAACTTTGACCTACAATTTATCTTGCCTTTGAGGTGGTAACTGCGATAGAGAATATGGATGTGGCCTACTAATGGCCAGTCATTTTGATGCCCATGCCACAAAAGGAAGCCCCTTCCTGACACTGCCTGGATGGCACATGGCCAAAGGCTGTATAGCTCAGAGACGTAGGGTAGAACCATACATTATTATAAAATAATAATTGAATGAAATGATTATTAATAATATTCTTGTACATTCATTCATACATCAGTTACCAGCCCAATTGATGATGATGTTGTGTCATCATCGTCATCATCATCATCATCATCATCATCATCATCATCATCATCATCACATAGGCTTCATTCAGAAACTCATGGAATTAGATGTAGAGACACACAGCCAAACATAAACTAGAGCTTGGGGAACACTTACAGAAGAAGGAACAAAATAATTGCAGGAGCTAGCCCACAAAATCAACTAAGTAAGGCTCACAGAGATCACAGAACCTGAAGTGACAATCACTGAGCCTGCATGGGTCTGAGCTAGGACCCCTCCATATATATTGTGGTTACATAGCTTGATGTTCTTGTGGGACTCCAAACATTAAGAGCAGAAGTTGTCCTTGACTCTGCCTGCACTTGGGACTCTTTTCTTCCAACTAGATTGCCTGGTCCATCCTTGATATAACAGTTTGTATCTTGTCTTATTGTAAGTTTTCATGCCATGTTTGGTTGATATCTCTGGGAGGTCTACTCTTTTTTTGAAGGGAAACAGAGGAGTGTATCTGGGATAGAGCAGAACTGATAGGAGAATTAAAAGATTAAAGGGAGGGAAAACTGTGGTCAGGATTTAATGTATGAGAGATAATTAAATTAAAAATAGAAAAGAAGAAGATAAACAGATTTATTTGAAAATCTTACAGTGCCAGGCTGGAAAAAAATAAATTGTTGAATCTCAGACATATAGCTTGTTAAGTATGTGTACAGGCTGTTGGTGTTGCAAAAATCTTTTCACTTGTCTTAACATTGTAGGAAATAAATAAGCTTCTGTAAGAAATATCATAGAGGGTAGTAAAAGCGTGGACTATATATCCAGATTCAGCTACAAGCCTAAATGCTGGAGAAATGGTTGGCATTTACTGTGTAAGGTAATATGTATTTGACCAACCTCTGAGCCAAATTGCCTCTGTACTGAGGAATAAGAGGGTTACAGCAAATGGAAACTACTGTTACCAGATTGAAATAAAACTATGTCTTCTGAGACCAAGTGTATTTATGTGCCAAAGTTATTCTGAGATATTGATAACACACCAGAAATGCAGACAATACTGTTACTTGTGGTGATATAAAGATAATCCTTTTATGATTGGTGGCTCAACTAAAATATGAATCTTTTATCCCAGCCATCTTTATGCATGTATTGTCACTGAGTCACAAGGTCTTAAGATGCAGCAGATAAACAGTAAAAGACATACTCCCCTTCTCTATTCCTCAGAATAAGGGAGATCCCCTACCCACCTGCCCCAGCTTCTATAGCTGCATGAGGATTGCATTTGTCTCCTTTCCCTGTGGCCTGGTAAGGCAGTCCCATCCAGGGAATGTCATCTGAAAGCAGGCAACAGAGTCCAGGGCAGAGATATACCCTACTCTCCTTACAACTGGCCCCACATGAAGTTTGAGCTGCCTGCCCATTGGATTAAGATTTAGAAAAATCTCCATGTTCACCCTGAAGTGTGTGACACATTACTTTAATCTAATCCCAATGCAAATTGCTGCTTTTCATGTGGACATGTTGCATCTCCATGGTGAATGGAAAACTCAGTAACCGTGCCGAAAGGAAAAGGTGAGTCAGATGGCTCTTTTTTATGAAGCACACGCACCTCTGCAGCTTCCAAATGTTTGCGTTATAAAGGACCATCAGCCTGTCAGTTACAATTTCCGTTTCCATTACAAATCAGCAGCAGAATGTGCCCACTGTCTGTGTTGCAGTAAAACACAGCTGTTTCCATTTGCTCTCCTATCAGTTTCATTCTCAGTTCATTCTGCATTGGAATTGAATAGAATCATGTCATCTCTAGTACAAGGGATATTCGGCAGCTTAGTACCAGGCAAGCCTCCATCCTTCATTCTATTCCTTTTGTGTTTTCTAATAGCTTAAAATTGAGAATTCAATTTCCAATTGGTACTTTTGTAACCATGGAATATGTGGCCGTAAGTGCAGACAAAACAAATGTCCGAGCTTACTTTACCTTATGGCAATTTGAAAGTTCCTTTTCAAAATTTTTGGGTTCAGAATGCACTAAATGATTTTTTAAAAATATATATCTCATTCTATTGTATTGTGCCAATAATATTCACTGTGGTCCTTCCTCACTTTTACAGACAGAACCAAACTGTATTTTATTGATATCTTCTCAATGGACAATGAAGATTAAGTGTTATGGTTTTCAGGGCCTTTTACCTACATAGTTCCTTATACTAAAGATGAATTATATTAAAATGGTTATATTTTCTTTGTTTTACTTTTCTATTAAAAATAATATTAAAACGGTAATAAAATTTAGGAGTTCTTCATATACAAAAAAACCTCCCACATTTAAAATAAATGGCATATGAGACCCTTTTAAAACAGCAGGACTCTTATATTTGCAGCCTAGTGAGCATTAAGCGAGAATTCTTCTGGACCCACAGCCTCACACACATTGAATGCTGCAGGCAGTTTTAATTTTAACAATTCTTACAGAATTTAACAATTCTGATCTTATTGTCTTAATTTTCTAATTATCTGATAACTAAGATGTGTCTGTCAATTTTTAAGCCATATGCAAGCCATAATTGTCATTGTGTACTTCTTGGTGGACCATCTGTGTATGTATCAATGCAAACATAACTGAGGATTTCAATGGGTACCTTGAATACTTAGATCACAATGTGCACATACATAAAATTGATTTTTTTTTCATTTAGAACAAATGGATATGATTCACTTGACATGTGTAATTGTATACTTTCAATCTATTCGTTAATAAAAGGCAAAGGATATGTAATAGAAAATACTAACTTGTTAAAGAAATGTCAAACTGTGTAAGATCAAATCCTTACTTTTATAAGGTTCCTTATAAGCCATAGTATCAAGGGGAAAGAGGTGAGTCAGTAAATGGAATCCAGCCTGCAAAGAGGGCATTACATGTTATTTTACTTCTGATCTATTTTGAAAGAATTCCATATATATATATATGTCACTTGGGATACAGTTTGACAGATGAATCTGTCACTAAAAGAAAAAGATAATCGTGTTTCTAAAAGCTATCCTAACAGAAATCAGAAAATGCCTCACAAGTAAGAGGGATTTATCTGAAATAAGATCTAGTAGGAGCCCATTAGTATATATTTTTGAGATAACGTTTTTTATTCCCTTATCCAAAGCTTCACAGAGATGGAAGTCCAGAGGACATGCTATTTATTTGCAAATAGTGTTTTCCTCAAAGGTATGGGAGTATTCTGAATGGGAAAAAAATGATGTCAATGGTTTGAGAGAATGTGTAAGTGGAAACTTAGTTCCATTACTCATGCTTCTTTGTGATATTATGTGATTTTCTAAGTGTAATGAGTGAAAAGCCACTAAAATACTAAATAATCATCATGTAATTAGTCATTTGTATTCTTTCATCCATCAGATACTTTAAATACTCCATGAAATTAGCCTTTTTTTTTGTAATGTTATTTGCAGGGCTACATTAGCATATTGAGAAACACTAAAAGTGAAACAAGGACCAAATACAAATTGATTGTTTACTACTGAATTCAAATAGAATATTAACGAAATTAATTGAAATACTTTGTTTTCAGGTTTTATTCTTGAGCATGATTACATTCTGAGTCGTTGATATGAAATGGCCTAGTAAAATTAAGAAGTGATTATGCTCAAGTGTCTACCACATTTTACAATTTCCTTTCTGATATAAATAGATGCTTATGCCTCATTGCCACCACTGAAAACTCCATTTGGCGTGGGAGACAAATGAAGGCTCTTCTTTATAAGAAGCAGGCATTTATTTTTTAAAGGAGATGGGGTGTTTTTTTTTATTTTTTTATTTTATTTTATTTTTTTTAATTTGTTTGGTTACTTTTCAACTTGTCAGTGCTAGAGGAAGTTCCTCCATAAATTTGTTTTCTAGTAAAAATCATCAGGTTTTTTTTTTTAATTTTTTTAATTCATTAAAATGATTGTTCCTTAGCAGTCTTTACTCATTTCTAGTAGAGAGTTCATTTGTTTTCCATGCTTCACTAATCACTTTTACATTGATGTTCTCATAATTTTCCAAGGCATCCTACCAAAAAATAATGTTTGGAAGTGGTTAGATATGGACTTAATGAAAACATTTTAATGACACTTCCATATAATTCTTGTATAAAAATTTTCAATTATAGTTTTAAAACAAGTAAATATCTAAAAATCATTATTAATAAATAATCGCCAGTGATGGGTAAACATACATATGTTTAAATTATCCAAAAGGCAAAATTTAAGAAACGATCTAGGCTCCTGTCCTGTTCCCTGGTTTCTCCTGCTTCTGATGTCCTTCCCATTTGCCTTTCTGAGTGAGGATTGATCATCTTACCCAGGGTCCTCCTCCTCGTTTAGCTTCTTTAGGTGTACAGATTTTAGTAAGTTTAAATATCCACTTATAAGTGAGTATATACCAAGTGTGTCTTTCTGCTTCTGGGATACCTCACTCAGGATGATCTTTTCTAGGTCCCATCATTTGTCTGCAAATTTCATGATTTCCTTTTTTTTAATTCCCAAGTAATATTCCATTGTGTAAATGTACCATAGTTTCTATATCCATTCCTCAGTTGAGGGGCATCTGGGTGGTTTCCAGATTCTGATTATTATGAATAAAGCTGCTACGAATATGGTTAAGCAAATATCCTTGTTGTGTATTTGAGCATCTTTTGGATATATGCCTAAAAGTGGTATAGCTGGATCTTGAGGAAGTACTGTTCCTAATTGTCAGAGAAAGCACCAGATTGATTTCCAAAATGGTTGTACAAGTTTACCTTCAGACCAGCAATGGAGGAGCGTTCCCCTTTCTCTACATCCTCTACAGCATGCATTGTCACTTGAGTTTTTGATCATAGCCATTCTGATACCACAGAGAGCCTCTGAAAGATTTTATCCAGTATGGTATCAAACCAGATGCTGAGAATCATAGCCAAAATTTGGGAAGAATGCTGGAAATCTTTATGAAAGAAGGGGGAGATAGAAAGACCTGGAGATGGTAGGAGCTCTACAAGGAGAGCAACAGTACCAAGAAATCGTGGCCTAGGTTTCTGAGACCAATACTCCAACCAAGGACCACACATGGAAGATAGCCTAGAAAACCTGCACAGATATAGCCCAAGGCAGCTCAGTCTCCAAATGGGTTTCCTAGTAAGGGGAACACGGACTGTCTCTGGCATGAACTCAGTGGCTGGCTCTTTGATTACTGCCCCCTGATGGGGGGGAGCAGCCTTACCAGGCCACAGAGGAAGACAATGCAGCCAGTCCTGATGAGACCTGATAGGTTAGGGTCAGAGGGAAGGGGAGGAGGATCTTCCCCTCATTGGACTTGGAGAGAGGCATGGGAGGAGTAGAGGGAGGGAGGGTGAGATTGGGAGCTAATGAGGGAGGGGCTACAGCTGAGATACAAAGTGAATAAACTAATTAATATAAGGAAATAAAAATTATAAAAATGTTATATAGGAAGTAAGACAATCTCAAATTTTACTATGGCAAGAGAATAAAACAGTACTTTAAATTTAAAACAGAACAAAGCAGAAACAAAAAAAGAAAACTTTGTTTTCATTACTCATTATAAGAGTGCTTAGCAGGACAAGCAGGCATTTGTAGCTTTTTGTAGAAATTTTGTGATGTAATTCTAAGGATGGCTGACTTCCTTTTGAATGACAAGTAGGTTGACACTGATTATAGAAGATAATAGATCTGTTGACATCAAGGGACATATTTCTTGAAATTACCACATTAAAAAAATAGGTAATTTAAAGAAGAAAATGGGCAAAACTTAGAAAAAAATGTTTGCATAGAAATGTATTGACACATGGAACTTGGTGCATTTGTCAAAATACTGATGGAGAACTCTCTCTCTCTCTCTCCTTGTGTATGTATGTGTGTGTGAAAGAGAGAGAGAGAGAGAGAGAGAGAGAGAGAGAGAGAGAGAGATATCTTCTATAGGATAACAGAGTTAGAGATGTATGATCGTTATCCAGCTAGCTCCCTGTCTGCCCTTGGGGAGGCATAAACCCTCTTTTAAGGCACTGAAACTAAATCAGTATGCCCAATAAAGAAAGATGCTCAACCATACAAGAACTTTTGCTCATACGTTCCTAGCAGCTGTGTTTGTCTTTTTATTTATTATTTACTTCAGTATATTTTTTAATATTATCATTTATTACAATTTATTCACTTTATAGCCCTGCTCTGGCTGCCTCCCTTGTATCCTCCCAATCCTTTCTTTTCTCCCCTTTTCTTTCCCTCCCTTTTCTCTCCCTATGCCTCTCCTCTAGTCCACTGATAGGGGAGGTCCTCCACCCCTTGGCTGACCCTAGTCTATCAGGTCTCATCAGGCTGTATTGCCTTCATTGGTGGCCTGGCAAGGCTGCACTCCCAGTGGGAGGTGATCAGAGAGCCAGCCACTGAGTTCATGCCAGAGTAACTCCCTGGTCCCATTTCTAGGGACCCCAGTTGGAGACTGAGATATGGACTACATCTGGGCCTGGGTTTTAGGTATTCTCCATGCAGTTTGCTGTTGGGGTACCAGCCTCTGAAAGGCCTCAGGTTGCAGTTTTCTTTCTTTCTTTCTTTCTTTCTTTCTTTCTTTCTTTCTTTCTTTCTTTCTTTCTTTCTTTCTTTCTTTCTTCTTTCCTTCCTTCCTTCCTTCCTTCCTTCCTTCCTTCCTTCCTTCCTTCCTTCCTTCCTTCCTTTCTTTTTCTTTTTTCTTTTTTTGTCTCTGTTGGTTTCCTTTGGAACTTCTGTCCCCTCCAGTCTTTCCATCTCCCCTTCTTTTGTAAAATTCCTTGCCTTTTGCCCAAAGTTTGGCATGAGTCTCAGACTCTGCTTCAATACCTCTATCTGTAGAGTCTTTCAGAGGCCCTGGTTGGTAGGCTCCTGTCCTGTTCCCTGTCATCTTCTGCTCCTGATGTCTATTGTGTTTGTCCTTCTGAATGAGAATTGAACATCTTCCCTAGGGTCTTCCTTGTTGTTTAGCTTCTTTAGGAATATAGGTTTTAGTAAGTTTATCCTATATTATATGTCTAATATACACTTATGAGTGAGTATATACCATGTGTGTCTTCTACTTCTGGAATACCTCACTCAGGATGATCTTTTCTAGTTTCCACCATTTACCCACAAATTTAATGATTTCCTTGTTTAATTGCTGAGTGTTATCCCATTGTGTAAATGAGCCACAATTTCTGTATCCATTCCTCAACTGAGGGGCATCTGGGTTGTTTCCAGGTTCTAGTTATTATGAATAAATCTACTACAAATATGGTTGGGCAAATGTCCTTGTTGTATAGTTGAGTATATTTTTCCGATATATGCCTAGGAATGGCATATTTGGATCTTGAGGTAGCACTATTCATATTTTTCTTTGAAAGTGGCAGATTTGCCCACTTTGCCAAAGGTTTTTATCAGCTTTAGGAGTTCCATGGTAGAATTTTTGGGGTCACTCAGGTATACTATCATATCATCTGCAAATAGAGATAATTTGACTTCTTCCTTTCCAATTTGTATCCCTTTGATCTCCTTCAACTGTCTTATTGCACTAGCAAGGACTATATTGAAGAGATACAGAGTAGGCAGCCTTGCCTTGTCCCTGACTAAAGTGCTCAATCCCCATCCTGAAAGGCAAAGAGGATGGACATCAGAAGAAGAAGAAGAAGAAAACAGGAAATAAGTTAGGAACCTGCCACAGAGGACCTCTGAAAGGATCTGCCTTGAAGACTATCAAAGCAGATGCTGAGACTTATGGCCAACTGTTGGGGCAGAGTGCATGGAATCTTATAAAAGAAGTGGGAAATATTAAGATCTGGAGAGGACAGGAGCTTGGCAAGGAGACCAACAGAGCCAAAAATTCTGGCTTCAGCACGTCTTGCAGAGACCAATGAATCAAAGACTATGCATGAAGAGGACCTAGATCCTCTGCTCAGATGTAGCCCATGGGCAGCTCAGTTTCCAAATGGGTTCCCTGGTAAGGGGAACAGGGTCAGTCACAGGCATGAACTTGGTTGCTTGCTCTTTGGTCACCTCCACCTGGCAAGGTGCCCTTCTAGGCCCCAGAGAAAGAGTATCCAGACAGTCCTGATGAGACTTGATAGGCTAGGGTCAGATAGCAGGGGAGGAGGTACTCCCTATCAGAGGACTAGGGGAGGGACATAGACAGGGAAGAGCAAGGGAGAGTGGGAGCAGGAGAAGTTGAGGGAGGGGACTACAACTGGGATAAAAAGTGTACAAATTGTAATAAATAATAATAATAAAGAAAAAATTAAAAGAGAAAAACAGACAGGAAGAGAGAAAGGAGGAGGATAACAGGATGGATTAGCCTGGAGAAAACACCATGCAGGCCAAGGAAGGACTCAAATAATAGTGAGAAGAGATGAAAAATATAAGCAAATGTCATAGGATTATGTATGTATAGTAGTCCAGAAAGGAAGGATTAATGTGGATGTCATTGGATGTGGTTGGGAGATGGATGGTGAACATATTGAGACAATGTAAGTGAAATATCTGCCATGGCCCAAGGTAAATAAGGCAATTATAAATCCTTAAAAAAAATATGGTTACATGAATGGGACTGACCTCTGAAAATATTGATTGGAGCTCCTGATATGTTTAAGACAGTGAGATACAGAATGGATGTTGGACTTGGCGATACATATCCAAACACACATTTAAATAAAATGCAAATGTGTTAGAAACAAATATAATTTGATTATATTTGTAGAAGATTCATTCACAAAATGAACAATAAAAATATTATTGCTTCTTCTGCAAATAGGAGCCAAAACGTAGAGAACATAATTAACTAAACCATACAAATAAAAAAAATTATCAGAGAATATATTTTTATTTAGTAAAATTTGTTTGGAGACACTGTCCCACTGTACAGCTCTGGCAGGTGGGGAACTTGCTATGTGGAGCACAGAGAGTTCATCGTTCCTCTGTCTCCAAAGAGTTCCACCCTGCCTAACTATTTAAAACTAATTATACACAACATTACAATAACTTCTGTTTATATGTGACTCATGTTAAATATTGATGTTTTACTGGCTAAAATATAGATGCTATGGTCTAAGAGACATAGGATTTTTTCTTCATTTTTAAAGAACTGAATAGGTATTATTTTAAAAAAGACTGTGGTTCATATTCAACTGAAAATAAGAATGTAATACTTCATAATCCATCTACTTTCTTCTTGTTAAATAATACGTACACCAATGTGTGATACTTAAGTCACTCTTCCACCCTGAACATAATCCAATTCTATCATTTGTTTTTGGAAATAGATTTTGAACATGAGAACATTTGACTAGTCAGATGATCTTTTTCCTTACCTTGTTTAAATGCTGAGCTTCAGAGCTGGGTGGGAATGGATATGCTTTGTTTTATATCAACAGAGGGAACCTCCATTCCAGAAAAATGACAAAAGTAGTGTTGGCTGAGAGAAAATATTCCTTATAACACTGTACAACCAAGAAGCCACATGAGAAATGCTGATAAAATATCACCTCCAACACAATGGCAGGACTGCACAAATCTAATTAGCCATCATTAGCAGACTGCTGTCTGTAGATGTGGCAAGCAATGTGGAGACTGCAGCCTCTACTCTTCACAAATGTATGCAAATTCCCAAGGACTTTGTTCCATAATTTGTTTCTTACTGTTTTTCCAGGTGGTAAAGGTGGGGCTAAGAAGTCTAGTGCCTCATTCAAGCAGTAATTCTTGATAACTTGAGAGTGAATTAGGGAGATAAGTCCCCAGTTCTGAATATATTAACCCTGTTTCAGAAATCTCATTTCCTGTTTCCAATCTTTATATTCTTGTTAGGTATGTTTGAAGAAACGGATCATTACAAGCTGTGTCTGACAGACATCACCAGAAAGAACATCTTAAATCAAGTCCCTCTTCATCAAGTATATATACAGTCAATAGGTTATTTGGTTAACTTAAAAATCATAAAAGGCAGGTACCTCATTTTATTAATTCAGTAGCTTTAGTATCTAAAATATATTTTATTTAATTAAAATACCTTTACACCATTTAGGCCTATGTCTCCACTCTTCAAATCCTTCTATGTACCCTCCCCTGAACCTTCTCAAATTCATTGTTTATTTTGTTTTTCTTTAATGAACACACACACACACCTTAATATATATACATATAATACATAAGTATACAACAAATGTTTATTGAATATATAACATATATTTTATATATAAAAAGATAATATATATTTTATATATAACATGATTTATATTGATTAACATACTGTTGTATATAACATATATATATTTTTTTTCACTTAAATATGAAGCCAACTTGCCGAGTCCATTTAGTGTTGCTTGCATGTATATGTTTTCAGAGCTGACCATTTGGTATTGGAGGGGGCTCATCCATTACAGTAAGGGGAAAAAGGACTATCTCTGACATGAACTCAATGGCAGGCTCTTTGTCCTCCCCACCCCCCCAAGGGAGGAGCAGTCCTGCTAGGCCACAGAGGAGGACTTTACAGCCAGTCCTGAAGATACCTGATAAAACAGGGTCAGATAAAAGGAGAGGTGGTCCTCCCCCAAGCAGTGGACTTGGAAAGGGGCAGGGAGGAGATGAGGGAGGGAGGGTGGAATTGGGAAGGAATGAGGGAGCGGGATATATCTGGGATACAGAGTTAACAAAATGTGACTAATAATAAAAATAAAAAAAAATCAAAAAAAAGAAAAACTAATTCTCCCTCTCAGATAGTCATTAATTTTTGTAGGTCATGTAGACAGACCCTGTAAGGTTTCCTCAGTTCACACAACCATGTCAACTACGTTTTCATTGCTTAGGCTTGTTCATGCAGCCATAATATTGACAATTCAAGGGCATAGCTTCCCTATCAAGTTGAAAAGAAATAATTTTCCTACAGATATCCTGGTTTTACTGTTCTTACAGTCTTTCTAACACCTCCTGTAAAATGTTCTGCAATTTGGGTGTATAGTTTCTATGGAAGACTGTTCAGTGGGGTTGACATTCCACGGTCATTGTTCTTTTAATTTTAACCAGTTATGACATTCTGTAATGGTCTCCATTAGCTGCAATAGAAGCTTCTTTGATGAGAGTTGCAAGTTCGTGAAAGTATAAGTTTTTAGGATGCAGTTAGGAATTATAAGAGTTAGAAAAATGGTAGTAATATGTGGTCCTCTAAGATCCATAAATCCACTAGCTACATGTGATTTGTTGTGCTTACAGAACTGGACATGACTTCTCCAATGTTGTGTAGGGCCTATGCGACATTAGGCACCTGTTGGTTACCACCAAGGAATAAATGCCACTATTACACTTTTAGTGATATTTTGCAATTGTGGTGATTGTAGTGGTTCAAATATATCATTGACAAATAGGAGTATTCAATGTATTTTTCTCTTTTAGGAGGTATAATATCAACTTTTAGCACTATCAATGCTAGTCTTCACGGAAGGGGCTTTCAAATCAGACTCAGCTTGTTTCCTAATGGTGCAATGGCAAAGTGCATGGCAATTCACCTTCCACTTCTGGAAAGCAACCAAGAGAAACAAAAATAGGCTACAAAATTTTAGGAATCATTTTGCCTCCTCTGAACAAGTCAAAAGTTTTCTCATGTCTGCTCTAAGTGCTTTTGCTAGGTCATCTCATATTCTTTGGAGAGGTTTTTTTTTTATCGTATTTGCTTCTTCCTCACTCCTCTGTTCCCTACCCCTCAAGAAAGCACCCCCACCTACTTACGGAACCCAGCAGTTGAAGTCTCCTCAGTACTCAGCACATCCCATTCCATTGTAGCATGGCAAGGAAATAGCACCATGGGGAAGTGATCAAAAAGCATGCAACAGAGACCATGTCAGAAACAACCCCTACTCCATTTACTATGGGACCTACAAGAAGACCAAGCTGCCCATTGGGTGAATATGTAAATCCAGTTCATGTATTCATGGTCCTTGGCTGGTTCTTCAGTTTCTGCAAGCTCTCCTGGGCCCAGGTTATATGTCTTGGTTGTTTTTATTATGAAGCTCCTGTCCACCCTAGGTCCTTCTATCTTTCCCCAAAGTCTTCCACAAAGCTCCGTGTGCTCTGCCCAAAGCTGTGAGACTCAGCATCTAATTCCATCCTTTGCTGGGTAGAGCCTCTCAGACAACAGCTATACTAGACTCCTATCTGCAAGCATAGAAGAGTGTTCTTTCCAATGTCAGGGGTTGGCTTTCTCCCTTGGGATGTGTCTCAGGTTCAGCCAGAGATTGGTTGGACATTCCCTCCATCCTATCTATCCCTGCAAATTTGTACTCAGAGAAAATTTGAGGTTGAAGTTTTTGTGGGTGGGTTGGTGTTCTACCTCCCTTCAGTAGGAATCCTGTCTAGTCAATGGGTGGCCTCTTCAGTCTCCATGACCTCCGCCACTATAGGTTTCAGTTAGTGTCACCCCATATCCTCCCTGGAGCCTACCTGTTACAGGTCTCCAGCTTGTCTCAGAATCACGTGTTCCCATAGTTTCTCTTCCCTCTGTAAGCCCTCTGCCCTCCTGCCCCTACCCTTCCTATACCTGCTCCCTATCTTTGCCTCCATACTCCTGTTCTGTCTTTTCAACTAGTTCCAATGCCAATTCTCTTTTCCCTTAGTAAAATTCCAACTTCCTCTCTTGGGCCCTCCTTGATATATAGCGTCTTTGGTTCTGTGAATTATAGTATGGTTATCCTGTACCATATGGTTAATATCTGCTCATAACTGAGTGCATACTTTATGTGTCTTTCTGAGTCTGGGTTACCTCACTCAGGGTGTTGTCTTCCAGTTCCATCGATTTGCTTAAATATTTCATGAGTCCCTTGTTTTTAATAGCTGAGTAGTAGTCTACTGTGTAAATGTACAACATTTTCTTTATCCATTCTTTGGTTGAGGGACATCTGGGTTGTTTCCAGTTTCTAGCTATTACAAATAAAGCCACTATGATGTTGTACAATTAATCATCTTTTGGGTATATGCCCAAGAGTGGTATAGCGGGGTCTTGAGATAGAACTATTCCCAGTTTTCTGAGAAAAGGCCAGATTGATTTCCAAAATGGTTGTACACGTTTGCACTCCCATCAGCAATGGAGGATTGTTCTCCTTCTCCACATCCGTGCCAACATGTTGTATCACTTAAGTTTTTGGTCTTAGAAATTCTAAGAGTGTAAGATAGAATCTCAGTCATTTTGAATTTGCATTTGTATTTGAATTTGAATTTGAATTTGCATTTCCCTGATGGCTCATGATGTTGAACATTTCTTTAAGTGTTTCTAGGCCATTTGACAGTCCTCTGTGGAAAATAGTTCATGTTCTGTTCAGCCATCGTGAGTCACCTTCCACAATGGAAAGCAAGCAAGAGAAACAAAAATAGGTTACAAAGGTTTGGGAGTCATTTAGTCTTCTCTGAACAATTTGAAAGGAGGTTTCTCATGTCTGCTACTAGTGCTTTTGTTAGATTATCTGTGATTACTTGGAGTGGTTTTAGAATACCAAGTGGTTCAAATTCATTATAAAAACTATGTATGTATTTTAATATCCTTTAATTTTCGAGATTATGAGACAACTTCATCATTTTCCATGTCACTTTGTTCTCCCCAAAAGATCCCATTTACTGTAACTTTCTATTTTTTTTAAGTTCAAGGCCTGTTTTTTTTCCATTAATTGTCCTTATTGTAAATATAGAGTACAAACATATATTCATAAATAAAATATGTTTAATGAATGTAATATTATATGCATGTAGTTATATTATGTGTTTTAGGTAAATATAAAATAATGTTTTTTGTAATGTGTATTTCAAGCATTCTTGGTCCTATTTATTCCTCTTTCCTGTCATTTTTTGGTTATAAACCTCCCTCCATTCTCTCCATTTACTCTTTCATATTGCCTGCATCTTGTTATTCCCCCACTTTAGATCTTTCCTTGCCCTTAGAGTACCTTTTTTGCTTTCGTGTTTTCTGTTTTGTGTTTGTTTGTTTGGTTGGTTGGCTGGCTGGTTGTGATTTCAGGTTATATATTCACATACGAATATTTGGAGGTAGAAACCACAAATGACAGCGGTCATTTCTTGTTTGTCTTTCTGAGTCTGGGTTAATTCAATAAAATATTTTCTACTTCCATTAATTTTACCTGAAAATTTCATTTTTCTTTATTAATGAACAGTATTTTACTGGACTTGCAGGTGATTTTAAGTAACCATGTGAGTGCTGGACACTGAAACAGGATCCATTGCAAAAACAAGTTCTCTAAGCCACTGGGTTATCTCTCCAGGCACAAGGCTGTATCTTAAATCTCTGAAGAAGGCTGTAGTTTATTTTATTTAAGGAGCAAGGTTTTGCTTTCAATTCCATATTATGTCCCAGAATATAGCACAGGACAGAAAAAGGCTCAAGTTTAAACTAGAGGTCTTGCATCTCCATAAATTATCACTTTCCAGATAAGGAGACTGATCCATCTTTCTTTTTTGGTTTAAAATATGGAACAATTTGAAAATTTTCCAGGACCACAACAGAAAGGAGGAAATAACTTTCTGAAGGAGATGCATTTGCCACACTAGGGGATCTGGAAGGAAGTAGTGATGAAGAGATGATTAAAATACATTGTATGAATGTAAAATAATTTCAAAGAATAAATAAAATAGAGCGAAAAAGTTTTTCCAAGAAAAATAAAATTATACAAAATTAAAAAAAATAACTATTGGAGACATTTATTATTTTCAGATATACGGCATTTGTACAAAATCTGGTCTTCTAGCTAGAGCAGGCACCGAAAATAAAATAAAATAAAAAACAAACAAACCTAATAATGGAAACTGGATTTGGAATATTAAACAGTGAGATTAATGAAAGATATACTATATTGGAGAAAGTGACATTAAAGAAGAGACTTGAAAAATTAGGTACTTTATAATTATAGAAAATAATTGTTAAAAAGATTTCTCCTTGGATGATTTCATTTTTTTTTCCTGGAAACAAAATATTTATTTTAATTTATATAAAGCACAAATGAAATGTTTATTCTTTTTTTCTTTCCAATTTTTTTATTCTTTTTTATTTTTAATTATACTTTATTTAATTTGTATCCCACCTCTAGTTCTCTCTCTCCTCCCCTCCCAATCCCTCCCTTCCTCCCCCTTCTCCACACACTTCCCTCCCCAAGTCCACTGGTAGGGGAGGGTTTCTTTTTCTTCCTTCTGATCCTAGTCTGCTAGGTCTCATGAGGAGTGGTTGCATTGTTTTCCTCTGTGGCCTGGTAAGGCTGCTCCCCACTCAGGGGGAGGTGATACAAATAGCATTGTTAATAGTGAGCTCGGTTAATATTTTAGTAAAGCATCCACCTCCTTGTCATTTTACAGATTATGCCTAGAATGAATGCATTTTAATTAAGTGCAGTTGCTGATTTGATTGAAATGCCAGCTGGTAGATTTTACTGTCATTGATCAGTAGGTAAAATGTGCTTTAGAAACTACTACTATGTTTATAATTGGAAATGGCACCAAAGCAACAATTTCTCAGAATAGTAATTCACATTTTATGCAAAAACACTTTTAAGTTAAAATACTAGTCACCAGGATAAAGTTTTTATTACCTCTACCAGATAGACAGCTCAATGATGAAGTTGTAAAATTGGAATATTAATATACTTTAAAGTGCTATGCAAATTATAGAAGAAATAACTACATAATTTGGAAATAACCACAGATGAGAACAATGATGTTTTTATATTGCTTCTTGAATTGATAGTGCTCTGTAACCAATTTCTAATTAGCAAAAAGGAAAAATAGGAACTGTCTTTCATGAAGAGAAATTCGCATAGCATATGACACTATCATCACATGTTCGGAATGGAGAATACTGTGTGTAGAATGCTGGTCCAAGAATCTTTAGACACTTTCAACATTCATGTGGAGAGTTTGTGAGGTCAAAAATCATTTCATAATAATACAAAAACTGTAATGGCTTGTTTTCACTATGTTGACATTTTACCAAAGTAACTAAAGCCTGTCTGGGAAAATTTTTGCCAGTGTACCATTATGATGAAAGCGGAATGAACTGAGCCAACACCTTGATTTTTTTTCTTTTTCTTTTTTTTAAGAAAGCCAGTTATGAAACCATACCCTTGATGGCCTTACCATTATAAATTTCTCATCCTCTAGTATTATATTAATTTATTGTTTATTTTTCAGAAGAAACAGTTTTGTTGCAACCATAGAGATCAATGGCTGTCACTGAGAAAAGCAGTTGTGCAGTGTGGTGGTTTAAATGACACAGCCCCATATAGGCTCAGACATTTTAATTTTTTAGGTCTCAGTTTGTACAGCTTTAGAAGATGTGACTTTCTGGAGGAAGTATATCACTAAGGTAGGATTTGAAATTGTATAGTCTTGTCTTCCACTATACTTTTTCATCTTTGTGTTTACTCACCATAAAAAAGTTGGAAATAGAAAAAAAAATATTTTGCCATGTATACTCTTTTGTAACTCTTGTTTCCGTTTGCCTGCCTTCTGTCCTTCCTCCTCACCTAATATTATCCTCTCCTGGTCTTCTTTCTAAATGTCATACTTTCCCCACACTTATATCTATTTACATAAGTACATGTATGCATTGTAGGTGAGGTCTGTATATGAGAGTGAACATACTGGTTAGTTTTTCTTCCTGTTGTTGTTTATTTGTTTTTACTTCCAGTGTATCCCTCCAAGAGATCATCCATCTTCCTGCAAATTTTGGAATTTCGTTTTTATTTAAAGTTGAATAGAATCCTATTTTGTGTATGTGACACATTCCCATTATCCTTTTGTAGGTATGCACCTATGTTGGTTCCGTTTCTTTGAAATTGCAAATTGAATTGCAGATTTGTGAGAAAGGGGGAACCCTAATTGAATTCTGGTTGAAGTACAGAATAATATAGCCATTCTGCAAATCAGTTTGGAAGTTACACAAAACAATTATGAATAAAATTATCACATGGTCCAGCCATTTCATTCCTGGAGATATATTTAAAGAACTTGACAGCGTATCTTGTAGATATTTTCACATCCATGTTTAATGCTATTTTTCTGTCTTTTTGAAATGCACATTATATCACTATAATCTACAGTTACAGAGAAGTTCAGTAACATTGGAATGTCTTACCCTTGGGCTATTGTAATTTATTACACTTTGCCATTCTCTATCTCTTTCATCCTCTTTAATTCTTTGTTTTGTATTAACTGCCACCTGACAAACAATGATATCAACCTCAATAATGCACATACATGTATTAAGCAACACTTCTATTATATTTTTGTGCCTTACTCATTCCACTTAGTATAAAAATTTATAGTCCCATCTATGTTGTCATGGCTAGCAGGGCTTTACTTTTCTACTCATATGATGAGATACACAGGATGTTTTCATGTCAGTTACTATGAACAATGCTATAATGAATATGGGAAGGCAGACGTCTCCTGAAAACCTGATTCCATTGCCATTGCCTCTGTATGTGAAGTTCATCACATGATAGTTCTAATTTGATTTCCTGGGGAACAAAAATCTCTTAATGTTTACTAAAATGTCTATAATGCTGGCTGTCATATTAAATGTCAATAACCCTATCACTTGAAACATGAAGGCAAGAGCAGTTATAATCCAAGGTCATTCTCATCTCTATAGTAAGTTTGAGGCCATCCTATGCTCCAAGAGGAACTAAGCCGAAAAAAAAAAAAAACAACATACGTTATAATTTATAATCTCACTAACTGTGAGATAGTTTTCTCTTTGAGATGTTGAGACTTGTTATCATTATCCTTTGAGGTGATTATCATTCTGGATGGGGTAAGCTGATATGTCAATATGTTTTATACTGACAACCATCTGATGATCAGTGATGTGGATGTTTTGTGCATGTGTGTGTGTGTTCGTGTTTGTGTGTGTGTGTAGTCTGTCCATTTGTAAATTTTCTTTTTAAAATGTATCTATTGAGTTCTATTGGGTTTTTTTAATTTTTAGTAATTATGTTACTGAAAGTTTAAGTTTCTTATACTTTCTCTACATCACCATGTTTTAGATATACTGGTATACGTTTAACATTGTTTTTCAAAAATACCATATCTGAACAATTTATGGATTATTAGATCAAATACTAATTAGGATACTAATTGCAATACTAATTGCATTGTTTTTAAAAAATATTATTGTTTAAAGAATAAACAATTATCTAATACCTTTCTTATAATTGATATTTTACAATTAACAGTTTATTATATGTTACTATTTGAACCAATGCGAAGAGTTTATTGTTCTAAAAAAAAAAAAGGAGTGAAAAATTTTATTACTATTCCTATCTATAAGAAACCCTCTGAACAATTTACAAGTAGAACATAGTCATAATCACAGAAACTTTAAGGTTAAATGTCCTTAATTTTCATCATATAGCTGAATAATTTCTTGATTTCTATAGATATTAATTTTGTCTCATACTAAATTTTTTTATATTCAAAATGTACTTGTAGGGAATTTTATTTCACTAAGCCAATATTTTGTGTATTAATATTTTATCCCGTTTAGTTGCTTACTCACACTCCACCCTGTTGATTTATAGTGAAATTTATACCCCATTGGTTGTTTATAATGGTCTGTTTCTACATTGAGTTATTCATAATTGTTTTTTTCCACAAATACTTTTGAAAAATACTTTTGTTCATACTCACGTTTTCTTTTTTAGACTAACAAAGAGGTAAGCATTTTAAATTTTCATAAAAAACATGCAGTTACTTTAAAGAAATTGGTTATATTTGAATTGAAACTGTAATGACATGGTATAACCCTGTCAGCTAAATGAAAGTTCAGACATTTAATGAATAAATACTTGTCCACTATTGTTTTCTAAATTTATTCTTTACTAAGTTTCATCTCTCTTTTCAGGATGTTAGTTTACTTAGAGGATTTCAATCATCAAAGCCCAGATGGCAGATAACTTAACACAACTTCTTAAACCTTATTTAAAAATACAGATAATTTCAAATGCTGTGAACTTTTCATTAATTTTCTTATTAGATTTTGTCCTTTTCATATCTTTTATAAATATAACTTATGCATCTGTCATAAACCTGACTATGTGCTTTTTTGTTTAGCATTCTGTTAGTGGCATTTTGTATGTGACATTTTATTTTAGCGATATTTTGTTCATCACCTAATGAATAGAGTTTTACTTTGATGAATTCCAAAATACTATATAAAGTATATTCATATTATTAGTTTGTTTTCAAAACTATCTATGTTCTGCAAACATTTCTAATTTAGGACCACGATCCCTAAGTGTAGGGTAATATAATAAGAAAATTTTGTTTTACTTAGTTAATTTTTTTTTTTTTTTGGTGTAGTAGTAATCTGAAAAGTTCATTTTTAGTGTTGTTTATTTGGAGGCACTGTGTACTATAGTATGTTTATTATTATTATTATTAATTACACTTTATTTATTTTGTATCCTCCCATAAGCCCCTCCCTCCTCCCCTCCCGATCCCACCCTTCCTCCTCAAGTCCACTGATACGGGAGGTCTTCCTCTCCTTCTTTCTGATCTTAGACAATCAGTTTTCATCAGAAGTGGCTGCATTGTCATCTTCTGTGGCCTGGTATGTTTTAAAGAGAAGTCTCATAACTATAAGACGTGGCAGACATCATGTTAGATTTTTTCTAACAGACATTAAGTGACAAACATAATGCCAGACATTGAGTCACTGCCTAGTATCCATCCTGCATGCCAGCTAGGAGCACTATATAAAAACAGGTTATTCTTCTGCTATAGATTTTAGGAAAGATCTGCCAAGACAATCTGCCTGTACATCAGATGATATTCATAGCCATCTTGGATCTTACCCTAACCAAGAAGAAACAGCAACCTTTCAGCTACCAGCATCCTGACTTGCCAATCTCCCCTTCATTAACATCCACATGCATAGCTCTTTCTGAACTATCCATGACTTTGCATCACCATTTCTACAACAAATCAAACTCTTTTCACTATGTATTTTACAGTCCCTCATTTTAAAAACAAATTAGATTATCCTATGTACCTGTAATTATTTAAAGTTTTTGCCACTGTATTTTGACTGATTTCCGGATGTCTTAACATGGTTTAGGAAATTCTGTGGCTGAGCCCTGTGGAAATATTAACTACCTCCTTTCATTACTGAAGATTCATAGTTAATCTTTAAAATCAAGACATCTCTTTGTGTTTGATATTTGGCAAATATTTTGACTATTATTGACTTTTATCTATATTTAGGAATCAAATTCCCAATTTGCATTAATTAACATGCAGAAACATTTGTGTGATGGACTACTTGTATCATTCAATTTAGGAAGACTAGTTTTAGTATTGAACCAATTTTCTGTTAAAAAGAACATTTTCCACAACCTCTGTGAATAACATATATTTTTTTATAATTATAGTTTATACTCTTCTGGAAGAATATTGAACATTGGTTACTCTTCTTTATTCTTGTATGATTGTCCTATAGAGTGGTATTTAAATGGCATTCTTCTACTTATTCAAAACTTTTCTTTTTATTTATTTCAACACTGAAATTAGTGTGTTTAAATGACTAGACCTGGTTCTAGTTTGTTCTGCTGTAATATTCATTATTCTTTCTGCATGCCTTTAAATTATTTTCCAGGTCTCCACATTGAAAACACACAAGCCATCTTCATAAACTGATTTTTCAAACTTTACAAGCATTCGCCTTTTACTGTTATTATCACCCTTACCATTTGTAACCCTCTGTATTAATGATGCATGGCACCACAAGTGAAAACAATCAGATCTTAATTAAAAGTGGTGTTATTTGGAGAAACAGTCTCATAAAAGACCCCTGTGCCCAGATATATTTGGTCCTTGTGGAACTCCTGTCCTTTCTGGGTCATATTAACTCCCCCCCCCATTTTATTGGTTTGTTTTTGTTTTTGATTCCCTGCATTCTGCCAGAGATTTGGTTCTGAATCTTAATATCTGCTTTGATACACTGCTAGGTAGAGTCTTTCAGAGGCCCCCTGTGGTAGGCTCATGTCCTGTTTCTCCAAACAAGGACCAGGTATGGATGCAACCTAGAGACCCTGCTTAGATGTAGCCCTTGGTAGCTCAGTGTCCAAGGGGGTACCCTAATAAGGGGAACAGGGACTGTTTCTGACATGAACTCGATGGTGAGCTCTTTGACCCCCTTGGAGGAACAGCCTTGCTAGGCCACAGAGGAGGACTTTGCAGCCAGTCTTGAAGACACCTGATAAAGCAGTATCAGATGTAAGGGGAGCAGGTTCTCCCTTATTGGTGGACTTGAAAAGGGGCAGGGAGGAGATGAAGGTGGGAGGGTGTGATTGGGAAGGAAAGAGGGAGTGGGATACAGCAGGGATACAAAGTTAACAAACTGTAACTAATATTAAAAAAATAAAAATTAAAAAAAATTATCCTATAAAAAAGTGGTGTTATTAGTGGCCTCCAATGTCCTTTTCTTTCACCTGATGACCACAAAATATACTGCAGTCATTTGTAGGTACATCATCACATGATGTAACTGTTTTCTTGTGTTGAAATTTTCATACTCATTTTTAAAATCTTTTGCAACAGGTATGTACAGTTATTTTATGTAATCATAAATCAATCAGTACAAAGAGAAACTAACAGTATTTCTTTTACAATTATTATTAAATATTTCATTCAGAGATTTTTAACATCATTAATATAGACAAAGTTATTTTCAGATTACCTGTCTTAAGCACTGTGTATTTTTTCCTGGAATTCTCAATGCCTTTTAATATCTAATTTACTTTACACAGCACTTTCTTAATAATGCAGTGTCTATTTTACTAAGTAAAGATTATTAGAAATGATTTTAGGAAACATAATAATGATAGAAATCTGAAATTTGTAGTATGACCAATGAAATTGTGACATGAGTAATCAATAGTATATGGTGACTCATAAAACACATGTTCTTAGAATTATGTGCCTTCAGTATTTGAGATTAAGAAAACGAGGTATTTTCAGTAAATTATATCACTAAATGAAAACACATCTAAGATATGTTTTTGGTTTCCCGGAAGATACTAAAGATAAAAAAATAGTATTCATATTTTAAAATTTTTGTTTCAAATTCCATTAAGAAACAAACTTACATCTGTGCACTAAAAATTTTCCTGTTAAAAATCAGAGGCAAGATTTTCTTAGAAGAAATAATTAAAATACAGTTTTATATTTCGGTTTGTCTAAGATGTACTGAAGTGAGAATCTACAATATTGTTCTGAAGACATTTGGGTGATGTAAGGTGAATAACATAGCAAACAACAACAAATCCTCTAAGACTTCCTCCATATCAGAGTATGGCACTCAAGATGTTGAACTATGTGAGAAGGTTATTTCTTTATCTATTTTAAGCACTGTTTATTTTTCTAGTATTCTGTTGATGTCAAGAGACATCAACAGAACATTGTATAACAACATACAGTAAGGCACAAACCCTCATATCAATGATGAATGAAGCAACCCAGTAGAAGGAAAAGGGTCCCTAGAGCAGGCAAATGAGTCAAATATATACATTATTCTCACTGTACTAAAATATACAGCCCTAGAGAAGTTAAACAATAAGGAAAACCCTAGGAAAGATGCTCAATTCAGAAGGACAAACACGATAGAGATTGGAAGCGGGAGAAGACAGGGAAATGGACAAGAGCCTACCACAGAAAGACTATTGATCTTAGTATTGAAGTAGAGGCTGATACTCATAGCCAAACTTTGGGCAGCGTGCAAGTAATCTTATGAAAGAAGGAGGAGAAGGAGACAAACAGAGCCAAAAATACTGAGCTCTGGGGGACCCACAGAGACTGATAACCCAACCAAGACAATGCACGAAGAGGACATAAAACCCCTGCTTAGATATAGCCCATAGACTCAGTCTCCAAATGGGGTCCCTAATAAGGTGTGCAGAAAATTTCTCTGGCATGAACTTAGTGACAGGCTTTCTATCACCTCCCCCTAGGGGGTGCAGACTTGCCAGGCCACAGAGGAAGACAATGCAACCAATCCTGATGAGAGTTGATATGCTAGGGTCAGATAGAAGGAGAGGAAGACCTCACTTATCAGTGGACTAGGGGAGAGGTATGGGGGAGAAGACAGAGAGAGAGTGGGATTGGGGATAGATGAGGAAGGGGAACACAGCTGGGATATAAATTGAGTAAGTTGTAATAAATGATAACAATGAAAAAAATGAAAAAAGAAATCCCACAAAAACGTCAAGCAAAACAACCATGGCATTTTTGCAGAGAGCCTAGTTCAGTCACATGCATGCTCTGTGACTGCTGCTTAATTCTCTGTGAGCCCCTATGAGCCCTGTTTTATTGATTCTGTGAACCTTGTTCTCCAGGCTTCCCAGTTTCCTGTGACTCCTCTAATCTTTCTTTCCCATATTCCTTGGTTCCCTGAGCTCCATCTAATATCTAACTGCATCTGCCCCCATTAGCTGTTAAAGGAAGCCTCTGTGATGACAATTGGCACAAACCAATTAAGTACAACATATTATCATTAGGAATGATAAGAATCATTTCATTGACTCTTTGTAGACTATTTATATATTTCTTTGTCCATTTATTTATTTATTTATTTATTTATTTATTTATTTATTTATTTATTTTCATTCTGTCTAGTTCTACCACATATCTTTGAGCTATTCAGCTTCTGATTCCTGGCCATTCAGGCCATCCATGGGCTTCTTCTTCTGGTTTGGGCCTGGAGTTAGACCATCATCGGTTGATCACTCACTTAATCTATGAACCATCAATGCTCTAGGACATCTTTCAGGCAGGAAAGGCTGCAGATTGAGGGTTCTGTGGCTGGGCTGGTGTATGTGCTACAGAAGATGTCTAGTTCAGGCTTCTGATTTTTCATTTCTAGGAATCTTCCTTAATGTCATCCTCAAAGGTTCCAAGAAGTTTCCACTGCACTATGTTTCCATATTGTGCCATAAATTCATGCTTTTTCCAGTCATCTCTCCCCATACTCTCTTCTCTCTTCCTTTCCTCCCTCACTTTTCTAATCCTACACCCACCTGTCTTCAGTCCACCCATAAAATCTATTCTATTTTCTCTCCCCATGGAAATCCATGTGTCCCTGCTAGAGCCTTCCTTTTAACTTAGCTTCTCTGGGTCTGTGAATTGTAGTGTGATTATTCTTTACTTACTATATAATATTCAGTTTTAAGTAAATGTGTAACATGTTTATGTTCCAGGGACTGGATTTCCTCACTCAGGATGATACTTTTTTTTTTTCTAGTTCCATTCATTTCCTGCATATTTCCTGATGTCATTCCTTTTTCTAACAGCTGAATAATACTCCGTTATATAAATACACATTTTCTTTATCCATTCTTTAGTTAAGGTATATCTAAGTTGTTTCCAGTTTCTGGCTATTATTGATAAAGCCTCAAGGAACATAGATGAGCAAATGTCCTTTTGGTAGATAAGACTGTCTTGGGAACATGCCCCAAAGTCATATAGGTGGTTCTTGTGAAGATCATTTCACCAATACTCCTCAAATTATTCCACAGAACACTTTTAGAAAAAAAAATACATTTAAAAAAATTACTTCACAAAATAGAAGGAACATTGTCAAAATTATTTTATGAGGCCACAGTCACAGTGATACACAACTACACAAATATTCAACAAAAAAGAGAATTACAAACAAATAATTTTCCTTATGAACATAGATGAAAAATTCGCAATAAAATAATAGCAGGCCAAATCAAATAACACATTAAAATATACAGCATGGTTAAGTAGATAGACATCAGCCCAGAGATGCATCGATGGCTGAACATAAAAGAATCAGTCAATAGTCTACCATATAAATAATCTGAAAGAAAAAAAATAGCATATGCTGAATTAGGTGCTGAAAAAGCCTTTGACAAAAATTCAACACATCATCATGATAAAGTCTTGAATATACTGTCTACTTTTTAAGATTGAATTTTGTCTGTTTAATTTAACTATGAAGAAAGAGTCTTCTTTGATAACAAGAGCAATATCAAAAGAGTTGTGCAGCCTTCTATGATGGTACAAGTTAAATGTGTGTTCCCTCATATAAACATACAACATAGAATAAACCCACTAAAATCTGTACATCTAAACAAACTAAGCAAAAGAGAGGACTCTAAATAAAATGTTCAATCCCCATCCTGAAAGGCAAAGAGGATGGACATCAGAAGAAAAAGAAAATAGGAAACAACCTCAGAACCTGCTACAGAGGGCCTCTGAAAGCCAGAAGAAAACAGGAAACAACCTTGAAACCTGCCACAGAGGGCCTCTGAAAGCCTCTGCAGTATAGACTGTCAAAGCACATGCTGAGCCTGATGGCCAACTGATGGGCAGAGTGAATGGAATTTTATGTAAGAAGTGGGAAATAGTAAGAGCTGGAGGGGACTGGAACTCCACAAGGAGAGCAACAGAACAAGATAATTTGAACACAGGGAACTTCCCAGAAAATCATACTCCAACCAAGGGCTATTCTTGGAGATGACCTGGAACCCCTGCACAGGTGTAGCCCATGGCAGTTCAGTGTCCAAGTGGGTTACATAGTAATGGGAAGAGGGACTGCCTCTGACATAATCTGATTGGCCTGCTCATTGATCACCTCCCCCTGAGGGGGGAGCAGCCTTACCAGGCCATAGTAGAGGACAATGCAGCCACTTTTGATGAGAACTGATAGACTAAGATCAGAAAGGAGAGGAGAACCTCCCCTTTCAGTGGACTTGGGGAGTGGCATGCATGCAGAAAGGGGAGGGAGGGTGGGATTGGGAGGGGAGGAGGGAGGAGCTTATGGGGGATACAAAATGAATAAAGTGTAATTAATAAAAAGAATGTGTGTTCCCTTTGGGCACAAGTCTCTTTATTAGCCAGCAGTGAGAATGTTTGTTTTTTTTCTATTTATTATTACTATTGTTATTAATTACAGTTTATTCAAATTGTATCTTGGGTGTGGCCTCCTCCATCTCTTCCCACCCTTCCTCTCTCTTCCACCACTTTCCCCCTCTCCTAGTCCCCTGATAAAGGAGGTCCTTCTTTTTAAACAGTACATAAATGTTGTGGAAGTATTTATTTGTTTTAATGGCAAGTGTGGGCTATGGGGCTGCTTCAGACTGTCTAGAGCAGTTAACTATGATGTATCCATGCTCTGACAAGAGTGTGATTTTGCCAGCTGAAGATAATTTACATTTGGAAAATTGATGCCCTTAATCAGCAGGAAGTAGTATAATAATAACATTCCCCTTGCACAGTAACCTTATTTCTCTTCTACCTAGTGTTGAGGGGTTGAAAGGGATAGGGGAATTGAAAAATAATATCAAATTAAAAAAAAAAGTATCTGGTGCATTAAAGTACCTGGCATTGGAAGTTCACAATGGAAAGTTAAAACCTTATGTGACTGGCATACCCATAAATTTATAGGGATTGTATCTTTTAAAACAGTAGGGTACTCATACTAATACTCTTGCAATCCCAGATATAGCCATGAATATTGTGGGAAAATGTTCCTAAAGAAGTTATTGATATATGTCATTAAAATAAAAAAAAATCTTCATGCTGTGCCAATTCTCTAAACACAGGACATCCCAGAAACAGAAACCTCAAATTTGTAAGGGAGGACACTGATGACATACCAATGGCCCTACCCCTGAAATTGTTGAATTGGAAGCCAGTATGGGTAGAATAGTGGCCCCTAACTAAGACAAAAGTGAAGACATTGAAACAGCTGCTATAAGAGCAGCTGAAGTCTTAACATAAAAGAGAATCTACCAGCCCATGGAATTCCCCTGTGCTTATTATAAAAAAAGAAAGCAGGAAAATGAAGGATATTAACAAATTTAAGCACAGTCAATAGAGTAATTCAACAATGGGTCTGCTACAGCCTGGAATTCCTTTACATTCATTATTACCTAAGGCAAGGCCTAGTGCAATAATTGACTTCTTAAAACATTGCTTGTTCACAATCTCCTTGCATGAGCAATTTAGGGAAAGGTTTGCTTCCGCAGCAGTTACTTAAAATAATTGTGGATCAATAAAAATATATCATTGGTAAGTTATTCCACAGGGAATTTTAAATAGTCCAAATTTATGTCAATATTTTGTTCAAAAACCACTAGAAATAATCCACAAGCAATTTTCTCATTCTATGATTTATTATTACATGGATGACATTTTGTTGAGTGATTCTGATACAGATACTTTAGAGAAACATTTAAGGAAACATAAAAGATTCTTCCATACTGGGGGTTACAGATATCTCCTGGAAAAATAGAAGAGATGGTACTATTTTTTCTTTTAACTTTTTCTTTTATTTTCTATCTATCTATCTATCTATCTATCTATCTATCTATCTATCTATCT
>NW_026585504.1:34383835-34443729 GCF_907164565.1 Psammomys obesus
TCTATCTATCTATCTATCTATCTATCTATCTATCTATCTATCTATCTATCTGATTTTCTATCTATCTATTACAGCTTATTCCCTTTGTATCCCAGCTGTAGCCCCTCTCTAGTCCCCTCCCAAATTACCATCTCTTCCTCATCTCCACCCATGCCCCTCTCCATGTCCAATGGTAAGGGAGGACCTCCTCTCCATCCACCTTAGCCTAGCCTATTAGGTCTCATCAGGACTGGCTGCATTGCCTTCCTCTGTGGCCTGGTAAGGTTGCTCTCCCATCAGGGGGAAGTGATCAAAGAGCCAGCCACTAAGTTCATGTCAGAGACAGTTCCTGTTACACTTACTAGGCAACCCACTTGCATACTAAGCTATCACGGGCTGCATTTGTGCAGGTGTAGTAGGTTATCACCATACATGACCTTAGTTGGAGTATAAGTCTCAGACAAGACCCCTGGACCCAGATTTTTTGTTTCCATTGCTCTCCTTGTGGAGCTCCTTCCCTTCCAGTTCTTTCTATCTCCCCCTTCTTTCATAAGATTCTCTGCACTCTGCCCAAACCTTTGTTATGAGCCTCAGCATCTGCTTTGATAGCCAGCGGGGTAGAGTCTTTTAGAGGCCCTCTGTGGTAGGGTCCTCTCCTGTTCCCTCTTTTCTCCCTCTCAAGATGTCCTCCAGTTTGTCTTTCTGAATGAGGATTATCTTACCCCAGGCCCTCCTTCTTGCTTAGCTTATTTAAGTGTACAGATTTTAGTATGTTTATCCTATATTATATGCCTAATATCCACTTATAAGTGAGTCTATACCATGTTTGTCTTTCTGCTCCTGGGATACCTCACTCAGGATGATCTTCTATAGATACTGCCATTTGCCTGCAAATTTCATGATTTCCTTGTTTTTTATTGCTGAGTACCACAATTTCTGTATCCACTCCTCAGTTGAAGGGCATCTGGGTTCTTTCCAGATTCTGGCTATTATGAATAAAACTGCTACAAACATGGTTGAACAAATGTCCTTGTTGTATACTTGAGCATATTTTGAATAGATGCTTAGGAGTGGTATAGCTGCATCTTGAGGAAGCACTCTTCCTAGTTGTCTGAGAAAGTACCAGATTGATTTCCAAAGTGGTTGTACAATTTTTCATTCCCACCACCAATGGAGGAGGGTTTCCCTTTCTCCAAACCCTCTCCAGCATGAATTGTCGCTTGAGTTTTTGATCTTAGCCATTCTGATGGGTGAAAGGTGAAATATCAGAGTTGTTTTGATTTGCATTTGCCTGATAGCTAAGGATGTGGAGCATTTCTTTAAGTGTTTTTCTGTCTTTAAATATTCTTCTATAGAGAATTCTCTATTTAGCTTTGTACCCCATTTTTAAATTGGATTATTTGATTTGTTGCTGTTTGAATTCTTGAATTCTTCCTACATATTCTGGATATTAGCACTCTTTCAGATACAGGGTTGTTGATGATCCTTTCCCAATCTGTAGGCTGTTGTTTTGTTCTGATGATAGTGTCCTTTGGTTTACAGAAGCTTTTCAGTTTCATGAGGTCCCATTTATTGATTGTTGCACTTAGAGCCTATGCGGTCGCTGTTTGGTTCCGTCTGGCTTCAGACTGGTTGGCCTTTTTTAAATTTTTTTTTTATTAATTACAGTTTATTCATTTTGTATCCCCCCATAAGCTCCTCCTTCCTCCCCTCCGGATCCCACCCTCCCTCCCCTTTCTGCATGCATGCCCCTCCCCAAGTCCACTGATAGGGGAGGTTCTCCTCTCCTTTCTGATCTTAGTCTATCAGTTCTCTTCAAAAGTGGCCTTTTTTCTCAGTCTCCAGAGCATCAGGATTATGGAAGAATGTGCCACCTTGTCTGGCTGGTTTACATTCATAATTGCTTTATTTGCTCTGAAACATGTTCACAGAAATAGATGGGTTCTAATTTGGGAATTATGTAAAAGAATGACAAAAAAGCAGTTTACTTTTAAGAGCAGCTCTTTCTGGTCATATTTTTTAAGTCATAGAGTTTTGATGATATATTGAATACTTGTAGTGAATAATATTATTTTATTGCTAAAGTCTTTATTTTATGTTGTATAAAATTTTAAATAATGAGTAAAGGTGTTTTTAGAAGGAATTGTTGATTTTTTTATGTACTTTTTTGGTCCAGCTAAGGGATGTCCTGATATTAGGTCAAATTTTTGAAATATATTCCAGTTTTTCAGAACAATATTAATATAAAAAGTTAGAGTATATTGCTCTTTGTATCATTGGTGGATACCCCCTGTTCACAGAAGGGAAGAAAAGAACAAAAATATTTCTCCTAGAAGATAATTGATTTCTGATTATATTTATTTAAAATATAGTTCTTCCCTTTGCCCATAAATGGACAGAAAAACCCTCCTGTCAATTTGAGCCTTCTAGCTTTCAGAGAGAACAGACTATTGGGTGTCTTTGGTCTCATTGTAATGACTCTCTGGACATTTACCTAACAAAATTCAAAACCTTGGAAATCTCATTATTCATTAATCATCCAAAACAAATCACATTATATATTGTGTATATAATTGTATATATTGAGATATAAAGAAACATAAACACATGCATATAAAAAAATACAATTGCGCTGGTAAACCGATATTTAAAAAGTGGCTACATAAAAATTTAAATTTTCTGTTTATGTACCAAAACTTTTTATAGCATTTGCCTAATATATATGTCTTCTCTAGAAGAAAATAGGCTTATCTATCTGATTTTTGTATGTTTTATTGAAAGAGGAAAGGAAAAGTTTGCAAGAGGATGTGAAACTAGGAGTGAAAAAGCAATGAAAAGAAAGAGAAAAGGAAGGTAGAAAGAGGAAAGAAGAAGAAAAAATAAAAATGACATGTATTTTGTATGTGATTTCAGCCAATTTCAGGACAAAAGATAGAAAAATACAATATTGTTTACAGGAAGGACATAGTAGTCTTGACTCAACTTGGCCAGGAAAACAAACATTTTATTGGGTGGTTGTGCTGACAATCAAGACAGGCTAAGGCAGGTCTGCACTGTTTGATTATACCATACCAAACCCAAATTTTACAAATTCAGTATCTCAGAGGAGTTCCTTTTCTGATTTGTTTTGTTTCTTTTTCAGTCTCTTTTCGAGGATTGGGGGGCATGGTAACAGCTGCTGCGGAGATGTCCCTTGCTTGCCAGTTTTCTGGGATTGCTGGCCCTGTAAATGATGGTTGATTATCCTGTTGGCACGATTTTATGATTCTAACATCTCTGCCATATGGTCGTGTTTTCCCATTGGAAAATCACACTAGTTTGTAAACTTTTTTCTTCAAGAACAGATATCATGGCTCCTGATTCTTTGATCACACATTTGGGGCTAAGGTTAGTGTTCCCAAGAGCAAAAGTTTGCTTAGCAAAATGGGAACTTTGGTTCTTCTTGTACTTTGTCAGGGTAGTGCATATAGTGCCTGTTTATGTCTTTGTTCTTTCAATACCACAAAGTTAGCTTACAATGATGAAAAATTACACCTCTTGGTTTGGGGAGGTTGGATATATCGATTACCTCTGACTATCCTAGAGTTAGGCTATTTCTTTCACTGTTCTGTCCTCCATCTCCCTTTGTCTTCATCTTTGTTGCTCCCTCTGTCTGATCTCTGTCCTGCTCTTTTTCTCTCTGTATCTCTGAAATAATGTGCATTTGCAAAATTTCTTTCTTACATTTTTAAAATGTCAAATTGTCATTGTGAGGTAAATTCACATTTAATTGATCTCTAAGAAGATACAATATTAATTCATGTTTATACTCTAGCGTGCTTCTTAACATACAATAAAAGGTTACTTTTTAGAAAATACTTTTTCTAGTCCTTTTTTTTTTAAATAGTCAAAAAATAGCCCTTCTGGCTTAATTGTTACTTTCCATCACAAAACTTAATTCTGAAATATAGAAAATAATCAACTTTATAACTGAAGAAGTCGTATACATGGTTTTGAGTAAGTGAAAGGTGTTAACAAAATATAGAGAAACTGATCTAGAGGGAGGGCTCTGACTAGAAGGCTCAATCCGCATCCCGAAGGGCAAAGAAGATGGACATCAGAAGAAGAAGAAGGCAGGAAACAGCCTAGGGGCCTGCCGGGAAGGGCCTCCGGGGAGCTCTGTCCTGCGGACTGTCAGGAGACAGACGCTGAGACTTATGGCTGATGGTAGGGCAGAGTGCATGGAATCTTATCTAAGAAGTGGGAAATAGTAGGATCTGGAGAGGATGGGAACCCCACAAGGAGAGCAACAGAACCAGAAAATTTGAACACAGGGGTCTTCCCAGAGACTCATACCCTAACCAAGTACCAGGCATGGAGATGGCCTAGGGCCCATGCGCATATGTAGCCCATGGCAGTTTAGTGTCCAAGTGGGTTCCATAGTAATGGGAAGAGGGACTACTTCTGGCATAGTCTGGTTGGCCTGCTCTTTGATCACCTCTCCCTGAGGGGAGCGCAGCCTTACCAGGCCACAGAGGATGACAATGCTGCCACTCCTGATGTGATCTGGTGGACTGGGATCTGAGGGAAGGGGAGGAGCACCTTCCCTATTGGTGGACTTGAGGGGCATGTGTGAGGGGGGGATGGAGGGTGGGACTGGGGGGGGGGGGGAGGGTGGGACTTGGAGGTGAGGAGGGAGAGGCTTATGGGGGGATGCAGGGTGGATAAAGTGTAATTAATAAAAATATATAAAGGAGAAAAAAAAGAAAGGTGTTAACAAAAAAACCTATTGCATTGTTCCAATTCTATTTCTTCCTCTTCCTCTTCTCTCACCCCCACATCAATTTATGTTAATCCTTGTGCTTGCTTTTGCCGATCTAGAATAGACGCCTCCTATGTTTCCTACGTCTTTGGGTTTATTTATCCATACAGTGTTTCCCCATTTCATCAAATTTCTTATAACAGGGGCAGCCTTACCAAGCCACAAAGAAAGATTATGTAGACAGTCCTGATGAGAACTGATAGTCTAGGGTGAGTTGGAAAGGGAGGAGGACCTTCCCCATTAGTGGACTAGGGAAAGAGTATGGGAGGAGAAGACAAAAGGAGGGTGGGATTGGGAGGGGATGGGAAATGGCGCTATAGCTGGGAAAAAACTGAATAAATTTAAAAGTAATATTAATGCAATTCACCATATAAACAAACTGAAGGAGAAAAAAAAAACACATGATCATGTCCTTAGATGCCAAAAATGCATTTGTCAAATTCTAACACCCATTTATGTTTCAAGTCTTGGAGAGATCAGGGATACAGGGCATATACCTAAACATAATAAAGGGAATATACAGCAAACCTATAGCCAACATCAAACTAAATGGAGAGAAACTTAAATCAATCCCACTGAAATCTGGGATGAGGCAAGGCTGCACAATCTCTCCATATCTCTTCAACATCATACTTGAAGTCCTAGCTAAAGCAATAAGACAACTCAAAGAGATCAAGGGGATACAAATCAGAATGGAAGAGGTCAAAGTGTCACTATTCACAGATGATATGATAGGATACATGAGTGACACCAAATGTTCAACCAGAGAACTCTTTCAGCTGATAAACACCTTCAGCAAAGTGGCTGGATACAATATCAACTAAAAAAAAAAAAAAAATCAAAAGCCCTCCTGTATACCAAAGACAAAAAAGGCCTAGAAAGAAATCAGGGGGAAAAAAACACCCTTCACAATAACCACTAATAACATAAAGTATCTTGGCATAACTTTAACCAAGCAAGTGAAAGACCTGTTTGAAAAAAAAGAAAAAAAAACAAAAAACAAAAAAAAAAAAAAAACCTTCAAGTCTCTGAAGAAATAAATTGAAGAAGATGAAGATGTCAGAAGATGGAAAGATCTCCCTTGCTCATGGATTGGTAGGATTAACATAGGGAAAATGAACATCCTGCAAAAAGCTTTCTACAGATCCAATGCAATCCCCATCAACATATGAACACAATTCTTTACAGACCTTCCCTTCATATGGGAAACACAAAATCCAGAATTTCCAAAATGAACCTGTACAAAAACAGATCATCTGGAGGTATCTCCATCCCTAATCTCAAGCTGTACTATAGAGAAATATTAATAAAAAATGCATGGTATTGGCATAGAAACAGAAAGAAGGATCGAAGTACCAGATAGCATACACAAAAGTAAACCCACACACCTATGAATACTTGATTTTTGACAAAGAAGCCAAAAGCGTTCAATGGAAAAAAAGACAGCATCTTCAACAAATGGTGCTGGTACAACTGGATATCTTCATGCATTAAAATGAAAATAGATCCATATTTATCACCCTGCACAAAGACTGGATCTTGAGGAAGTGCTATTCCTATTTGTCTGAGAAAGTGTCAAATTGAGTTTCAGAGTGGTTGTACAAGTTTACAAGTTACTTTAAACAGGAATACCCTCCAAGGCTGGTACATGAATTTTTGCTGTAATTAGACAACCTTGTAATGAAAGCTTCCCAAACTTGAGCTCTGTGGCTGCTCGAGAGATGATTCTCTTCCTGGGCAAACTTAGAAACTTTTAGACCCGTGCTTCTCAACATGTGGTTTGTGCCCCTTTGACAGCTCCCATATAAGATATGCTGCATATCAGATATTTGCATTGAAATTCATAACAGCAGCAAAATTACAGTTATAAAGCAGCAATAAAATGATGTTATGGTTAAGGTCACCACAACATTAGGAACTGTATTAAAGTGTCACAGCATTAAAAAGTTTGAAAACCACTCCTTTTTCTCAAGCTATACTATAGAGCAACAATACTAAAAACTGTATGGCACTGGCATAGAAACAGACAGGTGGATCAATGGAATCAAATAGAAGACCCTGACATAAATCCACACACTTATGGACACCTGATTTATGACAAAGATGCCAAAACCATTCAATGTTAAAAAAGATAGCATCTTCAACAAATGGTGCTGATCTAAATGGATGTCTACATGTAGAAAACTGCAAATAGATACATACTTATCATCTTGCACAAAACTAAAGTCCAAGTGAATCAAACACCTCAACATAAAACCAGACACATTAAATTGATTAGAAGAAAAAGTGGGGAATACCCTAGACCTCATTGGTACAGGAGAAAACTTCCTGAACAGAACACCAACAGTACAGGCTCTAAGAACAACAATCAATAAATGGAACCTTATGTTCATCTTTTTAAGTAGGACTGTGTATTTAAATCAGGTTTTCATGCTTCTATGAATAGAGCTCTTGCTCAAGGAGACATCTTTTCAGTCCTAATCATGTTTCCTTAAACCTTATCTTAAAACAACATCACTATACCAAAATACATGTTACTAATGCGAAAGTGGTTACGACTTTGTATGCAACCTTACATAGTATTTCCCTTTTATTACTCAAGTCTGGTTAACAAAATACCATCAATTTATAACATCTACCTCAAGTTTCTCAGACTTCAGAAAATTGAGATAAATGAGTTTCATTCTCTGTCTTTTGAGGTGAGTGGGTGGACATTTATAATATTGTTCTTCCTTTCAGACACAATTCATTATAGAGACATGCCCAAGTTAAACGCACACACAAAATAAAATGCTTTTCAGATACTTTCTGTAACAGCTTTTCCTAGGCTTGCATTGCAAGTCAAAGTAATGATATTAATTTTCTCTTTCAGACTTGAATGTGCAGAATTTTTATTTGTCAATTTCTTTCTTTGTTCTCTCTTTCTTCTTTCTTTTTTCTCCTTCCTTCTTTCCTTCCTTCCTTCCTTCCTTCCTTCCTTCCTTCCTTCCTTCCTTCCTTCCTTCCTTCCTCTCTCTCTTTCTCTCTCACCCTCTCTCTCTCTCTTTCTCTCTCTCTCTCTTTCTTTCTTTCCTTTCTTGTTTCCATTTACTTTACATCCTGGTTGTAGCCCTATCCCTTCTTCCTTCCCAATCTTTCCTCCCTCCCTTCCTCCTACTCTCCTCCTCCCTTCCCTTCCCCTATTCCTCAGAAAAGTGTAACTCCACCTTCCCTTCCACCCCAGATCAGATCCTCTCTCCCTGTGGTCTGGCAAGGCAGTCCAGCCACAGTTAAGTAATCAAAATCCTGGCAAGAATGTTCCTGTCAGATGTGTCTGGTTCCCTTACTTAAGGTCCCACATGAAGCCTCAGCTGCCCATTGGTTACATCTTTCTAGGGTGTCTAGGTCCAGTCCATGCATGGTCCTTGGTTGTTGTTTCAGCCTCAGCAAGCCACTCAAATTTTAAGTTTTTTTTTAACTTTTAATTGATTCTTTGTGAATCCATTACCCATCCCAATCACAGTCATCTCCCTTTTGCTTCTTATCCACCCTCAACCTTGAAACCTCCCCTCCCTGAAGAAAACAAAGAACAAATTTAAAAGATTTCTTCGCAGAATATGCAATATGTCACACAGTACACTTAGTTGCACATGATCATCTTAAAGAGTCACTGGTCTGGTTCAAGACCTCTGGCATCTGCTACACTTTCAGTACTGCATCCTCATTGGGACTTCTCTCAGCTATCCTGAGTCATAGAAATCCTGCAGCTTTGGAACCACAGGACAGTTCCCTTTACACAATGCAGGACTGGCTGCATTGTCCTCCTTTGTGGACTGGCAAGGCTGTTCCACTCTCAGGGGGGAAGTGATCAAAGAGTAAGCCACTGAGTTGCTTTATTTGGTTTTAGATTGTTCCTTTTTTCTGATCATGGTTAAGTATCTCATACATGGCCTGTCATCAGCCACACATGAGGCACCATCACTTTTCTTTCCACTATCCCAAAGCATCGCTTTTGTGCACTTTAATGAGTAAAATTGTACTAGCAAGGAAAACCTTCTGAACCTCCTAGACTTCCTAAGTCTGGATAACACAGAGTTTTAATTAGTAGTTTATAGATGGGGTTAGATGTCAGGAGGGGCCAACTCAGAGCACTGGATCAAAGCTTGGTTGCAAGCTTAGCTGGTCAGCCCACCAGCTGCATCCATCCATGCCACCAAGGCCTGCTTTATTGTGCAGCCCAGGTAAAGGGCTGTGTCACCTCCCCTGCTCTCACGCCCTTGGGGCCAGCTCACTCACCTGGATCAGGTATTTTATTATTAACTTTTGTTTTTTTTTTTTTTCCTTCTTTTTCTATCTGTCTTTTTATTATTATTATTATTAGTGACACAACCAACATACACATTCTTTCTATTGCTGTATTTTTTTGGGGGGGGTGGTTGGTTGTTTTTTTTTTTTTTCACTTTTTAAAATTTATATATATGTTTACAGTTTACTCACTTTGTATCCCAGATCTAGCCCCCTCCTTCATTCCCTCCCAATCCCACCCTCCCTCTCTCATGTCCTCCCATGCCCCTCTCCAAGTCCACTGATAGGTGAGGTTCTCCTCCCATTCTATCTGATCCTAGACTATCAGTTCTCATCAGGACTGGCTGCATTGTCCTCCTTTGTGGACTGGCAAGGCTGTTTCCCCCCTCAGGGGGGAAGTAATCAGAGAGTAAGCCACTGAGTTGCTTTGTGTTCATTTGGTTTTAGATTGTTTGTTTTTCCTGGTCATGGCTAAGTATCTCATACATGGCCTGTCATCAGCCACACATGAGGCACCATCACTTTTCTTTCCAATATCCCAAAGCATTGCTTCTGTGTACTTTAATGAGTAAAATTGTACTAGCAAGGAAAACCTTCTGAACCTCCTAGACTTCCTAAATCTAGATAACGCAGAGTATTTCTTTCTATTATACTGGAACAATATAAAAAATATGATGTTCCTTTTTCTCTGCTCTAATGTTATTATGGGAACATTGTTAAGAAATAAAAATAAAAAAACCTTAAAGTACTTCATGTTAAGATTTCTATTTGTAAATGCTATTTTTTCTTTTTGATTTCTTTCTAAAATTTCAGTTGCACAAAGAAATAAAAAAAAAATTTGCCAGGCCACAGAAGAAGACAATTCAGACAGTCCTGATGAGACCTGATAGGCTAGGGTCAGATGGAAGGGGAAGAAGAGCTACCCTATCAGGGGACTAGGAGAGGGGCATGAGAGGATATGAGCAAGGGAGGGTGGGATTGGGAAGGAATGAAGGAGGGGGCTATAGCTGCAATAAAAATTGCATAAACTGTAATTAATATAAAAATAAAAATTAAAATAAAAAACTGCTACATCAACTCTAGTTACTCCTCCATGACAGGTATTGAACAAGTCATCACCAGCCATCTCTGATTGATGCTCAGTCCAGAGTTTCAGAGAATGGAAAGAGGGATTCCAGAAAAGTTGTATGATCTCTCTACCTCCATCAGATAAATCAGCATCAGAATTTTCATAGAAAATGTTGTATTTTTCTAGTTTAAAATGTTGTCCAATTATGAGAGAAGCAAAGACAATATCTATATCCTGAGTCCTTTAAGTCTCAACTCCCAAGGGAAAAAAAAAATGTCTGATATGGAAAAAAAAAACTTACTGTGCATCTAAAGTTACTGAGCCAAATCTATGGCCTATTTAACTGTTCTCCTGAGGCAGCTCATCATCTTTGTGTGTGGAAACATTAACTGCTTTAAACCAACCTAAATGAAGACTGAGAGATTTAATCTGTGAAAGGTGGCATCAGAGCAAAGTAATTTTATGTATTTATAATAGACTGAATAATATCCTACAAAACCTTTTTTCTTATGTGATGCAAGATAATTATATTTTACATATAAATTAAAATATATGCTTTAAACATAGGAAAAATTATAAAAATAGCCTCAAAGAGTTGGAAATTTAGGCAATAACCAAAAAGTGTTAAAGGCCTGTCAGTCAGTTCATAAATATTATAATGTCAAAATTCATGTTTTACAGAGAGAAAAATTATATGTTAAGAGATTGAACAGCTTTCCAGATGTCAGAGAGAAAAAAAAAACTGTCACACAAACTGTGACTTCATTTTTACCTCATACTTTCACACTATTCTAATTGCTGTATTATCAAAAGGTTCAACTACAAATGAAAATATTTTTTTCAATTTATATCTTTGGGGGATGGAATTTTCTAAGCATAAAAATAACATACAAAAAGGCTATCTGGAATCTTAAGTTTCTCTTGGTGGTAAACTGCTGGCCACTTATAAGAGAGCCAGTGTTAGACACCAATAATTGAAACAAGCACACAAACAATAAGATATCCAGATATTTCATAAAACTTGTAATTATTTTCTTTTCTTTTCCTTCTGGAGAGATGCACAAAAACTTTGGCATTCTAAGCACAATAAGTGAAAATGCTAATGATGATTAATGATAAGATTCTGTCAAACAGTTAGATAAAAGTAAACTCAAATTATAATACGAATTTATGTGAGCACTTTCTGTGGAAGCACAAAGTCTCAAGTATCATGTAAGAAAGTGCAACAAAAATCATAAAAGAAACAGTAGCTAATAAAAGTTTTTTAAAAAAAATAATTTAAAATGGCTGTTTGACAACTCTTAGGCATATATCTGAAAGATGCTCAACTCTACAACAAAGACATTTGCTCAGCTATGTTCATAGCAGCTTTATTAGTAATAACTAGAATCTGGAAATCACCTAGATGTCCCTCAAACTAGGAATGAATACAGAAATTGTGGAACATTTACACAATGGAATACTAATCAGCAATTAAAAACAAGGAAATCATGAAATTTTCAGGGAAATGGATTGAACTAGAAAAGATCACTTGAGTGAGGTAACCCAGAAGCAAAAAGACAAACATGGTATATACTCACTTATAAGTGGATGTTAGCCATTTAAATGGGATAAACACACTAAAATCTAAAGAAGCTAAACAACAAGGAGGTTCCTAAGGAAGAGGCTTTGTCCTTATTCTGACAGGCAAACGGTATAGACAAATAAAAGAATGAGAAAAATATATAATAAATTGGTATTGGGTGTCTGCAATTCCTACCTGCTTGGAGAGGCAAGAGGGATGACTGGAAGGCAAAATCAAGTCATGTGGCCTTCAAGCTAGTTGCATAAGTAAGTGAAGTGAGCCAAGTATATGTAGTGCTAATGTGTAAATAAGGCTGTCTTAGGACACAAGATGTGGATTAAGTTGTTTGTAAATTTTGTATATCTTGCCAAGAATAGAATCCAAAATCACATGTCCATGATGAGTAGATTGGTAACATACTAAAATCTGTATACCTAAAGAAGCTAAGCAAGAAGGAGGACTCTGGGTAAGATGATCAATCCTCATTCAGAAAGGCAAACAGGACAGACATCAGAAGAGGAGGAAAACAGGGGACAGGAAAGGAGCCTACCACAGAGGACCACTGAAAGACTCTACCCAGCAGGGTATGGAAGCAGATGCTGAGACTTTTCTTTTCAATGTCTTTTTTTAAATTAAATGTTATTAATTACACTTTATTCACTTTGTATTCTCCCCCATAAGGCCCTCCCTGTTCCCCTTGATGTCCCACCCTCCCTCCCCCTTCTTCACACAGGCCCCTCCCCTAGTCCACTGATAGGGGAGGTCCTCCTCCCCTTCCTTCTGATCTTAGTCTATCAGATCTCATCAGGAGTGGCTGCATTGTCATCTTCTGTGGCCTGGTAAGGCTGCTCCCCCATGAGGGGGAGGTGATCAAAGAGCAGGCCAATAAGATTATGTCAGAGCCAGTCCCTCTGCCCATTACTATGTAACCCACTTGGACACTGAACTGTCATGGGCTACATCTGTGCAGAGGTTCTAGGTTATTTCCATGCCTGGAAGTTGGAGTATGAGTCTCAGAAAAGACCCCTGTGTTCAAATTTCTGGTTCTGTTGCTCTCCTTGTGGGGTTCCTGTCTTCTCCAGTACTTACTATTTCCCACTTCTTACGTAAGATTCCATGCACTCTGCCCAGCAGTTGGCCATAAGTCTCAGCGTCTGAGCAGAGTTCAGGAAATCTTTGAAAGAAATTCCACTTTCAATGACTTCAATCCCCTACAGGAGAACTTTCAGGTCTTTTCAACTCTCTAAAGCTCATCCTGTTAATACTAATAACATGGAAACAGATGAATTTTGGCGAAGACATTAAAGCAGTGTTTGTCTGTGTGTGTAAAATTGTACATACATGCAAAGCTACATGCATTGCATCAAATGGTTTGAAAATATACAAAAATCTAAATGTTGTTCACAGACAGAAGTAAGGAAGATCTTCAGCCTCTATCAATAAAATTATATTTTTGCACACTTTTCTTATTCATGCTTGAGCTGATGTTGATTTCCAACTAAAAGACAGCTATTCCAGGATGGTATCCTGACGTTACATGATGGAAACAATTGTGCTCAGAAGCTGTGTTTCTCAGGATCCCACTTGTTTTTCTTCTTGAACATAGATAATATTAGTAGTACTGATAAGAATAATAATCTCTACATTGTGTTACCTAACTGAAACCCTTAAAGTCAAACCAGTGATCAGAACTGACATGTAGTTCAAGGTGAATATTTGATTTTTGAACGAAATACCTATCACTTATTGTCAATAACTCTGAATGTAGAGCCCTGATTTAATAGTATGTCAGCCTATTTCACTTCGAATCACATTTATTTTCTTTGCTTGGATCCTTGTTACAATCTAAGGCATTCTTCAATTTATTGTGAAGTAACTAAATGGGCAGTATAGTAAGTGAGAGAAGAAACTGGTTTTTCTCAGACCTAACCCTACATAATAATGGGAAACGTCATGTTGTGTCTTCTTTTTGCACACTCTTTATCAATGCATGGCTTTCATTTCACTGTATTTAACCAACTGTGGAGATACAGGTAATTATATCTAGCAGTTTTGGCCTTGCCTTGTCATTCTGTCACTATTTTTGTTCCAAACATCTGACCTAGTATCGTCTGTGTAGTTGGAGTTGTAGAGTGGTTTCCCATCAATAGAAGTCCTTTACATGGTTGTAATAGTTATTGAGTATGTTAGTACTTTGCTTGCTCCCTTATAAAGAAAAAATAATAATAGTTTATGTAAACACAGAAAAGAGAATAATGAAACATCGTGAAGGATAGTCTTTTTTTTATTTTATTTTTTTCATATCAGTTACATTTTATTAACTCTGTATCCCAGCCGTGTCCCGATCCCTCATTCCCTCCCAGTCCCTCCCTCCCTCCCTCATCTCCACCGTGCCCCTTGCCAAGTCCACTGATAGAATAGGCAGTGAAAAATGACAGTGTTAAAAATTCCAAACTGACTCTCATGCTTTTAAACAAACCAGGAGAGGTGACCATTTATCTATTGTTTTGTCTTAGCCTTTATTTTCTAAGACTGGCAGATACTCACTTATTGGATACAGCAACATATTATTTCTTTTCAAATACACATAATATTTTTTATTCAGTTAGTTTTACATGTGTATATAAATGTATCTTTTTATTTTTTTAATAATTTTTAGAGGTTAAAATATAATTGAATCATTTTTCCCTTCCCTTATCTCCCTCCTTACCCTTTCATGTACCATTCCCTTCTCTTTTTCAAATTCCTGGCCTCCTTTTTTATTGCTATTAAGTGCATATATATGCATATACATGTTTATTCCTAAATATAACTTCTCCTATCAGTATAATGTTACTTGTGTGTATGTTTTCAGGAATGATCGTTTGGTTTTGAACATCCAACTTATGTGCTCCTTCCTGGAAAGGGCCACATTTCATGCTCTCAGCTTTTCCTTGGTTAATCATTTACTTTGTTATGTGATTTTTTTTCTGCTTATGTTTGAACAGTCATGGTGCTGACTGTGTCTTTTGACATTACCACATGCACAAAATGTCAACAAACCTCCCTGTTCCTTTGGTTCTTACAGTCCTTCCAATTGCTCTTCTCCAGTGTTCCCTGAACTGTAGGTTTGAGAGTACTGTGTTGATCTACTCACTGGGACTTGGTTCCATAGTGCTGCATTTTGATTGGTTGAGGGTGTATGAAATAAATGTTGCCTACTATAATACTAATTTCCCTCAAAACATCATCATAGACATGCCAGAAATAATGGTTAAGCAAATATATGGGAATTTATGTCTATAAAGTTGGAAAATCCTAATTACATGAGGCATTTAAGGTTGTAGTTTATATAATAAATCAATCATGTATGTATGTGTGTGTGTGTGTGTAAATTAATGGGCAAATGCTCTCCTACATGATATGTTGGTATTAACAAAGGGAAGAAATTAATAATCAATAATATGGGAAAAGTGAATATATAAATTTCTGAAATGGAGTTTTCCAACTGAGTGTCTTATGGAAAATTCATTTTCATGCCTCTAAAGTACAAAATTAAAAAAAAAACTTGATTTTAAATTAGAATTAACTTGAATGTAAACACACAGACATAAAAATGGTTATTACTAAAAATAGTATTATCATGAAATGAAATAACAGCAGTTGAGGTGTTGGTGAAGAAATTTATTTTGTTTGCCCTTGAGTAGTAAAAGTGATGCAGCCCATCCACCTAATGAGAAAGAGGGTATGTAGAATGAGGCAAATTTATAGGTAGTGAGATGTCAGAATTTTCACGTTAGAAAAGTTGGAAGAATATTTAGAATTGTAATACTTACATATACAGTCAAATTATCAAGTCTGGAAAAAGCAATAGATAAAATCAAAATTTGAAGAGATAACCTTAAGAAATTAATAAATAATGAATAAACTTTTGTTAAATTAGGACAGAGCAATACTAATTTTCAAAACTTACTTTAGAGTTAGAAATAGGATAAAACTGGTCTTTGAACTTGTGGCGTAGTTTTAACATAAAGAGAAGCTATGGTACATGATATTTAGAAATCTAAATTAATAAGATTATAATCTATAGGAACATTAAGTCCAGAGAAGAACCAAAACTTTAAGAGGATAAATGTAGAGAACAGCACTAGAAAAATTAAGTTAGTGCTCGCTTCGGCAGCACATATACTAAAATTGGAATGATACAGAGTAGATTAGCATGGCCCCTGTGCAAGGATGACACGCAAATTCGTGAAGCGTTCCATATTTTTATAGAAGAAAACTTTCCCAACTTAAAGAAGGAGATGTCCATAAACATACAAGAGGCCTACAGAACACCAAGTAGACTAGACCAGAAAAGAAATTCTTCACGTCACATCATAGTCAAAACACTGAACCTACAAAACAAAGAAAAGATTCTAAAAGCAGCAAGGGAAAAAGGCCAAGTAACATATGAAGGTAGACCTATCAGAATCACACCAGATTTCTCAAGAGAAACTATGAAAGCCAGAAGGGCCTGGACAGAAATCATACAGTCCTTAAGGGACCACAGATTCCAACCAAGACTACTATACCCAGCAAAACTTTCAATCAACATAGACGGAGAATTCAAGATTCTCCGTGGTAGCCCAGTTCTACAGAAGTTACTGGAAGGGAAACTCCAAACCAAAGAAAACAACTACATCAAAGGAAACAGAGGAAATAGATAACTACACAACAAAAAAAAAAACAAAAGAAGACAAGCAATGAAACTCAGTGACACAACCAACACCAACAATTGTTGGTCACTAGTTTCTATCAATATCAATGGACTCAACTCCCCAATTAAAAGACACAGACTAACAGAATGGTTGCGGAAACAGGATCCATCATTCTGTTGCATCCAAGAAACACACCTATGCAACAAAGATAAACACTACCTCAGAGTAAAGGGCTGGAAAAATATCTTTCAAGCAAATGGTTCCAGAAAACAAGCGGGAGTAGCCATCCTAATATCTAATAAAATAGACTTTCAATCCAAGTTAATCAAAAAAGATAAGGATGGCCACTATATTCTCATCAAATGAAAAATCCACCAAGAGGACATCACAATTTTGAATATCTATGCCCCAAATACAAGAGCACCTACATACGTAAATGAAACAATATTAAAGCTTAAATCACACATTGATCCTAAAACCCTAATAGTGAGAGGCTTTAACACTCCACTCTCACCAAGGGACAGATCAACTAGACAGAAAACAAATAGGGAAATAAAAACACTTACAGAGACCCTAAATCAAATGGACCTAATAGACGTCTACAGAACTTTTCATCCAAACTCAAAAGAGTATACCTACTTTTCAGCACCGCATGGAACCTTTTCCAAAATAGACCATATAGTTGGTCATAAAGCAAGCCTCAACAGATACAAAAAGATCGAAATAATCCCTTGTATTCTATCTGACCACCATGGACTTAAGCTGGACCTCAGCAACAACAGAAATAACAAACAGCCTACACGCACATGGAAACTGAACAACTTGTTACTCAACGACAGCTGAGTTAAGGAAGAAATAAAGAAAGAAATTAAAGACTTCCTAGAATTCAATGAAAATGAAGGCACAACATACCCAAATTTATGGGACACATTGAAAGCAGTGCTCAGGGGAAAATTTATAGCACTAAGTGCCTGCAAGAAGAAATTCGTAACATCACATACAAACAACTTAATGGCCCAACTGAAAACCCTAGAAAAAAAAAAAGAAGCAGATACACCCAAGAGGAGCAGAAGGCTGGAAATAATCAAACTCAGGGCTGAAAGCAATCAATTAGAAACAAATAAAACTATTCAAAGAATCAATGAAAGAAAAAGCTGGTTCTTTGAGAAAATCAACAAGATAGACAAACCCTTAGCCAAACTAACTAAAAAGCAGAGAGAATCTATCCAAATCAACAAAATCAGAGATGAAAAGGGTGACATAACTACAGACAAAGAGGAAATTCAAACAATCATTAGGTCATACTACAAAAGCCTATATGCCACAAAATTTGAAAACCTAAATGAAATGGACAATTTTCTTGATAGATTCCATCTTCCAACATTAAGTCAAGATCAGGTAGAAAGACTGAACAGCCCTATATCCCCCAAGGAAATTGAAGCAGTCATTCACAATCTCCCCTCCAAAAAAAGCCCTGGGCCAGATGTTTTCTGCGTGGAATTCTACCAGACCTTCAAAGAAGTGCTCACACCAATTCTCCTCAAACTATTCCACAAAATAGAAACAGAAGGTACATTACCAAACTCATTCTATGAAGCAACAGTCACCCTGATACCTAAACCACACAAAGACCCAACAAAAAAAAGAGAACTACAGACCTATCTCTCTTATGAACATTGACGCAAAAATACTCAATAAAATACTTGCAAACCGAATCCAAGAGCACATCAAAGATATGATCCACCACAACCAAGTAGGCTTCATCCCAGGCATGCAAGGGTGGTTCAACATATGGAAATCTATCAATGTAATCCACCACATAAACAAAATGAAGGAGAAAAACCACATGATCATCTCCTTAGATGCTGAAAAAGCATTTGACAAAGTCCAACACCCATTCATGTTTAAAGTCTTGGAGAGATTAGGAATATAAGGCACATATCTAAACATAGTAAAGGCAATATACAGAAAGCCTATAGCCAACATCAAACTCAATGGAGAGAAACTTAAATCAATCTCACTGAAATCGGAGACAAGACAAGGCTGCCCACTCTCTCCCTACCTCTTCAACATAGTACTTGAAGTCCTAGCCAGAGCAATAAGACAACTAAAGGAGAGCAAGGGGATACAAATCGGAAAGGAAGAGGTCAAAGTGTCACTATTTGCAGATGATATGATAGTATATATGAGCGACCCCAAAAATTCAACCAGAGAACTCGTCCAGCTGATAAACACCTTCAGCAAAGTGGCAGGATACAAAATCAACTCAAAAAAATCAGAAGCCCTCCTGCATACCAAAGACAAAAGGGCTGAGAAAGAAATTAGGGAAACAACACCCTTCATAATAGCCACTAATAACATAAAATACTTGGGGTGACACTAACCAAGCAAGTGAAATACCTGTTTGAGAAAAACTTCAAGTCTCTGAAAAAATAAATTGAAGAAGATCTCAGAAGATGGAAAGATCTCCTGTGCTCATGGATTGGTAGGATTAACATTGTGAAAATGGCCATCCTGCCAAAAGCAATCTACAGATTCAATGCAATTCCCATCAAAATACCAACTCAATTCTTTACAGACCTTGAAAAAAAGATTCTCAGCTTCATATGGAGAAACAAAAAACCCAGAATCTCCAAAACAATCCTGTACAACAACAGATCATCTGGAGGTATCTCCATCCCCGATCTCAAGTTGTACTACAGAGCAATAGTAATAAAAACTGCATGGTATTGGCATAAAAACAGAAAGGAGGATCAATGGAACCGCATAGAAGACCCAGAAATAAACCCACACACCTATGAATACTCGATTTTTGACATCCAACTGGATGTCCACATGCATAAAAATGAAAATAGATCTATATTTATCACCCTGCACAAAACTAAAGTCCAGGTGGATCAAAGACCTCAACATAAAACCAGATACTCTAAATCTTTAGAAGAAAAAGTGGGGAACAGCCTAGAACTCATTGGCACAGGAGACAACTTCCTGAACAGAACACCATCAGAACAGGCTCTAAGAGCAACAATTAATAAATGGGACCTCATGAAACTGATAACTTCTGTAAAGCAAAGGACACTGTCATAAAAACAAAATGCCTGCCTACAGATTGGGAAAGAATCTTCACTAACCCTTTATCTGACAGAGGACTAATATCGAGTATATACAAAGAACTAAAGAAGCTGAAAAGCAGCAAACCAAGTAATCCAATTAAAAAATGAGGAACAGAGCTAAACAGAGAATTCTCAACAGAGGAATATCGTATGGCAGAGAAACACTTAAAGAAATGCTCTTTTTTTTTCTTTCTCTCTTATGTGCTTGCACATAGATACTTAAATTATCTTAGCAAATGGTTATGTGTCACCTCTCAGCTCGGGTATCTGGCTGATAACCTCTAAATATGAAAAGCTAGATGCCACAATAAGCCTTATGCAAGTTAGAAAATATTAACTCCAAACATGAGTAATATCATTCTCATCTATGGAGCAATCAGAGGATCTGATATGGACCCAAATATCTAGCCAACAGACATACATTATCATAAACTAATGTGGAGTAGAGAAGCCTACTAGTGAATGGAATAAAAAGGGCATTAAAAGAAAAATTTTTACAGAGTTTGAAATAAACATCAATATGGAGCTAATGTACAGTAGAAGACGCAAGATGACCCCAAAACAGTTTGATGCAAATATAAATGCCAGGTTTTCCTTTTTTCTTGTTTTTTTTATTTAATTAATTTATTTATTACAATTTATTCACTTTATACTCTGGCTGTATCCCCTCCCTCCTCTCCTCCCAGTTCTACCCACCCTCCTCTTCTCCCCTTATGCCACTTCCTTAGTCTACTGATAGGTAAGAACCTCCTCCCCTTCTATCTGACCCTAGCCTATCTGGTCTCATCAGGGCTGGCTGTATCATTTTCCTCTGAGGCCTTGCAATGCCTCAGCCCCTAGGGTGAGCTGATCAAACAGCTACCCACTGAGTTCAAGTCAGAGAAAGCCCCTGCTCTCCTTACTAGGGAGCCCACTTGGAAACTGAGCAACTTATGGCCTTCATCTGAGCAGGTGGTCTATGTACTCTCCATACATGGTCTTTGATTGTAATATTAGTCTCTGCAGGCCTTCTTGGGCCCAGGTTTTTGGCTCTGTTGGTCTCCTTGTGGAGTTCCTGTCTTGTCCAGGTCATCCTATCTTTCTCTTCTTCTATAAGGTTTCCTTCACTCTGCTCAAAGTTTGGCTATGAGTCTCAGTATCTCCTTCGATACCCTGATGAGTAGAGTCTTTCAGAGGCCCCCTGTGGAAAGCTCCTGTCCTGCAATAAATTGCTAAAATCTAGTCCCTTGGAGATTTGAAAGGATACTAAAATGCTTAAAATTATAATTATACAAAATTATTATAGCCTCTGTGCAAGGGTAATATGCACATTTGTGAAACGGTCCATGTATTTTTATTCTTCATATTTAAGGTCTGCACCATGCTATGGAACCCATATCTAATAACTGAAGCCACAACATTAAGACTAGATAGGTCATGGGCCCTAGGAGAAAACCTATTATTATTACTTTGTTAAAGGAAATAGCCATAAAATGACTCCTAATGATATGTGGTTCTATCCAAACACGTGACAGCATTCATAAAAAACTGTACTATTTCAGGCCAGAACACTTTCCACATGGATAAGGGAAGCACTCTCATGTCCTACCCCTCAGCAAGATGCTACTTGCAATTGATAGCTGTTGGAAGAGCTAAAAATATTATTTTGTCAATGGAGTGACACAGGGTATATAACCACACTCTGGGGTAATTACCATGCTTGTGTTCAAGAATCGCTAACTAACAAAATTTAAATGTGTGTGTGTGTACTTACTTTGGAGAGAAAGAGCATCAACTTGTCTGGAAGAGAGGATCTGGGAGGAGTTGGGGGAAGGAAAAATATAATAAAATATATTTTATGAAGTTATCAAAAACTGTCAAATTTCAAAATAAATTAAAATAAAAATCTTATTTTCATTAATTGAAAATAAGCAGGTATTCTTAAGAAGAACACTGTCAATGTTAATTGAGGTTACTGGGTGTGAGTTGCCATAAAGACTTTTAATGTTTTTTTTTTTTCTCCAATCACTGAGTATATCATGTTAAATATTTATAGTGTTTAAGGATAACTCACATTTACAAGTTCTTCATTTCGTCCCAATTGTTGGGGCTCTTTTCATTTTAAAATTCACATCAAATACTGGTCATTTTGAATGCTGTAGTTTTACTTGTAACTTTTGTTCTTTTAAGGAAAAAAACTTGTTCATTAGATTGTTGCTTCTGTCAGGTCTTCATTCAGAGCCTTATTTACATACTTATTCCATAGTATAGTCAGATTTTTATTTTATAAAAATTATGCTGGTCGTATTGTTATAAGAATACATTGATTGCAAGTATTTTAGTTATTTATAATTACCTGTAACTAACAGGTTTTTTACAATTATCTAATGTTTCTCAATATAAAAAACTGAAAAATATAATTTAATAATGATGAATAAATGAAAATAGAAATAACAGCTTTAGAGGCACTTGGATTTACCAAATAACTGTACGGAAATTATTATATCAATGAAGAAATTCTACGAGACCATTGGTAAAATGTCCTTGACTATTGGGAAATAAAAGTACCACCATATTATTGTAAGCGTAATTAAAAAAAAAATGTTACAGTTTCTTTGGAAGTACAGACACTGCAAAGATTACATGTGCACACACACACACACATACACACACACACACACACGGTATTTAAAGAGCAGCAGCTAATCTCACAGTCAGTGTAGGCCGTTATAAATCAGAGCCTGAATAAATGATACTTACCAAACAGTAAGGACAGAACTTTCAGAAAGCTGTCTCCCCACTGAGTCTGGCAATGAAACACATTTTTCCTCTGAGAAAACAGTTGTTAAATTTGGATAAAAAAAAAAAAAAAGCAAAACCAAAAAAAAAAAAAAAAAAAAAAACAAAAATGTAAAAAGCAGCTGCTTTTTTTTTTTTTTTTTACCTTTTTGTAATTGAGATTGTTTGTTACACTTTCCTAAATTATATTGGAGGCAATAAAAGCTGGTTCAAAGTAAAATCATTATCCTTTTTAAATGAGAGTTACATAACTCATGCATTATGTTATTTGTAAGACAAAGCAATTTCCAGAAAACTCATTTTTAACTAAATAAAGCTGCACTTAGCCTCAGAACTACAATATGTTAACATCTCCGTAGCAGAGCAGAAGCTTGAAAGGCATGTAGAATTTCTTATTTTCTGTCATTATTCTTAATAATTGAGTAGATTTGCAAATAGAAGTCACTTGAATTGTAGCTCTCTGGTAGAATGCTTGCTTAGTGTATATAAGGTCCTGGCCTTTGTACCTTAAACAACAAAGGTTTAAAACAACCTCAAACAAAAAATAAGGGCTAGGGATATAGGTCAGCGGTAAAACATTTTTAGATTGTAGGAGAGTGAATCTCTGAGACAATCCTCAGCAGAGGAAAAAGAAAAAAGAACAAAATAAACGATGAATGAGTAAAAAGAAAAAAAAAGAAAAAGAAAAGAAGAAAGGAAGAGATGGAAAAAGAAAAAAGGAGGGTGTAAAGGACTGAGTTTATAATAGGTTGAAGAGAGAACAAAGGGGAAAGTGAGGAGGGAAAGTTTATAAGAAAAAAAAAAGGAATGCATTCAATAAAAATGGATACTACTAAACATTTGAGGTCAAGCAATTTCACCACTATTCCATACCTGATTGCCTTTCTAATCACAATCTTGGATCCTCCAACCTTTTATCATGGGCTTCAGTTGGATCTTATAGTACCTGGGCCACTTTGCTCTAAAGGAGATATAGATATCCAAATGATAGATAAATAGACAAAATACAGATAGATGATACATCAAAAAACTCATTGAACTCTGTTTTATCTTGAAAGGTAAATACTCTCGGTAAGGTGGTTGAGCATCAAGAAATTTCCCAGCTTCTCATGCTATAGTAGCAGATATAAAAGCAGCACTGAAAAATTGTTTTCCACCACATCAGGAAGTTTCCACACATATTAAGAACTGACTCCAACCAAAATAGCAAACATGCCTAATATTAAATTATTTCACCTGATATTTTCTTTAAATTTGGAGTTCATTAATCAAGTTTGAAATGCAAAATAGGATAAAGAAAAGAAATTTGAAATTGAAATTGCATAGATGTAGGAAATAATGTTCATGTTTTAGAATATTATTAAAACTTTGTTTTGTGGATCTTTTCTTAATGCAACAAATAGGTATTCATATGCAAGATAAGGCTTAGTTCTAGAAACTTTCCAGCAGAACTTTCTTTGCAGAAAAGACTACAATCAGTCAATATGATAAAATGCAAAATCAAACAAAACTACCAAGACTCGTGACAATGGTGCATGTTTAGGTGAGACTACTATACATTTATTTCCTCCATCGATATGAACACTTTCTATAAGCTTGTCTTGTGCACTTTATGTATGACAACTTTAACATTCCTAATATAGTTATTACCCACCTAATATAAAGGCTCAAATTTGAGAATGCAAGAATGTACTGTAAATTTTTGACTTCATTTCTGAAATCATAATCACAGAATTTTTATTCCTTATTCATTAGTATATTTAGATATTCTTACTCTCCTGATTGATTTCCTTCTTAAGCTTTCTTGTACCCTTTTTCAGATATCCCAAGTAATATGAATGATGTATAAATATATTACTAAAATAACATAAAATTTACAAGTAACGTTCATATATAAATGCTATCACTTCTCTCCCTTCACTGTACTCACTTCCTTCCTTTTTCACATCTAATGCACTCTGTTATCCTCCTCATCTGACTTGTTTTAAGCATCTATCAGACCTATTTTATAGGCCTATTTCTATCACCCTTGTTTCTACCAAAACTTTCTCCCACTTAATTATACATATTATCAATTTGGAAGCTACTATCTGAGTATGCGAGAGCATGCAGTATTTGTCATTCTTAATACAGTTCAACTCATTTTGTGTGTGTGTGTGTGTGTAAACTCTGTGATTCATTGTAAGACCTGGGGTCTCACAGCTCAGGAGTTCAATCGCACCCTTCCCAGAAACTCCCCCAGACCAAGACTCCTTGCAAAAGCAAGAGGTTTTTTAACCATTGCGCAATGGGGTCACCCCTGCCAGTCAGCAAAGTGTGGCCCCCGGGAGACAAAGGCCTTTATGTTTTCAAAAGAAAAAATTGCGGGAGATTTGAAGTTGCAGTCTTGGCAATTTAGGATTGGATGAGGAAGCTATATAGTAAGATAATTGGTTAGTCTTATGTGCTCAAGCTTGGCCAGTCCTGCCAAGTGTGGATGCAGCTGCAATTAAAGGTGGGGGTGGTTAGCTCATCCTTGAAGCTTAGGGCTGTGGGGCTCTTGGCTGCAGGTCAAAAGCTACTCAGAAGAAGTCTGGGTTCATTGCTAAGAAATGCTATCTCAAAGACAAGGGTCTGGTCCTTCTTTTTGCTGAGTGAAGGTCATTCACATTTTTTTTTTAATTCTCTGGAAAGGTACTAAAAGGCCTTAGCTTAACCTGAACCTAAAACTCAAAACTATAGGCTTTAGAAGACATATAGGTTAAAAAGTTAGTCTAACCCTTTCAATTGCTTTTTGATGTTCAAAGTTTAAGTGAGAAAATGGAGAACAAAGGGTTGGAAGTGAGTTAACCAAAACTTATGGTATACAAAGAAGCCTATGGAAATCCACTATCTTACAGACTAGTCAAAAGTATGGTCTATAGAAAGTGAATTTGAACAAAAGTGTTCCTGCATGAACAATGTTATTTTAAGAACACAAAATAAGCAAATAATATTTCCTTTGAGTTTTTCATCATGGAGACGACAAGGGTGCATAGAATAAAGCAGACCATAAACAGTCTTCTTGATTTCCCACCATAACTAGAAGGTAAGACCTTGCTGCTAAAGATGTCAGTTTGGATTCATGATATAGACAAATCAATTTCAACTGACCAGCGAAGTTTTTTTCTGTTGCATAGTTTACTTTTGATGCTGGCAAAGAATATACATCAGTGGTCTCTCCCAACGCTAGACCATGCATGCTAGAGTACTGAACTACAAGACAAGACATATCACTAATGCAATGACAGATTTGGATGTAACCAATAACTTTATGATTGAATCTGAGGTCTCCTATATAGGAGAATTCTAATGCCTGATTATAAATGTTTTTATTTCTTTAGAAGAAAGGATAAGTGAGAGCCATACGCAAGCTTTACTAATACATGACATGAGATTATCCCAGAGTGTTTCTATCTAAATATCACTCTAGGGCTCAGCCTGGAAGCTTCTAGCCTCATTACAATGTAATCATCTATGAGCCTAGATCTTGAAGGCTTCAGCTTCCATCCTCTTCTGTTAACCTAGGCTTAGAAAGTTTTCAGGCTCAAAGTTACTGCTAAGTAAGCACACCTTTTCTTATTCTTTCTGAACTCTGGATGACTGGATCATCCTAGCTATTCTGGCTCAAAACTCTTCTTCAGGCTGTCTGATTCAAATTGGCTACTTTTGGCTTTTGTCTGAATTGTTCTGCTTGGAAAACTGCCTCTGAACTCCACCAACTGAACTTCACAGAACTGCCTGAAACAAGTTCGACCAAACTGCACCTGATTGAAGGAATGATACTGTTTTCCTGTATTGTACTATTCTCCTCTCTCTACTGCCTCCATGAACTCTCTTGTGTGCTCTCTCTCTCTCTCTCCCTCTCTGTACTCTTAAGTAGTTTCACTTTCCTGTCCTAATGAGAATTGAGTGTATCTTATTTTTAATTCAGTCCATCAAATCATTCTATGGTTCATCACTGTCTGCCTCTCAATTAGACATCCTTGTTTGGTAGTAAAGGTGTGTACTAAATTCCCGCCACAGAAATTAAAGGTGTGTACTTCAACCATAGTTATTATCATTCTGTACTAAGGACATGTCTGTATTCTAGTTGGATCACACATGCTTAAGTATTTGGAAGTGATCCCTTGCCAAAGTAGCCATATTTCTGAATTAAAATTCTTCTACACTGGATACTTTAAATGCTATCAAAATTTTCTGACTTTAAAAACCCGTTTCAGCCTTATGGAATTATCTACTGTTGCTGAATTGGTAAATAGTTATGCTAGAAAACTGCCTTCTTAAATACTTAATGTATAAACCTATAGATTTGTGGTGCTCTCAAATTAGGTCAAAGATGCTCTTTTGTGCAGTGGATAATAATTCATGAAGATACTCATACCACATCAAAACATATATGGAAGTAATTAGGTACTCACCTGTGAATAAACAATAAATATTAACTCTCCCTAACACATTGCTTATTGACCTCCATGGAAGAGTAGGTAGAAAGAATGTAAAAGTTGAAAAAAATAAGAAGTAGAATAATAAAATGAAGAATTCTGGATATGATAAGGCTCCTGTCCATATTTGCTCACAGAAACTGTGATCACCAACACAAGTCTAAAAGAGTCAAAATTATGCTGTGCATGAGGAAGGGATCCCAAAAAGCACTCTTAGCAGATGAACTAGTTTTACTTAATTGCTGTTAAGGGAAGGAGAGCCACTGTCTATTCCATCTGGCTTCTCATAGGCAGCTCATTTCCTATTAGATGTTCTCTGAGCTGTGAATATGTGGGTAACACTAACAGAACTCAGAGGATTGTTAATAACCACAACAACACATCAAAATAATATATAAAGTTTGGAATGAGATAGGATATGAGACACTAGATAGTGTTGGAAGTAGGTATTAGAGGCTTGAATATGATCAAAATACATGTTTTAAATGGATGCAGCTTTCAAAGAATCAATTAAAAAATCCCATTCTGTATATGTGTATAGCTAGGCTAGGAGAATTTTTGCATGTCTTTGCAATTTTGAAATAATGGACATGCAAGTTTCTTGAAAGTAGGAAGTAGAGTCTTCTGAGTATATGCCAAGTAGTGATATAGATAGAGAGTTGGGCCGTACACTAGATTTATCTTAGTTCCCTGGGAAGCTTCTATATTAATTTCCATTGAGACATTCCAGCTTATGTTTCCATGAACAGTGTATTATTCTCTGACTTTCCCCACATCCTGACCAGAATCTACTGTCATTTATTTTCTTCATGATAGCCTTTCTTACTAAGGTGAAATTAAATCTCAAAGAAGTTTCAATACTTATTTTAATAGCTAAAGATATGGAATATTCTAAACACATATGTGAGAGTGATAGTGTGTGTGTGTGTGTGTGTGTGTGTGTGTGTGTGTGTGATTTATTTTTCCTCTTTGGAGAAATGTCTTTCAGTAATTTGCCTAGGAAGTAGTAGGTAGTCATGGGGGTTTTTGGTGGTTTTCCTTCAGTCTTTTCTTTTTTTTTTTTTTTGAAAATTTTCACACATATATACAATAAAATATTAAAATATCTACTTTCTACTTCTTCCATCCAATAATCACTATCACCATCTGAATGTTTCTCTAAAAACTTCATGCCTTTTTATAACAACAACTCTAGTTAGGGCTGTTCTTATGTGTATAGGTGTTTTGCCATGCACTAGGCTACACCCTAAGGAAAGAATGATCTTTCACAGTTAAGAGTTTCACAAGCACACCAAACCAAACAAATATGACATTTATGCAAAGACTGGAACTGACTTCATGTCCACCAAGCCTACCAGGCACAGGATTTTGTCCATACCCCTGCCACTAATACAGTGGTTTTACTGAAAAGCTACAGGATCATCACAGACTTCTGAAATACCCAAGCCTCCACTGCCATATGGTACTGGCAATCTCATTCTCAAAGAGCTAGCTGTAACATACAGTGGGAAACTCATTCCCACTTCAGCCAGGAGACCAGAAGTTTTGCTTAGCACACACGTCACACACTAAGTCCTCCTGAGAGAAAGGAAACCTTTGAACTCAGGGTCCCTTTGTTCTTCATTTAGAAGCCAACAGCTTTGCCCAGATTATCATTGAATGAAGAATGACAGCTGGTGCTCAACATGGGAAGGACATGGTTTGGGTAGACACTGTTGCCACTACCACCAACATAGTGCCATTGGACTACCATGGTGCCCACTTTACATAGGGCCCATAACAGGCTGTACATTGGTTTGTGCAGCCTGGAGTCAAGAGCAAGGTCAGGAGGGGAGACTTCAGAGTGAATATGGTCTTGGGAACCAGAGGAAAGGGTTATTCTATCCTAAGCTTTAATTGCAGTGATAAACCTGTTGGTAATGTCATCTGCTGTGCTCCTGTAAGAAAATTTCCCTATCTAAAAAGTTTATCAAACCCCCATGGGGTGCCTTCTCGCCCTGATTTCTCATAACTTCTCAGAGACATTCTGCTCTGAAATACTCCTCACACTATAAAAAGAGTGGGCCAGGTAGGAAGGAGCAACAAAAATCCCACCAGTCTTTGGACATATTTACGGTAGCAATGCAGCAAGGTTCCTGGAAGCCATCTTCTTTTACTTCCTCTCTGAGTTCTTTTAAATCTGGAGTTTTAGTTGGGTATTAGTTGAATGGTATAACTGTGAATGCTTGGGAGTCCAAAAACAATTCTGTCTCTAAATTGAAGTCATAAATAGAAAGAGAAGTGGAATTCAACAGGGTTTTACTTTGAGTCCCCCCCCCAACAGAATCACAGAGATTGCAAAGCTGTTGCATAGTAGAGAGTGGCGAGGAAAGTGAGAGGGCATGGAGTTACTCTGCTTCTCTTTTGTATGTGTGTGTGTGTGTGTGTGTGTGTGTGTGTGTGTGTGTGTGTATTTTGAAGAGTGTGGTTTTGTTGGTAGGGGAAGTAGAATCAAGGATCTTTTCCTCTAATTTGGCTAGAGGTACAGTAGGGAAAGGAACAGGAGAAAGTAAAGAGGATTGATAGCTGGGGCTGGAGATGCTAGGGATACTTGATTTAAATGTAGTGGCACAGTCCCTCATTTACATGCACAGTCCTATCATAACAAGGAGAACACAATACTTCATTATCCTATGGGTGGAGGAAGAACTTCAGGTAAAATTAATGGTCATTTTTTTGAAAGCCAAAACATCTTACTAGCACAGGGTGGGTATCTTTAGGAATCCCCAGATGCTTGCTAAACAGATTCTACCAGGAGAAAGGGAGTTAAGTCTGTTTTGTGTTTGTTCATTTGTTTGTTTGTTTGGACTATGTGACATTCCTCAGGTAGAGGATATGGAGGTTCAGGCTCCCCAGGTCAGGCAGAGAAGAGGTAGATCTGCTGACAAAGGAAGTCTATCATTTTATACTGAACTAAGAGACTATTTGGAAATGCCAGACTTCAGTCTTGAGTTTGCTGAAAATGCATGCCCCTGCTCTCACTGTTAAGAGATCCACAGATAAGATAATTTTTGGATCACAGGTTTTGTCAGTGGGTTTGTACCCCTCCTTCCACTAGTCCTGCCTGGTTAGGAGATGGTCACTTCACTCTTCATGTCCAGGGAAATGCAGCTGTACCTGGCCACAGAGGAAGACAATGCAACCAGTAAGGATGAGACCTGATAGGCTAGGGGCAGATGGAAGGTTAGGAGTACCTCCCTTACCAGTGGATTGAGGGAAGGGAATGGGAGGAGAAGAGGGAGGGAGAGGAGAATAAGGAGGGGATGAGGGAGGGGGCTACAGTTAGAATACAAAGTGAATAAATCAAATAAACAAACAAACAAATAAATAAATTCTCAGAATCACATGCATATCCTCCCAGGAGCCTAACTTGTCACAGGCCTACAGCTTGACAAACCAATGTGCCCCTCCCACAGTTTCCCTTTTTATTCCCAGCTCTCTCACCTCTCAACCCTGTTCCTCCCACATCTGATCCCCACCCTTGTTACCCTCCCATCTCCTGTCCAATTCCCTCTCTTCATCCATTTTTGCTGTCTCTTCTATTCCCCCTTCTGAGTGAAATTCCAGCACCCTCTTTGCTACTTATCTTCTTTGTATCTGTGGATTATAATATGATTATCTTGTTTTATAGCTCTAATATCCAATTATAAGTGAGTACATATGATGTGTGTGTGTGACATTCTTGGTTTGGGTTACCTCACATAGGATGATCTTTCCTAATTCTATTCAGCTGCAGGGATGACAGGAAACAATGATTGAAGGAAAGTCCAAATAATAATTGTCCCAACCCGAGATGCACCCTAAGGTAGAGACTCAACCTCGGACAATATTAATGATATTCTGTTATGCTTTCAGACAGGAGCCTAACTTGACAGTCATCTGGGAGGATCCAGTGAGCATGGAATTGATACAGAGGTTGGGATTTGCAGCCAGGCATGGAAGAGAACTCTGGGGGTCATTTGGAAGTATTAGAGGAGAAAAGAACCTCATGAAAAGACCAACAGAGACAACTATCCCAGCTCCATGGGGGTTTTCAGAGACTGAAATATCAACTAGGAAACATGCATGATCTGGACCTAGGGCCCCTGCACAGATGGGCAACTTATGTTTTTATGGGCAACCTGGTTTTTATATGGGGTGCCTGGCAAGTGGAGGCAGGGTGAGGAGAGATATTTCTGACATGGACTCTGTTGTCTGCTTTTGGAACACTTCCCACTGGCAGAACTACCTTTCCTTTCCCCAGGGGATGAAGATATGTTAAGTCCTGATGTGATTTGATGTGCTGGGAAAGGGTAATGTGGGGAGTAGGGGGCTCTGCATTTCTGGGAAAAAAAAAGGGAGTGGGAAAGAGGGAAGAAAGAAAAGTGATGGGGACTTAAAGTAAATAAACTAAAGTATGGGATATAAAGTAAATAAACTAAAGAGAGAGAAATTATACAGAATACCAAGCTACACAATCATAAGATATATGCAGAGGAGCTGGCTCATATGCATACAAGCTCCCCAATTGTCAGTTCAGACTCTGAGAGCCCCGGAGCTACTATGAACATAGTTGAGCATGTGTCCTTATTGAATGGTGGGGCAGCTTTGGGTATATGCCTAGTAGCCATATCATGAGGTTCCACTACTACCAATTTTCTGAGAAAGTGTCAGATTGATCAATTTGATTGATTGATTGATCAATCAAGCGTCACAGTGATTGTACAAGCTTATATCCCCCTCTGCCAGCAATGGAGGAGGATTGTTCTTTCTCCAAAACCTCTTCATAATTTAACTTCCCTTGAGCTTTTGATCTTAGCCATTCCAATGTGTATGAGGTGGAATCACAGGGTCTTTTTGATTTGCATTTCCCTGATGAGTAAGGACTTTGAGCAATTCTTTAAGTGTTTCTCTACATTTCGATATTCCTCTGTTGAGAATTCTATTTAGCTCTGTACCCCATTTTTTAATTGGATTACTTGGTCTGTTGATGTTTAAATTCTTCGGTTCTTTATATATTACTGATATAAGCCTTCTGTCATATGTAGGGTTGGTGAAGAGCTTTTCCTGGTCTGTAGGTTGACGTTTTGTTCTGATGACAAGCTTTAAGAAGCTTTACAATTTCATTAGGTCCCATTTATTGATTGTTGCTCTTACAAGCTGAGCTGTTGGTGTCCCTTCAGAGCTGCCAGGCCCAGGTTGTTTCTTGGTTCTGTTGGTCTCCTTTTAGAGCTCTTATCTCCTCCAGATCCTTCTATCTCCCCTTACATTCATAAAATTCTATGTATTCTGCCCAAATTTTGGCTATGAGTCTCAGCCTCTGCTTTAATACTTCGATCAGTAGAGTCAGAATCTGTCTGTGGTAGGCTCCTGTTCTGTTCCCTGTCTTCTTGTGCTTCCAATCTCTATCATGTTTGTCCTTCTGAATGAGGATTGGGCATCTTCTCTAGGGTCTTCCTTGTTGTTTAGCTTGTTTAGAAGTATAGATTTTACTATGTTTAGCCTATATTATATGGCTAAAGAGCCATAAAAAGTGAGGCTACTAGTTACTCAATAACAAATGGTTATTCCTGAAAACATATATGTACAAGTAGGATTAGACAGTAGAAAAAGGTTATATTTAGGTATTATGAACACAGACACGCAGATATGCAAACACATGCACACACACATTTTTGGGGCAGGGAAAGGAGTGTTAATGTGATTAAATTATGATCTCAAGAATTTAAAATATTAAAAATATAAGTACAGTGCATGTTCTGGGCCTAGGTTTTCTTCATATAAGTAGCTGGTGGGCATTTTAGCCCTTATATGGGCTCACTAGTTAGGGGAGCAGAAAATATCTCTGACATGAAATATGTTGCCTGCTTTTTGATTACTTCCCCACGATGGACTCCCCTACCAGGCCACAGGGGAAGAAAATGAACTCAGTGCTCTGTAGTCACATGAAACCACCAGTAGTAACCGCCTGCACAAGGGACTGGGAATTAAAAGAGATAGAGAACACGAAGAGGGACACCAAGACTATGCTCTAATCAAGGTGCCATCTTTATTACAAAGTAAGCCACTATGTTTATCCTATCTTGTAGGTCTATACACCTAAAGAAGATAAACAAGAAAGCAGACATGGGGTAAGATGATCAAGCCTCACTTAGAAAGACAAATGGGTTGTCCATTGGATGTATGACAGGAGTCTACCACAGAAGGCATCTGAAAGACTCTACCTAGCAGTGTTTCAAAACAGATACTAAGACTCATAACCAAACCTTCAGCAGAAGGGCAGTTAGTATGACGTGGAAAGGATAGGAGCTCCTCAAGAACCAAATATATCTGGGCACAGGAGCCTTTTCTGAGACTGACACTCCATCAAGGACCATGTATAGATATAACCTAGATCCTTTGCTCGTATGAAGCCCGTGGCAGCTCAGTAACCAATTGGTTTCCCATTGTAAGGGGAACAAGGACTATTTCTGACAGGAACTCAATGGCAGGCTCTTTGACCTTCCCACCCCTCCAAGGGAGGAGCAGTCTTGTAGGCCACAGAGGAGGACTTTGCAGCCAGTCCTGAAGATACCTGATAAAACACGGTCAGATGAAAGGGGAGGAGGTCCTCCCCAATCAGTAGACTTGGAAAGGGGAAGGGAGAAGATGAGGGAGAGAGGGTGGGATTGGGAGGGAATAGGGAAGTGGGATACAGCTGGGATACAGAGTTAATAAAATGTAACTAATAATAAAAAATTAAATTAAATTTAAAACAAACAAACAAACAAACAAACAAAAAACAAAGTAAGCCACTTATATAGGCAAACCACAAAGGACTTTCCAAGTAAACATATCCAAGCAAAAGAGGAAACTTTAACCAAGCAAAACAGGAGGCTTAAACAAGCAAAACAGGAAACTTAAGCAAAACAGGAGCTGTCTGCTGGAAACAAGAATAGCAAGTCAGCATGACTTGCAGGCACATGACCACTGCAGGTCCAATGAAATGGCTACCTCACTCCTCATGTGAATAGATGAGCATGAGTATCTGTGTAGGGAAGCTCCCCTGTTCTGAGGATAGGTGAGGAGGGATGCCTGAGAGAGGGTAGGACTGGGAGAAGGGGGAGGGTCCTATGTCCAATAGGTAAATTGAATTAGTAAACCATGAAAAATATTAAAAATAAAACAATCTCCTAGTAAACAGACTGGCTTATTTAGGGGAACTATTGCTATAATGAAACATCAGGACTAAAAGCAAGTTGGAGATGAAAGGATTTATTTGGCTTACATTTTGACACCAGTGATCATCATGGAAGAAAGTCAGGTCATGAACTCAAACAGGGCACAAAACTGGATGCAGGGGCTGATGCGGAGGCGGTGGAGGGGTGCTGTTTACCTGAATGGACCTTATGGCTTGCTCAGTCTGATTTCTTCTGATTTCCAGGATCACCAATTCAGGAGTAGCACCACCTCCTATGAGCTGGTGCCTCACACAGTAATCACTGATTTTAAAAATGCCCTTTTAGTACAGATATAAAAAAATATTAATAAAAGGACTTTCTGACAAGTGTCACATTATTTAACTCGTTTAACAATCAGTCAAGTTAAGATCTCAAGTAAGCAGACCATTGTGTACCCTACCTTATCGGAGCCAGCCCTAGTCCTCAGGGATCACAAAATAGTTTTCAAGAAAAGGCTTTGTCATACATTTATAATCAGGGCATTTTTTTCTGTTCCTCCAGGAATAAGAGAGCAGAAATAATTAGTGTCCCTCCAATACACGGTATTTTCATTAACTTGAGGTTCTCAGTAACTCATGGTTTCTAAAACCCCAGTCATCAACTTGTAGCTGAAGAGTTGCACACATGTATTTATCTATCCTAACTGAAGAGAAGGGAAACTATAATTAACTCATCATGTGAATAAAAAGAGAGGTACTAGCAACTGGTAAAAGCAACTGTAAAAATATTGGTCTAATTAGAAGGAAAAATAAAAAAAGACTATTAGTTTATACATTCTTAATTATATATTCATATGTATATTCTTAATTATATACATACACATCTATGCATTCTTAACTTGGAAATTTTCAGATCACAACTAAGAAGTGTTTAATCTATGTTTAATTCTATGTGTCCTGTTTGTGACAGCAAACATTTGTGAGCAAAACTGAGACACAAATTTGGGTACTTTAGTGTTAGAATGCACACACTTGACGACTAGCAAGATTTACAAATAAAATCAGCATGAGCTGACATACAAATTAGCAGTGAAAATCTACATTTCTTTGAAGTATATTTGGATGGTCACTCTTTCCTGAAACATTTCTCATAGGGTAAGCATATCTTTGAACCACTCAAATTTATTTGAGTTGTTTTCCTTTCCTAAAGAGGGAAAGGAAAATCTAGAGATTAATTTAATATTCAGAAGACCAAGACTTACTTCATGATTCTGAAGTTCAATGGAGATTTTCAGATACAGCAGTCTCAGCTCACAGGCCAGTAAAAGAAAACTGTTTTTTCTTATATATTTTTTAAGAGACAAATATTATATTACCATCATATTTAGCCTCGCCTGGGAAGCCTAATGTAGCTTGAAATAAGTTTTGTAATGATGAAGCAGTGATGCTGAGGTGGAATGGCTGACTCTTATGTTCATGGGTATTTAAAGAGCCTAGAACCAACATGGAAAAAAGAAATATGAAAAAAAAGGCATGCGTTGTAAGGAATTATAAATACTGCTTCAGCTGCAGACTCGAGATTTTGATTTGATTGGTTTCCGGCTCAGTTTCTCTTCAGCACTTTGGTATTGCTAACTTGAGCTTCCTTTGTTTCCATAGTGACATCCTTAGGGACATTATTCTCCACTTGCTGTTTGGCTTACTTTTGTTGATTTCTGGTCATATTCTGCTTCATAAACCCATTTTTTTTTATTTTGCTGAATAGCACCGAATGGTATTAGGAACTCTATTTGAAGAATAAATTTGCCAGTCTTCTCTATTTCCAGATCCAGATAAATCTTGAAATTCTGAAATAAAACATTTTTTTTCTAAAAACAAGAAGGATGAATCCTTAAAAAATAGGTAATCCAGTTGGACCAGCACCATTTGTTGAATATACTGTCTTTTTTCCATTGAATGGATTTGGCTTCTTTGTCAAATACCGAGTATTCATAGGTGTGTGGGTTTATTTCTGGGTCTTCTATGCAGTTCCATTGATCCTCCTCTGTTTCTATTCCAATACCATGCAGTTTTTATTACTGTTGCCCTGTAGTACAGCTTGAGATCAGGGATGGAGATACCTCCAGATGATCTGTTGCTGTACAGGATCATTTTGGAGATTCTGGGTTTTTTGTTTCTCCATATGAAGTTGAGAAACTTTTTTTCAAGGTCTGTAAAGAATTGAGTTGGTATCTTGATTGGAATTGCATTGAATCTATAGATTGCTTTTGGCAGGATTGCCATTTTCACAATGTTAATCCTACCAATCCATAAGCACGGAAGACCTTTCCATCTTCTGAGATCTTCTTCGATTTCTTTCTTCAGAGACTTGAAGTTTTTCTAATAGATCCATATTTATCACCCTGCACAAAACTAAAGTCAAAGTGGATCAAGGACCTCAACATAAAACCAGATACTCTAAATCAGTTGGAAAAAAAATGGGAAATACCTGTGAACTCATTGGCACAGGAGACAACTTCCTGAACAGAACACCAACAGCACAGGCTCTAAGAGCAACAATCAATAAATGGGACCTCATGAAACTGAAAAGCTTCTGTAAAGCAAAAGACACAGTCATCAAAACAAAACGACTGCCTACAGATTCGGAAAGAATCTTCACCAACCCTTTATCTGACAGAGGTCTAATATCCAGTATATATAAAGAACTAAAGAAGCAGAAAAGCAACAAACCAAGTAATCCCATTAAAAAATGGGGAACAGAGCTAAACAGAATTCTCGAAAGAGAAACATCAAATGGCAGAGAAACACTTAAAGAAATGCTCAACCTCATTAGCCATTAGGGAAATGCAAGTAAAAACAACCCTGAGATTTCACCTTACACCCATCAGAATGGCCAAGATGAAAAACTCAAGTGACAACACATGTTGGAGAGGTTGTGGTGAAAGAGAAACCCTCCTCCACTGCTGGTGGGAATGTAAACTGGTACAACCACTTTGGAATTCAATCTGGTGCTTTCTCAGACAATTAGGAGTAGTGCTGCCTCAAGACTCAGCTATACCACTCCTAGGTATATACCCAAAATTTGCTCAAGTACACAACAAGGACATTTGTTCAACCATGTTTGTAGCAGCTTTATTTGTAATAGCCAGAACTTGGAAACAATGCAGATGTCCATCAACGGAGGAATGGACACAGAAATTGTGGTATTTTTACACAATGGAATACTACTCAGCAAACAAAAAGGAGGAAATCATGAAATTTGCAGGCAAATGGTGAGATCTAAAAAAGACCATTCTGAGTGAAGTATCCCAGAAGGAGAAAGACAAACTTGGTATATACTTGCTTATATAGACCTGCAAGATATGATAAACATAATGAAATCTACAGACCTAAAGAAGATAATCAAGAAAGTGGACATGGGTGAAGATGATCAATCCTTACTTAGAAAGACAAAGGGGATGTGCATTGAATGTATGACAGGAGTCTACTGCAAAAGGCATCTGAAAGACTCTACCTAGCAGTGTTTCAAAGCAGACACTAAGACTCATAACCAAACCTTGGCAGAGTGCAGGGAATCATATGAAAGAAGCTGAGTTAGTATGATATGGAAAGGATAGGAGCTCTACAAGTACCAAATATATCCATATAACCGGGCAAAGGGTCTTTTCTGAGACTGACACTCAACCAAGGACCATCTATGGATATAACCTATAGTATGGCCCATGGTAGCTCAGTAACCAAGTAGTTTTCCAAAGCAAGGGGAACAAGGACTATTTCTAACAGGATCTCAAGGGCAGGCTCTTTGACCTCCCCGCCCCCCAGGGGAGGAGCATTCCTGTTAGGTCACAGAGGAGGACTTTGCAGCCAGCCTTGAAGATACCTGATAAAACAGGGTCAAATGAAAGGAGAGGAGGTCCTCCCCCATCAGTGGACTTGGAAAGGGGCAGGGAGGACACCAGGGAGGGAGTTTGGGATGGGGAGGGAATGAGGGAGCGGGATACAGCTGGGACACAGAGTTAACAAATTGTAACTAAAAAGAAAAATTAAAATTAAAAAAAAATAGGTAATCCCAGTTATTTTATCAAATACAGTTTTTAAAAACTACATTTAAACAAATATTTCAAAATTAAACCAGAGGCAATAATGATCCCTACAATGACAACACAAGACTTATTTTCTGCTTAATTCTAACTGAAACAAGTTCCCCACCAGAGTCTATTTTCTTAACCTGGACCATGATATTAGTAGTCAGGAATAAAGAAGGTATTATATAATAGTAAATTATGGTACATTCATAGTGTTTCAAACCTTAGCAGTTGGTGGTAAGTATCTGGCTTTACTTCGCTGAATATTCATTAACAATAAAATAATGCTAATATTTTTAAATCTTTTCTGGGAGAAATTAAAAGATATAGTCAGTACAAATCTTATATGTTTATAGTAAAGTAAGTGGAAACAATGAATGTACACTTAATAATTCCTATAGTAGTAGGAAAGTATTTTTAATAATATAATTATCTCTTTAGGATTGCAATTTGAAATTCCACAGAAGAGTTCATGGAATTTTGTAGCACACTATGACATATTGAGAATTTTAAGTGTGACACATTTTTTGTATTTGTAAATGGAGCTTCAGGGGATTTGGAAACAGTGATTAGATGATTAACACTATGGGGTTGTGGTACTCTTCTCAAACCAGGTCCAAATAAGACCTCATGAGATGTAGACACCTAACTTTTGACTTCTCAGGCCTTAGATCTGTGACCGTTATAATCTCTTATTCCTAATCTGCTGTATTCATTTATAAAATCAGAAAAAAAGAATTACAAAACTTAGGTTTTATTTTCAATATTGTATGATTACGCAATCAGCCTGAAAATATGTGCAAAATATTTCACTTTTCTTAGAATCAGTTGGAGTAAATTTGTGAATATATGGAATGGCTATGTACTTCCAGATCTCTAGTTAACATTTATTGGTTTGTCTTTTACTCTATTTGTGTTGTCCCCAGATTTTCTCATTTCTGACTTGAGCATCTTGCATTCTCAGAACATCCTTTTCTGGACCAAGTGCATTCTGATGTTTCATTTAGGAAAGAGATATAAAGGAAAATGCTAATGTTCCTATACCTCCAGTGTTACTAGACCACTGAATGGCTATGTTTGATCTTTGCTGGAGTCATTTCAAATAATATGTGCACATGCAGTCTTTTGACATTCTCTCTGCTCTACACAGAAGCTAAAGGAAAATATCAAAGTTAGGAAATCTGGAATTTGTTTTCGTGTGCATACCATCATTTTCTCCTATGTCAATGGGGTACATAGCCTAATTATATTTTCAAAATATATTTTATAGATATCTTTTTCCTCTGTAGATGCAGTTCTGAAGCCATTTTCAATGGACAAACTTTAAAGCTGTATTTATCATGATCATTATTTTTAATACTGTGTTTTAATTAAAGCATACTCTATTTTTGGAAAACAGACTTTTCAAGTTTCTAAAACCTGTATCTTTTTAATTTTGGCAATTAAAGTATGTCTGTTTTGGTTTGTAATTTCTTTTTAGGAGAGTGAAAGAATCTGAATATGTGGGAAAAGGAGGAAGAATATGACCAAAATACAGTATAAAATTATTAAACATAAAGAGATATTATAAAACCAAAATACAAAACACTAAGAAATAAAAATCACTCCATGTATTTCACAATCATGTGTTCCCTATCAAATGTACAGATATGATATACAAAATTATTAGGGTGTGCATGTAGGTTTTTAAGTCCTCTACAATTCATTGAATGGAATCTCAATCAGATCAAATGTTTCTCATTTGACAGCTTAGAAGAGAAGACAAAACTTTTTTTTCTTCCCAAAACTAAGGTATGAGTGGTCAGTTAGAGCTGATGGAAAGAGGTGTGCAATGTTTTTTTTTTCTTTTCTTTTTTTAAATTAAGCAATGATTAAAAGTTCAATGATACCTGCAACAGCATCTTAATGATGTTAATTCTGGAAGAGGAAAGACTGCATTGTCCATATAATTTTTTCTAAGATATAAAGATAATATAAATTGTTTCTAAAGAAATAATAGGCAAGTCTAAAAGTTTTAGGTATTTATTATGTACAATTCAAAACATCAGTTTATGTGGAAGAGGGAATACTGATTGTGGTATACATTTGTTGCTTCAACTACTAATAATTTTCCTGATGACAATGCGGCCACTCCTGATGTGATCTGATAGACTAAGATCTGAAGGAAGAAGAGGAGGACCTCCCCTATCAGTGGACTTGGGGAGGGGAATGCATGAAGAAGGGGAAGGGAGGGTGGGACCAGGAGGGGAGGAGGGTGGGGCTTATGGGGGGGATACAAAGTGAATAAAATATAATTAATAAAATAAAAATAAATGAAAAAAACAAAAGCAACAAACAAATAAACAAACTCCAAAAGATAAAATTAAATTATCCTGTTGATAGTTATATTAACAAAAGTTGTATGTCTGATGTGACTGATATTATGCTTTTGAGAAAATAAATCATGTATCAAATATTCATATAAACCTCTCAAAATTATAGTTTGTAATTAATCACCACTTAGCTAAAGGCTATACTGTGTTCCCTGTCATAAACACCACCATGTGTACTTGGTATTAATAACCTCTGATTATAGAGCTTTCATCCAGAAACTGATAGGAGCAGATGCAGAGACAGAAAAAGAGCTTGCATTAGCAACTTTCTGTCAGGTCCTTTTCCTTGGATTTCAGGTAATCCCACTGAAGATACAGCTGAAAAATTGTTTGAGCCAGAGAAATGAAGGTTAATGTGAGAACCAATCCATAGAACCAACTAACCATGGCTCATAGGAGAAAAAGAAGAAGAAAAGAGGACAGAGGAGGAGGAGGAGGAGGAGGAGGAGGAGGAGGAGGAGGAGGAGGAGGAGGAGGAGGAGGAGGAGAAGTAACCACAGAGGTTGCATGGCTCTGTGTTAGGTCCTGTGTGTGTGTGTGTGTGTGTGTATACTGATCTTTAGCTTGGTATTTTTGTGGTATTCCTAACAGTAGAAACAGGAGTGGCTCTGACTCTTTTGCCTGCTCTTGGGACACTCTTCCTCATACTCAGTTGCCTTGTCCTGTCCTGATATTGTGATTTGTTCCTAGATTGTGTCTTGCTATGCTGTGTTCAGTTGATGTTCTTGGTTGGCCCACTATGTTTTCTCTTTTTCCATCTATATATTTATTTATTTACTATACATTTATTCATTTTGTATCCCAGTTATAACCCCCTTCCTGTACTCTCCCAATCCTGTTCTCCCTCCCTCTTTTCCTCTTATGCCCCTCCCCCAGTCCACTGATAGGGAAGGTCCTCCTCCTGTTTCATCTGACCCTAGCCTATCAGGTATCACCAGGTCTGGCTGCATTGTGTTCTTCCATGGCCTGGCAAAGCTGTTTCCCCTTCAGAAGGAGGTCATCAAAGAGCCAGTCACTGAGTTCATGTCTGAGACAGCTCCTGTTCTCTTTTCTAGGTAATCCACTTGGAGACTGAGCTGCCATGGGCTACATCTGTGCAGGGATTCTAGGTTATGTCCATGCATGGTCCTTGGTTGGCCCACTATGTGTTAAAGGTAATAGAGCAAGAGTTGGATATGGGGGAGAGATGAGGTGGAGGAGAAACTGGTAGCAGTGGAAGGAGGGGAAACCTCAGTCAGCATGTATTTTACAAAATAAAATAATACTTTTGATATTTATATTCTAGTGAATTCTCATAACTAGATATGACTTTCTTTTAAGTAACAGAAAAATAAAGTAGAGAAAATTCAATCTCGGTGCCTATTGCAGTATATTTGTATTAGACATCAAAATTCTATAAAATGCATGATTTATATACATCAGTAATATATTGCTTGCGTGCCTGGAGCCTGCAAAGCACAAAATTAAGGTACAGGCTGAGTTGGTGTCTGGTAAGGATGAACTTACAGCTCCCCTGCTATCTATTTTTAACCATGTTCTTCAGGGTAGAAACAGCATAAAAACCCTTTTTGTAATAGGACCTGTCAAAATTTTCTGCCTAAATTTTACCTGCTAATGCCATTACACTCATGGTTATAAATTTCCACATTAAATTTCAAGGGAATACAAATTGCTATATTTAGAAGTATAATTTGATATTCATCAATACTTTCTTAGCATACAACTTTTAAACTCTATGTAATATGCAAATTTCTAAGCATATTTTGTTTTATGTTGATGTGTTTATGATGGCAGACAACATTTATATGGCTGTAGAATGGGAGCTATAGATAAAAAAAAATAGCTTCAGAGGGTTGGGCTTTTAATTTACCCTTAAAACTGTAAGGAAGTCAGACAGGCTGAGACATAATTTAATCACTAAGGTACAGTGTTCATTACGATGCACATGTAGAAAAAGCTACATGAACAAATGAAATAAAAATGTTCAGAGAACTTATACAAGAGATTTTTCTGGAGTGTGGTCCAGCTTTAAAGGCAGAAAGTATATGCCACTTGTCACCATACCCCACAGTGCACATATTTTCATCTGTGTATTTTGTATTGTTTCCTTCAATATACCAGTAAATTTAGATAGTGTTCTCCTGAGTTCTGAGACCTGCCATAGTAAAATAATATAATCCAAGAAACGTCTGAGAGCCCTTCACTTCAAGAATTGCATATAGCACATACAGTGAGATACAGAAAGTTCTTACGCTTTATCCATTGAATAACAGATCAATCGGGTGATGTCCGTTGCAGAAGATGAAGGATAACTTGTTCACCTATAGGACCTGATAGACTCACTCTCGGTGTACTTAGTGTACTGGGGGTTCAGAAGGAAGAAATGAGTTTGTTTCTCCCAGAATATGCTGCTGCTAATTTCCAACCTGTAAATACAATCTTTCTTCTTTATCATGATGTAAAAATGATACAAACTCAGCAGAACCCAGGGTTCAGTTGTGATTTTTAATATGAAAGTACATTAGAGAGAATGACTATTTCTACAATAAAATGATGTTTAAAACATATGTGATACCCAGGAACTGTGACAAAATCTGAACTAATGAAGTTAAATGCTAGTCTATAGCACTAGAATGTGAACCCTCTTAGTTTCATTGCAGATCTGGAGTTCTAATATGTAAGTTGCGCGGCACCAGTCAGCCTAACTCAAGTCATGTGTAATCGACTCTGAAATAAAAGTCTGAACATTTTATGCTTTCTACCTAATTCTTTTTTTTTACTAACATTTTTTTAATTTTTTATTTAATTTTTTATTTAACTTTTACTAACTACACTTTACCCATTCTGCATCCCCCCATTAGCCCCTCCCTCCTCCCCTCCAGTCCTACCCTCCCCCCCTTCTGCACACATGCCCTTCCCCAAGTCCACCGACAGGGGAGGTCCTCCTCTCCCCCCCATCCCAGTCTACCAGCTCCCACCAGAATTGTAATCATTTTATACACGTTTTTGGTTGGAAGTTTTTTTATAATTGATATTTAATTTTTAAAATTCTATCTCAAAAAGACATTTAAATTTTACAGGACAACTTTATGTGCACATTTTAAACATCTCTGACTTAAATTATCAAACCCTGTAATTTCATTACATATATATATATATATACATATATATATATACATATATATATATATAATTTTATTCTTTATCATTGAATGTTGTGCGTTTTTATCTTAAGGATGCATTTACATATATGATATAATTGAAAATTAGCTAATAATATTTATTTCTCCATGAAACTGCTGTTATTTGCCTTTTAACAAGTTATATGAATTAGCAATTCTATTTTTGCAAATTAGGTCCCCATGAATATGAAGATCCATATACAATACCAATATACAATCTAATTTAGTTCAGTTAAATTAGTATAATCATTTGTATGTTAACTTAATGAACTCAATTTCTCTGTATTCTTCCCATTCAAATATCTAACATGTCTTACATATCAATTAAATCAACATTCCTTCTATAAACTCTGTTCTATCTATATTGGCAATTTGGAATGTTTATTTTCAACAAATCCTTAATTGATCTGTAAATGTCACTACTTCATCCTCTAAGACTGTCTGATTTTTCTAAATGCCTCATAGATCCTGGTTAGAGGAAACTCAGTGAGGCATTATTGTGCATTGAAATAGGTCTTATTTTGCTATCTACATTTTCCTCTATCACGTGTTCCCTTATTTAAGCTAATATACCTGTATAAACCATTTTAATTTCTCATGACAATTTTCAGTTTAAATTGTATTAAGAAAACACTAAGCTTAACCTTAGTGAGTTACTCACAAGCAGAGATACATGATTTCTTTAATTCAGCTTCTTAAGTCTAATTTGCTTTTATATATTCGTCCACACGTGTGTGTGTGTGTGTGTGTGTGTGTGTGTGTGTGCGCACACACACACGCACGCGCACGCGGGCGCAAGTGTTTGAGCACATTCATGTGGTACATGCTTTTGTATGGGCATGTACCAGAGAAATCAGAGAGCAACCATTGGTTCAGTCTACAGGCACCATTCATTTTTGAGATAGAGATTACTCATTGAACTAGAACTTAAATTAGCTACCACTTGTGACCCCATTACATCTACCCATTTCTGAAACAAGAAGTGCCTTGCTTGCTTTTTATGTGGGGTTCTAGAAATAAAACTTTGGTTTCATGTTTACCAGGGTAGCTCTTCACCAGCTTAGCCACCTCCCAGCTGAAACTAGGAACTTGTTATTCTGATAGTACATGGTGAGAGTGGTTTAATTTGCTCAGTATAGTATTGAACAGCCTATATGTGAAATAATAAGTACATATACGTGAATAATGTTTTTGTTTTGTTTTGTTTTGTTCTGTTCTGTTTTGTTTGAGGCAGGGTTTCTCTGTGCAGCCTTGGCTGTCCTGGAACTCACTTTGCTTACCAGGCTAGACTCAAACTAAGAGATTCACTTGCCTCTGCTGCTGAAGTGCTAGGATTTAATGTGTGTTCTGCCACTCCCAGGCAGGCATAATGTTCACAACATCTAGTCCTCTACGTTTTGTTTTCGGTTTTTTGTTTGTTTGTTTTTAGGACACAGGGTTTCTCTGTGTAGTCTTGCCTGTCCTGGACTCGCTTTGTAGACCTGGCTGGCCTCGAACTCACAGCTACTGCTTCTCCAAGTGCTGGAATTACAGCTGCAGTTCTTAAATGTGAGGTTTTTGGCACCATCAATAGAGCAGTGAGGACAATTAAAATTATATTTGAGATGACATAGAACATTTAAAATTAAGGGGTTGGGGATTGGCTCAGTGGTTAAGACCACTTGCTGCTCTTGCAGAAGACCTGAGTTCATTTCACAGCACCCACATCAGGCAGCTCACAACCTTCAGTGATCTTATAAAAACTCTCTCTTGTGTTTTTCTGTCCTACTCAGGCACATGCATACTTGCACATAAACACATATTCATAAACGAAAAAAAGAAGATATAGATATGAAATGAAAAGTTATTTTCTTATGGGCCGACATGGCTCACTGACTAAAGAACAGTTTCCAGCACCTGTGATGGAAGGTTCACATCTACGTATAACTCTGGCTCCAGTTCTGAATCCCTCTTCTAGTTTCTTTAAACACCCTTTCTTACACACAGAAAGACAGACAGGCAGAAAGACAGACAGAACCATACACATACAAATAGAGAGAGAGAGAGAGAGAGAGATTTTAATAACTAAGAGGGACTATGATCACTGAAGGAATAAAAGGGACAAACTCACAAAGATTCCTAATTTCTATCTTTTCTAACATGATATTTGAATTAATTAAGACAGCAAAAAGTTGTAAATAGGGAAAATACTACATGAAGGGGTAAAGCTGGAGTCATGGTGAACAAAATAAATAGATTCCATTATATTTAAAGTATATTTTTCTTTTTTATATTTGTGATGTAGCAGTCTTTCATCATTTTCTCTATTCAAATATTAAAAATTGTAGACATCACAAATCCTCAACTTAGCATCCTGATGTGCATAATAATTTTATGTGTATAAATTTAATTTTATTATTCCAGATAATTGCTATATTTTACATACGATGCCTTCATGCCTATAGAGTCATATTTTGTATTATTCCTTGTTGATCTTTGTACATCTGTTACTGTTAGACATTATTTTATATCTTTCTTTCTTTTTTCCAATTCCTTAATTTTTTTTAATATTAGTCACAGTTTGTTAACTTTGTATCCTTGCTGTATTCCACTCCCTCTTTCCTTTCTAATCCCACACTCCCTCCCTCACTTCCTCCCTGCCCCTTTCCAAGTCAAATGATAAAGGAGGACCTCCTCCCCTTTCATCTGATACTAATTTTTCAGGTATCTTCAGGACTGGCTGCAAAGTCCTCCTCTGTGACAAAGCAGGGCAGCTTCTCCCTCGGGGGGGTAGGTCAAAGAGCCCGCCATTGAGTTCATGTCAGAAACAGTCCCTGTTCTCCTTATTCGGGTACCCACTTGGATACTGAGCTACCATGAGCTACATTGGAGCAGAGGTTTTAGGTTATATCCATACCTGGCCCTTGTTTGGAGAAATAGTCTCATAGAAGACACCTGTGTCCAGATGTATTTGGTCCTTGTGGAGCTCCTATTTTCTCCAGGTCTTATTAACTCCCCATTTTTTCTTATGATTCCCAGTGCTCTGCTGAATGTTTGGTTATGAATCTTAATATCTGCTTTGATACACTGCTATGTAGAGTCTTTTAGAGGCCCTCTGTGGTAGGCTCCTGTCCTGTTACTTGTTTGCTCCTACATTCAATGTCCATCCCATTTGTCTTTCTAACTGAGGATTGATCCTCTTACCCTGGGTCCTCTTTCTTGTTTACCTTTTTCAGGTGTACAGATTTAAGTACGTTTATCCTACCTTATAGGTCTATATAAGTGAGTATATGCCATGTGTGTCTTTCTACTTTTGGGTTAACTCACTCAGGATGATTGTTTCTAGGTCCCACCATTTGCCTGCAAATTTCATGATTTCCTTGTTTTTAATTGCTGAGTAGTATTCCATTGTATAAAAGTACCACAATTTCTGTATCCATTCCTGAACTGAGGAACATCTGGGTTGTTTCCAGGTTCTGGCTAACAGGAGGCATTCTCCATCCCTGATCTCAAGCTGTACTACAGAGCAAGAGTAATAAAAATCTGCGCATAGAAACAGAATAGTGGATCAATGGAACCAAATAGAAGACCCAAAAATAAACCCATAAACCTATGGATACTTGAATTTTGACAAAGAAGCCAAAACCATTCAATGGAAAATAGGCAGCATCTTCAACAAATGGTGCTGGTCCAAATGGATGTCTACATGCAGAAAAATGAAAATAGATCTATGCTTATCACCCTGTACACAACTAAAGTCCAAGTGGATCAAAAATCTCAACACTAAAATCAGATACACTAAATCAGTTAGAAGAAAAAGTATGTAAGACATTGAAACTCATTGGCACAGGAGACAACTTCCTGAACAGAACACGAACAGCACAGCCTCTAAGATCAACAATCAATAAATGGGACCTCATGAAACTGAAAAGCTTCTGTAAAGCAAAGGACACAGTTGTCAGAACAAAACGACAGCTTACAGACTGAGAAAGGATCTTCATCAACCCTATATCTGACAGAGGGCTGATATCCAGAATATATAAAGAAATAAAGAAGTTGAAAAGCAGCAAATCAAGCAATCCAATTAAAAAATGGGGTACAGAGCAAAACAGAGAATTCTCAGTAGAGGAATACAGAATGGCAGAGAAACACTTAAAGAAATGTTCAACATCCTTAGCCATTAGAGAGATGCAAATCAAAATGACCCTGAGATTTCACCTGACACCCACCAGAATGGCTAAGATCAAAATCCCAAGTGACAACACATGCTGGAGAGGTTGTGAAGAAAGGGGAACCCTCCTCCATTGCGGGTGGGAATGCAAAATTGTACAACTACTTTAGAAATCAATCTGGCACTTTCTCAGACAATTAGGAATAGTGATTCCTCAATATCTAGCTATACCACTCCTAGGCATGTATCCAAAAGATGTTCAAGTACACAACAAAGACATTTGCTCAACCATGTTTGTAGCAGCTTTATTCCTCATATCTTTCTTTCTTATACTGCATGACTGCCTGAAACAAATTTACTTGTTTCATCTAAATATTCCTTTATTTTTATTTTTTATTGCTTTTATATTTCAAGATTATAGTCTTGCGGAATACATTTCTAAACATTATGTGTTAACAGAGGTTTTTTTGTTTTGTTTGTGTTTTGTGTTTTGTTTTGTTTTTTATTTTATTTTTTAGAATTTATACTTATATTGTCATCTGCCTTCTTTTCTGTTCAAATATCAGTTGTCAATCTTATTTTTTCTTTATTGAAAATAACTTGTCTTGTTTTCTCTCAAGGTTTTAGTCTCTCATTCTTATTTTCTGTCTTTGACATATTTTTTACAATGTATACAAGGGAGTCCTTTTTCCAAAATATGGATTTCTGTTTTTATTGTCCTTATGAATTGGCCATTTTCTCTATTTTATAAGCAGGTGTCCTATATATCTTAATATCTGTAATCATTTTTTCACTGTCTTCCCTCCTTTGTCTTTTATGATATGCATATTTTATAAATTTGTGTTATATTATGTTTAATTAATTCAATGCTTTTTAGAATCTAATATGCTGGTAAATATATTAACATAAGTGTCTTCTATTGTAAAATAATTTTATTGATTTTCCTCCATTTCTATAATATCTTTAATATGCTCATCACAAATTTTATTTCTCCAAACTATGAATTATCTACTATTTTTTCTGTTGGCAAGAAATCATATACTTCCAAATCTTTATCTATTTTCTTTTATTGCATATAGAAATTAGCAACAAATGTGCAATAAAAAACATCAACAATTGCTGTCTATCCTCTGTGGAAAACAAATTTGTGTGAAGGTGGTGGGGCATATTTGTGTGCTTGCATGTGCACATGGATGAGACTGAATTCCTCTGGAAGCAAGAAGTTGAAATCAAGTTTCTTTATCAAACATTTCTCTCCCTAATATTGTAACAAAGATTCTCTCATAGAACTTGGAGTTCATTGATTCAGATAGATTAATTGTCCAATGATCACCAGAGAGCAACAAGTCTCTCTTTTCTTTTTTTTCAATTTTCCTCTTTTCTTACCTCTAACATCGTGCCATGCCCATATATTTAAGAGATCACTGAGAATCAGAACTGAAGACCTCATGCTTTGTGTCAATCATGTTTACCTGCTATGTCATCTTAAAATTTGTATAGTTTGAAAATTTTTATTTCTGTCTAAAAATAAATTATTTTCAAAAGTAAAGAATCTTCTGTAGCTTGTATCCTGGAAGATACCATTTCTCTTTGTATCTTGGGACTAGAAATAGTCCCGTTCCAGGACTATTGTCAAAGTCACAGTGATGGGAACTGGCAGCCTGTCATCATTAGTTGTACTTCATTCTCCTCTTCCACTAATTTAGCAGTGTATTTGAAGTGAAATACTCTTTCAAATTGGCAGGATGTCAGGCCACTTTCAGAATAACTCTCATTAGCTGCAGACAACCCAAGCTGGTCAGCAGGTGTTGTTATCTACAGCCATGATTTCCCCATGTTGATTAGATTATTTCTCAAGATGGGGCTAAACTATGCTTAACAGGACATACTTTAGCATGTCACTTTAAAACACCTAATTGAAAAGGTCTTGGAGTTTGTTGCAGTAAGTATGCTGAGGCTCAAATTCTCCTCTCTTAAGACACTCATTAATACTCCAGGAATTTTTTTTTTCTGATAATATCTAAGTGCCTACAAACTTTTGTTCAGCCACCAAAGTGTATAAATATCTCTCAAGAGCAAAATCACATTTGTATTACTAATATAAATTAATTGGAATCTCAGACTTTCCCTAATCTTGAACAATGGAATCTATGTTAAAGCACTCAAGTCAAGTCAGATTTCTGAGGTAGCCTTTATTGACTGTGAATAAATTTCTGTTTTTTTTCTTTACCAAAAATTTTGAGACATGGAAATTCATAGCACAGATGAATGGATGACTGGCCTTGTCCCAAATTTCTTCTTGTGTTTCTCTTTTGAACAAGTCTTCAAGTACAACAGACCCTAGAGTACACAGGTGCTAACATAACATGGTTTTTGTAACTACTTGCATTAGATTCCAGATGTCCTCAAACTCACCCTTTAATTATTTCCCTATTTCCAGAATATATAGCTTTGAAAGATATGCTCATAATTCATATATTAATTGCCTGGCTCCAAAAGGAGTGAGGGCTCTCATGTTTGGAAAAACCAAAAGGAAGCCATTGGAATTGTGTCTACTAGAGAAAATAATAAAATTTTAAAAAGTGATGTTCCAGGGGGAATTGCAGAAATTAGTGTCACTATCAAGGACTTGAAAGACATTGGGTTGGTGATTCCCACTGTACTGTCCTTTAACTCTCCCATCTTGCCAGTGTAAAAAGGCAGGTAGATCTTAGAGAATGACAGTTTGCTAATGAAAACCTAATCAAGTAGTGACTCTATAGCTGCCACACCATTACTTGAGCATATTAACACATTTCTAGTACCTGGTATGCAACTCTTGATCTAGTAAATGCCTTTTTTCTGTGCACCTGTCCATAATGATACCAGACAGAATTTCATTTCAGTTGGCAAAGTCAGCAATGTAGTTTCACAGTTTGCCTCAAGGATGTATTAACTCTCCAGCCATGTGTCATAACATAGTTATATGGGGATATGTTGACTCTCTCCTCCCTAAAATATCACACTAGTCTACTATTTTAATGTCATTGTACCATTAATACATTGAACAATAGAAAGCAACGACACTGGGCTTGTTAACATATATGTACAGACGAGTATGAGAAATACATCCAACCAAAATTCAAGGACCTTCTACCTTAGTGAAATTTTTAGAGGTGTTTTTAGAGAGGTACTTCTAACGTGAAGTATAAGTTATTCCACCTGGCCTCACCCACAACCAAGAATGAAGCTTAATGTTTATTGGGCCGACTTCGATTATGGAAACAACAAATTCTTCATGTGAATGTGTTATTCCTGGCCATATACCAAGTGACTGAGAAAGCTACTGGCATTGACTAGGGCACGGGACAGAAAAGGGCTCTTCAACAGGTCCAGGCTGCTGCAAAGCCTGCTCTACACCTTGGATCATATTTTCCAGCAGACCCATTGATACTTAAGGTGTTGATGGCAAAAGGGGATGCTGTTTGGTGCCTTTGGTAGGCCCCTGAATCTGAATTATAGAAGAGATATTTTGCAGTAAGGCTCTACCATCATTTCAAGACAAGTAGTCTCCCTTTGAAAGACAGCTCTTCGCTTGCTATTGGGCCTTATTGAAAACTGAATTATTTGATAATGGGATGCCAAGTTACCTTGGGTTGAGTGTTATCTGAACAACAAAATCATGAAGTAGGACATTCACAGAAACAATCTGTTATCAAAAAAGTGGCATTTGCATTCCAGAAGGCACAAATAGTATGTTATTTCAGGAAAACTTATGAAAGTTAAATGAAGACCCCACAATGCTTGTGTTTTCTACTCCAGTTACAATTCTGTCCTGTTACAAACATATACAGATAGTCTCATTGGGTGTGTCCTGTATCAGATGAGGAAGAGAAGACTAGGGTCTGTTTTACTGATGGCTTCTCATGTTATTCAGACACCACTAACAAGGGGACATTGGCAGCATGATAACTCCTTTCTGGGACAACTTTGAGAGATACCAACAGATGGGAAATATATTTTCATAGTGAGCAGAACTTTGGAACATACACATGGTCATATATTTTGTTTGGAAGAAAAAATGGGAAGATGTGTTATTGCTTAGTTATCAATTCAATGAAAAGGTTGTAGCTAATAGATTGTCAGGGACTTAGAAACAGCATGATTGGAAAATTGGTAAGAAAGCCATTTGTGGATGACATATGTGGATAGCTCTCTCCAAATAAGCAAAAAATCTGAATATACTTGAATCCCATGTAAGTGCTCATCAAAATATGATCATTCCTCATTCAGAAAGGCAAAAGGGATGGACATGAGAAGAGGGAGAAAAGAGGGAATAGGACAGGAACCTACCACAGAGCATGTCTAAAAGACTCTACTCAGCAGAGTACAGAAGCAGATGCTCACACGTATGGTATATACTCACTTATAAGTGGATATTTGACATATAATGTAGGATAAACATATTAAACTCTGTACACCTAAAGAAGCTAAGCAGGTAGGAGGACCCATGATAAGATGATCAATCCTCACTCAGAAAGACAAACACAACAGTTATCAAAAGAGGGAGAAAACAGGAATCAGGGCAGGAGCCTACTACCCTACTTTCAGAGGGCCTCTGAAAGACTCTACCCAGCAGTGTGTCAATGCAGACGCAGAGGCTCATAGCTATAGTTTGGGCAGAGTTCAGGCAATCTTAGGAAAGAACGGGGAGATAGAAAGACCTGGAGGCCACAGGAGCTCCACAAGGAGAGCAACAGAACCAAAAAATTTGGGCCCAGGGGTCTTTTCTGAGACTGATACTCCAACTAAGGACCATGCATAGAGATAACCTAGAACACCTGCACAGATATAGCCCATGACAGCTCAGTATCCAAGTGGGTTCCAGGGACCATCTCTGCCATGAACTCAGTGGCTGGCTCTTTTATTATCTCCACCTGAGAGGGGAACAGCCTTACCAGGCCACAGAGGAAGACAATGTAGCCAGTCCTGATGAGACCTGATAGGCTAGTGTGAGATGGAAGGGGAGGAGGACCTCCCCTATCAGTGTACTTGGGGAGAGGCATGGGAGGAAAAGAGGGAGAGAGGGAGGGCTTGGAAGGGAACTAGGGAAGGGGCTACAGCTGGGATCAAAATTAATAAACTGTAATTAGTAAAAAATAAATAATTTTTTTAAAAAATGTGACTTCAACTGAGTATGAATTCAGTAATAAGTAAATGGAATGACCCATTCTGTGGACAGTCAGCCTCTTTGACCAGCCAACTCCTGTCACTGTCTAATGAGCCTATGAACTAGAGTGGCCACAGTGGCAGAGATGGAGGGTACTCATGGGCTGGACAAATCGGAATTACATTCAACAAGGCTGAACTGGCTACAGCTCCTGCTGAGTGTCAAATCTATCAATATCAGAGACTAACTGTCAAAGGCCAGCTCCAATAGTCTGTTCAGAGAATTATGAAGGGTATGTAAAATTAGTGATGATGTGAAGGAGACATGTATTCACACACACTTGGTGGATTAATCAAGCTCCAATGAGCAAACTCCAACAACTTCACACATACATACATACATACATACATACATACATACATACATACATACATACTCACATCCATACAGTTTATGGATGAAGCATATCTCCAACTACTTTTATATACATACATATGTATACATATACATTTAATGAATAAAACAAGGTTCCACCAAGTAAATTTTTTCTCCCACAGCGTATGTATCTCAACAAACTCTTTCAAACAGCATAAAAATTACAATGTGATTGCATTCTATTTTTCTAGTAAATGATGACAATGAGTATATGAAAGAAAAAAAAAAACACGCTTCCCAATACCATCACATGAGCAAATGCTTTATGTATTATGGATAAAAAGGAAATTATTCTCAAGAACCCACATAAATTCATAACTAAGCAACATGTTATAGATTAACGAAGTGTAAACAAACAAGGGAATTTTCTCTGCCAGTTTATATTTACTGCCAGGCTGCAAGTTGAGGCTACAAAAAAAGGATCAAGTATTTTGTTATTTATCTTAGAAGGTTGTCATATAAAAAAATCTTAAAAAGAATCACAAATTTAAACTTTTATGTAAAACACAGTCATTTTTATTTTAAATCCTCAGAGAACATATCTACTCATCATCATTTTTTTAAATTTTGTTTTACTAAATCATATCAGGAAACTCTGGGCAAAAATGGGTAAAAGAAATTAATCATCATCTTGATCACCAGTCCTGTTTCATCAAGAGAGAGGCATGTCAGCCAGTACTAGTTTGGCTGCTGTTGTTTTTGGTTCCTGATATCAAAACATCCCTAACTCAAATATTAGGAGTGTGCCTTTCTGAACTTCAAATTGTTCCCTAAAATTTTCTACATCAGAGCCAGTAAAACAAAAAAACAAATGGCCAAGATGAAAATCTCAAGGGACAACACATGCTGGAGAGGTTGTGGAGAAAGGGGAACCCTTCTCCACTGCTGGTGGGAATGTAAACTGGTACAACCACTCTGGAAATCAATCTGGCGCTTTCTCAGACAACTAGGAATAGCGCTTCCTCAAGATCCAGCCATACCACTCCTAGGCATATACCCAAAAGAGGCGCAAGTACACAAAAAGGACATTTGTTCAATCATGTTTGTAGCAGCTTTATTTGTAATAGCCAGAAGCTGGAAACAACCCAGATGCCCCTCAACTGAAGAATGGATGCAGAAACTGTGGTACATCTACACAATGGAGTATTACTCTGCAATGAAAAATAAGGAAATCATGAAATTTGCAGGTAAATGGTGGGACCTGGAAAGGATCATCCTGAGTGAGTTGACCCAGAAGCAAAAAGACACTCACGGTATATACTCACTCATATAAACATACAATATAGAATAAACCCACTAAAAGCTGTACATCTAAACAAACTAAGCAAAAGAGAGGACCCTAACTAAAATGTTCAATCCCCATCCTGAAAGGCAAAGAGGATGGACATCAGAAGAAAACGAAAATAGGAAACAACCTCGGAACCCGCTACAGAGGGCCTCTGAAAGCCAGAAGAAAACAGGAAACAACCTTGAAACCTGCCACAGAGGGCCTCTGAAAGCTTCTGCAGTATAGACTGTCAAAGCAGATGCTGAGCCTGATGGCCAACTGATGGGCAGAGTGAATGGAATTTTATGTAAGAAGTGGGAAATAGTAAGAGCTGGAGGGAACAGGAACTCCACAAGCAGAGCAACAGAACAAGATAATTTGAACACAGGGAACTTCCCAGAGACTCATACTCCAACCAAGGACTATTCGTGGAGATGACCTGGAACCCCTGCACAGGTGTAGCCCATGGCAGTTCAGTGTCCAAGTGGGTTCCATAGTAATGGGAAGAGGGACTGCCTCTGACATAATCTGATTGGCCTGCTCGTTGATCACTTCCCCCTGAGGGGGGAGCAGCCTTACCAGGCCACAGTAGAGGACAATGCAGCCACTTTTGATGAGAACTGATAGACTAAGATCAGAAAGAAGAGGAGAACCTCCCCTATCAGTGGACTTGGGGAGTGGCATGCATGCAGAAAGGGGAGGGAGGATGGGATCGGCAGGGGAGGAGGGAGGGGCTTATGGGGGGATACAAAATGAATAAAGTGTAATTAATAAAAAAAATAATAAAAGATTTGAAAAAAAACGAAAAGAGAGAATAAAGAGTAATTTTAAATAAGTTAAAAAAAACAAACAAAAAAAACCTTTTTTTTTCTTTATCCACTGTGGAGTTTATTTAATCTAATTTGTTATTATTATTACAATTTATTCACTTTTTATCCCAGGTTTAACCCCTCTCTCATCTCCTTTTGGTTCCCCCCCTCCCTTCGCCTTCTCTCCCTGTGCTCCTCCCCTATTCCACTGATAAGGGAGGTCCTTCTCCCCTTCTATCTGACCCTAGCCTATTGGGCTCATCATGATTGAGTGCAATAGCTTCTTCTGTCCTCTGGTAAGGCTGCTCCTCTATGGGGAAAAGCGATCAAAGAGCCAGCCATTGAGTTCATGTCAGAGACAGCCTGGGAAACCACTTGGAGACTGAGCTGCCTATGAACTTCCTCTGAGCAGGGTTATTAGGTTCTCTCCAGGCACGGTCCTTTGTTGGAACATAAGCCTCTACAAGCCAAATTTCACCCAGGTTTTTTGGCTCTGTTGGTCTCCTTGTGGAGCTCCTTTCCCCTCCAGGTTTTTCTATCTTCTCCTTCATCTATAAGATTCCCTGCACTCTGCCCAAAGCTTGGCTATGAGTCCAGCATCTGCTTCGATACCCTGATTAATAGAGTCTTTCAAAGGCTCTCTGAGGGAAGTTCCTCTCCTGTTTTCTCTCTTCTCCCACTTCTGATATCTGTCCCATTTGCCGTTATGATTGGGGTTGAGCATCTTCCCTAGGGTCCTCCTTTATGCTTACCTTCTTTAGGAAGACAGAGTTCAGTATGTTTATCCTATGTTATATGTCTAAAAGCGACTTATAAATAAGTATATACCATGTGTGTCTTTCTGCTTCTGCGTTACCTCACTCGGGAGGATCTTTGCTAGTTCCCACCATATGCCTGCAAATATCATTATTTCCTTGTCTTTAATTGCTGAGTAATATTCCATTGTGTAAATGTACCACAATTTATGTATCCATTCCACCGTTGAGGGATATCTAAGTTATTTCCAGCTATTACGCATAAAGCTGCTATGAACATGGTTGAGCAAATGTCCTTGTTGTATAGTTGAGCATATTTCAGATATATGCCTAGGAATGGCATAGCTGGATCTTGAGGTAGCAGTATTCCTAATTATCTGAGAAAGTGTCAGATTCATTTACAAAGTGGTTGTACAAGTTTATCCCAAATGAAATGAAGGAGTGTTTCACCTTTCTCCACATCCTCTTCAGCATGTGTTGTCACTTGCGTTTTTGATCTTAGCCATTCTAACGGATGTAAGGTGAAACCTCAGGGTTGTTTTGATTTGAATTTTCCTGATGATTAAGGATGAACATTTCTTTAAGTGTTTCTCTGCCATTCGATATTCCTCTATTAAGAATTCTGTTTACTTGTGCAGCCCATGTTTTAATTGTATTACTTGTTTTCTTGGGTGCTTAACTTCTTGAGTTATTTATATATTCTGGAGATTAGTTCTGTCAGATACAGGGCTGGTGAAGATCCTTTCCCAGTCTATAGGTTGTCAGTTGGTGTTGATGACAGTGTCCTTTGCTCTACAGAAGCTTTTCCATTTTATGAGGTCCCATTTATTGATTATTGCTCTTAGAGGCTTTGCTTTTTAGTGTTCTGCTCAGGAAGTTGTCTCCTGTGCTAATGAGTTCTAGGCTCTTCCTCACTTTTTCTTCTAAGAGGTTAGTGTATCCGGTTTTATGTTGAGTTCTTTGATCCACTTGAACTTTATTTTGTGGAGGGTAATAAATATGTATCTATTTACGTATTTCTACAACTTTACTAACAATGCACTTCTCCAAAATCTTTAAGTGTGCTGATCATTCCTAACAACCTATGTCTCTAAATACTATTTTTTTTTTTGGTTTTCTGTACACATTTGTTTTGTTTCTGTGCCAGCGTTTCTAGCATGCTGTCAACTACATCATAAATAGGTAAAAATCTTTACGAATTTTGTTGCATAATTTCAGCTGACAGCACTTGTTACGTTACTTTTGGCACATCACACAATGTTTATAATCCACCAATTAATGATGATATTAAACATGTCATGGAAGATCTAAGTGGGTTATAAAAATAGACTTCCAACACATGAGGTATGTCTCCTTTTAAGTGCTATTCTGAAACTGATCTCAGGGCACACAGATAATCTTTTGCAATTAAAAACTTTAAAAATTTACTTTTAAAATTATATTTCTATGTATTTTCTTATTTGAATCACAGAAGTGTCCTGTTGTTTGTTTGTTTTGTTATAGTCCTATATCCCCTAAGGAAATAGAAACTGTCATCAAAAGGGTCCCGTCCAAAAATAACCCAGGAATAGACCAAGTCAGTGCAGACTTCTACCAGGCTTTGAGAGAAGAGCTAATGCCAATACTCTTCAAACTAGTCCACAAAATAGAAACAAAAGGAACAATACCAAACTCATTCTTCAAGGCCATAGTCACCTTGATACCTGAACTGCAGAAAGAACTAAAAAGAGAGAGAGAGAATTTCAGACCGAGCTCTCTTACAAACATTGACACAAAAATTCTCAATAAAATACTTGTACACCAAATCCAAGAACACATCAAAGTTATCATCCACCACAGCCAAGTAGGCTTCATCCCAAGCATGCAGTGACAGCGTAATATATGGAAACCTGTCAATGTAAATGTAAACAAAATGAAAAAAAAAACCCACATGTGATTATCTTCTTATATGCTGAAAAAGCATTTGATACTACTCACCACTCATTCAAGTTTAAAATTTTAGAGAAGTCAGAGATACAAGTCACATACCTAAACATAATAAAGGCAACTTATGGCAAGCCTGTAACCAACATCAAACTAACTGGAAATGAAATTAAATCAGTCCCACTGAAATCAGGGACAAGGCAATGCTGCCCACTTTCTCCCTGTCTCTTCACCAAAGTACTTGAAGACCTAGCTAGAGTAATAAGACAATTAAAGGAGATCAAGGGGATACAAATTGGAAAGGAAGAAATCAAAGTATCTCTAAATTCTTTTTAAGGGTCCAGTATCATAAAATCATCAATCTTCTTAAGCATCAATGCTTGAAAAAGATCAATCACTATTCTATTAATTGCCAATGTTAGCTCCCAGTGAGGGGCTGGCAACCACCCTTACAGTTTTCATACAACTCATAGATTTAGAAGGATGTGAAGACCACAAAGGCAGCAAGCCCAGTGATGCTCCATAACAGCATGAATTCCTCAGGACACATAGTCCTCAGGGCTCTGCCTCTCCAAAGCATGATTGCACTAACTGGTGAGCCAAGTCCCTTGATTTCCAGAGCTGTTTTGCTGTTTTGCCTGCACACTCTCCCCCCAACAACAGTGACCTTTTGGATGGTTGTCTCATTTGGACCACTTCTTTGTGAAAAAGACAAAGCTTTGTCTTTTGCGAAGTAGGTAATTATTCTGTTTATAGATTTGCCTTTCCTGAACTTACTGTTTTTGCCAAAACTACCATCTGTGGATTTACAGAACTCTTTATCCACTGTTATGGTATTCTACATAGTATTTTTTTCTGACAAATAATTTACTTCACAGAATGAGAATGTGTCCATGATCATACAATCCAGTAGACCTACCATATTTCCTATGATCCTAAAGCAGCTGGACAGAAAGATGGAGTGGCATTTTGAAGACGTAGTGCCATTTATGTGGAGATGGCCTGGAGGGATGAGGCAGACTTACCCAGAAGGTGTTTAATGATTCAAATAAGCATTCAATGTATGGTATAGTTTCTCCTATATCCAGGATTCAGAGGTTCAGGAATCAAGGAGTAGAAATGGAATAGTTCTACACACTATAACCACAATTAACATAGTAGGATAACTTTTTCTTCTTGTTCCCATGACTTTAATTTCTGCAAACCTAGAAGCTTTGGTTTCACAGGAAGAAGTGTTCTTGCCATGAGACACAGCCAATCAATATTCTACTAAACTAGAAGCCTAGGCTTCCCTCTTTCTATTTTGGGCTCCTAATGCCATAAAGCCAGCAGGCGAAGAAAGAAAGCACAGTGATAGTGAGAGTGATGTTCAGGGCTGGAGAGATAGCTCAGCAGTTAAGAGCACTGTCTTCTCTTCCAGAGATCCAGAAACCACTTTGTGGTTCCCAACCATCTATGAAGATTTGATGCCCTCTTATTGCACATTGGTGTACATGCAGATAGAGATCACTCATACATAAAATAAATCTTAATAAACAAAAAAAATAAAAATAAAAAAATAAAAAGAGGGTGATATTCCATATTACCAAATTAGATTTATTCTCCATAATGGAGGTAAGAAAGACTATTTCTGGAGCACAAGAGATTTTTTATGGTGTTTGTTTCTTGGTACTACCATGTTCTGTGACCAAAGTCAGTGGAAAACTACCACAATCTAATCCAGGAAGGATGACAAAGAGCACAGACTCATGAGAAATAAACGTATCGGTCACTCTTCCTGAAAAAGAGCCAGCATCTGGTGAGGTGCTTGGTGAGTGCGAAGGAAGTACAGAGTGCATGGTAAAGGAAGGTCATTATAAA
>NW_026585504.1:34458729-34501214 GCF_907164565.1 Psammomys obesus
CTTTTTCCCTTGCTGCTTTTAATATCTTTTCTTTGTTCTGTAGATTTAGTGTTTTGACTATGATGTGACGTGATGTGTTTCTTTTCTGGTCTAGTCTATTTGGTGTTCTGTAGGCCTCTTGTATATTTATGGACATCTCTTTCTTTAAGTTGGAAAAATTTTCTTCTATGATTTTCTTGAAAATATTTTCTGGACCTTGGAGCCTGGAGTCTTCTTTTTCATCAATTCCTATTATTCTTAGATTTTGTCTTTTCATAGCATCCTTGATTTCTTGGATATTTTGTGATTGGAATTTTTCTGATTTCACTTTTTCTTTGAGAGAAGTATCAATTTCTGCAAGTGTGTCCTCAGCTCCAGAGATTCTCTCTTCCATCTCTTGTATTCTGTTGGTGATGCTTACTTTTGTGGTTCCTGATCTTTTCTCCAAGTTCTCCAGCTCAAGAGTTTTCTCATTTTGTGTTTTCTTTATTGATTCTAATTCTGTTTTCATGCCTTGCACCATTTCTTCCATGTGTTTGAATTTGGATTCCTGTCTCTCTACCATGGACTCTATTTCTTTGTTCATTTCCTTTTTGTATGCCACTAATTTTTTCTCTACTTGTGCCTCTATTTGTTTGGCTATGTTTGCCTGTGTTTCTTTAAGGGTTTTGTCTATTTCTTCTTTCTTTACCTCCAATTGACTGGCCAACTCTTTGAAAGATTTGTTCTTTTCCTCCTTATGAGCCTCAAATAATTGAGCAAGCATGGCTTTAAGGTCATTTTCCTGTGCTTCTGATGAATTGGAGTATCCATCGATTTTGGGGTTTGCTGGTGAAGTCATGATGTCGTGATTTATGTTGGAAGTGTTCTTTCACCTACCCCTGGCCATTGGCTTATCTGAGACCTTCCCTGTTTGTTTTTGGGTTCTGCCGATCAGACTGGTACTGTCTCTCTCTCGAGTCTGGAGAATTCTTCAGGAAGTTGAGAGAGGTCCCGTGTCCTTAGCGTGTGCTGAGGACTAGCTGTACCTGTGGGAGGAAAGTACGCAGGCGCAAACAGAGGCAAATGCAAGCGTGTGTGCGTGTGTATATGTGTGTGTGTGTGTGTGTGTGTGTGTGTGTGTGTGTGTGTGTAAGTGGGCGTGGGCGTGTGTCTCAAGGGACAGAGTGATGGCTAATGTTGAACCCTTGAGTGTGTGGGAGAGGCTCTGCAATGTATATGTCGCAGGAGCTAGTGATGATCGCAGCGCAATTTCTGGCATTAACTGCCTTAACTCCTCAATTAGACCCACAGAGCAGGAACTTCAATGTTCCAAGTGCCCCTCTGTTTCCCAAAGTGGGTATATGGGTGGGAGGGGGTTCTATGCCTGGCTTCTGTTTTAGAAGGACCCAGGATTAGTGGAGCTGCAGATTCTCAAGGGTGCACTCACTTACAGGCAGGTCACTTGGCAGAGATCGGGGTATCTGGGCTCTCTGCTCTCTGGTTTGGCCCTGCTTCTTTGATGTGCTCTGCCAGTTCCGTGCTGTTGTCACTGCCAGGTTATGAGGTCTTGCTGCAGCTGGAGATTTCAGGGTGGTCACGTCAGTAGGAATCGGGGTAACCAGCCTTTCTGTTCTCTGGTTTGGCCCTGGTTAGTCTTAAACTGGAGGGCTGATGTGCCCCGCCAGCTCAGTGCTGCTCCACCGCCAGGTTAGAAAGTCCCTCTGTAACTGGAGACTGGGTTGCTAGTCCAGATGCTTTCTGGGAAGTCCTGGGGTCTCTTCACTGTGCTCTCCAAGCTTCGGAGGCCCAGCGCCTGGTGTGTCTAGCTTGTATGGCGTTTCTGTCTGGTTTTGGTGAGTATATAGCGTATTCTCTGTCACTGTGGGATTGGGCGGGCCGTACCGTCAGTGATGGCACTCCTGCGGAGCTAGTATGGCATCTAGCAGACTCGGGCCCTGGGAGGATGGTGCAGCCGCCACGCGAATCTGGGGCTCCAAGACACAGTACTGCTGGCCTTTGCCAATAAAGGGCTTGGGGCTCCACCTCAGTGGCTGCAGGCCCCAGGCAGTTAGGTCTGCGCTGAGAAAGGCAAGTCTGAGAAAGGCGAGTCCGCTGTGCCGAGGAGGAGGGAGGTCTGGGGGAGGGGAGTGCTGAGAGATCAAAGGATCGTTTCTCACCATCCCCAAACAAGTCCCTGGGTGACCTGAGACCAAGGTTTTCACCTCCTGCGATGTTCCCTGTTGTTTAGAAAGTCTCTGTTGTTTCCCTGGCTTCAGAAGTTCTTCCACTCATCAACTCAGAACTTTATCTCTTCCACAGCTCGGAAACTGTGTGTGCTAGTCGCCATCTTGGCTCCGCCCCGATTTTTTTTTTTTGCAGAGTAAAAAAAATTTTTCATTGCAGAGTAATACTCCACTGTGTAGATGTACCACAATTTCTGCATCCATTCTTCAGTTGAGAGGCATCTGGGCTGTTTCCAGCTTCTGGCTTTTACAAATTGAGCTGCTACAAACATGGTTGAGCAAATGTCCTTTTTGTGTACTTGAGCCTCATTTGGATATATGCCTAGGAGTGGTATGGCTGGATCTTGAGGAAGCGCTATTCCTAGTTGTCTGAGAAAGCACCAGATTGATTTCCAGAGTGGTTGTACAAGTTTACATTCCCACTAGCAGTGGAAGAGGGTTCCCCTTTCTCCACACCCTCTCCAGCATGTGTTCTCATTTGAGCATCCTTTGGGTTTATACTCAATAGCAGCAAAGCTGTATATTGTGCTAGATTCATTCCAAACTTTCTGAAGACCACCATATTGATTTCTAGAGTGGAGGTACAAGTTTGTACAGCCAGAGCAATGGAGAATTTCTTCCTTCATTCTATATCCTCACCACCATGTGCTGTAACTTGTGTAAGTGATCTTAGACATTCTGACTGTGGAAAGATGGAATCTAAATGTAGATTTGATTTGCATTTCTCTGAATGCTAAGAATGTTGAATATTTCTTTGTTTCTCAGATATTTCAGTTTCTTCTATTAGAATTTCTCTGTTTAGATCTGCACCAAATTTTAATTGGATTACTTGTTTTTTTATGTCTATATTCTTTAGTTCTGTATATATATCTTTTGGGTATTAGTTCTCTATCAGATATACAGTAAATAAAAGTTTTCCCATTCTGTAGACTTCTACGTTGTCTGAATAAAGGTTTTTTCTACCTTGCAGACGCTCTTTAGTTTAACTGTCTTGCATTTACTGATTGTTGATCTTAGTACTTGTGCTATCAGTGTTTTGCCCAGTTAGTCTTCTCCAGTGCCAATGTGTTCGAAGCTGTCCTCTACTTTCTTTTCTATAAGGTTCAGTGTATCTGCTTTTATATTGAGGTCTTTGAGTCACTTGAACTTGAGTTTTTGCAGAGAGATAAATGTGTATGAATCTATTTGTGTTATTCTACATGAGGACATCTAGTTCCACTAGCACTATTTGGTGGTCATCTCATTAGATGCAGAAAATGCCTTTGACAAAAATCTGGCACCCTTTCATAATAAAAGCCCTGGGGAGACTGGGAATATAACAATGCAGTTTACATCAAGCTGATAGAAAACTTCAATTTAAATGGAGTGAAGCTCAAAGCATTTCCACTAAAATCTGGGACAAAAGAAGGTTGTTCATTCCCTCCATATCCATTAAATATAGTACCTGAAGTCTTAGCTAGAGAAATCACAAAACTAAAGGAGATCAAGGGGATATGAATGATAAAGAAAGAAGTCAAAGTATCATTATTTGAGGATGATAGGATAGTATATATAGATGACCCTGAAATATTCACCATGGAATCCTTATAGAGTATAAACTGTAAAAGTAACTTTTATTCACCAGATGTAATTTTCACCTCGTAGGCTTGTATTCTTACTGCTGAATAAGCTCATCAGTTCTAGTTTTTTTTTTTTTGTTTTTTTTTTTTCCTGGACTCTTTCTGTCTGGCTCAACTCAGCCAATCTGGCACAAAACTCCTCTCCAACCTGACTGATTCAAACTGACTTCTCTCTGATTCTCCTGAATTGCTCTGCTTCTGAACTCCATGAACTGAACTGCATGAAACTGCACAAACTCAGCTGAACTCAACTGCATGCAACTGAACCTCACCAAACTGTCTGTACTGTGCCACACTGAACTCAATTCTATTGTACTGTCTATTCTCCTGAAGTCTCTACTGTACTCTACTATATTTTCTTCTCTCCACTCTCTACTGTGCCCTACTTTACTGTAATGATCTTAAGTAGCTTCTCTTTTCTCTCTGTTCTTGTGAGAGTTGGGCATAACCCATCTGACTTATTCTGTCGACTCTGTCTCTGATTCATCACCTTGTCTGCCCCTCAATTAGACATCACTTTCAAACATGAGTGCTTCCTTTTACAGATTAACTTTATGTTCATTGTTTGGAATGAAAGATATATGCTAAGGGTGTGTCTATTTTCCACCCAAAGTGATTAAATATGTTTCATTCCAGGCAGATCACACAGAGCTAGAAAGTCACTGGATATGATCCATTGCCAGAACAGATTTATCGCTAGACTAAAATTCCTCTACATCTTCCACCTTTCTTTTTTTGTTTTGTTTTGTTAGAAAATATTCTTTTTTTTATTAAATTTTTTTATTTTTATATTAATTACAATTTATTCACTTTGTATCCCAGCTGTACCCCCCTACCTCATTCCCTTCCAAACCCACCCTCCCTCTCACATATCCTTCTGTGTTCCACTCCAAGTCCACTAATAGAAGAGGTCCTCCTTCCTTTCCTTCTGACCCTAGCTTATCAGTTTCTTTTTAAGCTAAAAATTGTAGAGTTTAACTATTATAACAGTTAAAAAAAATATCACTCCCATAAACTTAACAGTCCAAATGTCCTTATGTAGATACATTGATGCGATGATCTTATATAACTGCAATCCTGATTATTTTACTTTTAGCAATGTCCATTTCAGCATCAAGGCTTTTCAATCTTCCAGTCTTATGAGCTATCTGCTCCTTTTCAAATAGTTTCTTCATCTGTCCCAATAGAGGGATGGGGGATGTGGTGTCAACATTCTGAATTTTCTTCACTGCTGTCTATCTGCATTTCTCTCTTTGCATTAATTTTGTGGACATTCTGAAATACAGAATCATAACTCTGCTCACTAAAGTTATAATTTCCTCTCATAGATCAAACTATACTTGCTCCCCCATGATAAGTACCTTTAGTCTTTAATAATACCAACACTGCCCAAAGTTTAAGTACATATTACGTAAAGTCTTACATTTGAGTTCTTTATTATTAAGAAACAAATTACTTCCAATAGTCAATGTCAAGGGGTCAAGCTTCACATCCTAGGAAGGAAGAATGGAAATGTAGCAAGAAAAACACCAAAGCAGGATCAAAACCTATCACTGTAAAATTATCTACTGTAATTCTATGTTCAATATTGGGAGTTTGTGATGGAATCACCCAGATCTAAGGTCCTAGGTAGACCTGACCTATAAGCTTAACTGCCTGCAATATAAGTTGCTTCTAGGGCCAACCTTATCTTTTCCTACAACTTTCCTTGACAGATAGCCACCTGACATTTTTAACACTCACTGATTTCATTACAGCTTATGCCTCACATAGATACCTTCCAGGAGTGGTTTATATCCTCACTTTGGAAGGACTCTGGCACTAACTCATATTGGCAAAACTCACTTGTTCTTCGCAGTTATGGATAAGACTCACTTGCTACCTCAGTGTTGAATCTAGCATGCTTATTAAACACTACTGTTTGATGATATCAAGTTCTACTGCCAGAAGGATTAAGCTCGCTTCCTTTGGAGCACAGTTGTATTAGTCTCTGTGTGCAAACCTGCGAGAAAAAACTTCCTTAGGAAAGTTCTTTTATACTCACTTATAAATGGATGTTAGACATGTAATATAAAATAAACATAGATATATGCTCACCTAAAGAAGCTAAGCAAGAAGAAAGACCTTGGGTAAAATGATCAATCCTCACCCAGAAAGACGAAAAGGACAAACACCAGAAGAAAAAGAAAACAGGAAACAGGACAGGAGCCTACCATAGGAGACCTCTGAAAGACTCTACCCAGCACAGTATCAAAGCAGGTGCTAAGACTCATTGCCAAACTTTCGGCAGAGCGAGGGGAATATTATGAAAATATGGGGAGATAGAAGGACCTAGAGGGGATAGAAGTTCCACAAGGAGAACAACAGAACCAAAATATCTTGGCAGAGGGATCTTTTCTGAGACTAATATTTCAACCAATGACCATGCATGAAGATAAGCTAGATCTCATGCACATATTCAGCATATGGCAGCTCAGTATCCAAGTGGGTTTACTAGTAAGGGGAACAGGGACTGACTCTGACATGACCTCAGGGGCTGGCTGTTTGAGCACCTACCCTGATGGAGGTACAGCCTTACCAGGCCACAGAGGAAGACAATGCATCCAGACTTGATAAGACCTAATAGGCTAGGGTCAGATGGAAGGGGAGGAGGACCTCTCCTATCAGTGGACTTGGAAAGGGGCAGGGAGGAGATGAAGGAGGGAGCATGGGTTGGGAGGGAATAAAGGAGGGGTCTACAGCTGAAATACAAAATGAAAAAAAAAACTCAAAATAAAAAATAAATTAAAAAAAAAGAAAAAAATCTTCCCTAGAAAAGATTTTTGAAAGAGAGAAACCTTTAAATAGTTTTCTTACTTTCAGTTCAAGATGGAAACTTGATAGGGCACCTCTCCTACTTTCCAGTGCGTTTTTTCTTTTCTTTTCCCTGTTCTTAGTTCTGCTCATAGGTTCAACAGTTTCAGCTGCTTTTAAACATCACTTTTTCACTCTTTTGTAACTTTAAACTTATATTCTCTCCCTTGTTAGACTGTACACTATACATATATTTCCCTTTGATCATTGCTCTCTCATTATAGATTTGAACAGTCAATGAGGAAGAATATCATGGGCTGAATAACATCCTACCTTAAATTTTTTTCAACAAATAGATCCAGTGATTTTTCTACTGAGTCACACTTATGTTTTCATGACACAGAAGTGATGTAGCTAAGTCCTTTTTTAAGAAAAGTTATCTGATTTCCAGTGGAGACATTATCCTCTTCTGAAATCTCATTTTCCTTGCATCCAATGATCTCATGACATTCTAGTCTTCTACTCCCATCTTCATAGTCCATCAGCCTCCGTTTTGCAACAGTTTGGAGATTTACTAGCCTAAAGTTCCAAAGTTTGCTATAGATAGATAGATAGATAGATAGATAGATAGATAGATAGATAGATAGATCGATCGATCTTCTGCATGGTTATTTTTATCAAAGCAGTGACCACACTTCTCAGTACCAATTTTCTCTATTAGTTATATAAAACAATTTTATTTAAAATATCCGGTAATTGAATCCGAAAGAAGGAAGAGTTTATTTGGTACACATTTGAGGTACCAATCTTACGTATTTTTGTTTTTTTGCAGTTTTTTACATGTTTTAATTCAACTCAAGACAATAACCCAAGGAATGATGATACTCATAATTACTGAGTGTCTTTTTACCTTAGTAAACTAAACCTGGAAACTGACTCACAGATAGAGCCAGATGTTTATTCCCATAGTGATTTTCAGTCCCCTGAAAGTGATAATCAAGATTGTAGGTCAAAACTTTAACTTTGTGGCCAATGTAGGGACCCTAATTATTCTATTTTATTTCTGACTGAGCAATAATAAGTAGTGTGAATATTTCTTGTAGAAGTAATTCATTGGATAATTTTAAAGTGTATCTATGAAAATTATTTTTTATCTCAGTTCCTCACGTCCCTGCATAAGCTAAAAGCAGCTAGCCAATGACTTATAGGTATTACTTGTACAGCTAAAGACATACTTTTGTAATAAAGTACCTGTAGATTATAAATGAGGTCTTAAGTTTAATCCTCATCATTGAAGATCATTATAAAAGGTCAAAAACAGTGAGTGAATATAAAACAAGACTTTCCTCAACATGCTTAGAAAGGAGGAGACAGAGGATATGTCGGATACAAATTTTTTATACAGGATTAAACTTATAACGAGAAGTAACTGAATTAATTGAGAAGACTGAGCGTATAGAAAGATTTAAGATATGGATTCAGTGGTTAATTTTAGATGGATATACAGTTGAAATATGTGTCAGAAACATAATGGAAAAATTAATAAATAAGCAGGGAGATCCGTAGAAAAACAGAAGAGTTTCAAACTTGCATGGCCCAGTAAAGGAGAAAATGAAGACCAAAGGCTCAATCAATGCTGTCACTACTGTAGAAAGTTAAATGGACATCTAGAAGGATATTTACTATGGAAAGGTAGAAAAGCAGCAGGATGACTCATGGTGCCTTCCATACATCTAGTGCCTTAGCCTTAACTCACTAACTTTGTCATGGATAAAGTTACAAATTTTATTTTCATTTCTGTAACTTTTTTTTAATCTGTCTCTAAATTTCATTTACAGATCCAAAGCCACAGGCATCGTTACTTCTCCATGACTCAGATTTGATGTCCCATACCTGTAATTCTAGCACTGGGATGTTTGGACAGAAAAGATTATTAATTTGAACTGAGCCTGAGATCCATAGCAGCATTGTTTCTCAAACATAAAAGAACACACAAAGACCTCAATAATAGCCTGTTGGTGCATGATTTAACTTATAAGCATACTACCTCTGTCATATTAAACGTATGTATTTCAAATACTTTTCTAAATGACCTAAATTCCCAGTCATGTTACTTCATCCAATTGGCCACCACCTCTGCAGCAGAGATGATCATGGCTGTGTCTGCTGGAGCAGTTCTGGCAACAGGAGTCTTCAGCATGCTTTTTTGGCCATCTCGTAAGGAGGGAAGCATTTTGAGCAGGCAGGTTTGTACTGTGGTGTGCATGCTGTGCAGGGAATAATTACACAGCCCATTAGCAGCCAATGGCAGGTGCATGCAGAAATCGCTTCAGTCTCTTTCACTCCTAAGTCTCAGCGCACAAAAACACACCAGTGCTGCTCAGCCCCAGAATTTTGGGGACCAAGTTCATGTAAACAAGCCTTAGCAAATATCAGCATGTACTTTTTACATATATGGAGATGGACTATTATTTAGAATATACATGTGAATACGTAAAAGACTTCACAAATAAACCTTCATTTGCAAATAAACCTTCATTTGCAAGGGTATTTTTATTTTATTTTGTTTTCAGTTTACAAGCATGTTTTCACTTTTATAGTGAAATATGTTTATGGAATCATGGCTATGTAAATTTACTAAAAAAAATAAATCAAACATTAATGCATGCCTGACTGATAACATAAAACAGACAAAGGATACTAAAATTTAAATATTTAGTGATCAGTATTTTTCATTAAGAAAAAAGTACTCAACCTAAAAAAAGACCAGGGATAAATATAATAAAATATTTATTTGTGTAACATAAAGTTGTTATGATGAAATAAATTTGTTTAATATACAATATTTTTAAAATTATTAAGTGAAAGTATATTATTTTCAAAGTAATTTTAAAAATGCCTTGAAATGACTTTTGTGACATATTTACCTCAATTTGCTTTTATATCTCTAGCACATATCTAGAAGTTTTTGTTAGAGGTATAACAGTCAGTTTCTTTATTTTTCTTCTAGCAGCAATACTTAAATCTGTGGCTCTAAAGAAAACTATCTGATTTTAACTGTTATCTCTGAAGAGTACTTAAGGCTGAATAACAAAGTGGCTTCTTGAGTTAACACGGAATTGCAACAACATTAAAAAACACTGTTTCTCATTATCTCCCTGAGACATCTGTCAATATTTATCTGTTAATAGACTAACCTGCCAGATTCTATAAATAAATTATCATTCTCTCTGTCTCTTCCTATCTCCCTGTCTTTCCATGAAATGATTACAAGGATGCTTAGGGATGTGATATTTGTATGACATTTATGCCAAACACATGTATTAATACAGATTGTTCCTTCTGTAAAAGTCATGGGAAGTGAAGGCATCAAGATAACAATAATGACCTGGATCAATCCTCCTCTGCACAATACAGCCTTGCTTGGTTGATACCCAGATGATGCTTTATTGGAAGCAACTTTCATAGTGAACAGGACCCCCTGCTGGTAAAAGTAAGACAGAATCAAAGTTGTTTGCTAGGATCACAATGATAGAAATTTTTTTGTTCATGATGCGGGAACACTACTATGACCTGTGGACTGTGTGGCTGCTGTCTACAGTTTTTCAGTGCCCTCAGTCTTCACCTTAGTTTTTTGTACTCGAGGAAACTATCAAACTTTTTTGAAGTATATGTAAATTATTTACAAAATTACATTATACCTCATATTGATCTGCATGATAATTTTGAAATAGAATGGAAGATATTCATCATGATCTCCTTCATTAAAAAAATTTTAAACATGTATTTTCTTGGTTAACTATAACTATTATAAGAAAATTGAACCCATACAAATTATTAATTATTTAAAACATAAATAATGCAAACTGGGGCCTGGGGGCCCTGTGGAGACTAATACCCCAACCAAAGACCATGCATGGAGAGGAGGTAAAAACCCTGCTCAGATATAACCCATAGACTCAATCTATAAGTGGGTACCCTAGTAAAGGGAGCAGGGGCTGTCTCTGACATGAACTCAGTGGCTAGCTCTTTGATCACCTCCCCTGGTGGGGGGCAGCCTTGCCAGGCCACAGAGAAAGACAATTCAGCCAGTCCTGATGAGACCTAATAGTCTAGGGTCATATAGAATGGGAGGAGGACTTCTCCTATCAGTAGACTAGGGCAGGGGCATAAGAGGAGAAGAGGGAAGGAGGGAGGGTGGGTTTGGGAGAAGAGGGAATGGGCCACAGCCAGGATACGAAGTGAATAAATTATAATAAATGATTAATAACTTTTAAAAAATAAAAAAATAAATGTTTTCCTGTGACATAGAAAATGTTGTGCTATATAATGATAGATAAAACCAAATACTGAAGGCTTTAGCATTTTAGACAAGCACGGAGGCACAAAAAGACAGCTATGAATTTTGACATGTTCATAAAATCTGTTAGACCTCTACTGAGAGGTGGTGATTTTTTTGAAAAGTTTTTCTTCTTACTGCATGAAGAAAAACAATGTCGCTAAACAAAGGAAGAGAGATGAAAAGGATATTGAACTTCAAAGAATGGTGATAAAATCCCAGGGATCATTTTTGTTGTTTCTTTGAATATCCAGGCCATATTTTACATTATGGTTAGGAGTACCAACTTTACAGTGTTTATAAGACGATTTAGTGAGACTACTAATGAAAAAAATACTCATGAAAGAGTAGATTAGGAACAAAATAGTATCTGAACAACTAAAAAACTCTTTTCTTATGCAATAGTAATCATTAATTCCAAATTAAAATTGCATTCTGTAAATGGTCCATATTTATGCAATGTAACTGGGGAAGGAAATAAGTTAATTATATGAGGTAATTTATGCACAACATTAAGAACTCTAATCTGAATAATTTCTGAAGCTACACACAGTAGGAACACTAAGTGAACACATTTCTTATGAGTTAATACAAGTACTTACTGTTTCAGGATCCTAAAGCAAAAGAAATAAATGTTTTTAATCCAGAAATTTTTCTGTTGGTAACTGCATGTAAATCACTTGTTACTGATATGACATAGCAGCACTCACAGTGTCTCAATGAATTTGAGAAGTAGATTAAACTTGAGGCCATGCGTTGAGAGAATTGGTGCAGAGAATTCTTTGCAAAGCAAAGTGTTTCTAAAAAACTTCAGAATGCATTTTAAATCCCTTTTAGGGGCAGGGACAGTACAAGGTATGCCTCAAAACCCTACCAGACTTTTAAAGAAGACCTAACCCTAATATTCATCAAAAAATCCACAAAATAGAAACATAACGACACTACCAAACTAAGTCTATGAAGCCACAGTCGCCCTGATAGCTAAACCACACAAAAACTCAACAAAGAAAGAGAATTTCAGACCGATCTCCCTTATGAACAATGATGCAAAAATAAATAAGATACTTGCAAACTTAATTCAAGGACACATCAAACATATCATCCACCATGATCAAGTAGGCTTCATTCCAAGGATACAGGTTTGGCTCAATATACAGAAATTTATCAATGTAATCTACCATCTAAATTAACTTAAAAGAATTACATGATCATAACATTAGATGCAGAAAAAGCCTTTGACAAAATCCAACATTCTTTCATGATAAAAGTCTTGGAGAGCTCAGGAATACGAGATCCATACACAAACATAATAAAGGCGATATACAGCATGCCTATAGCCAACATCAAACTAAATGGAGAGAAACTCAAAGCATTCCCACTCTTTCCATATCTTTTCAAGGGAAAAGACAAGGTTGCCCGCATGCGCCATACCTTTTAGTATAGTACTAAAAGTTGTAACTAGAGAAATAACGCAGTTAAAGAAGAAAAAGGAAATATAAATCAGAAAGTTAGAAGTTAAAGTATTGCTATTTGCAGATGATATGATAGTATATATAACTGGTCCCAAATTTTCCACAAGAGAATGACTGCAATTAATTAACTCCTTCAGCAAAGTGACTGGAGACACTACGAATTAAAAAAAAAAATAGAAAATCAGTTACATTCCTGTAAACAAATGACAAATGAGCTGAGAGAGAAATTAGAGAAGTCACATGTTTCACAACAGCCACGAATTATATAAAGTCTCTAGGAGTAACTCTAACCGAGGAAGTCAAAGACATGTATGACAAGAACTTCAAGTCTCTGAAGAAAGAAATGAAAAGAGATCGCAGAATATGGAAAGATCTCCATGGTCATAGATCAATAGGATTAATAGAGTAAAAATGGCCATTTTACAAATTTTACAAATGGCAATCTACAAATTCATTTCAATCCCCATCCCCATTCCCCAAAGGAGGAGCAGTACTGTTAGGCCACAGAGAAAGACATTGAAGCCAGTCCTGAATATACCTGATAGAACAGGGTCAGATGAAAGGGGAGGAGGTCCTCCCCTATTAGTGGACTTAGAAAGGGGCAAGGAGGAGATGAGGGAGGAAGGGTGGGATTGGGGAGGGAATGAGGGAGCAGGATACAGCTGGGATACAGAGTTAACAAAATGTAACTGATAAAAAAAATAAAATAAAAAAAATACAAACACAAATTTGTCACATGCCTTAAAAGAACAATTCTAAACTTTATATGGGAAAACAAAAATGCAGAATAGCTAAAACAATCCCATATAATAATAGAACTTCTTGAGGAATCTCCATACCTGACCTCAAGATATTCTATAGAGCAATAGTAATAAAAACTGCATGGTACTGACATAAAAATAGGTTGGTTGATTAGTGGAATCAAATTGAAGACCCAGAAATAAACCCATACACCTATGCACAACTGATTTTTGACAAAGGAGACAAAAACCATACAATAGAAAAGAGAGAGAGAGAGAGAGAGAGAGAGAGAGAGAGAGCGTCTTCAACAAACAGCACTAGTCTAACTGGAAGTCTATATGTAGAAAAGCACGAATAGATCCATATTGATCACCCCACTAAAAACTCAAGTGGATCAAAGACCTCAACATAAAACCAAATACACTAAATCTGCTAGAGAGAAAGTGGGTAAGAGCCTTGAACTCATTGGCACAGAAGACAACTTCCTGAACAAAATACCAATAGCTTAGGCCCTAAGATCTGCAATTGATAAATAGGACCTCATGACACTGAAAAGCTCTGTAAAGCAAAGGACACTATCAATAGAATGAAAAGGCAGTCTACAGGGAAATGCAAAAGACTGAGATTCTATCATACACATGTCAGGATGTCTAAGATCAGAAACTCAAATTACAACACATACTGGCAAGGATGTGGAGAAAATGGAACGCTCCTCTGCTGCTAGTTGTAGTGCAAATTTGTATAGCCACCTCAGAAATAAATCTGGTGCTTTCTCAGAAAACTGAGAATAACCACATCGCAAGGCACAGCTATACCATTCCTGGGCATACAAAACATTCCACCGTGCAGTAAGGACATTTGCTCATCCATATTTATTGCAGCTTTATTCGTAATAGCTAGAAACTGGAAACTGGAAACAACCTAGAAGAATGGATAAAGAAACATTGGTACATTTACACAATGGAATACTACTCAGCCATTAACAACAAGAAAATCATGAATTTGCAGGAAAGCAGATGGGACTAGAAAAGACCATCCCGAGTGATGTAACAGAGACTCAGAAAGACACACATGGTGTGTACTCACTTATAAGCAGACATTAGTCGTATAGTACAGGATGGACACATGCACTGACTCCAGGAAGATAATTCTGATGTATATCTTAGGCTTCCGGTTGGTCCACTAGTTAGAGGAGAGGAGGATAGCTCTGACACGGACTATGTTGACTGCTCTTTATCTCTTTCCCCTGATGGGACTTCCCTACCAGGCCACAGGATAGTGAGAGAAATTCAGTCCTCATGTGAATAGGTGAGCTGGGGTGTCTTCGGGAGGGCTTCCTTATTGTGAGGAAGAGGGGATAGAATATTTGGCAGCGTGGGTGGGACTGGGAGGAGAATAGGGAGGGTCCTATGACTGAGATATAAACTGAATTAATTTAAAAAAATAATTAAAAACAACAAACTTTGTTTTTTCTCTTTAATTAATTAATTAGGTAAGTAAGTAAGCAAGTAATTTGTTCTCTTTACATCCCAATTGCAGTATCATCTCTCGTCTTTTCCTGGTCCCATTCTCCCTCTCTCCTTCCCTTATCCCCCCCTCTCCTACTCCTCAGGAAAAGAGAGCACTGTCCAACTCACACCAGCATATTAAATCACATCAGAACTGAGCACATCCTCTTCCCCATGTCCTGGCCAGGCAGCCCAGCCAGGGGGATGTCAAAAGCAGGCCACAGAGTCCATGTCAGAGACATCCCTGTTCTCTTTCCTAGGAAACACACATAAAGACCACGCTGCCTATCTGCCACATCTGTAGGAGGCCCAGGTCCAGTCCATTCATGGTCACTGGTAGTGCTTCAGTTTCCACAAGCCCTCCTTCTCCCAGGGCCCTGGTTGGTTGGTTCTGTTGGTATTCTGTAGAGCTCCTCCGCTGGATCCTTCTATACTTCCCTGCACTCTTCTACAAGACTCCTTGAACTCCTCCCCGTTCTGAACTTCTGCTGAGTGGAGTCACTCAGAGGACAGCCATGCTAGAAATGAGGGTGGAGAGCACACCGGAGGAGAGCAGGAGTGGGGGTACAGAGGGCTTGCGAAGAGAAGGGAAACTATAGGTGGGCCATTTCTGTGACAAGGTGGAGCCTATGACAGTGCAGGCTCCTGGGAGATATGGGGTGACTTCAGCTGAGACTCCTACTAGCAGGGGTCATTGAGACTGAAAAGAACAGACTTTGAATCAAACAATTCTCACTGCTGCTAGCTATCCAAGAGAACACTGGAGGTGTAAGAATCTGTTGCTCATGACTAGAAACACCAGCCAGCCAGGCAGCACTGTTACACTCTCCAAAGGCAGCCATATGACTAAAACATGTGAGAACAGTAACTACTCCTTCATCAGGCAGCATACTTCTAGATAATTAACTTAATTTGCTTTAGTTGCATAAACTGACTGTATTTAAAGCAGTGTAACTATCTTCCTAGTCTCAACAGGAAGTAGTAGTTATTGACTGGTGTAATGTTGGTTCCTTCAGTAAATTCCTTTAAATGAACTTCAGTTTCACAAACCAGAAGAGCAAGACAGTATTGGTGCAATGATTAGCCTTCATGGTTTTAAGTCTCTGCTACTCTGTGTGATTATAAGTTCTTAATCACTTTGTGCTTCTAATTCATAATCCGTAAATGAGAAAAATAATAACAAAAGTAATGAGCAGTATAAATTAATTAATATTTGTAAAGTACTACTCTGGCATCTATCATGAATTTATACAGTGTGGCTGATTTTTATAAGCCTTATATAATATTAACACAAGAAGTAAGGCCAAAGATAACCATCCTAGAGGGTGTCAGGATTACTCCCAACTATTGTCTAGTGGATTCCCTTTATAAACTGGATGTGATCTTCAGACTTAGTCATCATGATGCTTAGAACTGTTTGTATTATTGAACTGGCATATTGCTAATTCTCCAACTCAATTTAGATTAAAATTCTGGCCACATGCTTAGAAGGTATGGGATTAGATGTATTTGTTAGATATTTCAGAGGAACAGTAGTAGGGTTTCTTTTACAACCTACAATGCTAAACCTAGGAAATTAGAGGTGTTCCCAGTTGTTTGTTTGTTTGTTTTGTTTTGTTTGTTTTCTTGTCGGGGTAGTGATGGCAGTGGTGATTTGGTCTTTGCAAACAGTCCAGGATATTACAAGGACCTTTGGTGATCTCAAAGACTATTTTTTTTACTGTAACTGAAAAGCTGGACTCAGGGAAAATATAATGTACAAATATATAGTACCTTCGGTTGCATTTATAGGTTAATTATTCATCATACTATTAACTAGGCCAATATCATGCTTTTGGTAGCAGTATCCATATTCCATTTCTATTGATACAATGTGTAATGGTAGCAAACTGCCTACAACATTCATTAGGGTTTTGCTGAAAAATGGTGACATGTGAGGAAATGGCAACTGTGTCAGCCCTCAAGTTATTTCCTGTAAGAGCTTCAGGGATGTCAAACACTGTTCCAGCAAAGAAGGGATCACAGCTATGCTTAAGGACAGGACGCACAGTTACTACAAATAGTAAGAGCTGTATCTGAGTACAGAACCCCTGTGTGGAATGCTGTGATGCTAGAGTCTAACAATACTCTCAAATTCATCCCAGATCTTGGTATTATGTTCACCTTTGATGGAGTTGTTACTACAGAAATACTGCTACTGCAAGCTAACCTGTCGAATGCATAGAGGATACCTGGTATTCAGTCTTTCACTGTTCATTTTGTTTAAAGACAGGATCTCTCTATGTAGCCATGGTGTCCTGACACTCACTCTGTTGACCAGGATGGCCTCAACTCACAGAGATCTGATTGTCTCTGTCTTCTGGGTTCTGGGATTAAAGATGTGAGCCACCACAGAAAGCTCAGTCTTAGATTTTGGTAACAGTTTATATTGTTTGTTTGTTTTTAATCTCCAAGACACCAAAAATCAAAGGTTAGTTTGCATTCAAATGTAAAGGTCAGGCCCTGATACACATTTACAATAATCCATCAGGATAGCAAAGTTATTTGCAACCTATAGCCCAATTAAAGTCTAGTGTATGTCTATACTCTGATACCTGTTTGCTTATCTATATAGATACTGTACCATTAGTTTATACATCGGGTGCCTCATTTCTAAAAATGAACACATAGCCATCATGTCTCTAACTGCAAGAGTGCTTTTTAAACCCAACAATGCTCAGGAGCCACTCATCATGAACATTTTGATGGATTAATCAGTAGATTTTAAATTGTGAGCTTCTCTGACACTTGACTAGGGAAAGAGCATAGGGGGAGAAGGGGGAGGGTAGGTGGGACTAGGACAAGACAAGGGAGGGGGCCACAGTGAGGATACAAAGTAGTAAATTATAATAAATATTTTTAAATGTCAATTTTGTCACACTGTGACACTAATCAAAAGTAATTTAGTAATCTATAGGGCATTTTAAGTATTAGAGAATTCACCTTGCTTGGACCTTCTATTTGTTCTCTTATATCTCTAACTTGTTATGTAGCATCTTGCGTAACAGTTTGCATTTTACACTACTCAATAAAATTTGCTTCTTTTCAACTTTAGAGTTAGGTAGCCCAAAGGTCACATTGTACATCATGTTTTGGAGACTGGAGGTTAGGTTTAATGGGACCTGTGGCAAAGAAATCCACCAAAACTCTAGCCTCTTTCTTGGCATTTTGATTTATCACCTCTCTAGTATGCCTTCAAGGTATACCATTGTCCAAAATAATTATTCCATAACTGCTTTACTTGTGTTAACAGGAAATTTTGTCCCAGGAGCCTTCTGCCTTTTAAGATGTAGTCTCATTTGGGATGGCTTAACTTGAACTTTCTAACCTTCAAAGAAAGAAAGATAGACTTCAGTGCACATGCTTGTATCTCTGTGAGCAAAACTAGCCTGGCTTTAGAAGCAGCTTGGCAAAACATTAGGTATTAACAGAATTACCGTTGGGAAAACTATATTTTCTCTCTACTCACTGAAGCAAAATTGCTAGTTTTATGGGGCTGTGCATTTACAGAAGTTCCTCCTGTGACTAGTGCTGTTTTCTGATAGTTCATTTAACCTAAGTAGAACATGTTCCCCTGGGAAAGCACACCTGTCCAGACTCATCACCAGGTATGCAGATTTGTAAATGGATCTTGCAGTTCCATAGTTCTGTTTAGTGAGCAGAGCTCAAGATGGTACCATGGCTCTGAAAAAGATTTTTTTTTTTTAATCAACTGTTTTGTACTCTCACTCAGTCTTAGGCTGGTACCTTTTCCCCAGCTGTTTTGTTTGCTGAACTGTAAATTATAATACTAAATTAAATATACTAGTTTTATACTTCTTTACCTTTCATAGTTACTGTCATTAAGATTTAACTACTATAATTTTATTTTTGTTATTCTAGCTTTAAAATTTCCTTTGGTTGATGTACTTTAATATTCTTTAGTAATCCCAAAATTATAGCAATACTGTAGCTTTACTTCTTGAAGCCATATGCTTTCACTTTTTATATTAGTTCTACAGTGAATTTCGAAATAATTTTATCTTATAATATGGCAGGGATAAAAGTTTTTATTTTATTTTGCTTTTTTCATGATATTTTCTTAAAATTATTAACCAATTGAAAATACTTCTCCGTATTGAATTGATTTCATGACCTTAGTGCAAAGTAATAATAAAAATGTGTAAAAGCTATTTTAAAATTGTATTATAATTTTGTGATTCATTTTAATCATGATTTAGAGAATGAATAAAAATAGAGATGTTTCTGTTTCTGTAATAAAGAGATTTTAAACCTATTCTTAAACCTATTCATTAAACACAACTAAAGATAATAGGGAGATATGCAATAAATTTAAGAAGGAAGTTTTTGCCTATGGTATTCATAGACAAAATTATTCATATGTATACACATATATGAATGGTTATGATTTAAATGATGATATTTATAGAAGAAAAATTACCACTGAACTTATGAAGACAGTAATAACAATTTTGTGCTTATTAAATTTCAGCTTACTATTGATAGAAGTGAAATTGAAAATTGTATGACATGTTTTAAAATTTGTACAAACTTTACTAATGGTTATATATGGAAAATGAAAACCCCATATTTTCATGTATATATGCAATAATGTGTGAAAATTCATATATATGTATATATATTTATTTATTTGAAAGCACACAATAAAGCCATATATATATATATATATATATATACACATATATGCACACATATCTACCCATTGATAAGAGATCCAGTAAATATTACATAATACTGAATATATGTAAATACTCTTAAAATTATTTCATAAGAGAAATCAAAATATTCAATACAGAAAAGTTTTAAAGTCAATATTGAGAAAAAATATATGTGATAAACATGCCCAAGAAGATAAGTTTGTAAAAAACACTCTATGAACATAAGCTACCGTTCGTACATGCAGGTAAGTAAAAAAGAGAATAGGAACTTGAGTATCTGAATGTAAATGATTAATAGTATCATAGCATTAGGAAGAGTAACAATATTGTAATTATTAAAATAGTTATGAAAGTATACATTTGAATATATGAATTATATTCCAAGGTACACATAGTAGTAAAATGATGAATAAATATAATTAATTTCACTGTATTCTTATCCAAGGATAACAATAAACTACATTTTTGGGTACCTACTAAATGAATACCTACTAAAAAGAGAAAACATAAGTAAACTGAATCTTATGGGAAACACAAAGCTTAGAATATTGTAGAAGCAGAAGTCTAATTCAAATACTCAAAATCCAGTCTTTCTCTCTCTGCTTCCCCAGATCAAATTTCAAAAGTTTGTCCTTAGTTATCCAGAGGAACACCAGCTGTAACCTTGCTTCACTGATGCCTACAGCTCCTGTCATTCCCACAGATTATCCTCCACTAAGCCCATTGACCCCACCTCTACACATTGATGTATCTCAGCCCTCAACTCCGGCAGGGTCCCTTTTCTAAACCACAGATCATGTCTGCCAGAAAACCAGGTAGGCCACCACAGCACTTCTCTCTCTGTTTCCCCACACCCAAAAACCCAGTCTTGTCCCATCCACTGAAAGAGAACACCAGCTGCAGCCTTCCCTTTAACACTGCTTACATCTCTTGTGGATCGCTACTGTTCCCCCCTCTTGTTGCTTTGTCCCAGAATCCAACTACAACAGGAAATTCCTCATAACCCACAGGATGTTCCTTCAAGGGAAACAAGTAACCTAAAGACTTACCAGCATTTCTCCTACTGCTCCTGAGATGAAATATCAACCATCCTCTTTCCCACCTTGATGTGGTCTATATTTCCTCTCTGACCTAATCCACAATGGATTACAAAGATCTGTCCCTCCAACTTGTCCTAGTATCCCAGCTGAAATAGCAGGAGGCATTCTCTGAGAGCCCATCAGCCTAACAGGCTAAAAAATAGGCAAGATATACACCATATAGGATTCCCTGAACAATGTCCACAGTTTGGTTAAGAGTCGCAGTATTTTACAGCCAAACTTTTGCAGAGTGCAGGGAATCTTATGAAAGAAGGAGATAGAAAGACCTGGAGGGAATAGGAACTCTACCAGGAGAGCAACCGAATCAAAAAATCTGTGCACAGGGGTCTTTTCTGAGACTGATACCTCATTTAAGGACATGCATGGAGATAACATAGAACCCTTGCACAGAAGTAGCCCATTGCAGCTCAGTGTTCAAGTGGGTTCCCCAATAATTGGAACAGGGACCATCTCTTACATGAATTCATGGGCTGGCTCTTTGAACACCTCCACTTGAAGGGGGAGCATCCTTATCAGTCCACAGAGGAATACAAAGAAGCCAGTCCTGAAGAGACCTGATAGACTAGGAGATGGAAAGGAAGAAGAACTTCCCCTATCATTGGACTGGGAGAGGGGCATAGGAGAAAAAGAGGGAGGGACTGTGGGATTGGAAGGGTTTGGGAGAGGTGACTAGAGGTGGGAAACAAAGTAAATAAACTATAATTAATAAAAAATAAAGAAAAAAGTCTCAGCATCTGCTTTGATACACTGCTAGGTAGAGTCTTTCAGAGGTCCTCTGTGGTATGCTTCTGTCCTGTTTCCTGTTTTCTCCTTCTTCCAATGTCCATCCCATTTGTTTTTCTGAGTGAGGATTGGCAATCTTACCCAGGGACCTCCTTCTTGCTTAGCATATTTAGGTGTATAGATTTTAGTATGTTTATCCCATCTTATAGGTCTAATATCCACTTATAAGGGAGTATACATCGTGTGTTTTTCTCCTTCAGGGATAGCTCACTCACGATGATCTTTTCTAGATCCCACCATTTGTCTACAAATTTCATTATTTCCTGCTTTTTAATTGTTGAGTAGTATTACATTGTGTAAATGCACCACAATTTCTGTATCCATTCCTCCGTGGAGGGACATCTCCTTTGTTTCCAGGTTCTGGCTATTACGAATAAAGATGCTACAAACATGTTTGAACAAATGTCTTTGTTGTGTACTTTAGCATATTTTGGATACATGCCTAGGAGTAGTATAGCTGGATCTTGAGGAAATGCTATGAAAGAAACAGGAGATAGCAGGACCTAGAGAGGACACAAGCTCTACAGGAAGACTAACAGAACCAAAATATCTGGGCATAGGTGTCTTTTCTGCGACTGATACTCCAACCAAGGTCCATTCATGAATAAAACGTTGAAGCCCTGCTCAGATGTAATCCATGGCATCTTAGTGTCCAAGTAGGTATCCTCGTAAGGGGAACAGGGACTGTCTCTGGCATGAACTAAGTGTTGGGCTCTTTGACCAGGCCCTGAGGGAGAAGCAGCCTTGCCAGGCCACAGTGGAGGACAATACAGCCAGTCCTGATTAGACAGACCTGATAAGCTAAGGTGGTCCTCCTTTATCAGTGGAATTGGAGAGGGGAATGGGAGGATATGAGCGGGAGAGGGTGGGATTAGGAAGGAATCAGGGAGGGAGTTATGTCTGGGATACAAAGTGAATAAACTAATTAATTAAAAAAAATTAAAATTAATTTAAAAAAGAATATCTGTAAAGGAAGTCTTATATAACTTAAAGAAAATTAAGTCAGTATTCTGAAGTGCTGCTTCCAGCACCAGAAGACCTATATTTAGAAGCCTCGATATATGCTTCAGAGAAAGTTAGTAACCCCACCCAGGCTTCCATTTACCTTTCTGAAATGAGGGTGGTTAACAACCATACATATGCAGAGGGATGCTATGAGAGTTAAAAAGAAATTTCAAAGTAGCCTTGCATGGAGCAGTGCAATTAACTACCTTTTGACAGTAATAGGTATATATATATATATATATATATATATATATATATATATATATATATACACACACACATACCACAATCTCCAAAATTTCAGAGAAGAGACAGAAATTGAGGAACGAAAGTCTGCCCAACCAAAACATATCCAAAAATCAGCACATAGACCTATAATCATCCTAAACCGGATGTCAAGACCCCAATGTAAAAACAAAAACAGTAAAAGCCAGCACAACATGTTTCCAGTAGAGCCCTGCTATCCTACCACATCAGGCCTTGAATATTCCAGCATAGTGGATTCATAAAGAAAAGACCTTAAAATAGCCATTGTTAATGTAATAGAGTTCCTTAAAGAAGAAATTTATACATCCTTTAAAAAAATATGAAAACACACAAAGATTGTAAGGAAATAAATACACCATTCATGAACTGATGTTGGAAATAGAATCAATAAAGAAAATCTAAGTAAGGGAATTCTGGAAATAAAATATTTAGGAATCTAAACAGAACTACAGAGACAATCTTTGTCAACAGAATTCCAGAAGTAGAAGAAAGAATCACAGGCATTAAAGACACAGTAGAAGAAATGGGTATATTGCTCAAAAGAAAAAGTAAAGGTTAAATCTAAAATCTCCTGACATGAAACATCCAGGAAATCTGAGACACTATAAAAAGACCAAATCTAAGAATAATAGGAAAAAAAAAGAAGAAACTCAGCTCAAAGGTCAAGAAAATAGTTTCAACAAATTCATAGAAAAAAAAGTTCTAACCTAAAGAATGAAATGCTTATGAAAGCACAAGAGGTATACAGAACACCTCATAGGTTAGAACCAAAAGGAAAGTCCTCTTCCTGCAAAATAATCAAAACACTAAACATAAAGAACAGAATATTTAAGCTGCAACGAAAAAATACCAAGTGATATAAATAAGGTTGACCAATTAGGATAATAACCTGATTCTCAATGGAGACTGTAAAAGCCAGAAGGACCTGGACAGATGTGCAACAGACTCTAAGGGACTACAGTTGCCAGAGAGACTACTCTACCCAGAAAAACTTCTTTATCTCCATAGGTAAGGAAATAAGATATTCCGTAATAAAATCAAATTTAAAATATCATTTTAAATCATATCTATGTATAAATTCAGCCCTACAGAAAGTTCTAGAAGAAAACACTCAACCCAAGGATGATAACTATACTCAAGAAAACAAAGTAAATAGTCTCTCACCAGAAAACAAAAAGAAACACTCTCTCTCTTTCACAAAACACACACACACACACATATACACACACACACACACACACAGTCACCCATCAGCACCACCATCAACAAAGCAACAAGACTAATGGCCAACAATCATTGGTCATTTATATCTCTCAATATCACTGGTCTCCATTCCCCAGTAAAAATCACAGACTAATTGCATAGATGCAGGCTCAGAGAGTTTAGATTAAAAAAAAAAGGAATCTGGGGGCACACACGGACCTCTCTGGGTAGGGGAAATAGAAAAAAAAATCAATGGCTGACTGGTAAAGGTATGGGGGGACTCTGTAATAGCGAGATGGACTAGAGGGAGGGGATACCGGAAGTGACAGCTGAAATTTGGGGGAACTTGAGAGGTACAGTGGAAACTTTCTGGAAATTATGAAGGAGATGCTAATGAAGACTCCTAACAATGAAAGATACAAGGTCTCAATGGGCATCATTTATAGCCAGGCAGGGATTCCAATAGAAGGACTGGATTGCATTCAATGAACTTGTTGGAAAAAAGGGTTCCAATCAACCTAGACTATTGCTAAGACAAATAGATTTCTTTTTGGAAACTGACAGTAGTGACATCATTGCTGACTATACTCACTCAATTCATTGAACATGGAGAAGGTGAGCTGGTTCCTGTATGAAGCCCTCACCACAAATTCTAGTCTCTTTAGTTCAGAAAGGTACTCAAAAGCCTAACAAAAGAGAAACATAGACAAGAGCACAGCCACAAAACCTTTAACTCATAATCTGTCCTGCCTGCAAAGTGTTCAGGTGGCAAAGAACTTCTGGAAATAGACAAAGTCTGACTTGAAATAGGTCTGCACCACAGTACCTGACACTGATTGTATTAGTAAAAGACTGGATATTGGAGGACTCTGATGTTTGAGCTTGCAGTCCTCCCAGTCCAGATAGCTTTTCTGAGCTACATGGTAGATGGAGAATTCCCTCTCCCAAGTGGGGCTTCCTATTCTCTGCCTGACTTCATCGGAAGAGTGTCATTAGGCACAGATTCCTTTAACCATATCTGATATATGGCCTTTGGTAAAGTTCCCTGATAGTTCTCCTCTCTCTGAGCCTATAGATAATTAGGCAGTGTGTCTTTGTCCAGGCAATAAGACCATGCTGTTTAATGCAAATGAAATATATTGAGAGCACCTATCATAGTACTCCTGGCTGCTTCCCTTTTCTTATATATTCACCACACCCCTGGAGTAAAGTTGATCTGTCTTCCTGCACCTGGTCCCTGAATCTATCAGTCATCATGCCCATAGCCTTCTGAGTTCTGCGCCCTGCCTCTGTTCCTCCTGCCCTCATGGACTGTTGGCCAACAACATCCCAGAATAGAGGAGACACACAACTGGAGATTGGATAACAGAGTCTAAGGGTAAAACCAAAATTACTGGTCAAAACAATATTCCTAGTGATATTCTGTTGTAATTGTAGATCATTGTCTTATCCAGTCATCATCAGAGAGGCTTCCTTTAGCAGTAGATGCAAACAGATACAAGGACACACGGCCTTGCATTTTGTGGAGAAAGAATCCAAATTAGAGGTCTTTATTAAATTTTTACTCTCAGAGCTCATGGAATCCCACAGAAAAGTAAGTGGAAAGATTGTGAGAGCCACAGGGGATGGAGGACAAGTGTACAAGGTTCTCTGCATCAGCTAAGCAAGGTGCATATGAGCTCACAGAGACTGGCACAGCAAGCACGGGGGTCTATATAGGTCTGTACCAGGTCCGCTGTGTGTATTTGCTAGTAGCTTAGTAATTTTACAGAACTCCTGATTGTAAGAACAATGGGTCTCTGACACTGTTGCCTGCTCTTGAGACACTTTTTCTTCTCAACTAAGAAATAAACCACAAACATACACACAGAAAAAGAGAAGGAATATTCTCAGTTCTTTTTTATTGAAATAATTAAGGTAACTTGTAAATGACCTTGTAAAATACTTACTGTCCGCAGAAGGACTGCTAGAGATTGACCACAGGAAAATGACTTCTGTCTGCATTGAATCCTTAACAACATTTCTGTTACAAAACTTTGAGTTTGCAATTCCACATAGGTCACCCTTTCATGAAGCATGGACAACAGTACGATTGTAATTCCCTGTGAGTGTGAAAAATATTACTATCACTTTTTTCTCCTTAACCCAGATGAACTAAACACTACTAAACTCCAAACAGCCTGCACAAATAATTTTACGCAGTGATATGTCATAATTATATATGTTGATCTCAAGATTGTTCAGGATGCTGCTGCTTTTGATGTGGAGAAAGAAATCAAGCAAGCAAGCAAACAAGAAAGAAGTGGTTAACCGGGATTATAACTACATAAGAGTAGATGCTTTGTGCTGTTTCTATCAATTTCTGCTGTATTCTGGAATTTATATAATAGGAAAAAATGACTATCTAAATAGATAGTGACAACTTTATCAAAGGAGAAAAAAAATCAAGCACAACAGGTGTAAGTGGGTTAATTAGAATCTGGGTTGAATTTTGGACTTGGGAATTCTCATCAGCACTCTGTCATCTGAAGAAGGATTATCTTCACTCAGTCACAGGGGCATGGCAGGTGTGGAGTATTTGCATAGCGTGTCTCACACTGGTTTCTTGAGGCAAAGTTTTCTCCACAATCTGAAATTTAGCAAGCTGCAGCAACATAACTTAAAAAAGCCTAAGGCACATTTTATTCCACTGTCTAGAAGTATTATTATGTGAGAGATGGTTGAGAATGTACAAGAAGAAGAGGGAAGATAAAGCAAGAACAACAAAAAAGAAATAGAAAAATATAGATTGGGAAAAACAGAACATCAGGAAGAAAGAAAAGAATGATGTGAGGAAGGGAGGAAGGAAGAAAGGGAGGGAAGGAAGGAGAGACTGAGGAATGTGGGTAATTAGAAAGAAAGGAGAGAGGCAAAAGTACACAAGAGAAAAACTATTGAACATTTGTTAGTACCCCAAATTTTAAAGAATATTTTGTTATTTTTCTGTTGATGTGATAAAATAACATGACCAAGCCAATTTATAGAAAGAAGGGTTTATTTTAGTTTATGATTTCAGAGGGATAAGAGTCCATCATGGCTTGGAAACACTGCAGCAAGCTGCAGGCCTGGTGATCGCAACAGGAAGTTGAGGACTGGCAACGGGAATTAAAACACATAGCTAAGAGAGCAATCTGGAAATAGGGCAAAGCTACATAATCTCAAAGTCCACACAAATATTCCCTCCTCAAATAGAAACCATGTGTTCAAGTATCTGAGGCTATGAGAAAATTCCCATTGAGAGCACCACAAATAATTAAAATATGAAATAAAGTAAGTGGGATTTCATTGTGTAATTATACATTTATTTTTTATTTTGGTTTCTTTAACCACTTATTTATTCCTCATGTCTAACTGTTCTCATATTTTTTAATATCTTCTGCATGAGAAATATCTTTAACTTTGTTGGTCTCCTTGTGGAGATCCTGTCCTTTAATCCCCCCTCTTCTTCCACAGGACCCCCTCTGTTCTGTCCAAAGTTTGTGAGTCTCAGCATCTGCTTTGATCCCCTGTTGGGTGAAGTCTTTCAGAGAATCTTCTAAAGTAATCTCCCTCCCTGTTCACTATCTTCCACTGCTTCTGTGTCTATTCAGTTTGCCATTTTGAATAAGATTTAAGCATCCTTCCAAGGGTCCTCTTTGTTGTTAAACATCTTTAGGTCTTTAGATGGTTGTCCTATGTTATACAGTTAATAACTGCTTATAAGTGAGTATATGCCAGGTTTTTGTTCTGCAGAGAATGATACACCAAGCAAGGACCATGTGTGGAGTGGACCTAGACCCTCTGCTGGGGTGCAGCCAATAGGCAGGTCAGTCTCCATATGGGTTCCCAAGAAAGGGAAACAGGAGCTGCTTCTGTCATGAACTTGGTTGCCTGCTCTTTCATTATTACCCCCCTGGCAATGCAGCCTTTCCAGGCCACAGAGGAAGAGGAACTAGGCAGTTCTGATGAGTCTTGATTACCTAGGGTCAGATGACAGGGGAAAAGAACTAAAGGTATGGGATGGGGTGAAGAGATAGAGAGGGTGGGACCAGGAGGAGTTGAGGGAGTGGGCTACAATCAGAATATAAAGTGAATAAATTGTAAAACAATAAAAATAATAATAAAAGAAGAAGGAAATTGAACTTAGTTACTTTGAGAAAATTATTTCATAAATTATTGTAAAATATAATTTTAAACATAAAAATAAATTTGTGATGTGCAACACTTCATGTTTCCATGGTGATTTAAAAACTAATTTTATGTTTTTGAGCTTAAACCTTTTCCTAAAATAGAACAAATGTTCAGAATCCAGTTAATATATACATAGTAGAGTATGTGTAATTGTATTTAGATTTCTGCAAAACAACTATAATTTCCTAATTAAATGAACAAGTCTTGATAAGAGGAATAAAACAGAAATAAACATAAGTATTTATCATTGAAAAAATTTATTTTAAAGATTTGTTTTTATTTATGGTATATGTGTGTGGGTATCTGTATGTGTTTAAATAATCCTGACATTAGAGGAATGTGTTTACCAGTATTGTGAAATACAAGAAGTTATGACCTCTTTAACTGGAGTATAGAGAATTTAGGCCCTCTGTGAGAACAATACTTGCACCTAACTGATGAGCTGGCACTCTCTAGTCCTATTTTTTATATGTGGTACATACATATATACTTTTTGGTATTCATTAAACTTTAAATATCCTTCTTTATTTCCTTCATTAGCAGTAGGTATTGGATCATATTTCTCATATCATTTTTTCTCAGAAACATTTCATGGTTTTATTATATATTTTGACATATTGATAATTTCATTAAATAATAACATGCATTAGATATTTTACCACATCCATCAAATTAGCTATATAGAAACAACATCCATCATATAAGGACATCACTTACTTTATAATCTCAGCTTTTTTTAATTCAAACAATAGAAATTTTAAAATATTTTCAAAAATCAGACAATTGTACCTATCTTTTCATTAGTGTTCCTTACTCACATTTAACAATTTTCTTCCTATTTGTTCAGTTGAAGCCATTTCTCATAGATCTAATGATCTGGTTTCAATCTAAAATTGATTCAGAAAAGAAAGTATATTACAAAAAAACACATAAATGTTAAGAGCAAATAATCAGTAACTATGAATACAAGAAAGAAGAGTGAATTATTATTAATCTCCACATAAGATGAATGCTGAATAAAGAGCAGCACATATCGATGAGTATCTTTTTCTTGCTGAGTTATAAACAATCTGCAAGCATGTCATTGGCCCTTTCAGAAGACTAACAAAGAGCACACAGAAGTCCTCTTTGTATTATATTGCGGCTAGAAGCACATCACTCTATTACAACTTCAGTGATTTTTCTCTTTTCTACATACAGGTGATGCTTCTCAAGGAGCTTGCGATTTAGAATGGGAGATAGACAAGTGGTTGAACCATTTAAGTGCAAGATTAGGTGAGTACACAGAGTCTTCAGGATAGAGCTAAAAGCAACTTCACTCCATCTGATAGCAGGGCAGACCATGCATAGACAGATAAGGGGTGGTCCTTAATAGGCTGCTAGGAGCTTTGGAACCTGACAGCTGAGGAGTTCACCCTGGGAAGCAAAGTGAGAGGATGGTTTTGCAAGGGTCCCTGTCTTCCTTGCCAGTCCTGCACTTCTCACTGAAGGCAGTTGAGGGATTAAGAGCTACTGATGCATCTGTGGAAACATGCTAAAAGTGAGTGAAGATCGTGACAAGTTTGGATAATATAAACTGTCACATAATTGATGGAAACGGTTTGTTTGACGAATATGACAAGCTCAAGCAATGTGTGACTAATGTGCTGCGGGAAAAGTGGCAAGAAAATAAGACATCCGCCTTGGGAAAGGGGAGGAAGTGACTTTTCATCATCTTTGGGAAAATGACATGTCTTCTCAAGCCACTGAATTCTCATTACCTACCTGACAGTCCTCGGGCACTAATGCTCCTGGGGAAGAATGTGGATAGGGACTTGTTCTAAGGACAAAGACACTTGTCACTTACAGAGAAGCCAAACAAATGGTCTGGAGCCCTCATAGAAGGTTGTGCCTCTATATGAACACTTTTGATACAGTATCTGACCTTTCATGAAGCATCTGTGTACTAAAAGATTGCAATGATAGAAGTCAAATGCTAATCATTTAGAAACATTACTGAGATATTCTTATCTACTTTTACATATAAGAGGGTTTTTTCCTTTAATAGGATTTATTATTAGTAGTAGTATTAGTATTAGTATTTACATTTTATTAACTCTGTATCCCAGCTGTATCCCAATTCCTTATTTCCTCCCAATCCCACCCTCCTTCCCTCAGCTCCTCCCTGTCCCTTTCCAAGTCCATTGATTGAGGAAGACCTCCTCCCCTTTCATCTGGTAGCTCAATATCCAATTGGTTTCCGATAGTAAGGGGAACAGGGACTATTTCTGAGAGTAACTCAATGGCAGGCTCTTTGACCTCCCCACCCCCCAAGGGAGGAGCAGTCCTGTTAGGCCACAAAGGAGGACTTTGCAGCCAGTCCTGAAGATATCTGATAAAACAGGGATTTTTTTTTTTTTTAATGGAGATAGTGCTACAGAATACTGAGTTACAACTGTGCAATTCACCCACTGGATCATTCTGTGCTTTCTAGTAATTCAGGGCTGCATCTAAGCAGTATATTAATTAGGATTGCAAAATCCCACCTTATAATTGATTTAAAAGTGTAAATAATAGAAAAGTATTATTACCTGCAAATTCTTGTCTAATTAAAAAAAATCTGCTCTACAAGACAGGAGACATAGCTAAGAACAGAAAAAAAAATAAATCTCAATATCTGAATATTTAAGTTCAATATAAAGAGGCTCTATCAGACAATTAGGAACAGTGCAACCTCAAGATCCGGCTATACCACTCCTAGGCATATATCCAAAAGATGCTCAAGTATACAACAAGGACATTTGTTCAAACATATTCCTAGCAGCTTTATTCATAATAGCCAGAATATGGAAACAACCCAGATGTCCCTCAGTTGAGGAATGGATACAAAAATTGTGGTACATTTACACAATGGAATGCTACTCAGCAATTAAAAACAAGGAAATCGTGAAATTTTCAGGCAAATGGTAGAAACTAGAAAAGATCATCCTGAGTGAGCTATCCCAAAAGCAGAAAGACACACATGGTATATACTCACTTAGAAGTGGATATTAGACATAATAGAAGATAATCATACTAAAATCTGTACACCTCAAAAAGCTAAGCAAGAAGGAGGACCCTGTGTAAGATGCTCAATCTTCATTCAGAGAGGCGAATGTGATAGACATTGGAAGAAGGTGAAAATAAGGGACAAGACAGGAGCCTACCACAGAGCACCTCTGAAGAACTATACCCAGCTGGGTATCAAAGTATATGCTGAGACTCACAGCCAAACGTTGGGCAGAGTGTAGAGTATCTTATGGAAGAAGGGGGAGATGAAAGACCTTGGGAAGAAAGGAGCTCCACAAGGAGAGCAACAGAACCAAAAAATCTGGGCCTAAGGGTCTTTTCTGAGACCGATACTCTAACCAAGGACCATTCATGGTGATAACCTGGACCCCCTGCACAGAGATGGCAGCTCAGTGTCCAAATGAGCTCCCTCATAAGGGGAGCAGGGGCTGTTTCTTACATGAACTCAGTGACTGGCTCTTTGATTACCTCACCCCAAGTGGGGAGCTGCCTGACCAGGCCACAGAGGAAGGCTATGAAAGACAGTCCTGATGAGACCTGATAGGCTAGGGTCAGATGGAAGGGTAAGAGGTCCTCCACTATTAGTGGACTGGGCAAGGGACATGGGAGAAGATGAGGGAGAGAGGGAGGGAGGGATGTTGGGATTGAGAGGGAATGAGGGTGGGGCTACAGCTGGGATACAAAGTGAATAAATATAAATAAAATTAAAAATATAGTCAAAACATAGAATCACTGCAGCTTTGAACAAAATGTATAGTCATCAATAGAAAAAAAATTGAAAAATAAATATGAAATATGTACTAATACCTACCATTTATAGGAAAAATATAAGCTCTCAAGTAACTCACAGGAGAAAGATAAAATAACAATATATTTTTATGAACTATTATTTAAGTAGAATTTTTTTAAATCTTTTATTTTTTTTTATTAATTACACTTTATTCATTTTGTATCCCCCCATGAGCCCCTCCCTCCTCCCCTGCCAATCCCACCCTCCCTCCCCTTTCTGCATGCATGCCACTCCCCAAGTCCACTGATAGGGGAGGTCCTCCTCTCCTTCTTTCTGATCTTAGTCTATCAGTTCTCATCAAAAGTGGCTGCATTGTCCTCTACTGTGGCCTGGTAAGGCTGCTCCCCCCTCAGGGGGAAGTGATCAACGAGCAGGCCAATCAGATTATGTCAGAGGCAGTCCCTCTTCCCATTACTATGGAACCCACTTGGACACTGAACTGCCATGGGCTACACCTGTGCAGGGGTTCCAGGTCATCTCCACAAATAGTCCTTGGTTGGAGTATGAGTCTCTGGGAAGTTCCCTGTGTTCAAATTATCTTGTTCTGTTGCTCTGCTTGTGGAGTTCCCGTTCCCTCCAGCTCTTACTATTTCCCACTTCTTACATAAAATTCCATTCACTCTGCCCATCAGTTGGCCATCGGGCTCAGCATCTGCTTTGACAGTCTATACTGCAGAAGCTTTCAGAGGCCCTCTGTGGCAGGTTTCAAGGTTGTTTCCTGTTTTCTTCTGGCTTTCAGAGGCCCTCTGTAGCGGGTTCCGAGGTTGTTTCCTATTTTCGTTTTCTTCTGATGTACATCCTCTTTGCCTTTCAGGATGGGGATTGAACATTTTAGTTAGGGTCCTCTCTTTTGCTTAGTTTGTTTAGATGTACAGATTTTAGTGGATTTATTCTATATTGTATGTTTATATGAGTGAGTATATACCGTGAGTGTCTTTTTGCTTCTGGGTCAACTCACTCAGGATGATCCTTTCCAGGTCCCACCATTTACCTGCAAATTTCATGATTTCCTTATTTTTCATTGCTGAGTAATACTCCATTGTATAGATGTACCACAGTTTCTGCATCCATTCTTCAGTTGAGGGGCATCTGGGTTGTTTCCAGCTTCTGGCTATTACAAATAAAGCTGCTACAAACATGGTTGAACAAATGTCCTTGTTGTGTACTTGCGCCTCTTTTGGGTATATGCCTAGGAGTGGTATGGCTGGATCTTGAGGAAGCGCTATTCCTAGTTGTCTGAGAAAGCGCCAGATTGATTTCCAGAGTGGTTGTACCAGTTTACATTCCCACCAGCAGTGGAGAAGGGTTCCCCTTTCTCCACAACCTCTCCAGCATGTGTTGTCCCTTGAGATTTTCATCTTGGCCATTCTGATGGGTGTAAGGTGAAATCTCAGGGTTGTTTTGATTTGCATTTCCCTAATGGCTAATGAGGTTGAGCATTTCTTTAAGTGCTTCTCTGCCATTCGATATTCCTCTGCAGAGAATTCTCTCTTTAGCTCTGTTCCCCATTTTTTAAGTGGATTACATGGTTTGTTGCTTTTCAGCTTGTTTAGTTCTTTATATATATTGGATATGAGTCCTCTGTCAGATAGAGGGTTGGTGATGATTCTTTCCCAATCTGTAGGCAGTCGCTTTGTTTTGATGACGGTGTCCTTTGCTTTACAGAAGCTTTTCAATTTCATGAGGTCCCATTTATTGATTGTTGCTCTTAGAGCCTGTGCTGTTGGTGTTCTGTTCAGGAAGTTTTCTCCTGTACCAATGAGTTCTAGGGTATTCCCCACTTTTTTTTCTAGCAGATTTAATGTGTCTGGTTTTATGTTGAGGTCTTTGATCCACTTGGACTTCAGTTTTGTGCAGGGTGATAAGTATGGATCTATTTGCATTTTTCTACATATAGACATCCAGTTGGACCAGCACCATTTGTTAAAGATGCTATCTTTTTTCCATTGTATGGTTTTGGCATCTTTGTCAAAAATCAGGTGTCCGTAAGTGTGTGGGTTTATTTCTGGGTCTTCTGTTCGATTCCATTGATCCACCATTCTGTTTCTATGCCAGTACCATGCAGTTTTTCTAACTGTTGCTCTATAGTACAGCTTGAGATCAGGGATGGAGGTACCTCCAGAAGATCTTTTATTGTAGAGGATTGTTTTAGCAATTCTCGGTTTCTTGTTATTCCATACGAAGTTGAGAATTTTTCTTTCCAGGTCTGTAAAGAATTGTGTTGGCAATTTGATGGGAATTGCATTAAATCTGTAGATTGCTTTTGGTAAGATGGCCATTTTTACTATGTTAATCCTGCCAAGCCATGAGCATGGGAGATCTTTCCATCTTCTCATATCTTCCTCTAATTCTTTCTTCAGAGACTTGAAATTTTTTTCATACAAGTCTTTGACTTGCTTGGTTAGGGTTACGCCAAGGTACTTTATGTCATTTGTGGCTATTGTGAATGGTGTTGTTTCTCTAATTTCTTTCTCAGCCCTTTTGTCTTTTGTATACAGGAGTGCTACTGATTTTTTTGAGTTAATTTTATATCCGGCCACTTTGCTGAAGGTGTTTATCAGCTGTAGGAGTTCCCTGGTAGAGTTTTTGGGGTCACTCATATATACTATCATATCATCTGCAAATAGTGATAATTTGACTTCTTCTTTTCCCATCTGTATCCCCTTGATCTCCTTCGACTGTCTTATTGCTCTAGCAAGGACTTCCAGCACTATGTTGAAGAGATATGGAGACAGTGGGCAGCCTTGTCTTGTCCCTGATTTCAGAGGGATTGCTTTAAGTTTCTCTCCGTTCAGTTTGATGTTGGCTATAGGCTTGCTGTATATCGCCTTTACTATGTTTAGATATGTGCCTTGTATCCCTGATCTCTCCAGTACTTTAAACATGAATGGATGTTGGATTTTGACAAATGCTTTTTCAGCATCTAGGGAGATTATTATGTGGTTTTGTTCTTTCAGTTTGTTAATATGGTGGATCACATTGATGGATTTCCGTATATTGAACCACCCCTGCATACCTGGGATGAAGCCTACTTGGTCATAGTGGATAATATCTTTGATGTGTTCTTGGATCCGGTTTGCAAGTATTTTGTTAAGTATTTTTGCATCAATGTTCATAAGGGAGATTGGCCTGAAATTCTCTTTCTTTGTTGAGTCTTTGTGAGGTTTAGGTACCAAGGTGATTGTGGCTTCATAGAATGAATTTGGTAATGTTCCTTCTGTTTCTATTTTGTGGAATAGTTTGAAGAGAATTGGAGTTAGCTCTTCTTTGAAGGTCTGGTAGAATTCTGTGCTGAAGCCATCTGGTCCTGGGCTTTTTTTGGATGGGAGACTTTTGATGACTGCTTCTATTTCTTTGGGGGATATAGGACTATTTAGTTGATTTACCTGGTCCTGATTCAGCTTTGGTGAGTCAAATCGATCAAGAAAATTGTCCATTTCATTTAGATTTTCAAATTTTGTGGCATATAGACTTTTGAAGTAAGTCCTAATGATTGTTTGGATTTCCCCAGTGTCTGTAGTTATGTCCCCCCTTTCATTTCTGATTTTGTTGATTTGGGTGGTGTCTCTCTGCCTTTTAGTTAGCTTGGCTAAGGGTTTGTCTATCTTGTTGATTTTCTCAAAGAACCAGCTCTTGGTTTCATTGATTCTTTGAATTGTTTTATTTGTTTCTAATTGATTGATTTCAGCCCTGAGTTTGATTATTTCCAGCCGTCTACTCCTTTTTGGTGTGTCTGCTTCTTCAGTAGAATTTTAAATTCACAATTGGGCATGCTAAATCAATAATAAAATCAAATTTTTAAAAGGGTCTCAAGTAAATAACTTTATAATTGTTTAAGTAATATAGTTATTTGAACAGATTGATAAGTAAAAAGTGAAGAAATATTATTTTTTAAGAAGCCATGGATAAAAAATATAATTTGTAAGTATGTAACTACACAACGATACAAATAGCACTGACAGTTTAAATAACATCCTTAGTCTGAAATCTTAAAAAATAAATAACACTTTCAGAATTGGAAAGATAATTCCCCTAACTTTAAAAAGGTATACAGTAACAAAATATTAAAAGTATCACCCTATAATATTTTTTTAGAAACAGGAATCCTCTTAAAAGTACTTAAATCACCTTAGAATGGCTGAGTACTCTTTGAATTTCACACTCATTTTAATGTATTTCAAAGGTGGTAGAAATTATTGGGAAAGACATCTACAATTTTAGTGTATTTTTTTTAATAGTCTGATTGCTGAATACAACCTCTTGTTTTTGCCCCAGAAGACCTGCACTAACTTCAGATCCGGCTTGCTTACATTCAAACAGCAACAGATGGAGGGTGGAGCTGAGGATTTAGGATGCCTAGTTTCCATGATGGTTTTCTTCTTTTAGATTAATTCTCTTTGATCAAGTTTCCTTTTCTGCTTCTGTATATTTGTTTGTTTGTTTGCCTGTGTGAGATAGAATTTTTCTTTGTTGTTCTGGCCTGTCTGGAACTGACAATGTAGAGCATACTAGCCTCAAACTCAAATGGTTCTCCTTCTTCTGCCCAATCTATACTGGAGCTATAGTGTTTGTCATCATGTCTGGCTGTGTGATAAAAAAGAAACAAAAAAAAAAACAAAACTTTTTTTAGGGAAAATATCATCAACTATGAGTTGTTGAACTATCTATATATGGAGAGTATTGTATTTTTGAAATGTGTGTGACTATATATATATATATATATATATATATATATATACATTTAAATAATACTCAATTCTCATATATATCTATATGTCACTATATTTACATACATCAGATCACATATATCAATATATCTCTATGTTTACAATGATCATATCACATACACCACTATATAAATATTTATATATACCATATCATAGTACCTATATATGTATGTATAGTATCTAGATGTTACTTTTTAATGAATGAGTAAATGCCTATTTTTTTTCCTTAAGTATAACAGCTGATGAATACAAGAATTAAAAGTCAAGCATAAGGCAAGAGTTGCTAAAGCCTAATTTCTTCTCCTAGTGTTATGCTTTAATATTTTCTTTAGTCCAGGACAAATAGTAGCCTTATCTATCTACTTCACATTTATTATGAAAGAAATGCTGAATATTAGTCTTTTCTATCAGACACTGTGTTATATTTGTTCTAGACAAAGAATTCAAGTCATTTTATTTTACCTACTTTGTAAGCTTTTTATGCGAATCTGTCTCCTTCCAGCTGTAAAATATTTATGCAAATGCTTATCCTCCTCCTCCCCCACACCAGTGTAAACCTTTGTTTCCAGAAATCAGTCTTGGAACTTAGGTGACTACAATCACTGCTTTCTTTCACTTTCTTTATGATTATTGTTCTAAAAGTAACCTGCAAAAGAATGAGATTCAGTCCCCAGCCAGTGAGCAAAAGATGTCAGCACCCCCCTTAGAATGAGTACCAAGCTTTCTTCCTTTCTGCTTGTTCTTCTGCTTTTCTGAAGATGAAAACCATGAATAATGCCATGTCTTTCTTTTTTCCAAACAAGAAGATTCAATTTCTTGTTCATATTCCTTTTGTATTTTTCCTTGTGGTTTATATAGCAATCCTTTTACCCTACCATGAAACTGAATCATAATGTCATCCTGAGGGTCACAGACTTGAATGTTTTGGTACAATGTTATGGGAACTGTTTGGGAAGAATGAGGAACTATGATTCTCTGAGAGGAGGTGTCACTGTGGGTGGGCTTTGGGGTTTCAAAGTCCATGCCATTCCTACTCTCTCTCTCTCTCCTCTCTGTGTGTCTTTTTCTGCATATGGATTATTGTCTGAACATGTAAGCCCTCAGCTAAAACTCTAGCACTATAAATTCCATGAATTGCACCATGATTGTCACAGACTCTAATACTTTCTAGAACTATAACTTTGAAATAAAATTACTTTTTTTTCTGTAAGTTCCCTTTACCACTGTGTTTTGTTACAGAAATAGAAAAGTAACTAAGATATCTACCAAAAGCATTTTTTTTTACTTGCCTTATTATCAGTATTACTCTCTATTATGAAGTCTTGGTTTCCTATGTTCTCTTAATAGTAAGCAACAAACTGTTTATGTGCCTGCTGACAAATGATCACCTCTCCATATTACAGTAAGTCTTTGTATTTCATACCTCCTCAGAGGTTTACAGTCATCAAAATTATAATCTTCAGTAAACCTGAAATATACCCCAAGGGTCAAATATTAAAGGTGTGGTCCCCAATACAACTCTGCTGAGGTAGAATATTTGAAGTTGAGTAAATCACAATATTTCTGGCATTATCAGTACATTAATAATACATTGGTGAATTCATGACATCTTGGGTTTGATAGAGTATGTTTTCATTTGTTTCTTTCTCCCTTTCTCTCTTTGTTCTCAACTTTATCTACCCTACAACGTCCTTGCCACTATTTGCTGATGTTTGGTGTTCTTTCTATGTTCCTCCTCACCAAAAGAACAAAAATAATAAAACCAAATAACTGTGGAGGAAACCTCTGTAATAATTATTAAGAAAAAAAAAATTCAATGGAATTTCTCTCAGGTATTCTTTCACATAACTGAAAGTTGATCAAGACCTATTTTTATTTAAGGTGTATGTGAAATGTCCATTAACATCAGGTATAAACACACACAAACATCTATATAAAAATATTAATATATATATATATTAATATATATATATATATTATGAAATTATAATCATAATTTCACTGTTTTTTTATTGTTCCTATTTATATGTTGCCCTTTTCTGTACCTTTATCTTTGAACTGACACAGTGATTCTTACCAGATACTATTCTTTCTGGGTTGATTTAATTTCCTGTCTCCATTCTGCTCCACACACAACACTTGGAAAATGTCAGCTCTCTCTTTTTCCTGAAGGTCAGCTGCATTCTCCTGCTTAAACTTCTGAGGACAACTTAGCACTTCTCATGAATTATGACTCATAACTTATAGTTGTGGATCATGCTATGTATCATCATTCTTAGAGACATTATACTATTAACCTTATTACCAAGAGGGGAATGTGAGTCTCATTGAGAGTAGTTTATGGATAGTTTATTTGTCAGCTTAGGTATCATGATAGAAAGAACTCGTAGAAAAGTTTTCATGTCTTTCTTCTTTTTCCACCTCTAATATATACTAATGTATCCTTTTTGTCTTGTTCTATTCTCCAGTGAACCACCTTTGTTAAATTTGTGTCAGATACTGATTAAGCTATGCATATTGCATTTTATAGGAGATGTAATATTACACATACCTTAATTTTAAATGTGTTAAGTTTTCTTGTTGTTGTTAAGTAAGAAGCACCAAGTTGATATATTCTAGCCCTATAAGAGAACTATACAAGGGAAATTCTGAATTTTACTGCCATCATGTTTACTTTAGATGCTTGAGAAACATGAAATAAATTGAAAAAGCAAAAACATAAAACTTTAAGTAAGTTTCTGGTTCCCTAAAACCTAAGGAATGTCGCAGCACAAAATTGTTTTTCAGTCTAATATAAAAATACAAAATTCTGGAAGGGGAATTTCAGGAATTTTTATGTCTTTGTTCTGGCTTAATTGCCTTATAAAATGAGCACCTGGCTATCGAAATTGGAGTCTGCACACACACTATCAGACAAATTTCTTCAACTCATGTTTTTTTCATAACCACCTGATATTAAATTATTCCCTTTGTCTGAAATATGTGTCAGGTAGGGAGTATAAATCAAATGGTAAAAACACAATATGGGATTGGAATTTTGTGTTTTCAAAAATCTGCTTTTACAATCTCAAGAACACGATAGGTATTCATTTATAGACACCCTTAACTTACATACTGAAATCTTTTAAGTGTAGCAATGGCCATATGTGCAGCAAAGTATGACAAGACCCTAAAATAACGTCCATTTAGAAGAAGATATCTACATCTAAATTGAGCATATCAGCTAATATTAACTCCACAACTCAGCAACTTGAAGTTTAAACACATTCGGATGCAGAACAAAATGTGTGTTTTGTTTTTGAAATTTTGGACCTTTTCTTTGTATAGATTGCAAAATAAGATAAACTTATGATTTAAAAGTTCAAATTTTCAGGAGATTATCTCACATTTTTCAGTTCATATGTGAAGTTAATTAGTGTTACAATGTGTCACTGAAAGTCATTAATTTAAAAATTTGTGTAGAAACATAATATTCATTACCTACTTTTTAAAAGTCTTAGCTTGTAGTTTTAAATGTGAAAAATTTATCAAAGTAATTTAGAAAAATTGAAAGGCATTTTTTTTTCTTTATCACAAATTTAAATGTGTGTGTGTATGTGTGTGTGTGTGTGTGTGTGTGTGTGTGTGTATGTGCAGCTTTCTACACTATTGGATGTTAACACACTTGAAGTTTAGCCAGGGAATTTATGTATGACCAGTAAAAAGTCACAAAGAAAGGGCATCTCTGTTTGCAGGTGAGATGAACTTCATATTCTGGTAAAAGAAAAGTAATTTGCCAAGGTTCTTTTTTTCTCTTACATTCAGATAATTACCATTAATTTTATTTTTTATTTATTTTTATACCAATTGAGCCTCCTTCCTCATTTTATCCTGGTCTTACCCTCCATCCATCTTCTTCCCTATCCTCTTCCCCTAGTCCTCAGAAAGGGGGAGATTTCCTCCTCTACCAACTGACCCCATCCTATCAAACCTTGACAGGTCTGCCTGCATCCTTTTCCTCAGTGTTCTGGCTAATCCACTTCACCAGAGGGAAGTTATCTAGAATCAGGCCACAGAGTCCATGTCAGAGAAAACTCCTGTGCCCCTTACTAGGGAACCTACATGATGAGTTAGCTGCCTATTGGCTACATCTGAGAAGGAGGCCAACTATTAATTTTATTAAATTCATCATCATTTTTTCAATATTAAGATATACAAGTGGACATATCTGAATTCAAACAGCAGTAACTGATACTAATATTTATGTGTAATAAATTAATAATTTTCTTCAGCTGGTAAAATAAAAATTGTTATTTTCCAATTAAAAATGGGGTACAGAGCTAAACAGGATTCTCAATAGATGAATATTGAATGGCAGAGAAACAAATATTTAACGTCATTAGTTATCAGGGAAATGCAAATCAAAATGACCCTGAGATTTCACCTTATCAGAATGGCTAAGATGAATAACTCAAGTGACAACATATGCCAGAGAGGATGTGGAGAAAGGGGAACGCTCCTTCACTGCTGGTGGGAATGTAAACTTGTACAACCACTTTGGAAATTAATTTGGTGCTTTCTTAAACAATTAAGAATAGCCCTTCTTTAAGATCCAGCTATACCACGCTTAGGCATATATCCAAAAGACATTCAAGTACACAATAAGGACATTTGTTCAACCATATTTGTAGCAGTGTTATTTGTAATATCCAGAATCTGGAAACAGCCCAGATGGCCCTCAGTTGAGGAATAGGTACAGAAATTGTGGTACATCTACACAATGGAATATTTATTACTCAGTGATTAAAAAAAACATGGAATTCATGAAATTTGCAGATAAATGGTAGGATCTGAAAAGATCATCCTGAGTGAGGTATCCCAGAAGCAGAAAGACACACAGGGTATACACTCACTCATTAGTGGATACTAAACATATAATAAAAGATAAACATACTGAAATATGTACACCTAAGGAAGCCAATCAGGAAGGAGGACTCTGGCTAAGATGCTCAATCCCCATTCAGAAAGAAAAAGAGGGTGGGCATCAGAGGAGGGAGAAAGCAGGAAACAGGACAGGAGCCTATCACAGTGGGCCTCTGAAAGGTTCTATCCTACAGGGTATTGAAGCAGATGTTGAAACTCATAACCAAACTTTGGACAGTGTACAGGCAATCTTATGAAAGAAATGGGAGATAGTAAGGCCTGGAGAAGACAGGAGCTCCACAAGGGCAGCAAAAAAATCCAAAAAGTATGGGCACAGGGGTCTTTTCTGAGACTGATACTGCAGCCAAGGCCTACTCATGGAGATGGCCTGGAACCCCTGCACTTAGGTAGCCTATGGCAGTTCAGTATCCAAGAGGCCTCCAAAATAATGGGAACAGGGACTGTCTCTAACATGACCTGATTCACCTGCTCTTTGATCACCTCCCCCTGAGGGGGAAGCAGCCTTACCAGGACACAGAAGGAGACAATGCAGCCACTCCTGATGAGACCTGATAGACTAGGATCAAAAGGAAAGGGAGAAGGACCTCCATTTTCAGTGGACTGGGAAAGGGAGACAGATGGGGAAGAGGAAGAGTGAGATTGGGAGGGGAAGAGGGAGGGAAGTACAGGGGGCATACAAAGTGAATAACTGTAATTAATAAAACTTAAAATTAAAAAAAGATGTTATTTTTACTGGGATTGTTTTATTCCTATGCTTATCTTAATAGCATAATAAGCCATTATGATTATACTCTATTTAAAAAGCATGGTGTCTTTATTTTCTTCAACAGTAAGAATGATCAACTAGTTTTAGTGAGCAGCAAGAGGAGCCTCTGAGGTCGCTTGTTCAGTCTCTCATAAGGAATTGTCTTATGTTTCACACTGAGATTTTTGTTTAACATGCAATTTTTTTGAACAGAATTTTCCAACACTGTAGATTTTGAATTTAATCTCTTCTCTTCTCTTCTCTTCTCTTCTCTTCTCTTCTCTTCTCTTC
>NW_026585504.1:34501224-34502381 GCF_907164565.1 Psammomys obesus
CTTCTCTTCTCTTCTCTTCTCTTCTCTTCTCTTCTCTTCTCTTCTCTGATTCTCTTCTCTCCTCCTGTTCCCTCCCCTCACATTCTGTAATGTTTCCCTTCCCTTCCCTCCCCTCCACTCTCTTCTCCTTTCCTTTTTTATGGTTTATTTATTTTTTTAATTTTATTTTTTTCTTATCAGTTACATTTTATTAACTCGGTATCCCAGCTGTATCCTGCTCCCTCATTCCCTCCCAATCCCACCCTCCCTCCCTCATCTCCACCGAGCCCCTTTCCAAGTTCTCTGATGGGGGGGGACCTCCTCCCCATTCATCTAATCCTGTTTTATCAGGTATCTTCAGGACTGGCTGCAAAGCTCTCCTCTGTGGCCTAACAGGACTGCTCTTCCCTTGAGGGGTGGGGAGGCCAAAGAGCCAGTCATTGAGTTCCTGTTAGAAATAGTCCTTGTTCCCCTCACTATGGGAAACCAATTGGTTACTGAGCTACCACAGGCTACGTCTGAACAGAGGTTCTAGGTTATATCCATACATGGTCCTTGGTTGAATGTCAGTCTCAGAAAAGACCCTGTGCCCAGATATATTTGGTCCTTGTGGAGCTTCCCCATCATATTAACTCCCCTTCTTTCATATGATTCCCTGTACTCTATGGAAGGTTTGGTCATGAGTCTTTGTATCTGCTTTGAAAACACTGCTAGTTAGAGTCTTTCAGATGTGCTCAGTAGACTCCTGTCATATGTTCAATGCACATCCCATCTGTCTTTCTAAATGAGGATTGATCATCTTACCCCATGTCTGCTCTCTTGATTATCTTTTTTAGGTGTATAGATTTCATTATGTTTGTCATAACTTATAGGTCTATATAGTATATACCGTGTTTGTCTTTCTCCTTCTGGGATATTTCACTCAGAATGATCTTTTTCCTTTCCCTTTATGACTTACTACATAGTAAATTTCCACATTGTTTTTCATTTACTATTTTTTAGGTTAACCCTCCATGTCCTTTCAACTCCTTTGTCTATAATGCTGAAGATGTTATACAGACTTCTGGGGGAGAAAAATCATCCATGGTCTAACATTGCCTTGTACCTTGCACACCACAAAACAACTGTGTGTATATATATATATATATATATATATATATATATATATATATATATAT
>NW_026585504.1:34502391-34503249 GCF_907164565.1 Psammomys obesus
TATATATATATATATATATATATATATATATATATATATATATATATGTATTACCTGGAATGTTGTTTTGTGGAGTGTGAGATATATATATATATACATATATATATATATATAATGTATATATAATGTAAATACTATTATATAATGTAAATACTAACATACATATACATATATATATGTAAATACTAACATAACCAATATAGGAAAGCCAACAGTTTGTTGTTGAATGGATATAAATTCTGCTCTAAACTAAGAAATTCATACATAATAATGTAAACATTGGCAAAAACTCAGAAATTAAAGATCCCTCTATTGAGTACTGTTTGTGTAGCTCTGGACCCTAATTTTTTTCTGTGATTGTTTTTTAATATATTTTTACAATTTATTTATTATACATCCTTATTGTAGCTCCCTCCCTTAACTTCCACCAATTTCACCCTCCTTTCCATCCCTTCAGTCATCCCCTTTCCCTAGTCCAGTGAAAGAGAAAGTTCTCTTCGCCTGCTATCTGATCCTAGCTCATCAAGTCTCATCAGGACTGCCTGTATCCTCTCCAGGTGCTAGTATTCAAGAGCAGTATTCATGTTCAAATCATGAAATTTGCAGAGAACATCCCGAGTGAGGTATCCAAGAAACAGAAAGACACAAATGGTTTATACTAACTTATATGCTGATATTAGCGATATAATATAGGATAACCATACTAAAATTTATAGAACTAAAGAAGCTAAACAACGAGGACCTGAGGGAGGATGTATAAATCTCATTCAGAATGTACCCTATTTCTTTTTTAACTTTTTTCTTTTTTAAAATTATTATTATTATTATTATTATTATTATTATTATTATTATTATTAT
>NW_026585504.1:34503259-34539260 GCF_907164565.1 Psammomys obesus
ATTATTATTATTATTATTATTATTATTATTATTATTATTATTATTATTATATTTCTTTTTGTAACCTAGCTTTGTATCCTCCTTCATCTCCTACCAGTCCCACACTCTTTCTCTCTTCCCCCTTTATGTCTCTGCTCTTGTTCAAGGATTGGGGAGGTCCTCCTCCCCTACTACCTGACTCTAGCTTATCAGGCCTCATCAAGACGGTCTGTGTCCTCTTCCTTTGTGGCCTAGTAAGGCTACCTCAGGGGGGGGGGCAGGGTGACCAAAGAGCAGGCAACCAAATTCATGCCATTGACTACTCCTGATCTCCTTATTAGGGAACACCCATGGAGAATAAGCTGCTCATGGGTTACATATGAGCAGGTGGTCTAGGTCATCTCCATGCATGGTCCTTTGTAGATTCATCAGCCTCTGCAAGATACCCTGTGCCCAGATGTTTTAGCTCCGTCAGTCTCCTTGTGGAGCTCCTGTCCCTTCCAGGTCTTTCTATCTATCTCTTCTTCCATAAGATTTCCTGTACTCCACCCAAAGTTTTGCTATGAGTCTCAGCATAGACTCTGTTTCCATAGCCTGCTCTGTAGAGTTTTTCAGAGACCCTCTGTGGAAAGCCTCTGTCCTTTTTTCTACTTCTGATGTCTATCCTTTTTGTCTTTCTGAATAAGGATTAAACATCTTTACCTAGGGTCCTCCATGTTGTTTAGTTTCTTTAGGACTATAGATTTTAATATGTTTATCCTATATTATATGATTAATATCCACATATAATCTGGTGTATACCATGTGTGTCTTTCTGCTCTTGTATTGCCTCACTCAGGATGGTCTTTACTAGTTCTCACCACTTGCCTGCAAATTTCATGATTTCCTTGTTTTAAACTTCTGAGTAGTATTCCATTGTGTAAACGTACCACAAGTTATCTACCCATCCTTGATTGAGGGACACCTAGGTGGTTTCCATATTCTGGCTATTATGAATATAGGTGTTATGAACATAAAGTTTGCTATGAGCAAACGTCCTTGTATGGTTGAATATCTGTTCATTTGGGTTGTTTGTTTTTAATTTTTGAGCTCTTTATGCATTTTAGATAATTTCACTATGCTTAATTTAGGATTGGTGAGGATCTTTTCCTATTCTGTACTCTGCTATTTTGTCTTGTTGATTGTGTCCTTTGCCTTGCAGAAGATTTTAATTTCATAAGATCCAATTTATTAATTGTTGATCTTAGAGCCTGAGTTTTTGGTATTCTGAACAGGATGTTGTCTCTATGAGTTCAGGGCTATTCTCTATTTTCTCTTATATTAGATTTAGTGTATTTGGTTTTATGTTAAAGTCTTTGATCCACTTGGACTTAAGTTTTGCATCGAGTGATAAAATTGGATCTATTTGTGTTCTTTTACATGTAGACATCCAGTTAGACCAACACCATTTGTTGAAAATGCCTTCTTTTTTTACCATTATATAGTTTTTGTTTATTTGTCAAAAATTAAGTGTCCATAGGTGTGTAAGTTTAAGGAGGGCTCAAGGGAGGATGTCTGAATATTGCCAAAAAGGGAAAATAAAATAGATATTGGAAGTACATAGAGGTAGAGAACTGGGTGGAAAAGGAAGTAGAGAAGGGAACATGGTGAGTATCAGGTTTGGGGAAAGGAAGAACTGGGAGAGAGAATGAATACCAGTGTATTGGTGACTGGTAGGCTCCGTGAAATGTTTGTTAGTGACCCTAGCTAAGACTTGTAGCAGCTAGGGATATGGAGCCTGAAGGGGCTACCTCCTGCAGCTAAGCAGAACTTACAATGGAGTGAGGGGGGCAACAACCACCACAGAACATCTTTGAACCAGCAACACAATGACTGGCCCAAGTTGAGACCCATGTCATGAGAGAGATCCTGCCACTGACACTATTAAGAATACTCTGCTATACTTGCAGACATGAGATTAGCATAGTAGTCATTTGAGTGGCTTCACCCAGGAGCTGATGAAAACAGAGGAAAGATTGAAAAATCCAGAGAGGTCAAGGACACCACAGGAAAAACCACAAAATCAATTAACTTGGATCCATCTGTACTCAAGGAGATGAGTCACCAACCAGAGAGTATCCTTGGGACAGATCAAGCCCTCTCCCACAAATGTAATAGATGTGCATCTTGGTCCTTATGTGGGACCTCTAACAGCAGGACTCTCTCTGATTCTGTTGCTGCCTTTGGACCACTTTCCCCTAACTAGACTTCCTTGTTTAGCCTCAATGGAAGAAGATGACCAAGTTCTACTTGATATGTCAAGGAGGTCTCCCTTTTCTGAGAAGAAGGAGAGGGGCCATAAGGGAAGGATATCTGAGGTGAGAGAGAGGAAATGGGTGGAAAGGAGGGAGGGGAAATTCCCATAGGAATATAAGGTTAATTGATTAATTAATTAATGGAAAAAAAAGTGTGGCTGCTACTATTGTTCGGCACATAGTCATTGGGCCAAGTAACTCCTGAATCATATGCTCGTATCCAGGGATAAATGCTACTCTCAGCTTTAATCTGATATTTTTTTTTCTCTACAAAATATAGACATGAACACAGAGGTACATGACAACTCAGAGTGAGAATATGAAATGCCTGAATGCTCTTTCCAAAACAAACATTTGTACAACAACATTTAAAACTCAGAAAACATTGGGGGAAGAAAGGAGTGGGAAGAGCATAACAGCAAGAAAACAGAAAGAACATTATAAAGTCTTCTGCACATGACACAGTTGGTGAAATCAGGATCTCTCAAGAGTTGTGGGAAGATTGGATTATCAACAATAAGTTGAAAATAGGGAGGGGCTTATGCATTCATTTGCTGATCTATTTTCTACTGATGAATTCTGTGGGAGAATCAGACACTCTCTTTGGGTATGCACCAGCAATCAAACCACCAGTCTCCAACAGATATCTTCAAAGACACAGGCATACATTTGTGACACTATTTAAACTCAACAGTCATAAAACAAAACAAAAAGACAGGAATGAAGAAGAAAAACTATTAGGTAGGTAGCAAGTGAAACTGAGTTAGTTCAGGAGTGGATAGGCTTTATCAGAATGTATGATATACCTACAATAAACCAACAAAGAACCGATGTAGCACAATTAATATATTTATAAATAGCCTCATTTAATTACATTAAAATGAAGTTTTTCATTTTTTTCTCGATTATTTAAGAAAGTAAATTTTATTGCTACTCATCAATAGACTGATGTGTACCACATACATCAGTCATTAAAATTTATGAATTCTCTTTTTTTAAATCCTAATACCATGTGCCTCCATAAAGTCAAAATCATACATACAGTAACACTTTTCTAGTGATATATATATATATACATATATTTTCAAAATTGTTATCAGTTCTAGCTTTATATTCACCCCAAATTAGCTTTTTGTTACTCCTGACCACACAATACATGAAAAACTTGAAAACACAGCTTTCTTTGCTCACTCATTTTCCATTGGAACATTGTGTTTCCTCTGAATAAACTCCTTGGATCTGTGAGCTAAACTGATGTTGTTTCATTTTTTGTAAGGTAGATATTATGAAATTGTGATTTATAGATGCAAATACCCTACCCTTTCACTATTTGGTCAGGTTTAATAAATCATTCTGAGCCATTTTAAAACTGGGTAGAATAAAATAGAATCCTTTTTTTAAATTTTTTATTTAACTTTTATTAATTACACTTTATTCATTTTGTATCCGCCCATAAGCCCCTCCCTCCTCCCCTACTCATCTCACCTTCCCACCCTTTCTTCATGAATGCCCCTCCCCAAGTCCACTGATAGGGGAGGTCCTCCTCTCCTTTCTGATCTTAGTCTATCAGTTCTCATCAAAAGTGGCTGCATTGTCCTCTACTGTGGCCTGGTAAAGCCACTCCCCCCTCAGGGGGAGGTGATCAAAGAGCAGGCCAATCAGATTATGTCAGAGGCAGTCCCTCTTCCCATTACTATGTAACCCACTTGGGCACTGAACTGCCATGGGCTACATCTGTGCAGGGGTTCTAGGTTAGATCCATGAATACTCCTTGGTTGGAGTATGAGTCTCTGGGAAGTTCCCTGTGCTGTGTTCAAATTTTCTTGTTCTGTTGCTCTCTTGTGGAGTTCCTGTCCTCTCCAGCTCTTACTATTTCCCACTTCTTACATAAAATTCCATTCACTCTGCCTGACAGTTGGCAATCAGGCTCAGCATCTGCTTTGATAGTTTGCAGGGCAGAGGCTTTCAGAGGCTCTCTGTAGCAGGTTCCTAGGTTGTTTCCTGTTTTCTCCTTTTTCTGATGTCTATCCTCTTTGCCTTTCAAGATGGGGACTGAGCGTTTTAGTTAGGGTCCTCTCACTTGCTTAGTTTCTTCAGATGTACAGATTTAATCTTTTTTTTTTGAATTTTGTTTTTTCTTATCAGTTACATTTTATTAACTCTGTATCCCAGCCGTGTCCCGATCCCTCATTCTCTCCCAGTCCCTCCCTCCCTCCCTCATCTCCACCATGCCCCTGGCCAAGTCCACTTGGCAAGGATAGGGGGGACCTCCTCCCCATTCATCTGATCCTGTTTTATCAGGTATCTTCAGGACTGGCTGCAAAGCTCTCCTCTGTGGCCTAACAGGACTACTCCTCCCTTGGGGGGGGGGAGGTCAAAGAGCCAGTCATTGAGTTCCTGTTAGAAATAGTCCTTGTTCCCCTCACTATGGGAAACCAATTGGTTACTGAGCTACCACAGGCTACATCTGAGCTAAGGTTCTAGGTTACATTCATACAAGGTCCTTGGTTGCATGTCAGTCTCAGAAAAGACCCTGTGCCCAGATATATTTGGTCTTTGTGGCGCTCCTATCATTTCCTTATTAGACTAACTCCCCTTCTTTCTTATGATTCCCTGTACTCTGCCACAGGTTTGGTCATGAGTCTTTGCTTTGAAAACACTGCTAGTTAGAGTTTTTCAAATGCGCTCAGTAGACTCCCTCATACGTTCAATGCACATCCCATCTGTCTTTCTAAACAAGGATTGATTATCTTACCCCATGTCCGCTCTCTTGATTATCATTTTTAGGTGTACAGATTTCATTATGTTTATCACATCTTATAGGTCTATATAAGTGAGTATATACCATGTTCGTCTTTCTCCTTCTTGGATATTTCACTCAGGATGATTTTTTCTAGATCCCACCATTTGCCTGCAATTTTCATGATTTCCTCCTTTTTGATTGCTGAGTAGTATTCCATTGTGTAAAAATACCACAATTTCTGTACCCATTACTCCATTGATGGACATCTGGGTTGTTTCCAGGTTCTGGCTATTACAAATAAAGCTGCTATAAACATGGTTGAGCAAATATCCCTTTTGTGTATTTGAGCAAACTTTGGGTATATACCTAGCAGTGGTATAGCTGTGTCTTGAGGAAGCACTATTCCTAATTGTCTTAGAAAGCGCCACATAGATTTCCAGAGTAGCTGTACCAGTTTACATTCCCACCAGCAGTGGAGGAAGGTTCCCCTTTCTCCACAACCTCTCCAGCATGTGTTGTCCCTTGAGTTTTTCATCTTGGCCATTCTGATGGGTGTAAGGTGATATCTCAGGGTCGTTTTGATTTGCATTTCCCTGATGGCTAATGAGGGTGAGCATTTCTTTAAGTGTTTCTCTGCCATTCGATATTCCTCTGTGGAGAATTCTCTGTTTAGCTCTGTTCCCCATTTTTTAACTGGATTGCTTGGTTTGCTGCTTTTCAGCTTCTTTAGTTCTTTGTATATACTCGATATTAGTTCTCTGTCAGATAAAGGGTTAGTGAAGATTCTTTCCCAATCTGTAGGCAGTCGTTTTGTTTTGATGACAGTGTCCTTTGCTTTACAGAAGCTTTTCAGTTTCATGAGGTCCCATTTATTGATTGTTGCTCTTAGAGCCTGTGCTGTTGGTGTTCTGTTCAGGAAGTTGTCTCCTGTGCCAATGAGTTCTAGGCTGTTCCCCACTTTTTCTTCTAACAGATTTAGAGTATCTGGTTTTATGTTGAGGTTTTTAATCCACTTGGACTTTAGTTTTGTGCAGGGTGATACATATAGATCTATTTTCATTTTTTTTTACTTCTTTGTCAAAAATCGAGTATTCATAGGTGTGTGGGTTTATTTCTGAGTCTTCTATGCGGTTCCATAGATCCTCCTCTCTGTTTTTATGCCAATACCATGCAGTTTTTATTACTATTGCTTTGTAGTGCAACTTGAGATCGGGGATGGAGATACATCCAGATGATCTGTTGTTGTACAGGATTGTTTTGGAGATTCTGGGTTTCTCGTTTCTCCATATGAAGCTGAGAATCTTTTTTCAATGTCTGTAAAGAATTGAGTTGGTATTTTGATGGGAATTGCATTGAATCTGTAGATTGCTTTTGGCAGGATGGCCATTTTCACAATGTTAATCCTACCAATCCATGAGCACAGGAGATCTTTCCATCTTCTGAGATCTTCTTCAATTTCTTTCTTCAGAGACTTGAAGTTTTTCTCAAACAAGTCTTTCACTTGCTTGGTTTGTGTCACCCCAAGGTACTTTATGTGATTAGTGGCTATTGTGAAGGGTGTTGTTTCCCTAATTTCTTTCTCGTCCATTTTGTCTTAGGTATACAGGAGGGCTTCTGATTTTTTTGAGTTGATTTTGTATCCTGCTACTTTACTGAAGGTGTTTATCAACTGGAGGAGTTCTCTGGTTGAATTCTTGAGGTAGCTCATATATACTATCGTTTCATCTGCGAATAGTGACACTTTGACCTCTTCCTTTCCGATTTGTATCCCCTTGATCTCCTTTAGTTGTCTTATTGCTCTGGCTAGGACTTCAAGTACTATGTTGAAGAGGTAGGGAGAGAGTGCCTTGTGGTGTCCCTGATTTCAGTGGGATTGATTTAAGTTTCTCTCCATTGAGTTCAATGTTGGCTATAGGCTTGTTGTATATTGCCTTTACTATGTTTGGATATGTGCCTTGTATTCCTGATCTCTCCAAGACTTTAAACATGAATGTGTGTTGGACTTTGTCAAATGCTTTTTCAGCATCTAAGGAGATGATCATGTGGTTTTTCTCCTTCAGTTTCTTTATGTGGTGGATTACATTGATGGATTTCCATATGTTGAACCACCCTTGCATGCCTGGGATGAAGCCTACTTGGTCGTGGTGGATGATATATTTGATGTGTTCTTGGATTCAGTTTGCAAGTATTTCATTGAGTATTTTTGCGTCAATGTTCATAAGAGAGATAGGTCTGAAGTTCTCTTTTTTTGTTGGGTCTTTGTGTGGTTTAGATATCAGGGTGACTGTTGCTTCATAGAATGAGTTTGGTAATGTACCTTCTGTTTCTATTTTGTGGAATAGTTTGAGGAGAACTGGTGTGAGCACTTCTTTGAAGGTCTGGTAGAATTCCGCGCTGAAACCATCTGGCCCAGGGCTTTTTTTGGAGGGGAGACTGTGAATGACTGCTTCAATTTCCTTGGGGGATATAGGGCTGTTCAGTCTTTCTACCTGATCTTGACTTAATGTTGGAAGATGGAATCTATCAAGAAAATTGTCCATTTCATTTAGGTTTTCAAATTTTGTGGCATATAGTCTTTTGTAGTATGACCTAATGATTGTTTGAATTTCCTCTGTGTCTGTATTTATGTCACCCTTTTCATCTCTGATTTTGTTGATTTGGATAGATTCTCTCTGATTTTTAGTTAGTTTGGCTAAGGGTTTGTCTATCTTGTTGATTTTCTCAAAGAACCAGCTTTTTGTTTCATTGATTCTTTGAATAGTTTTATTTGGTTCTAATTGATTGATTTCAGCCCTGAGTTTGATTATTTCCAGCCTTCTGCTCCTCTTGGGTGTATCTGCTTCTTTTTTTTCTAGGGTTTTCAGTTGGGCCATTAAGTTGTTTGTATGTGATGTTACGAATTTCTTCTTGCAGGCACTTAGTGCTATAAATTTTCCCCTGAGCACTGCTTTCAATGTGTCCCATAAATTTGGGTATGTTGTGCCTTCATCTTCATTGAATTCTAGGAAGTTTTTAATTTCTTTCTTTATTTCTTCCTTAACCCAGCTGTCGTTGAGTAACATGTTGTTCAGTTTCCATGTGCGTGTAGGCTGTTTGTTATTTCTGTTGTTGTTGAGGTCCAGCTTAAGTCCATGGTGGTCAGATAGAATACAAGGGATTATTTCAATCTTTTTGTATCTGTTGAGGCTTTCTTTATGACCAACTATATGGTCTATTTTGGAGAAGGTTCCATGCGGTGCTGAAAAGAAGTTATACTCTTTTGAGTTTGGATGAAAAGATCTGTAGACGTCTATTAGGTCCATTTGATTTAGGGTCTCTGTAAGTGTTTTTATTTCCCTATTTGTTTTCTGTCTAGTTGATCTGTCCCTTGGTGAGAGTGGAGTGTTAAAGCCTCTCACTATTAGGGTTTTAGGATCAATGTGTGATTTAAGCTTTAATATTGTTTCATTTACGTATGTAGGTGCTCTTGTATTTGGGGCATAGATATTCAAAATTGTGATGTCCTCTTGGTGAATTTTTCCTTTGATGAGAATATAGTGGTCGTCCTTATCTTTTTTGATTAACTTGGGTTGAAAGTCTATGTTATTAGATATTAGGATGGCTACTCCCGCTTGTTTTCTGGAACCATTTGCTTGAAAGGCATTTTTCCAGCCCTTTACTCTGAGGTAGTGTTTATCTTTGTTGCATAGGTGTGTTTCTTGGATGCAACAGAATGATGGATCCTGTGTCCGCAACCTTTCTGTTAGTCTGTGTCTTTTAATTGGGGAGTTGAGTCTGTTGATGTTGATAGAAACTAGTGACCAACAATTGTTACTTACTTTAGATGTGGTGTTGGTGGTGTCACTGAGTTTCATTGCTTGTCTTCTTTTTTTTTTTTTTTTTGTTGTGTAGTTATCTATTTCCTCTGTTTCCTTCGCTGTAGTTGTTTTCTTTGGTTTGGAGTTTCCCTTCTAGTAACTTCTGTAGAGCTGGGTTACTATGTAAATATTGTTTAAATTTGGTTTTGTCTTGGAATATCTTGAATTCTCCGTCTATGTTGATTGAAAGTTTTGCTGGGTATAGTAGTCTGGGTTGGAATCTGTGGTCCCTTAAGGACTGTATGATTTCTGTCCAGGCCCTTCTGGCTTTCATAGTTTCTCTTGAGAAATATGGTGTGATTCTGATTGGTCCACCTTCATATGTTACTTGGCCTTTTTCCCTTGCTGCTTTTAGAATTTTTTTCTTTGTTCTGTAGTTTTAGTGTTTTGACTATGATGTGACGTGAAGGATTTCTTTTCTGGTCTAGTCTACTTGGTGTTCTGTAGGCCTCTTGTATGTTTATGGCCATCTCCTTTAAGTTGGGAAAGTTTTCTTCTATAATTTTCTTGAAAATATTTTCCGGACCTTTGAGCCTGATGTCTTCTTTTTCTTCTACTCCTATTATTCTTAGGTTTTGTCTTTTCATGGTGTCCTTGATTTCTTGGATGTTTTGTGTTTGGAACTTTTCTGATTTTATTTTTTCTTTGAGAGACGTGTCAATTTCCACAAGTGTATCTTCGGCTCCTGAGATTCTTTCTTCCATCTATTGTATTCTGTTGGTGGTGCTTACCTTTGTGGTGCCTGATCTTTTCTCTATGTTCTCCAGCTCCTGGTTTTTCTCTATTTGTGTTTTCTTTATTGATTCTAATTCTGTTTTCATGTCTTGCACCATTTCCTTCATCTGTTTGAATGTGGACTCCTGCTTTTCAAAGATAGCTTCTATTTTTTTGTCCGTTTCCTCTCTATGTATCACTAATTGTGCCTCTACTTCTTTGGGTATAATTGCCTGTATTTCTTTGAGAGCTTTGTTTATTTCTTCATTTGCCTTCATTTGTGTGGACATTTCTTTGAGAGCTTTGTGCATATCTTCTCTGTTTGCCTCAATTTTCGTGGTCATTTCTCTGAGAGCACGATTTGTTTCCTCTTGGTTAGTCTCGATTTCGTTGGTTATTTCTCTGAGGGCTTTGTTCATTTCATCTCTATGAGCCTCTAATATCTGGAGAAACATAGTTTTGAGGTCGTTTTCTTGTATATCTAGTGAATTGAAGTGTCCATTGTTTTGTGGGGTTGCTGGTGAGGTCATTATGTCCTGATTTTTGTTGAGAGTGTTCTTATGTCTGCCTCTCGCCATCTGGTTATTTTTAATCCTCACTGGTTGTTCCTCGAGATTGTAGTTTGGGCTATGATCCTATCTTTCTGTTTTCTGGACTGTTTTTTCAGGAAGATGAGAGAGGTTCACTGCTTTGGGAGTGTGTACTGTGTTTTCAGTTTTGCCTAAGTAAAGAATATGACGCTGGCGTTATTCGCGTGCGCTTTTAGAGGGCGCAGTGTGCATGCGTGGATTCTCTGACTATTGCAGTGGCCTGCAAGCCACTATTACGCAGTTCTGACTGAGATCCAGGGATTGTTTGCCTGGATTACCCTGGTGGACCCGCAAGGCAGATGCTTCAATTTTGGGGTCACTATCCCAAGAATCCCTCTGATGCCCACACTCGGAGTGTGGGTGGCAGGGATCTCGTCTGGTTGCTTCTGTGGAGAGGCCCTGGGTCTGGGGCAATCTCTCCCTAGAAGGCTCACTCACTCTCTTGCAGGACCAGTTGGAATGCACAGGGGTTCCCCTTGCTCACTACTCTCTGTTTTGGTCCTGCTGAGGAAGTGCACAGGTAGGCTAACAGTCAGCTTTGTGACACTGTGGCCGCAGGACTTGGTGTCCACCTTTCCTGTGTGCTGCCTCTTTGTCCTTTCCCTCTGCCAGGCGGGGTTATGTTGACTGGTCCCTGGGTGGCTCGGGAAAGGGTTAGGGTGAGTGTACTCAATCCCAGATCCCGGGCCCAGATCTCTCTGCCAGAAGCAGCCTAACAGTAGAATCTATGTTTGCTGATCCCAAGAGAGTACCGGGTAGGGTTGAGTGTCCTCAGATCCAGAGCTTGGGTTTCTCTGCTAGGGGCCGCTGGAGAGAGGGTGCTGTGTCCTTGGCAGGCTGCCTCTCTGTCCTTCCCCTCTGACCTTCTCCTCTGCTAGGGCGAGCTTATGGAGGTGCTCTCAGGGGAGTGCCAGCAGGGGTTGGGGCTTCTCAGTCGGATCCTGAGCCCTGAGCCAGTGGTGTTTCTCTGCCGGGGGAGGGGGGAAAGCGCCGGTGATAGAACTTGCTGCTAGACCTTATTGCGCTGGACCCAGGATAATCTCAGGACATTTAGAATGACCACAGTCCCAGATCCCGAGCTGTAGTTTGTTTGCTAGGAGCAGCCGGCAGCACTGGAGTTCCGGCACTGTGAAGCTGCTGTGTGCCTCTTTATCCTTCTGCTCCGCTGCGGCAGGGTGATGGTGGCGTTTGGGGGAGTGCCCGAAAGGATTGGGTTTTCTCAGCCCCGATCTCGGGTTGGGGTACAGACAATGTGGTCTGTGGACACCTCCTGCCTCCTTCCAAGAGGGAGTAGGGATTTTGAGCTGGGCGCACAGCTGCAATAAGTGTGCAGTGCGGGAGCTCAGTTGTGATGGCGGCAGGTATCCGTGGTTGGGGAGATCTTCCAGGGAAAGACCTGGTGACCTGTGAGCAGTCTGGCAACTTTCCTTCCCCGTGGGGTTTTTTTGCGACTGGGACGCCCAGCCTTAGGCCCCCTTGTGCCCACCAATCAGCCTGGGAAATTGATCGTGACAAACAGACTTGCAGCACCAGCCCGGAGACCCAAAGCCCGCGTTAGCTGGGTTCTCTTCCGGGTTCTGGCTGGGCAGCCGAGAGTGGACCCGACCGATTCCCATGCCGTGGGAGCCTCCCCTCACCTGGGAAACATGAACGATCGCTGTTGTTTTAGGGCCCAGAGTTCAGTCTCCTGGTCGCTGCATGGAGTGTGTTGTCCCGCTTCTTAGACATGGTGTTCTCCCAGTGCCGCCATCTTGGCCCCTCACAGATTTAATCTTAATTCTTGATGAAATTTAATCTGTAGACTGAAAAAAAATGAAAAACATAAAAAATTTTCTTCAAATTTTTATTTCTGTTTCCAATGTGTAATATGTACTGATTCTGTTCTTAGGAACAGAAGTTGTGATTAGAACACACAAGAACTAAAAACAAAAACACTAAATTCTTCCAGTAAATATCTATTTGCATTGAAATACAGAGGAACATACAATTGCATATTTAGCCACAATATAAACATTAGCATTATATAACATATAAATATCATAATATTTTAAGTGTCATCCAATGATCAAAATAATATGTATTAGGTAGAACCTATTAGGGATGACTTTTTTCTTTACATTTACACAGTTTTGCTCTACTACCAGTGAGGTTTTTTTTTTCCTGAAAAAGGCAAAGAAAGAAGATAAATATCAATTTGAAACTATGCATGTCGGCATATTTATTTAACTGACAAGAGTCTATAAATGTCAGCATGACTTTCAAACATATCAGTTCCAGTTCAAAGACCTAGATAATGTTTTTGCCTTTGAACAATCGAGGAGATTGTACAAAGCTGTTACAATGATTCTGAAGCAAGTTTGGCGATGGGTAAAGAGAAATTGTATATGCATAAATACGAGGCTTCACTACATGTCAATTTACAACCAACATTTCTTTGGGGGAATCCGTTTGCTTTTATGCTCTAATAAATGGCATATCTGCTGGAGGTGACATTTATAGCTCCTTGGAGGCCTGCACTGGGAAGAATGTTATTCTTTCATAAGCAGGTCCTAGGTTATTTGTCATTATCCATATTTTGTTCAAAGCTCTTTTTAAAAAATTGAGACTGATTGAAAGAAAGCATAGAAAGAAATCGCAAAATATCTGTTGTAGAACATGATAGGCTTTATGAGACTCAAATACTCTGTTCCAGGGACTAGAGGGATGGCTGAGTCACTCAGCTGTCTTCTACGTAATAAGGAAACTTTAGTTCAGATCTCTAAGAGCCATGCACATGTATAGCATGTTTATTTATATTCGTAAACATTTATAACCCCAGTACAAGGAGTTATGAAATGAGCCACTCCCCTTCAGCTTACAGGTAAGCCACTCTACTCAATAGAACAAAGCTGGGTTTAGTAAAAGACTTGGACCCTTAAAAACAAACAAACCAAACAACAAATGATGATGAGGTAGAGAGCTACCAAGAAAACAAAGTAGTTTCATTGCGTAGTATTCATATGCATGTGCACAACTATATATGTGTATCCATGTGTAAGCAACACACACAGACACGAGTCTGTGCAGGAGCCTCTATTCCATACCTGCATTCTGATTAAGCAAAAAGTAAATTCAAGTCTCAGTAAAAAAAATTCTCATATCAATTTCAAATAGTAAAAATTGATTGTTAAAATGTAAAAGGACATGCATAAAGTCATTTGTAAGGAGAAGATTCATCTTATGAGTTCTGATTGGAGATATTTACTTGTAAGAAAAAAATTAAATAAAATTAAATGTATTTAAATTTGCAACACTTCTACCCAATATTCTTTAGGCATCAAGAAGACAGATATTTCTTCCACTGTTATTAAAGCTTTGTTGTTTGTGTGTGTGTGTGTGTGTGTGTGTGTGTGTGTTTACTGAAATAGAAAGCTCAATCACACATTACTTGAAGTATATGTGGAATGAGATTTGTATTTGATATTTGTCCATGTTAATAATACAACAGGAAAAGTCATCTATGATTTCTTAGTAACAAAATTGGCTGAGTACAGGTAAGGCAAAGAGATTACTCTTCCTATTGGAAATAAAATATCTTTCAGCATCTATGTCTAATATTTCATTTTTTAATATAATTTAATTTTAATGAAAAATCTATACACAAAAAATTTAGAAATTTAACTCTCAATATATTAATATGCTTTCTCTGAAGGATCATTACAATTAATTTTTTCTGGCAAAATTTGGATAGATTTTGATTTTAATATTTTAAAATATTTAGTATTTGAAATATGGCTTCTCTATGTATTTTGTTCCACTGTGCCCAGCATACTTTTTTTTTTTTCCGCATTGAAGAAGTTTCCCAACTGGATGTCTACATGTAGAAAAATTTAAATAGATGCATACTTATCACACTGCCCAAAACTAAAGTCCAAATGGATCAAAGACCTCAAGATAAAACAAGACACATTAGATCAGTTAGAAGAAAAAGTGGAGAAGAGCCTTGAACTCATCTGCGCAGGAGACAACTTCCTGAACAGAACACCAACAGCACAGGCTCTAAAAACAACAATCAATAAATGGGACCTCATGAAACTGAAAAGCTTCTGTAAAGCAAAGGGCACTGTCATCAGAACAAAACGACTGCCTACAGATTGGGAAAGGGTTTTCACCAACCTATATCTGACAGTGGACTAATATCTAGTATATATAAAGAACTCAAGAAGGTAAACAGCAACAAATCAAGTAATCCAATTAAAAAATGGGGAACAGAGCTAAACAGAGAATTCTCAATAGAAGAATATTGAGTGGCAGAGAAACACTTAAAGAAATGCTCAATGTCCTTAGTCATAAGGGAATGAAAATCAAAACCAACCTGAGATTTCATCTTACTCCATCAAAATGGCTAAGATCAAAAATTCAAGTGACAAACATGCCGGAGAGGTTATGGAGAAAGGGGAACCCTCCTCCATTGCTGGTGGGAATGTAAACTTGTACAACAACTCTGGATATCAGTCTGGTGCTTCCTCAGACAACTAGAAATAGTGCTTCCTCAAGATCCAGCTATACCACTCCTAGGCATATATCCAAAAGAGGCTCAAGTACACAATAAGGACATTAGCTCAACCATGTTAGTAACAGCTTTATTTGTAATAGCCAGAACCTGGAAACAACCCAGATTTCCCTCAAGAGAGGAATGGATACAGAAATTGTGGTACATCTACACAATGAAATATTACTCTGCAATAAAAAAAACAAGGATATCATAAAATTTGCAGGTAAATGGTGGGAACTGGAAAAGATCATCTTGAGTGAGGTACCCCAGTAACAGAAAGACACACAGGGTATATAGTCACTCATTAGTGGATACTAGACATATAATACATGATAACCATAATAAAAATCTGTACACCTGAGGAATCTAATCAGGAAGGAGGACTCTGGCTAAGATGCTCAATAACCATTCAGAAAGACAAAGAAGATGGACATCAGAAGAGGGAGAAAATAGGGAGCATGACAACAGCCTACCACAGAGGGCTTCTGAAAGGCTCTACCCTGCAGGGTATCAAGGTAGATGTTGAGGCTCAGAATTAAACTTTGGGCAGAGTACAGGCAATCTTATGAAAGAAATGAGAGATAGTAAGACATGGAGAGGACAGGAGCTCCACACTGACAGCAACAGATCCTAAAATCTGGGCACAGGCGTCTTTTCTAAAACTGATACTCCAGCCAAAGATCATTCATGGAGATGGCCAGGAACCCCTGCACAGAGGTAGCTTATGGCAGTTCAGTGTCCAAGAGGCCTATATAGTAATGGGAACAGGGACTGTCTCTGACATGAACTGATTGGCCTGCTATCTGATTACCTTCCTTGGAGGGGACAGCAGCCTTACCAGGCCACAGAAGGAGACAATGCAGCCAATCTTGATGAGACCTGATATACTAGGGTCAGAGGGAAGGGGAGGAGGACCTCCCTTTTCAGTGTACTGGGAGAGGGACACAGGTGGAGACAAGGGAAAGTGGGATTGGGAGATGAGAGAGGGAAGTACAGGAGGGATACAAAGTGAATAAACTCTAATTAATAAAAAATAAAAATTAAAAAAGAAGTTTTCTATTAACATAATGTAAAAGAACTCATTTAGATAATTCTATTCATCTCATGTGCAGTTGGTAAAGTTTGGGTTCTCTCCAAGAGAAAAAAATGTGAGGATGAAGACAGAACAAAAGAAAGTAGGTGTGTGGACTCCTGAGTGTCCCACTGTACATCCTGAAATTAAAATTTAACCACCTTTTCACCCATCTCTCATCTCTATGCTTGTTAACTAATTCTCAGTGTTGTTTGATCCTGCCACCCTATCTTTCATTTTATGTGTAAAAATGGGTAGTGTAAAAAGTGTTTTCAGGTCACAATAGTTGTACATATGAACATTGACTTTGGTTGTGATGCCATGGAAAGATCCAAGGCCATTCCAAACAGCATAAAATTCCAGCTTGGAGATGAAGGTGGGCATGAAGTCCTACACCTAGCTATTGGCTCTTCATAACTGCTGAAAGACAGATTATACAAAAGACAAAGGGGGTAAGAAATAAATTAGAAAAAAAAAAAAAAACACTCTTCACAATAGCCACAATTAAAATGTCTTGGGGAAACTTTAATCAAGCAAGTGAAATACTTGTATGAAAAACAAAACAAAACAAAACAAAATATTCAGGTCTCTGAAAAAGAAATTGGTAAAGATATCAGAATATGGAACTACTGCCCATGCTCATGCATCAGTAGGGTTAACATAGTAAAAATAACCATCCTACCAAAAAGAAACAATCCACAGATTCAATTCAATTCCCGTCATGATAACAACACAATTCTTTACAATTCTTGAAGGAACAGTTCTCAAATTCATATATGAAAAACAAACAAACAAAAACACAGAATAGCTAAAACAAGCCTGTACACTACTATTTTCAATTGAATCCATTTATTTGATTGCATGAACATATTTTTGTTTTTACTATACTAAAGATGCTTCTACATTGGACTTCTTATCTCTGCATTTCTCCAAACACAAGCAGAGATCTCTTCTGGTTGACTACACTAAACTGTGGAGGAGAGATGATTTTAATTTTAGTATGTATACTAAGTATCTGACATCCTTACAAACAAAACATTAGGACCATCATGCTAGCACCTGATCTTTTTCTCAAAAATGAAGACTTTTACTCAAGTAAAAACCTGCATTTTAATACATTTTATTTATTGTAGGAATGTAAGTACAAACTTTTAGGGATCTAAGTCAAGTTTCATACACACTTTGTATGTATAATAATGACAATTTCTATGTTCTTTCTTTCTTTGACTGATAATGCATATTAACAGAACTCATGTCTAATAAATCTTTATGTCACATACTGTAAATATATATCTTAATTTATATTAATTAACATAAATCATCTATCTCTCTCCATAAGTTGTAACTCAAAATTACTGTTTTAGAAAGTTAATTTGTGATTTTAAATTACATATTTAATAATAGTAAATAATTCATTATTTTTAGTGATCAATTGTCTTCCTTTTCCCTTTCCTTGAAGTGACAATTGTATAGCAAAGATCTCCAAGAACCAAGAACAATGCAGATATTACTAGTCATCAAAACAAAATTATAAGTGACAGATAACTTTTATATGTATAAATTATTGAATAAAACAATAATGAACAAATAATAAAATTCCAGCAACAATTTGTATAACTCTATAGAAAAATATTTATCTATTATTATGAATAGAATTGTTTCCTGGAAACCCATATGCTGAAGACCTAATCACATCATAATAATTTTTAGAGATTTATGTTAAATGTGTAGATAAGTTTATATTTGTTATACAGGAAGTACTGATCTTGTAAGGATGGGCACTTTGTAAGAAAAGAACAAAGCATAATGGTTTCAGGAAGTGTGAAGTCAAGAAGGGACAAGACTTCCAACCCCCAGGCGGTGAGGAAAATCAAACTTTGCTGGATATGCACATAAACACACAAGTCTGTAGCATTCTGTTAATGCATTAAGCAAAAGTATAAATTCACCAGTTAACAAAACAGGTGGAAAGAATATCAGTATCATTCAAAGAGAAATAGCTACCGATGATGTTAGACAGACAGTAGATGCATAGGAGGTATAGAGTTCACTGAAAAGCTGACATCATTCCCAATCAATCCACTGTAGCAACTTCTGATACACATTTCAAAATTTATAATTATAAATTATTGTTTCTTTCAAAAGTAATCAATATACTTTTGACTATTCAAAATCAGGAATTTAAATTGCTAAAAACTAAGAAGGAAAACAGACTATGAAATTACCATGGACAATGATATTAGTTATCAAGTTAATAAAACATTTGAAATTTAATTACTGAGAATAACCAATAAAAGCATTTGCTTTTCATGAATTGACTGTAATTAAATTTATTTATTGTTGTGAATTTAAGTTAGCAATAAATAGTATCTTCTGCCTAAGTCAGTCTTTAATACATTTTATGTTTATATGTGATTTCCTGCAACCATGTATCTCCACCACATCTCTATTGTTCATGGAAGTGAGAAAAGGACATTGAATCATCTTGAACTGAAGATGGGATAGTTATGTGTCTCCATAGGGTGTGTGAACTGAATCTAAATCTTCTGCAAGAACCAAAAGCACCCTTGAACTCTGAATCATTAATCAAGGCATGTTTTCAGGACTGACTGATTTTGGATAACCAATTAGGTAATTTTTCCTTATGTAAGAGTATATTTCTGGCCTTCTGCATTCCCTGTTTGATTATAGTCTTTATGTAGGTTTGAGGCCTCATGTAGTTTGCACCATCTACATGGCATGTCTATTGTTGTTGTCATTGTTCAACTCAGGTTTAGGCAGGACAAGTAAGTCATAGCTAGATCTTGAAGAAAACCTACAACCATGGTTTATTAAACCAGCATAATCCATAACTAACTCTAAATATTTTCTCTTATATCCACAGTTAATCCATGGTCTTCAGCCTCATTAAGAAAACCTATTTTTTTGCAACAGAGAAAAACTACTACAGAAATAATCAAGCAACAGAATTGTGAAACCTGTAAGCATAGGTGCATCTGCCAAACATCTCCTGCAACTAAAATTCAGGCAACATTGTAGAAAATGGGACAGAAAGATTTTAAGAGCCAAAGAATCACAAGCTTGCTATGAGGTTGTGCCTCTTAGTAACGCCAGAACCTAGCCCCATCAAGTCCAACCGACAGACCAACTACTACTTTTTTAATCTGTTTACAAATACCTGGGTTGTATTCATTTAGTTATTATTATAAATAATGTTGCTATGGATGTTGATTTTAAAGGCTGTCTTGGGCAAAATCTAATCTTCTTACCTTTGAAAGACTCTTGATATTTGTATTTCACCATTTTTATTTTCAGTCTTGCCAATACATCTGTTTCATTTTTCCTGTCTAACTTCTACAAATATCAAATTGACTGGGACTGTCAATGCTATGTTTTAGATTTCCTCAGATTCCACTGGTACATGGTTTCCTTTTATCAGAGAGCTTTACAAGCCACACAGATCATGCCCTTGAAGAGTCTATACTTACCGCAAATCTAACAGATACACAGCTGATTCTTAATGTTATTGTTTGAAACACTTAAGATGAGGTCACATTCTATATCTTATTAAAACTACCTGTACTTATTTTATTAATAATAAGCCAATGAACCAGTAAACGATGAATAAAAACAAATAATGCAATATGATGGTTGATATTCTATCAATAAGTAAAACATGAAGCTCAGTGCATTCTTTATTCAAAAATGAAAAAAAAATAATGAAACAGCAATACAGTAAACATTTGCCTTGGCAAATATGTATGTTCAATGAATCTGAAGAAATTCACATATTGAGGAAGATAATAAAGTCTACCTCATACTGCAAAGAATTGGAGCCTATTATCTTTTTCTTTTTTTTTTTCTTTTTTGGTTTTACAGAGTGATAATTCAGTTACAAAGATAGACAGCGAGTCACACATTCAATACGAAGAATTTTTGTCTGCTATTTGGCAGTTATTTTTGCTTGCTCTTCAAACAGAATGAACTGTGAATGTGTCCTCAGTAAGTCGGGTATCAGACACAGAAATTCAATCAAATGCAGGTTCAGCAAGATAACCTTTAAAAAAAAATGGTAGTTGAATCTAGAAAAAAGAAAGGAAAAAACAAAAAGAATGCTTTCAGAATCCTAAGCTAAATAATAACAAGTGAATTGATGATGTCGTCATTCAAATTACCTGTGAATGTGTTCAGCTTTGTCCCTGAGGAAATAAGATCTTGTGTTGTTGCTTATCCCAGTGTTTTAAATAAGTAGTTTCACATATTAATGCAAAGTAGAGTGATAAGCAAGAAACTTGACTAGAATGTTGACTTCTAAGCAAATTACTTGGTTTCTAATCATTAAGTCGTAATTTTGATACCCCAGGACCCAAAATTTAAAAAGAAAAGAAAAAAAAATATGGAGACCCTGGCACACTCTTGAAATATGAAAGTTAGAGACATGGAAATAGATAGATCCTTAGGTCTCACTGTCCTTTTACTGTAACTTATTTTTTAATTAATTTATTTTTTTATAAATTAGTGTTTATTCACTTTGTATCCCAGCTGTAGCCCCCCTCTCATCCCCTCCCCATCTTTCCCTCCCTCACCTCCTCCCATGCCCCTCTCCACTTCCACTGATAGTGGAGGTCTTCCTTCCCTTCCCTCTGAGCCTAGCTTATCAGGTCTCATCAGGACAGGCTCCATTTTCTTCCTCTGTGGCCTGGTAAGGCTGCACTCCCCAGGTGGAGGTGATCACAGCCATTGAGTTCATGTCAGAGACAGTCTCTGTTCGCCTTACTATGGAACTACTGTAGCTTATTTGATGCGACTTAGGCCACTGTATATGGTAAGTTATGAGTGACAATTGATATTGTTTTCTGAACACTATGTGCTTTTACACACACACACACACACACACACACACACACAGACACAACCCTTCACATATATAGTAACTTGACTAGTAAAAACCAAGGCTTGCCCTAATAGTTTTTAATTATAACACAGAAACATATTATCTAAATCAAAACCAAAGCATTTACCAAAAACATTTTAAAATAAGAGTTCAGAAATGTGCATTCACGTACAGTCATGCAAATGTGATGTTTACTTCCCAAATGTTCTATTTTTGTTGATATTGTTCTTTCATTGCCAGCTACTACTACATTATTTAATTCATTTCCCCTCATTTGAGATATTTTAAGATTTTTGAAATCACTCTTCTACTGATGTGGGGAAAATTCTTACAGGAAAAAAAAAAAAACATGTGTAAGTAATTATCACAGTATGCTATTACAGTATTCGAAACCTTCTGCAGAGCTCTGTCATTTTTACCCAGCACTGGTTTAACAAGTATTCTAATGCGTACTAAGTGTGAAGCCTTGTGCTGTATAGAAGAAGAAGAAAGAAAGAAAAGGAAAATAGCTATGAAGACATAGCAGAGAAACTTGATTGTTATCCCACTGCTTAATTCCCCAACACTACAGTTCTCTCAATACTGCTCTCTAACCAGCATCTGCCATGTGGCCATCATCCATGACTGTTTACAATAGATTTCAGCAAACTTTTCCTGTAAAAGACTTCAAGGTAGATATCATACCCATGTTGTGGTATTAACTTAATTGTTCGTAACTGTTCAGTTCCGCCATTACATCCATATGCACCCAAAAGTAACACAACAATCATATTATGGATGTGCTCCAAAACCATTTTATATAAAAAGGACATAGTAGGCTGGCTAGATTTTGCCCAAGGGTTCCAAACCTTTATCCTAGCGATCCAATAACATCATCGCCATTACTTAATACATTCAAATCTTAACCTAAGTTCAGTTTGTTCATGAGATAACAAAATCATAATTTGCATTTCTTGTTTTGAAAAGTTTGTGTGCTTTGTACTATGCCATTATAAAGGCAACAGTAATGGTGTTGCCATGTCTTCATGGTTCTGATACACATTGTTGTTATCATTTATTAATTATTCTGTATCCTAGTTTGCTTTCTATTGCTGCAATAAAAAGTGACTTAGAATTTCATCTCAGATTTTACATCTTATGGAAAAGTAAAGGAGGAGTGGAAGGCAAAAACCTGAAGGCAGGAACTGAAACAGAGACCACAGAAAAATTTTCCTTGCTGTTTCCTACTCCTAGTTCATATTCAGCTGCCCAGAAATGACTTCGCTGACAGCAGCATGGGCCCTCCCATATCAATCACTAATCAAGAAAGTGCCCCCACAGGATTGTCTACAGGTCAACATGATGGAAGCATTTTCTAAACTGAGGTTCCTTCCTCCTAGATAACTGTAGCTTGTGTCAGCTTGACAAAACAAAACAAAACAGTCTGCCTCATAGAACTATAATTTCTTTATGTGCATCAGTAAAATAACTACCATTTTATGTTTGCATATTGATGCCTGAATTTAATTTTATAAAGTGTCTAAAACTATTAGGCTAATTGCAAAACAACACATATCTCTCGAGGAGAAATTTCCTGACCTGGACCCAATCAAATTTGTAAAGTGGTAAATGAGAAAGCAATATCAACATTGTGGAATTCGCTAACTCCTCATTCCAAGGGATCCTGTGGGTCCAGTGATTCAAGTAACAGATGTGAATCACAGTAATTTGTCTTATACTTTGCATGTATTTTTGTTGCCAAAGACAACTGAGAACTAAGAAACCTTTTACTCTATACACACTCAAATTACCAAGCGATGAGATATAATGCTTTTTTTTTCATAAATCACACTTTCATGTGGTACAGTTAGTATGAGATTATTGATAGAGAAAGTTAATGCATTATTTTCTGTACTGTCTAGATGATGGAGACCCTTTTAGTAAATGCTGGATGGTTCCTGTTACATTTTAAAATGCAATGCTTTTTTCTCTTTAGTAGGTACAGTATTCCCTCTGATAAGTTTCAAAATGGTTCCGAGGTTGTTTCCTATTTTCTTTTTCTTTTGATGTCCATCCTTTTTGTCTTTCAGGATGGGGATTGAACATTTTAGTTAGGGTCCTTTCTTTTGCTTAGTTTGTTTAGATGTACAGATTTTAGTGGGTTTATTCTATATTGTATGTTTATATGAGTGAGTATATACCATGCATGTCTTTTTGCTTCTGGGACAACTCACTCAGGATGATCCTTTCCAGGTCCCACCATTTACCTGCAAATTTCATGATTTCTTTATTTTTCATTGCTGAGTAATATTCCATTATATAGATGTACCACAGTTTCTGCAAAATGGCTAAAAAACTTTTTATTAAAATATGATTAAATCATTTATCTCTCTCTCTGATTCCTCTAGTATCTTTTTTTTTATACTTTTATTTTTTTCTTATCAGTTACATTTTATTAACTCTGTGTCCCAGCTGTGTCCCGCTCCCTCATTCTCTCCCAATCCCTCCCTCCCTCCCTCATCTCCACCGTGCCCCTTTCCAAGTCCACTGATAGAGGGAACCTCCTCCCCATTCATCTGATCCTGTTTTATCAGGTATCTTCAGGACTGGCTGCAAAGCTCTCCTCTGTGGCCTAACAGGCCTGCTCCTCCCTTGGGGGGTGGGGAGGCCAAAGAGCCAGTCATTGAGTTCCTGTTAGAAATAGTCCTTGTTCCCCTCACTATGGGAAACCAATTGGTTACTGAGATACCACAGGCTACATCTGAGCAGAGGTTCTAGGTTATATCCATACATGGTCCTTGCCCATCTTCATCTCCTTCTCAAATTCCTGCCCTTCTCTTCTCTACAATTAACACACACACACACACACACACACACACACACACACACACACGTACACACATATGAATAATATAAAATCTCCAATCTGCTGAATCCATGCAGAATTACTTTCAAGTATGTGAATTAAGGATTGACATTTTGAGAATAAATTAGTTTAATTATATATTAGCTGGATCAGAGAAGTGAAATAGTTATTCTGAATGACTGAATGATAAATACATTCTGTGAGAGATGAATCCTGATAAATCTTACAGAGAGTTCCTTTTTTTCTACTAAAACAAGAGAAAGGAGAATATCATTTGAAAATTATCAAGTATATCAGTTGTTATGTCTACTTATTAGCCTTTGGCATCTACCATTTTTCAGTGAGGATGTTCATCATGATACAGTAGAACTGTCATTGATGATCATCCAATATTTCTTTAAAAACTGTAAACATAGCTACATTCTTGACTAGATTCTCAGTTTTTGTCCATTAATTATTCAAATTTCTCCAAGACACATACAATACACATAATATACTTTATATTAATTATCCTTATATTTCTAATATTTCCTTTTATTTCATCATTGGCTTTTTAAAGGAGCCATCCAGGTCAGTAGGAACTACTCCCATCATTCTTTGTTAAGTGCTGAATTATTAAAGTGCTTTGCACTTGATGACAAGCAAACTCCCACAAAGCTACAATGGACTCCCTTGCTTTCTTTGCTTCTTTTCTCCTTCCTTCCTTCCTTGTTCCCCTCATTATTTATTTATTTATTTATTTATTTATCTATTTATTTATTTATTTACTTATTTATCTATCTATCTATTTATTTTTTCTTTTTTATCTTTTCTTTCTTTATTAATTACATATTATTAACTTTGTATCCCCCCTGTGGTTCCCTCCTTCCTCCTGTCCCAATCCCTCTGGTCCTCCACCCTCTGCATGCATGCCCCTCCCCAAGTCCGCTGATATGGGAGGTCCTCTTTTTCTTCCTTCTGATCTTAGTTAATTAGGTCTCATCAGGAGTGGCTGCATTGTTTTCTTCTGTGGCCTGGTAATGATGCTTTCCCTTCACCAGGAGGTAATTAAAGAGCAGGTCAATCAGTTCATGTCAGAGACAGTACCTGTACCTATCACAATGGAACCCACTTGGATACTGAACTGCCATGGGCTACATCTGTGCAGGGGTCTTAAGTTATCTCCATGCATGGTCTTTGGTTTGAGTATCAGACTCAGGAAAGACCCCTCTGCTCAGATTTTTTTGGTTCTGTTGCTCTCCTTGTGGAATTCCTGTCCTCTCTAGATCTTACTGATTCCCACTTCTTTCCTAGGATTCCCTGCTCTCTGCCCAAAGGTCTCAATATCTATATTGATAGTCTGCAGGGCAGAGCCTTTCAGAGGCCCTCTGTGTCAGGCACCTGACTTGTTCTTTTTTTTCTCCTTCGTCTGATGTCCATCCTTTTTTCCTTTCTGGTTAGAAATTGAGCATTTTAACAAGAGTCCTCCCTCTTGAATAGCTTCTTTAGGTGTACAGATTTTAGTAGATTTATCCTTTATTGTATGTCTATATGACTGAGTATATACCCTGTATGTCTTTCTGCTTCTAGGATAGCTCATTCTGGATGATCTTTTCCAAATCCCACCATTTACCTGTAAATTTCACGATTTCCTTGTTTTTATTGCTGAGTAATATTCCATTGTGTAGATGTACTACAATTTCTGTATCCATTCCTCCACTGAGGAGCATCTGGGCTTTTTCCAGGTTCTGGCTATTACAAATAAGGCAGCTACAAACATGGGTGAGCAAAAGTTTTTATTGTGTACTTGAGCATCTTTGGGGTATATGTCTAGGAGTGGTATAGCTGGATCTTGAGGAATCCCTATTCCTGGTTGTAAAAGGAAGCGCCAGACTGCTTTCTAGAGTAATTGTACAAGTTTACATTCCCACCAGCAGTGGAGGAGGTTTTCCTTTATCTACAACCTCTCCAGCATGTGTTGTCAGTTGAGATTTTGATCTTAGCCATTCTGAGGGATGTAAGGTGAAATCTTGGGGTCATTTTGATTTGCATTTCCCCCATGACTAAGGACGTTGAACATTTCTTTTTTTTTTTTTTAATTTACTTTAATTTTTTTATTGTTAGGTACATTTTATTAACTCGGTATCCCAGCTTTGTCCTGCTCCCTTATTCCCTCCCAATCCCACCCTCCCACCCTCATCTTCCTGCCCTTTACCAAGTCCACTGTTTTGGGAGCACCTCCTCCCCTTTCATCTGACCCTGTTTTATCAGGTATCTTCAGGACTGGTTGCAAAGCCCTCCTCTGTGGCCTAGCAGGACATCTCCTCCCTTGGAGAGTGGAGAGGTCAAAGGGCCTGCCATTGAGTTCCTGTCAGAAATAGTCCCTGTTCCCTTTCCTATGAGAAATGAATTGGTTACTCATCTAACGCAGGCTACATCCAAGCAGAGGTTCTAGGTTATAACTATACAAAGTCCTTGGTGGAGAGTCAGTTTCAGAAAAGACCCCTGTGCCCAGATATATTTGGTCCTTGTGGAGATCCTATCCTTTCCACATCATACTAACTCCCCTTCTTTCATATGATTCCTTACACTCTACCAAAGGTTTGGTTATGAGCCTTAGTATCTGCTTTGAAGTACTGCTAGGTAGAGTCTTTCAGATGCCTTCTGTGGTAGACTGCTGTCACTTCCAATATGCATTCTATTTGTCTTTCTTTTTTTTAATTTTTTATTAATTACACTTTATTCATTTTGTATCCCCCCCATAAGCCCCTCCTTCCTCCCCTCCCTATCCCACCCTCTCTCTCCTTTCTGCATGCATGCCACTCCCCAATTCCACTGATAGTGGAGGTTCTCCTCTCCTTTCTGATCTTAGTCTATCAGTTCTCATCAAAAGTAGCTGCATTGTCCTCTACTGTGGCCTGGTAAGGTCACTCCTCCCTCAGGGGGAGGTGATCAAAGAGCAGGCCAAAGAGATTATATCAGGGGCAGTCCCTCTTCCCATTACTATGTAACCCACTTGGGCACTGAACTGCCATGGGCTACATCTGTGCAGGGGTTCTAAGTTATCTCCAGTCATAGTCCTTGGTTGGAGTATAAGTCTCTGGGAAGTTCCCTGTGTTCAAAATATCTTGTTCTGTTGCTCTACTTGTAGAGTTCCCGTTCCCTCCAGCTCTTACTATTTCCCACTTCTTACATAAAATTCCATTACCCTGTGTCTGCTTTCCTGTTTATGTTCTTTAGGTGTGTAGATTTCATTATGTTTATCATATATTGTAGATCTATATAAGCAAGTATATAACATATTTGTCTTTCTCTTTGTGGGATACTTCACTCAGAATGATCTTTTCTAGATCCCACCATTTGCCTGCAAATTTCATGATTTCCTTGTTTCTGATTTCTGAGTAGTATTCCATTGTGTAAAAATACCACAATTTCTGTATACATTCCTCCACTGATGGACATCTGTGTTGTTTCCTGGTTATGGCTATACATATACCAACGAAAAAGGGGCCGAGAAAGAAATCAGGGAAACAACACCCTTCACTATTGCCACTAATAACATAAAGTACCTTGGGGTAATATTAACCAAGCAAGTGAAAGACCTGTTTGAGAAAAACTTCAAGTCTCTGAAGAAAGAAATTGAAGACAATATCAGAAGATGGAAAGATCCCCCGAGGCTGGATTGGTAGGATTAACATTGTGAAAATGGCCATCCTGCCAAAAACAATCTAAGGATTCAAGGAAATTCCCATCAAAATACCAAATCAATTCTTTACAGACCTTGAAAAAAAGATTCACAGCTTAATATGGAGAAACAAAAAACCCAGAATCTCCAAAACATTCCTGTACAACAGTAGGTCATCTGGAGGTATCTCCATCCCCGATCTCAAGTTGTACTACAGAGCAATAGTAATAAAATCTGCATGGTATTGGCATAGAAAGAGAAAATAGGATCAATGGAACCGAATAGAAGACCCAGAAATAAACCCACACACCTATGAATACTCGATTTTTGACAAAGAAGCCAAAAACCATTCAATGGGAAAAAGACAGCATCTTCAACAAATGGTGCTGGTCCAACTGGATGTCCACATGCAGAAAAATGAAAATAGATCTATATTTATCACCCTGCACAAAACTAAAGTCCAAGAGGATCAAAGACCTCAACATAAAACCAGATACTCTAAATCTGTTAGAAGAAAAAGTGGGGAACAGCCTAGAACTCATTGGCACAGGAGACAACTTCCTGAACAGAACACCAACAGCACAGGCTCTAAGAGCAACAATCAATAAATGGGACCTTATGAAACTGAAAAGCTTCTGTAAAGCAAAGGACACCGTCATCAAAACAAAACGACTGCCTACAGATTGGGAAAGAATCTTCATTAACCCTTTATCTGACAGAGGACTAATATCGAGTATATACAAAGAACTAAAGAAGCTGAAAAGCAGCAAACCAAGCAATCCAATTAAAAAATGGGGAACAGTGCTAAACAGAATTCTCGACAGAGGAATATCGAATGACAGAGAAACACTTAAAGAAATGCTCATCCTCATTAGCCATCAGGGAAATGCAAATCAAAACGACCCTGAGATACCACCTTACACCCATCAGAATGGCCAAGATGAAAAACTCAAGGGACAACACATGCTGGAGAGGTTGGGGAGGAAGAGGACCTTCCTCTACTGCTGGTGGGAATGTAAACTGGTAAAACCACTCTGGAAATCTATCTGGTGCTTTCTAAGACAATTAGGAATAGTGCTTCCTCAAGACCCAACTATACCACTGCTAGGTATATACCCAAAGTTTGCTCAAGTACACAAAAGGAATATTTCCTCAACCATGTTTATAGCAGCATTATTTGTAATAGCCAGAACCTGGAAACAACCCAGATGTCCATCAATGGAGTAATGGGTACAGAAATTGTGGTGTTTTTACACAATGGAATACTACTCAGCAATCAAAAAGGAGGAAATCATGAAATTTGCAGGCAAATGGTGGGACCTAGAAAAGATCATCCTGAGTGAAATATCCCAGAAGGAGAAAGACAAACACGGTATATACTCACTTATATAGACCTATAAGATGTGATAAACATAATGAAATCTGTACACCTAAAAAAGATAATCAAGAGAGCGGACATGGGGTAAGATGATCAATCCTCGTTTAGAAAGACAGATGGGATGTGCATTGAACGTATGACAGGAGTCTACTGAGCGCATTTGAAAGATTTTAACTTGCAGTGTTTTCAAAGCAAAGACTCATGACCAAACCTGTGGCAGAGTACAGGGAATCATAAGAAAAAAGGGGAGTTAGTCTGATGGGGAAAGGATAGGAGCTCCACAAGGACCAAATATATTTGGGTACAGGGTCTTTTCTGAGACTGACATTCAACCAAGGACCACGTATGGATATAACCTAGAACCTCAGCTCAGATGTAGCCTGTGGTAGCTCAGTAACCAATTGGTTTCCCATAGTGAGGGGAACAAGGACTATTTCTAACAGGAACTCAATGGCTGGCTCTTTGGCCTCCCCACCTCCCAAGGGAGGAGCAGTCCTGTTAGGCCACAGAGGAGAGCTTTGCAGCCAGTCCTGAAGATACCTGATAAAACAGGATCAGATGAATGGGGAGGAGGTCCCCCCTATCAGTGGACTTGGCAAGGAGCACGATGGAGATGAGGGAGGAAGGGAGGGACTGTGAGGGAATGAGGGAGCGGGACATGGCTGGGAAACAGAGTTAATAAAATTAACTGATAAGAAAAAAATAAAATTAAAAAAAATGCTTTTCTGGTATTTTCTAAATCTAATTAACCTTATTTAATAATTAGTCTAAATATCTAATGATTGTGCTTATTTGTATATTTTCAGCATTGACCATTTTGTGTTTGATAACTAGTTTGTGTGCTCTTCCCTGGAGAAGACTATTATTTTCTCTCTCAGCATTCTTTATTTGCCTGTAACTCTTGCATATTTTGACTCTTCATGGTCTTTTCCCAGTCCACTTTAGTATGTCTAGTCTAGTACCTTTAAGCAGGATAGAAGTTTTCTGGTCTAGTTGATGTTTATCTTTACCCATACTGTAGCCGAGATCTGGGATGTCTTTATTTACATGGTCTGACCTTGAAGTTACGGCACACAACAATACCGTAACCATTGACTCTCTTGTTTTGGAAACTTCTGGGGTCTTGTTGACCAATAACTCATAAGAGGTATACCACAACTTGTAATAAAATTTTCACGTCTTCTTGGAACAGCTTTTCTACTTAAGACATATAATTCATGTTAATTTTTCTGCCTTAGTTATATTTTAAAATCAGTGTACTGGCAATGTTTACCTAATCATATACTTCAGCATCATTATCTAGATGTTTACCCTAAGAAATTAATGTGACATACTGACAAATGCAGCAGAATCTCCAAGAATGAACTAGTACATATATAGTCACTCATCTTTGATGAAGTTATCAAAAACACAGTAAACCAAAGATGCTCTTGCCAAGAAATCATAAAGAATCTCTGAATAACCAAATGCAAAATAATTACTGTCTTCATACCCTGTTATACTATTCTCAAAATGCAAATGAGTACTGACTAAAACCAAATCTACAAGTAATACTACAAATTATTAAAATAATAAAGAAAATACTTTTAGTCTTTTCTTTGCAATTATTTTTCATAAATACCTTCAAAAGTATACGCAATTTTAAAATAGACTAGAATACTTGTTAAAAAAAATCCTTTTGTATAACACAGAATGATGAGACACACCTAAACAGAAAATAATATTAATTTTGCCTGCTAGGAATACATTTTAAATCTTTGTCAGGTTGGTGACACTGGTAAATAGGTTCTAAGTTAATCAATGTATAGTCTTATTTATTATGTTGCATGCCAATGCATAAACTTAAATCCGTATATTTTACTTTAGTAAAAATGAAATGTTGGTTCTTATAACTCACTTGATATGGCCATCTTAAAGTTATTAAAGTCAGACACGATGTTTTACTTCTTTTTTTTTTTAATTTTTATTTTTCTTTTTAGTTACATTTTGTTAACTCTGTGTCCCAGCTGTATCCCACTCCCTCATTCCCTCCCCAACCCCACACTCCCTCCCTGGTCTCCTCCCTGCCCCTTTCCAAGTCCCCTGATAGGGGAGGACCTCCTCCCCTTTCATCTGACCCTGTTTTATCAGGTATCTTCAGGGCTGGCTGCAAAGTCCTCCTCTGTGGCCTAACAGACCAAGTAATCCACTTAAAAAATGGGGAACAGAGCTAAACAGAGAATTCTCGAAAGAGGAACATCCAATGGCAGAGAAACACTTAAAGAGATGTTTTACTTCTTGAAACAAATAAAAGTGTAAGAATTTTCTGAAGGAGTACTGAAAATAACTTCTACGTCATCTCCCTCAACTCTTTTCTTTCTTACACATGTAAATAGAGTATAAAATAAAAATATTTTTACTTTGTTAATTTCAAACCCCTCTTGCTACTGTAAAATATACAGTAGATTGTATTAGAATACTCTTAATTTGAAAGGATGCAGCAATTTGGTACTTCATCTGTTTCTCAAATGGAAATGTCTTGCTTTGCAAGGATGTGGTCTACCACCATCTTTCTAAGGGCTGGAGACTTACTTCAGAACAACACTCTAATTCCCCCCCTTATTCTGCCATTTTAATTTCCAGGATTGATTCAAGCCATATACTTCATGACAAACATAATCAGATAATAGTAGATCAAATACTTACAGATATAATTATTATTTGAATGTTTACTAAGGTACTTTATTTGATATTTTATCAATATTTAAAATCTGGGAAAAGGTGTTTATAGATTCGGAGATTTTTCTGCAACTTCATGGAGGTTTAAGACTAAAGGAATTGGAGTTAGGCTGAGCAAACAAATGGCCAATTTTGCATCTGCCATTTTCTCTGTGTGATATTATTTCTGTCACTTCCTATATCTAGTCTCATATTTCTTTGTCACTATAAAAGTTTGGCCTTCTTAATCTTGTGATATATTGAAAAATGGGAGAATATTGAAAAAAAAACTGCAGTTACTATAGTTATATACAAAGGTCTCTTAGAACTTACCTTTTTAAAGAGGATGTATATTTATAGTCAGTAGCTGCTACAATATAGAATATGATATAAAAGTGTATTTAATCAGTTTGCCTATTTAACCTACATGACTTTGAAAGCATGAGCATGGTAGTGCCTACTGAGCTAAGTTGTTACTGTGAGTAAATACATTTCTGAAAGATTAGTTAGGAATGAATATTTAAACATCACTATTCTAAATGTGCTCAAAAGTTTTTGAGGGGGCAAATACTGTGATGTACTAAGCAGATTGAAAGGATATTTCCATCACATAAATGAATCAATTTCTTTACCTCTATAAAAAGTGAAACAAATTGAAATAAGAAAAACAGATGCCATCCTAAAAGGGCTTTCTCTGCCATTACCTTCAGTTTGCTTGTATCTCCAGATCTTAGTTATCTGATTGAAAGCCAGACAGCTAGTACATAATGCAGAGTTCATTTTAAAGGCTATTTACTTAATAGGCACTGCTTGGTATCATTCAGAATACAGCAATCACATACAAAGAGAAAGAATTCTTATCTTAAGCAAGCTGGTGTCAGTGAATCATTTTTTCCCCCTCAAAACAGACATATAAGGAATAATCAGTTTTGTTTTGTTGGTTGCTTGTTTTTTTTTTTTTTTTCTACAGTTATAAATGTGCATTTATTTTTAAGTTCTCTTAACATTTTTTTCTTGGATAGCCTTCAATGATTTGTATGGTTTTAGCTCCTTTTTCAAAATTAAAGTGACCATAAGTATATGGGTCTATTTCTGTGTCTTCGATTAGATTCCATTGATCAACCAGTCTATTTTTTATGCCAGTATCATGCAGTTTTTACTATTGTTTGAAGTCATGTATGGTGATTCTTTCAGAAGTTTTTTTTTTCATTGTATAGGATTGTTATAGATATTGTGAGTTATCTGTCAATGTAATCCATTATATATACAAACTCAAACAAAAATATCACATGATCATTTCATTAGATGCTGATAAAGCCTTTCACAAAACAGAATACCCATTCATGATGAAAGTCTTGGAGAGATAAAGCATACAAAGCCCATAACTAAATATAATAAAGGCTGTATGCAGCAAGCTAATTGCCAACATCAAATTAAATAGAAAAAGTTAGAAGAAGATATCAGAAGATGGAAAGATATCCCATGCTCATGGCTTGGCAGGATTAAAATAGTAAAAATGGCCATCTTACCAAAAATGATCTACAGATTCAATGTAATTCCCATCGAATTACCAACATAATTCTTTACAGACATTGAAAGAAAAATTCCCAACTTCATATGGAATAACAAGAAACCCAGAATTGCAAAAACAATCCTCTGCAATAAAAGATCTTCTGGAGGTATCTCCATCCCTGATCTCAAGCTGTACTATACAGCAACAGTAATAAAAACTGCTTGGTACTGGTACAGAAACAGAATGGTGGATCAATGGAATCGGATAGAAGACCTAGAAATAAACCCACACATTTATGGACAACTGGTTTTTGATAAAGATGCCAAAACTGTACAATAGAAAAAAAAATAGCATCTTCAACAAATGGTGCTAGTCTAACTGATATTTACTATTTAATATCCTGACTTGAAAAGGAATCATACCTGTCTGTAAATGGAAACACAATGGAACTATAAAAATCCATGAGATATTTCACCAGTATGTAAACAAACTGACATTATGACAGCTGGATTATAACGTTAGTCATCTTGTTATCACTATGAGGCATTCAGCTAACTGTAATTCCTATCCATCACACTCTTCCACTTGCCAGTCCCGGATGTTTATCTTGATACAAGTAGTGTTCTTCATAGTAACCTTCATTTGGAACTTGCTTGCTTGAAATTATTTGGACCCCACTGAAAGTGATTTAAAACAAAGAAAATTAGTATTTATTCATTTGCATTTTTTCAATGTGCCTGTACAGAAGATATTTTGTTCATTGTTTTCAGCACTACTAATCTTAGATTCAGTTCCAGTTTAGTTGTGCTTACTTCCTTTAACCTCTTTGTGACTGACAACTGCCCCAAGTGTTACATTTACACCAAGTACTCACAACAATCAACAATTATTTTTTTCAACATTACTAGAGAAGGGACCTGAGTGCCTGCAGAGATCACATTGTAAGCTATTCCTTGACCAAGCACTGATTATAAAGATGTAGGGGGTTCCTTAGCTGGTATTCCAACATACGCTCTGCTCTGAAAAGCAACAGTGATTAAAGAAATATAAACCATGTTATTACATCATTTTGTCTGCTGACTAAGACAAAATAAATATTAATAACTTTTAATGTAGAGACTATCATAGTATTCATTTATGCATTAAACAGTTGCAAATTCTAATACTTAGAATTTCTAATAGTTGAGTTCCAAAAATATAAAGGAAATAAAAAGTAAAATCCTCCACTTTTTAATGTGGTTTTTAAATGTATAAAAACTTATATTAAGAAATTAAATTATTTGAACAAAAGAATTCCAAACGGTAGAATTTGTGTAAACGATATCACAAGATAAAGTAATAGTATATTTTAATACTTATTGGTAGTAGAGTAGTTTGAAAAGTAATTCACATTTTGAAACCATGTATCAAAATAAATGGTGAGGCTATTTTCTCCTCATTTCATACTATCTTTTATCTCTGTACCTCATCTCCCAACCTGAAAAATTGCAGCTGTAATGAACCCCTAAGATGTTGGCAGTGTGTCATAGCTGTCATCACTGTAAGCCATGTTATTACAGAAAGAAATGTTGTAACCAGCTCCAGAAAAAATATATTACATTGTCATTTATAAGGTAGTCTTGGAAACTAATAAGTGAGAAATATTTTATAGAATCATGCTAAGTTTAAAAAGAAACATACACACTGAACACATACTTTGAGCCTACACATATGCAGTTTTTAAAGCTAATTCAGAGTAAGCTGAATAAATTATGATTTCCTCTCAGTTTTACCATTTTAAAATGTAATACAACCTGAATGTTAAATCTTATTTTAAATCTGTATGTTATCCAAATATACAAGGGTTACTTTTACTTCTTCTACAAAAAGGCAACAAGAGAAATTCAACTAATGAATAAATATATAACCATATGTTACATTTCAAAGTCAAACAGAAAAATCAAATTACAATGATACCTTTACACCTAATAGCATCCATTATCAAGCATCAAGACCCATTAACAGAAGCTTTGGTCATTAAGAAGGTTTTTTCTTTGGCTTTTTTTTTTTTACTATAGATTTTAGTATTTTATCTTATATTATATGGCTAATATCCATTTATAAATGAGTATATACAAAGTGTCTGCCTCTGAGTTACCTCAGTCAGGATGATGTTTTCTAGTTCCCACCATTTGCCTGCAAATTATATGATTTTTTTTTTGTTTTTTAATTGGTGAGTAGTATACCATTGTGTGAATGTACCACAATTTCTATATCCATTCCTACATTGAGGTACATCTAGGTTGTTTCCAGCTTCTTGATATTATAAATAGAGCTGCTACGAACATGGTTGAACAAATGTACAGTTGAGCATAATTTGGATCTATGCCTAGGAGTGCTATAGCTGGAGCTTGAGGACCACCCTAGGGAAAAGCATTAACCCTCATTCAGAGGTGCAAACCTGAAAGAGACTAGGAGTTATCTCCATGCATGGTCTTTGTTTGGAATATCAGTCTTTCAAAAGACCCCTGGGCCCCGATATTTTGGTCTGTTGCTCTCTTTGTAGAGCTCCCATCCCCTCTAGGTCTTTCTATCTTCCATTTCTTTCAAAAGATTCCCTGCACTCTGCCTAAAGTTTGGCTATGAGTCAGCATAAGTTTTGATGCTCAGCTGGATAGTCTTTCAGAGGTCCTCTGTAATAGGCTCCTGTTCTCTTCCCTGTTTTCTCCCTCTTCTGATATCTGTCCCTTTTGCCTTTCTGAATGAAGTTTGAGCATCTTACCCAGGAACCTCCTTCTTTATTAGCTTCCTTAGGTACAGAGATTTTAGTATGATTATCCTCTATAATATTTCTAATATCCACTTATAAGTTAGTACATACCATATGTGTCTTTCTGCTTCCTGGATACCTCACTCAGGATGATCTTTTCTAGATCCAGCCATTTGCTTGCAAATTTCATAAGTTCCTTGTTTTAAATTGTTAAGTAGTATACCATTGTGTAGATGTACCACAAATTCTTTTTTTTTAATTTTTTATTTTTGTATTTTATTTTTTTCTTATCAGTTACATTTTATTGACTCTGTACCCCAGTCGTGTCCTGGTCCCTCATTCCCTCCCAGTCCCTCCCTCCCTCCCTCCTCTCCACCGTGCCCCTTGCCAAGTCCACTGATAGGGGGGACCTCCTCCCCATTCATCTGATCCTGTTTTATCAGGTATCTTCAGGACTGGCTGCAAAGCTCTCCTCTGT
>NW_026585504.1:34542260-34551247 GCF_907164565.1 Psammomys obesus
TTTGCCTGCAAATTTCATGATTTCCTCCTTTTTGATTGCTGAGTAGTATCCATTAGATATCACCTTACACCCATCAGAATGGCCAAGATGAAAAACTCAAGGGACAACACATGCTGGAGAGGTTGTGGAGAAAGGGGAACCCTCCTCCACTGCTGGTGGGAATGTAAACTGGTACAACCACTCTGGAAATCTATCTGGTGCTTTCTAAGACAATTAGGAATAGTGCTTCCTCAAGACCCAGCTATACCACTGCTAGGTATATACCCAAACTTTGCTCAAGTACACAAAAGGGATATTTGCTCAACCATGTTTATAGCAGCTTTATTTGTAATAGCCAGAACCTGGAAACAACCCAGATGTCCATCAACGGAGGAGTGGGTACAGAAATTGTGGTATTTTTACACAATTTCTATATCCATTTCTCAACTGAGCAACATCTGGGTTGTTTCCAGCTTCTGGCTATTACAAATAAAGCTCCTGCAAAAATGGTTGAGAAAATGCCCTTGTTGTTGAGCATTTTTTGGATTATAAGCCTAGAAATGGTATAGCAGTGTCTTGAGGTAGCACTATTCCTAATTGTCTGAGAAATTGTCAGATTGACTTCCAAAGTGGTTGTACAATTTTACATTTGCCCAGCAATGGAGGAGGGTTCCTCCTTCTCCACATCCTCTCCAGCATGTGCTGTCACTTGAGTTTTTAATCTTAGCCATTCTGATGGGTGTAAGGTGAAATCTCAGGGTCATTTTGATTTGTATTTCCCTGATGACTAAAGACGTTGAATATTTCTTTAAGTGTTTCTCTGCCATTTGATATTCCTCAATTGAGAATTCTCTGTTTAGTTCTATACCCCTTTTTTAATTGGATTACTTGATTTGTTGCTGTTTAACTTTTTGAGTTATTTAAATATTCTGGATATTAGCCCTCTGTCAGATATAGGATTGGTAAAGATCTTTTCCCATTCTATAAGCTGTCGTTTTGTTCTATCGACAGTGTCCTTTGCTTTACAGGAGCTTTTCAGCTTCACGAGCTCCCATTTATTGATTGTTGATCTTAGAGCCTGTGCTGCTGCTGTTCTGATCAAGAAGTTATATCCTGTGCCAATGAGTTCTAGGCTCTTCCCACTTTTTCTTCTAATGGATTTAGTGTGTCTGGTTTTATGTTCAGGTCTTTGATGCAGTTGGACTTTAGTTTTGTGCAGGGTGATAAATAAAGACTACTCAGAAGTGTATCTAAGCAGATGCGGAGACACATAGCCAAACTTGGAGCTGAGTGCAGGGAATCTTATGAAAAAAGTGGAAGATAATAAGATCCAGAAGGGACAGGAGCTCCAAAAGGAGAGCAACAGAACCAAAAAATCTGGGTTCAGGTTTTTTTTTTTTTTTTTTTTTTTTTTTTTTCTGAGAGTCCAACCAAGGACCATTGATGGATATAACCTAGAACCCTTACTCAGATGTAGCCCATGGCAGCTCAGTGTCCAAGTGGGTATCCTAGTAAGGGGAACAAGAACTGTCTCTGACAACTCAGTGGCTGGCTCTTTGAGTACCTCCCCCTGAGGGGTGAGTAGCCTTGCCAGGCCACAGAGGAAGACACTGCATCCAGTTCTGATGAGACCTGATACGATAGGGTCAGGAGGTCCTCCCTTATCAGTGGACTGGGAGAAGATCATGGGAAGAGATGAGTGAAAGAGGGTGTGATTGGGAACAAGTGAGAGAGGGGGCTACCATTGGGATACGAAGTGAATAAACTGTAATTAATATAAAAAGATAAAAATTTAAGTTAAAAAGCTCATTTTCATCAAAAAAGATAAAAGAATGGAATGTTTCAATTTGTAACTTTCTGAGTCTTACAGAGTCCCCCTTTAGCACTTCACAATTGTCACAGAGTCTTCCTGCAATATTTCCAAAGTCTGAAAGAGTCCCCCTCCCCCAGGATAGAATACTTCAATCTGAAGGAAATTGCCATACAATATATGATATACAATCACTTAAGCATAATATTTTCTTTAAAATATTTTTATTTATTTTACTTTTTTGAATAAGTATTTTGCCTGAATATATGAAATGTGAAAATACAGCTGCACAAACCTAGTGTTTCTGGAGGTATGAAGGGTTCCTTAACCCTTAGAACTGAAGTGATGCGTACCTGTGAACCATGACATGTGTAGCTGAACCTTGTCTAGAAATGCAGCAAGTTCTCTTAAGCCTGGACATTACCAATTCCTGTTGTACAAAGTTTATCCTAGCAATATGGAAAATTTAGTAAAGTAATTCAGATTTAAAGAAGTGAATATATAAGCCAAAATAAACACTGATTAATCACCACAAGCAATGTACTCTCATGCGAAAATATCCTCACAACTCAAGCATGACTTTGCAAAATGGGCTTAGAAAATTGAATGTCAAAATGACAAATTTTTCAATTTGAACCACTTTTTATTGCTATGGGCATGACACTAACAATAAGATGAAGAAGAGAATTAAAAAAATCAATAAAACAAAATACATCTATTCCTGACAGTTTCGTGGATGGTGGGCATGGTACACCTTTTCACTTGTTCTCCAAGTGCTTTTCTGTGTGATTTAGTGGAGTTTTTCATTCCATCTTCATACTTCTTACCCCTTCATACCTTCTTATGTGCTCCCTCTATCTCTCTGAACCTCTCTTTGCTCCCTTCTTCTTTCATTTATTTATTCTCTATTACCTATATTAAATTTTTAGGTGCACATGAATAAATGTTCTCCATTACCAAAAAAAAAAAGAAAAAAAAACACACAACAACAACAACAAAAAAAAAAACTCAATTATACTCATTCTTTCCTTCAGAACTTACTGGAAGTTGTCTCTTAATCAACATCAGCATGAAATCCATAAAATACAATCTTCTAATTTAAAATGAGAAATATTATTAAAGCAGATGTTAATTGAATTTTTACAAGTAAAAAGAGGTACAGTAATTGGAAATATTATCCCTAAAAACAGAAATTTTTATTATTTGCATATGTCAATACTTTCTTGTTTCAGTAGAATTTTTTAACTTTGGCTGTTTTCATAGATGCTTTATTTATAAATATTATAAAATAGTCTGGATATATTAATTCTATATAATATACAATGTTAATTAGATAGTCTATATAAAATATTGTGGTTTGAATAGTAAAATCAAAAGTCAAAAAACCATTTCCAATCTCCCTTGAAAATCTAAGTATCTTATATAAATAATCAACTGTTAATTCCTGAGTCTGAAAGCAATATCATGAATGGATGCAATAACTATGATTTGGGGAAACCAAGGGCCTGAGAAGTCTCTGACACTTGGAGAAGTCATCATTGTTGTAGACTCTCAGCAACAGGAAGACCCATAGCTTATAACAGATAATAGATTTAGACTAAAATCATCCTGTATCTGTCCAAAAGTTAAAACAAAAGCAAGAAGTGTCTTTGACATGATACATAACCTTATGCATAAATGTTTGGAAAACAATGATGTTCATGTTGAGGTGATAAACTAAAGCTTTGTTGGTAAGAGAGTACTGTGACAATCCTGCATTTTCACCATGTTCTCGCCTTTAAAATTCTTAAGGTTTCTGAAAAGATAATTCACGTTCTAAGTGGAGATGCTTCCTGAGAAGTATCAAAAAGATGGGGGAAAATAAGTTCATATTAATTTTTAATTTTTGAATACACATATTAAGACTTCTGGATAAGATTCACCCTAAACTTTGCTCCCTATACTGCCTAAGCTATGACAGAAAAAGAAAAAAATGTCAGACACGAGAATATTCTAACCAGGCTTCACTTCCCTACCCATAAATCTGTCTTCTTTTGCAAAGGCCGTGCTGGCACCAAGGATGCAAGTAAAGACAGTGCTTTATGCTTTATCCCCATGAACTTCCCTTAAAGCACACCCAACAGCTTAAACTTCACCCCAGACTCAGGACTCCATATTCAAGCCCACAACTTAAGCAGAAGGTCTCTGCATTCTTGAAGGTCATGTTACTTCTAGGAACCACAGAAGTAATGATGGTACACAAAACTCCAGAAGTCACATAGGTTGCAAAAACCCCAGCTCAGATACCCTATTGAACTTGAAAACTCCCTGGTCACCAGAATCTCAGGTCACTCCTTCCAGAAGAAAAAAAACAAAACATAAGCCAAGGGGAAAAAATCTAAAACATCCTTTTAACAAAGATAAACTGAGAAATTCACCCCTAAATCTATAATATCCACAAAATCCATGTGTCTAGATGCCAGGGTTAGAACACAATCAGCCAGAGCCTAGGCCATATAGCACCACTGGAGCCCAGCTATCTTACTAAAACAAGCCCTAGAAACATCAAAACAGCGGAAGCACAAGAAAATGACCTTAAATCCAACCTTTTGAAAATGATAGAGACCTTTAAAAAGGAAAGGAATAAATTCCTCAAAGAAATGGAGGAAAATAAAATCAAGCAGGTAAAGGAAGTGAAAAAAACAAAAACAAAAGCAAAACCTTTTCAAAAAATAAAAAGCAATTTAAAGAAACTGAGGGAATGCTGGAGATAGAAAACCTAGGTAAGTGAAAAGGAAATACAGATGCATCACAAACAGAATACAAGTAATGGAAAAGAGAATCTTGAGTATAAAAGATTTGATTGAAGAAATTGATACATAAGCCAAATACAATGTTAATTTTTAAAAGTTCCTAGAACAGAACATGCATGCAATCTTGTATGTTATGAAAAGACCACATCTAAGAATAATAGGATTAGAAGTAGAAAAGACCCAGCTCAAAATATCAGGAAGTATTTTCATCAAAATCATAGGAGAACATTTCCTTCACCTAAAGAAAGTGATGTCAATAAATGTACAATAAACTTACAGAACAGCAAATAAATTGAGCCAGAATAGAAAATACACCCACCATATAATCATCAAAAAACTAAATGTACAGCACAAAAAAGAATATTAAAAGCTGCAACATATATAAAGGAGATATATTAGAATTATACACAACTTCTCAACAAGCTCTGAAGACCAGAAGGATTTGAATAGTTGTTTGTAACTCTGAGAGAGACCACAGATGGCATCCCAGACTACTATAAACAACAAAGCTTTCAGTCACCATGGAGACTGAAGATGGAGAAAATAATATATCCTAGATAGAACCAAATTTAAACAGTATCCACAAATCCATCGCTACAAAAGTTACTAGAAGGAATATTCTAGTCCAAGGAGATTAACTGCATACAAGAAAACACAAACAAACAAACAAATGTAAACAGACACTCTCACAGGCAAAAAGCGATTAGATTAACATTCAATGGCCATGCTATCTCTCATCAACAGTGGAGTCAATTCCCCAATAAAAGACACAGATTAAGAAAATGGATGAGAAAACAGGATACATCATTCTGCTGCATACAAAAAACAAAACGAAAAATAAAATCCTCAGCATCAAACTACGCATTGCCTGCGATAAAGGGTTGGAAAATGATATTCCAAGCAAAGGAGCCCAAGAAGGAAGCCAGTGAAGTCATTCTAATATCTAATAAAATAGGCTTTCAACCAAAATTAACAAAAAAAAAAAAAAAAAAAAAAAAGGACAAAGATACTTCATAGTCCTCAAAGAAAAACTTCAACAAGATGGTATCTTGGTTCTAAATATCTATGCCCCAAATGAAAGGGCAGCTAAATTTGTAAAAGAAATTCTTTTTAATTTTTTTTATTATTACTTACATTTTATTAAATCTGTATCCCAGCTGTGTCCAGCTCCCTCATTCCCTCCCAATCCCACTCTCCCTCCCTCATCCCTGCCCCTTTCCAAGTCCACTGATTGGGGAGGACCTCCTCTTCTTTCATCTGATCCTGTTTATCAGGTATCTTCAGGACTGGCTGCAAGTCCTCCTCTGTGGCCTAGCAGGACTGCTCCTCCCTTGGTGTTTGGAGAGGTCAAAGAGCCTGCCATTGATTTCCTGTCAGAAATAGTCCCTGTTCTCCTTACTATGGAAAACCAATTTGTTACTGAGCTACCACGGGCTTCATCCGAACAGAGATTCTAAGTTATATCCATACATAGTTCTTGGTGGAGTGTCAATCTCAGAAAAGACCCCTGTGCCCAGACATATTTGGTCCTTGGAAAGCTCCTATCCTTTCCACGCCATACTAACTCTCCCTTCTTTCATATGATTCCCTGCACTCTGCCAAAGGTTTGGTTATGAGTATTCTATGCTTTGATACACTGCTAGGTAGAGTCTTTCAGGGGCCCTCTGCAGTACGCTCCTGTCCTGTTACCTGTTTTCTCCTATGTCCAATGTCTATCTGATTTGTCTTTCTAAGTGAGGGTTGAACATCTTACCCCAGGTCCTCTTTTTTGTTTATCTTCTTTAGGTGTATAGATTTCATTATGTTTATCATATCTTATAGGACTATATGAGTGAGTATATACCATGTGTGTTCTCCTTCTTGGATACCTCACTCAGATTGATCTTTTCTTGAACCCACCATTTGCCTGCAAATTTCATGATTTCCTCATTTTTGATTGCTGAGTAGTATTCCCTTGTGTAAAAATACCATAATTTCTCTATCCATTCCTCAGTTGAGGGACATCTGGGTTTTTTCCATGTTCTGGCTATTATAAAAAAAGCTGCTACAAACATGGTTGAGCAAATGTCCTTGTTGTGCACTTGAGCAAATTTGGGGTATATGCCTAGGAGCGGTATAACTGTATCTTGACAAGCAGTATTTCCAATTGTCTGAGAAAGTGCCAGATTAATTTCCAAGGTGGTTGTACAAGTTTCCATTCCCAACAGCAGTGGAGGAGGGTTCTCCTTTCTCCACAACCTCTCTAGCATGTTTTGTCATTTAAGTTTTTGATTTTAGCCATTCTGAAGTGTGTAAGGTGAAATCTCAGGGTCGTTTTGGTTTGGATCTCCCTGATGGCTAAGGATGTTGAGCATCTCTTTAAGTGTTTCTCTGACATTCTATATTCCTCTACAGAGAATTCTCTGTTTAGTTCAGTACCCCATTTTTTTTTGAATTTTATTTTTTTCTTATCAGTTACATTTTATTAACTCTGTATCCCAGCCGTGTCCCGGTCCCTCATTCCCTCCCAGTCCCTCCCTCCCTCCCTCATCTCCACCATGCCCCTTTCCAAGTCCACTGATATGGGGGGGGGGAACTCCTCCCCATTCATCTGATCCTGTTTTATCAGGTATCTTCAGGAATGGCTGAAAAGCCCTCCTCTGTGGCCTAACAGGACTGCTCCTCCCTTGGGGGGTGGGGAGGCCAAAGAGCCAGTCATTGAGTTCCTGTTAGAAATAGTCTTTGTTCCCCTCACTTTGGGAAACCAATTGGTTACTGAGCTACCACAGGCTACATCTGAGCAGAGGTTCTAGGTTACATTCATACATGGTCCTTGGTTGCATGTCAGTCTCAGAAAAGACCCTGTGCTCAGATATCTTTGGTCCTTGTGGAGCTCCTATCCTTTCCCCATTAGACTAACTCCCCTTCTTTCTCATGATTCCCTGTACTCTGCAGGCCACTGCAAAGACCCATTTTTTAATTAGCCTACTTCATTTATTATTTTTTAACTTCTTTAGTTCTTTATATATGGTGGATATAAGCCCTCTGTCAGATAAAGGGTTGGTGAAGATTCTTTCCCAGTCTGTAGGCTGTCATTTTGTTCGGAGGACAGTGTCCTTTGCTTTACAGAAGCTTTTCAGTTTCATGAGGTCCCATTTATTGATTGTTGGTCTTAGAACCTGTGCTGTTGGTGTTCTGTTCAGGAAGTTTTCTCCTGTGCCAATGAGTTCTAGGCTCTTCTCCACTTTTTCTTCTAACTGATATAGAGTATCTGGTTTTATGTTGAGGTCTTTGATCCACTTGGACTTTAGTTTTGTGCAGGGTCATATATATGATCTATTTTCATTTTCTGCATGTAGACATCCAGTTGGACCAGCACCATTTGTTGAAGATGCTGACTTTTTTCAATTGAAATCTTTTGGCTTCTTTGTCAAAAATCAAGTATTCATAGGTGTGTGGGTTTATTTCTGGGTCTTTTTACATTAACAAGGGAAACTTCAACATCCTACTCTCATCAATAGATAGGTCACACAGACAGAAACTAAACATAAAACAAACAAACAAAAAAATACACAATGGAATTAACAGATGTTATGTTCCAAATGGACCTAATAGATATCTACAGAACATTTCTTTTTTTTTTTTCTTATTAGTTACATTTTGTTAACTCTGTATCCCAGCTGTATCCAGCTCCCTCATTCCTTCCCAATTCCACCCTCCCTCCCTCATCTTCTCCCTGCCGCTTTCCAAGTCCACTGATTGGGAAGGACCTCCTCCCTTTACATCTGACCCTGTTTCTTCAGGAATGGCTGCAAAGTCCTGCTCTGTGGCCTAACAGGACTGCTCCTCCCTTGGAGTTTGGGGAGGTCAAATAGCCAGCCATTGAGTTTCTATTAGAAATAGTCATTGTTCCCCTTACTATGGGAAACCAATTGGTTACTGAGCTACCACGGGCTACATCTGAGCAGAGGTTCTAGGTTATATCCATACATGGTCCTTGGTTGAATGTCAGTCTCTGAAAAGACCCTGTGGCCAGATATATTTGGTCCTTGTGGAGCTCCTATCCTTTCCCTATCATACTAACTCCACTTCTTTCTTATGATTCCCTGTACTCTAACGAAGGTTTGGTTGTGAGTCTTACATTTCAAACAAGCACAAAGGAATATACATTTTTAGCACCTCAAGTAATCTTCTACAATACTGACCCAGATATACCACTGCTAGGTATATACCCGAAGTTTGCTCAAGTACACAAAAGGGATATTTGCTCAACCATATTTATAGCAGCTTTATTTGTAATAGTCAGAACCTGGAAACAACCCAGATGTCCATCAACGGCGGAATGGGTACAGAAATTGTGGTATTTTCACACAACGGAAAACTACTCAGCAATCAAAAAGGAGGAAATCATGAAATTTGCAGGCAAA
>NW_026585504.1:34554247-34688731 GCF_907164565.1 Psammomys obesus
ACAGAGGAGAGCTTTGCAGCCAGTCCTGAAGATACCTGATAAAACAGAATCAGATGAATAGGGAGGAGGTCCCCCCTATCAGTGGACTTGGAAAGGGGCACGGTGGAGATGAGGGAGGGAGGGTGGAATAGGGAGGGAATGAGGGATCGGGACACGACTGGGGTACAGAGTTAATAAAATGTAACTGATAAGAAAAAATAAAATTCAAAATAAAAAAGAGAATTATGTTACGCTCTAGCCATAGGTTTTTTTTTCATTTTTCTTGTTTTATTTTTATTATTATTATTTATTACAGTTCATTTACTTTGTATCCCAGCTGTGGTCACCTACCTCATCTGCCTCTGCTCTAACCCTCCCTTTTCCCCCACCATGTCCCTCTTCTAGTCCACTGTTAGGGGAGATCCTCCTTCACTACTATCTGACCTTAGCCCCTCAGGTCTCATCTGGACTGTCTAGATCCTACTTCTCTGTGGCCTAGTAATTCCTCCTCACCAGGGAGGGGGTGATCAAAGAGCAGAAATCAAGTTCATGCCAGTGACTGACCTTGCTCCCCTCATTAGGGATCCCCCATGGAGACCTACCTGCCCATGGGCTACATCTGAGCAGAGAGTCTAGGTCCTCTCCATGCATGATCCTTGGTTGATTCATAAGTCTCCACACGACCACCTGTGCCCATATATTTTGACTCTGTTGGTCACCACGTGGAGCTCCAGTCCCCTCAAGGTCTTTCTATCTCCCTCTTCTTTCATAAGATTTCCTGCACTCTGCCCAAAGTTTGGCTGAGTCTCAGCATCTGCTTTGATACCTTGCTGGATAGTCCTTCAGAGGCCTTCTGTAGTAGACTACTATCCTGTTCCCTATCTTCTCCTACTTCTAATGTCCATCCTGCTTGTTCTTCTTAATTACAATGAAGCCTCTTCCCTAGGGTCCTCCTTGTTGTTTATTTTCTTTAGGACTATAGATTTTAGTATGTTTATTCTATAGTATATGGCTAATATGTACTTATAACTGAGTATACTCCATGTGTGTCTTTCTGCTTCAGGGTTACCTCACTAAGAATGATATTTTCTATTTCTATCCATTTGCCTGCAAATTTCATAATTTCCTTGTTTTTTATTGCTGAGTAGTATTCCATTGTGTAAATGTACAACAATTTCTTTATCAATTCATTGGTTGATGGATATGCTTATTTTTCCAGATTCTGTCTATTATGAATAAAGCTGCTATGAAATTAGTTGAGCAAATGTCCTTGTATGATGGAGCATCTTTTGGGTATATGCCCAGGAGTTGTATAGCTGGGTCTTGAGGTTGATTTATTCTCAGTTTTCTGAGAAAGCATCAATTTGACTTCCACAGTGGTTGTACAAGTTTACACTACCACCAGGAATGGAAGAGGGTTCCCCTTTCTCCACATCCTCTCCAGCATACATCATCCCTTGAGTTTTTTTCTTTCAGTTAGAAAATTACTTTATTTAACAGCAGCCATACAGCATCCAGCAGCAACAAAGATATTGTCCCTTTTTTCCCACATCACTGATAGAACAACACTCAATTACATATGGTTGTATGAATTTGTCCTGTTCTAACAAATTTGATAATATCCATATTTGAAGTTAGCCATTCTGATTGGTGTGAGATGGAATCTCAGAGTTGTTTTGATTTGCATTTCTGTGATGACTAAGGATGTTGAACATTTCTTTAAGTGTTTCTCTGCCATTTCATATTCTTCTGTTGAAAGTTATCTGTTTGTCAATGTACCCAATTAAAAAAAATATTATTATCATTTATTACAGTTTATTCAATTTGTATCTCGGCTGTGTTTCCCTTCATCATCTACTCCCTATCCCATCCTCTCTTTCTCTTCTCCCCCTATGCCCCTCCCCTAGTCCACTGATAGGTGCCCCATTTTTTAATATAGGTTAAACATATTAAAATATATACACAAAAATAAGCTAAAGAACAAAGTGAACCCTAGGGAAGTTGCTTAATTCTCATCCAGAAGGGAAAACAAGATAGATACTAGAAGTTGTAGAAGAGAGGGAACCACCACAGACATTCTCTAAGAGACTCCACCCAGGAGGAGATCGAAGCAGATACAGAGAATCACACCCAAACTTTCGACAGAGTACAGGAGTCTTATGGAAAAGGGGGGTTAGAGAAGGACCCAGAGGGGACAGGAGCCCCAGAAGAAGACCAATAAATCTAAAAAATTCTGTGTCCAGCAGTTCTTACAGTGAATGATGCATCAACCAAAGATAATGCATAGAGAGGATCTAGACCCCCTTACCAGTTGTAGCACATAGTCAACTGAGTCTTCATGTGAGTTTCCTATTAAAGGGAGAAGAAACAGTCTCTGATGTGTACTTGGTTGCCTGCTCTTTGATCAATTCTCTCTGTCTGGGTGACCCGGCCAGCCCACAAGAAGAAGATCCAGGTAGTCTTGATGAGATCAGATAGAGTCAGACAGTAGGAAAGGAGGACTGCCCTTATTAGTAATCTAAGGGCTAGGGCTAGGGAAGGAAGAAGGAGGGTTGAACCTGGAGGAGACCATTAACTTGTAATAAAATAAAAGTAATCATTAAAAGTCTCCAAACCATAAAAAGCCACAGTCCAAATGGTTTTAGCACAAGATTCAACCAGACTTTTTTTAAATTTTTTATTAATTACAGTTTATTCATTTTGTATCCCCCATAAGCCCCTCCTTCCTCCCCTCCTGATCCCACCCTCCCTCCCCTTTCTGCATGCATGCCACTCCCCAAGTCCACTGATAGGGGAGGTTCTCCTCTCCTTTCTGATCTTAGTCTATCAGTTCTCATCAAAATTGGCTGCATTGTCCTCTACTGTGGCCTGGTAAGGCTGCTCCCCCTTCAGGGGGAGGTGATCAAAGAGCAGGCCAATCAGATTATGTCAGAGGCAGTCAATTTTATGTAAGAAGTCAACCAGACTTTTAAAGAAAAGCTTATACCACTAGTCCTCAAATCATTTTAAAGATTGAAACAGAAGGAACATTACCAAATTCATTTTATGAGTCCAGAGTCACCCTGATACCTAAATAACACAAAGACTTAACAAAGAAAGATAATTTCATACAAAGTTTCCTGACAAATATTCCTGACAAAATTTCATACCAAAATTTCCTGACAAACTCATTCAACAAACTACTCTCAAACCATATCCAAGAAAACATCAATTGGTTCATCCAAGCGTGGTGCACTAAAGCATGTCTATAAACCTAGAACACTGGAAGGCAGAGGCAGGTGAGTTTGAGGTCAGCCTGATCTACAAAGCCAGTCCAGGACAGTTAAGGCTACACAGAAAAACACTGTCTTTAAAAAAAGAAAAAAAAATACAAGAACAATGATCATCCTCTGTGAATCAAGTAGGCTTGATCACTGAGATGAAGGGATGCTTCAACGTATGAAAATCCACCTATATAATCTACTATATAAACAAACAAACAACAACAACAATAATAATAATAAAAACATTATCATCTTATTAGATGCTGAAAAAGGCTTTGACAAAATCTATTATTCCATTATCATAAAAGTCTTTGAGAGATCAGGCATGTAAGGCACATACCTAAACATAATAAATGCAATACACACCAAGCAATTTGAAATTAATGGAGAAGAAACTTTAAGCAATTTCATTAAAACCAAGGACAAGACAAATCTCTTTTGTGCATAATAATTATAGTACTTTAAGTTCTAGCTAGAGCAATAAGACAATTAAAGATGATCAAGGTGATAAAATTTGAAAGGAAGAACTCAAAGTGTTTTTACTCTCAGATGATATGATGGTATACATAAATGACCCAAAACAATCTATTAAGGAACTCTTATAGGTGATAAACACCTTCAGTGAAGTTCAGTGAAATTCCTATATAAAAATAACAAACGGGCTAAGGAAGAAATTAAGGAAACCACTCCCTTCACAACAGCCACACATAGCATAAAATATCTTGGTGCAACTCTAACCAACCAAGTGAAAGATGTGAATATCAAGAACTTCAAGTCTTTGAAGAAAAAAAAAAATGAAGACAGTATGAGAAGATGGAAAGATCCCAATTTTCTCGGATCTGTAAGATTACCATAGTAAAACTGACCATCTTTCCATAAGCAATCTACATAGTCAACACAATTAACAGCAAAATTCCAAAATATAAATTACAGATCTTGTAAGAACAATACTCAATTTCATATGAAATAACAAAAACCCAGGATATCTAATACAATCCAGTACAAGAAAAGAGCTTCTGGATGTATCAGCATCCTTGCTTCCAATCTACAGGGCAATAGTAAAATCACATGGTATTGGCATAAAAACAGACACATTGATTAATGGAAACTAGTTGAAGAACCAGAAGTAAATTCAAATCTCTATGAACACTTGACTTTTGACAAAAATAATGCCATAATTATGGAATGGGGAAAAAAGTGTCTTCAACACATAGTGCTTGTCTAAATGGTTATCTAAATGTAGAAGAAAGTAAATAGATCAATATCTATCACCCTCTACAAAACTCAAGCCCAAGTGGATCAAAACCTCAACATAAAAAACAGATACACTAAACCAGATGGAAGAGACATTGGGGAATAGCCTTAAATTCATTGGCATAGGAGACAACTTCCTAAACAAAACAACAGCTCAGACAGTAAGATCAACAATTTGTGAATGGTGCCTCATGAAAATAAAAAGCTTTTGTAATGGAATGGATACTGTCAAAAGACAAAGCAGTTGTCTACAGAATTGTAAAATATATTCAACAATCCAACATCCAAAATATATAAAGAATTCACAAAACTAGACATCAACAAGTCAAATAACCCAATTAAAAATGAGGTACAGATGTAAACAGAGAATCTCGACAGAGGAATCTGTAATGGTGAGAAGCATATATAGAATTGTTCAACATTATTAGCCATCAGGGGAATGCGACTCAAAACCACTCTGAAATTCCATCTTACACCTGTCAAAATGGTTAAGATAAAAAACCCAAGTGACACCTCATGTGGTCTAGAATGTAGAGCAAAGGAAACATCCCTCTATTGCTGGTGGGTGTGAATACTTATATAGTCACTTTGGAAATCAATCACGCAGTTTCTCAGAAAACTGGGAAAAGATCTACCTCAAGACTAAGCTACATCACTGAGGAATGTATACTCCAAAAATGCTCCACCATACTGCAAGAACACTTGCTGAACTGTCCTCATAGCAGCATTATTTGCAATAGCCAAAACTTGGTGACAAAACAAACAAACAAACAAAAAAATAATGTTCCTCAATGGAAGAATGGATGAAGAAAATGTGGTACTTACACAGTAAAGAAATGCACAGCTGTTAAAAACAATGACATCATTTAAATTTCAGGCATATGGAAGAAAATAGAAAAGTTCACCCAGAGTAAGGTAATCCGCACCCAGAAAGACAAACATGGTATGATTTCACTTATAAGTGCATATAAGTGATAAATTAAAAGTAAACTTGCTAAACTCCAGGGACCCAACAATGCTAAGTAACAAGTAAGTTCCAAGGGGACATGTGAATGTCAGTGAGAATGGGAAATAGAACAAACATCATGGGTGGATGGGGCAAGAGGACCGAATAGTGGTGGGACTAGGATGAGAACAAGAGGGATCAGCTGGACAAAGGAGAGAATATGGGGAGAGGCAACAGGAATCAGTGAGGATTACATCTCCAACAAGCTAGATGCCCAGGGAAATGGAAATCCCCATGAATTTATCAGGGTGATCCTAACTAATATTCCTAGCAATGGGGGATATTTAGCCTGAACTGGCCATTTACTGTAACCAGACAGGAATGTTTTTTCTTACTTTTATTATTTCTTATTAGTTAAATTTTGTTAACTCTTTATCCCAGCTGTATCCCGCTCCCTCATTCCTTCCCCAATCCCTCTCCCTCCCTCCCTCATCTCCTCCCTGCCCCTTTCCAAGTCCACTGATAGAGGAGTTCTGATAGGGGAGGAACTCCTCCCCTTTCACCTGACCCTGTTTTATCAGGTATCTTCAGGAATGGCTGCAATGTCCTCCTCTGTGGCCTAACAGTACTGCTCCTCCCTTGGGGGGTGGGGAGGTCAAAGACCATGAATGGATATAAACTAGAACTTCTGCGCAGATGTGGCCCATGGTAGCTCAGTAACCAATTGGTTTCCCATAGTAAGGGGAACAAGGACTATTTCTAACAGGAACTCAATGGCAGGCTCTTTGACCTCCCCAGACAAGAATTTTTATGGAGGAATTGTAATTCTGTACTTCCATAAAACCATCACAGGAATAAAAATAGAGCAGAAATCGAGGGAATGACCAATCAATGACTGATAAATTTGAGAACCGTGCCATAAGAGTTAGCCTACCCCTGACACTGTTAATGATATTCTACTGTATTTACAGACAGGATTCTAGCACAGCTGTCATCAAGAGAGGCTTCTCCCAGCAACTGATAAAACAGATATAGAGACCCACCGCCAAAAATTAACCAAAAATTGGGGAATTTTGAGGAAGAGGAGGAGGAAGGATTGTAGTAACCAAAATGATCAAAACATCACAAGAAATACCTACAGAATTAATTAACCTGGGCCTATGGAAGCCCACAGAGACGAAACTACCAGCCAGGGAACATGCATGGAACTGACCTCTGCACATATGTAACAGTTGTGCAGCTTTGTTTTCATAAGGACTCCTAACAGTGGGAACAGGGGCTGTTTTTGACTCTGTTGTGTGCCTTTGGAGCCCTTTAACCCTACTGAGCTGTCTATTCTAGCCACTGTAGTAGAAACGGAACCTAGTCTTAATGCAACTCAATATGCCAAGGCTGGTTAATATCCTTGGGAGGCCTCAGCTTTTCTGAAGAGAAAGGGAGGTGGCGTTCGTGTGGGGCAATGCAGGTGGGGAGAAATGAAAGGAAAGAAGAGAGGGGGATGTTATCTGCAGTCATGGTGTAACATAAATCAATTAATTTTAAAACTCGAACATTCAAAACGCATAATACACAATAACATTTTATTGTCTCAGTGAATACATACTTTGAAGAATCTATTTAACTTTCCTGAGTCCCTTTAGGTCTCCATTTTCAAATTTTGGTGAGACCTGGAATCACTTCAAGATGTAAAATCAAATTATTTCCTTTTGAATTGAGAAATGCATCTGCGTTTTTTAAACATAGCATCTATAGGTTACCGCCATGTTTAAAAGCATGCCTTTATTATGAATTTTTAATTTATTATACAGATCTTCTCTATTGCATGCATTTTATATATTTAAAATATCTTGTTATACAATTTTATATATTTAAAAACACATAGCTTATTGAGGCACTAAATTAAATGAATTAACAGTCTTGATGTTTTCTTACGAATATAACATGAAGCATGATAAACTCACACAAAACACATCATGACAGCATCGAGCCCTATTGCACACTTTTAAATATAAGACCAACTACAAAACAGTATCATATATTGCAGGTGAGAATAAAAAAATTATAGTGTTATTTTTATGGATTCCTTCTATTTTATTATTCAACACAGAGGAAAAAAAAATTCTCTAGCACATAGCAATTTTTATCAAAAAGCATAGAAGCATATTTATAATGGAGACATTTGAAAATTACAATGGAAGGAATAGAATAGGCCTAATGTTCCTGCTTTGCTTGAGTATCTTTTCATCTCACCTTCAATGACCAACAGTGATATAGAAAGGTAAGCCAAATAAATCCTTTACTCCTCGAGTTGCTTGTGGTCATGTAATTATGGTTGCTATCACTCAATCAAATTATTCCCGTAAGATTTTGTGACCAGAAGTCTGGCAACCTGAAATAGGTAGCTGCAGAAAAGTAAAAATCAAATGTCCATGTAAAAGGGGAAAGAAAATTTGAAAATAACATAATACAGAGCCCCAAACCCTGCACCCTGGGCAGTGCAGCCTTGCCAGGCCACAGAAGAAAATGATGCAGCCAGGCTTGATGAGACCTGAAAAGCTAGGGCCAGATAGAAGGAAAAGAGGCTCTTCCATACCAGGGGTCTAAAGAAAAGGCATAGAGGGAGAAAGGGAAGGGTGGGTGGGACTGGGAGGAGAAGAGGGAGGAAGCTGCAGTGGAGATACAAAGTCAATATTGTAATAAATAAATAAATAAATAAAAATTTTAAAATAATAAATAGTAATAATAACAACAACAATAAAATAGACTATGTGCCAATACCCACTACTGAAAACCATAGAATATTTGTTTGAAACATTGTCATCCATGTGTTACAAAATATACTTAGATTTTATAAACTGAACATCATTTATCATAAGAAAAAGCTTGCTATAAAAAAACTAGCATTAATACTAACTTGATAATATATGATGACTTGATAGCTTAAATTAAAAATATATAGAAATATTTAAATGACTTTTTTTTAAAATCTTTTATTTATTTTTTATTAATTACACTTTATTCATTTTGTATCCCCCCATAAGCCCCTCCCTCCTCCCCTGCCGATCCCACCCTCCCTCCCCTTTCTTTGGGATACACCAGGCAAGAGCTTTATGTAAGGATAAACTTTTTATTTTCAATACGTTATTTTCAACTTTAAGAGATTAGATGAAGTTGGGTGTTACCTTCTAGAAGTTCTATGATTCTCATATCCAATGAAGGTTCCATTAAAAGAAACATTTATCCCACCATTTTATTTTCAAAGGTTCACTTAAAGAAAGTGTAATATTGAATTATAGACTAGTGGTAGTTCTTAGGGAAAAAAAAATGAAAGTGGAAGTCTTTTCTTAAGAATATACAAGAGGAGAAAGGAGGCGGGGCAAGATGGCGTCGCCGGGAGGACTCTCATTCTGAGGAGCAGCACAGCAGGATTGGCACAGTGACCAGCAATCAGAACTTGTGGCCATAAAACACAAGTGATTGTGTTTCACAGGTGAGAGGATACCCCACGGTGGGGGATTCAATCAGCTTTAACTCAACCAGCTAAACCACAGAAGAGATCCTGGTTCCGCCAGGCACTTGGTCGCCAGCCCAGACCTACACCCCAGCGTGATCTGGTCATGGTCCCAGACTGAACTGTGGGCCCACAACACCATAGACTGGATTTCCAAGTCGAGAGATAACCCCACGGAGCAGGGAAGACATCCCCTGGAAAAGACTCGGGTTCCACAGGCGCCCAAAGAGCCAGCCCAGACCCAGAGCCGGGACCCAGGCGCCTGCACGGAGCCCTGCCTATTGCAGGCAGGAGTGCTGTGCTCGGCCTCCATTATTGAGTTCCCCTAGGGCACTGGGACACACAGCTGCATCCTCAGACCTACAAAAGCCAGAGAGCCATTACAGCAGCCCTCAGATACTGTGCCAAGCATCAACCAGTTATCCCTAGCTAGACTGTCAAAACTGTGGGAATCCCTGGACCTTCAAGAGGGCTGCACCCACAGAGTCTGGACCAGAGCAGTGCCTGCAGCTGCCATCCCAGACAGGGACACACAGCTTCTGGTCCAGAGTGAGGCACCCAGCCTCCAGACCAAAGCAGCGCCCCCAGGCGCCAACTCAACCTAGGTGCACATTCTGCAGGTCCAGAGCGAAGCAATCAGCCTCTGGCCCAGCGACTTGCTGAGTGCACGTCTCACTTTCCAGGACAGAACTGTGCACCCCAGGATAACAGACTGAGTTTCCCTGTTGGGAGAAAACCCCACAGCTAGGGAATCAGCAGGTTCTTCAAGAGGACTGTACATGGAAATTTAGTGAGTAGCAGCACACTAAATTTATAACAAGAAACCCAGCAGTGGGGCAGCTGTCTTGAGAACTTCTATGGGTAAGAGGAGATCCCCTCCTGCCTAACATAGACCACAGCTACTACTCAGGGCTATAAACCTGAGGTGAGCAGTGGCAACTAGTGAGAAACACTGGCCATACAGTGACCATAACCAAAAAGCAGAGAAGGACTCCTTCAGGAAAAATCATCTGCCTGCCAAGGGGACGCTCCCTACCTCAGGACTCCAGGAAGCACAGAAACTAAGAGCCAACACCTAAATCAGCCCAATGGGTAGAGGTCAGCGTAAAAGCTCAACCAACAAAAGACAGAGCAATATGGCATCTCCAGAACCCAGCCATCCAGGGGCGAACAGCCCTGGACAATGCAGCATAATAGAAAATCAAGATGACCTTACATCTATGCTGATGAAGAGGATAATAGAGGAAACAAAAAAAAAAAAATACGTAAAGAATGAAAGGAAGATAAAACCAAACAGATCATGGCTGTCCGTAAAGAAATGGAGGAAGATAAAGACAAGCAGATTATGGCCATCCATGAAGAAATACGGGAAGATGCAGCCAAACAGCTTGTGGCCTTCAGAGAAGAAATAATTAAATCACTGAAAGAAATAAAAGAGACAGAGTTGAAGGAACTAAAAGAAAAAGAGGAAAATACAAGCAGACAGGTGAAGGAAGTAAACAAAACAACTCAAGACCTGAAGATAGAACTAGAAAAATTAAAGAAAACACAAATGGAGGAAATAATGGAGAGGAAAAATTTAGGGAAGAAAACAGGAACTACAGAGGTAAGCATAACCAACAGACTACAAGAAATGGAAGAAAGAATCACGGGTGTAGAAGATACAATGGAAGAAATCGATGTATCTGTCAAAGAAAAGGTTAAATCCAAAAAATTCCTGACACAGACCGTCCAAGAAATCCAAGACAATATGAAAAGACAAAACCTAAGAATAATAGGAATAGAGGAAAAGGAAGACTCCCTTCTCCAAGGCACCGAAAATATTTTCAACAAAATCATTGAAGAAAATTTCCCCAAGTTAAAGGAGAAGCCAATTAGGATATATGAGGCCTGCAGAACACCCAACAAATTTGACCAGAAAAGAAAATCCTCCCGCCACATAATAATCAAAACAGTAAGTATACAGAACAAAGAAAAAATACTAAAAGCTGCAAGGGAAAAAGGCCAAGTAACATATAATGGCAAACCCATTAGAATCACACCTGACTTTTCAACAGAAACTATGAAAGCCAGAAGTGCCTGGACGGATATCATGCAGACCCTAAGAGAACACAGATGTCAGCCCAGGCTACTATACCCTGCAAAACTCTCAGTCCTCATAGACAGAGAAAACAAGATATTCAATGACAAAAACAAATTTCAACAATACCTACACACAAATCCAGTATTACAGAAGACACTGGAAGGGAAAATACAACCCAAGAAAATTAGCTTCTGTCAAGAAAACACAGGAAATAATTAACCTTACTACACTAAAACAAAAAGCAACCAAGCACACAACCTTATGAACACAGCCAACATCAAAATCAAAGGATCTAACAGCCACTGGTCATTAATCTCTCTCAACATCAATGGACTCAACTCTCCAGTAAAAAGACACATTAACAGAATGGATACATAAACAAAACTCAGCAATCTGTTGCATACAAGAAACACACTTAAGGCACAAAGATAGGCATTACATGAGAGTAAAAGGTTGGAAGATGACTTTCCAAGCAAATGGACCCAAGAAACAAGCAGGAGTAGCCATTCTAATATCTGATAAAATAGACTTTCAACCAAAATTAATAAAAAGAGATGAGGAAGGACACTTCATACTCATCAAGGGACAATTCCACCAGGAAGACATCACAATCCTGAACATCTATGCCCCAAATATAACAACACCCACATTTGTAAAAGAAACATTGATAAAATGTAAACCACATATAGATCCCCACACATTAATAGTGGGAGACTTCAACACCCCACTCTCAACAAAGGACAGGTCAACAAAACAGAAATTAAACAAAGAAACAATATCTCTGACAGAGGTCATGAATCAAATGGACCTCACAGACATTTATAGAACTTTACACCCAAACACAAAAGAATTTACCTTCTTCTCAGTACCTCATGGAACCTTCTCCAAAATAGACCATATAGTTGGTCATAAAGCAAGCCTCAACAGATACAAGAAGACTGAAATAATCCCTTGTATCCTGTCTGATCACCATGGAATAAAGCTGGACTTCAACAACAACAGAAATAGCAAAAAGCCTACACACACATGGAAACTAAACAACTTGTTACTAAATGACAGCTGGGTCAGGGAAGAAATAAAGAAAGAAATTAAAGCCTTTCTAGAACTCAATGGAAATGAAGACACAACACACCCAAATTTTTGGGACACAGTGAAAGCAGTGCTAAGAGGAAAGTTCATAGCACTTAGTGCCTTCAAGAAGAAATTCGAGACAGCTCATTCAAGCAACTTAATGGCCCACTTAAAAACCCTAGAAAAAGAAGAAGCAGACTCACCAAAAAGGAGTAGACAGCTGGAAATAATCAAACTCAGGGCTGAAATCAATCAATTAGAAACAAATAAAACAATTCAAAGAATCAATGAAACCAAGAGCTGGTTCTTTGAGAAAATCAACAAGATCGACAAACCCTTAGCCAAGCTAACTAAAAGGCAGAGAAACACCACCCAAATCAACAAAATCAGAAATGAAAAGAGGGACATAACTACAGACACTGAGGAAATCCAAACAATCATTAGGACTTAATTCAAAAGTCTATACTCAACAAAATTTGAAAATCTAAATGAAATGGACAATTTCCTTGATCGATTTGACTTACCAAAGCTGAATCAGGACCAGGTAAATCAACTAAATAGTCCTATATCCCCCAAAGAAATAGAAGCAGTCATCAAAAGTCTCCCACCCAAAAAAAAGCCCAGGACCAGATGGCTTCAGCGCAGAATTCTACCAGACCTTCAAAGAAGAGCTAACTCCAATTCTCTTCAAACTATTCCATAAAATAGAAACAGAAGGAACATTACCAAACTCATTCTATGAAGCCACAGTCACCTTGCTACCTAAACCTCACAAAGACTCAACAAAGAAAGAGAATTTCAGGCCAATCTCCCTTATGAACATTGATGCAAAAATACTTAACAAAATACTTGCAAACCGAATCCAAGAACACATCAAAGATATTATCCACTATGACCAAGTAGGCTTCATCCCAGGTTTGCAGGGGTGGTTCAATATATGTAAATCCATCAATGTGATCCACCATATTAACAAACTGAAAGAACAAAACCACATGATAATCTCCCTAGATGCTGAAAAAGCATTTGACAAAATCCAACATCCATTCATGTTTAAAGTACTGGAGAGATCAGGGATACAAGGCACATACCTAAACATAGTAAAGGCGATATACAGCAAGCCTATAGCCAACATCAAACTGAACGGAAACTTAAAGCAATCCCACTGAAATCAGGGACAAGACAAGTCTGCCCACTCTCTCCATATCTCTTCAACATAGTGCTGGAAGTCCTTGCTAGAGCAATAAGAGAGTTGAAGGAGATCAAGGGGATACAGATTGGAAAGGAAGAAGTCAAATTATCACTATTTGCAGATGATATGATAGTATACATGAGTGACCCCAAAACCTCTACCAGGGAACTCCCACAGCTGAAAAACACCTTCAGAAAGTGGCTGGATACAATATTAACTCAAAAAAATCAGTAGCACTCCTGTATACAAAAGACAAAAGAGCTGAGAAAGAAATTAGAGAAACAACACCATTCACAATAGCCACAAATGACATAAAGTACCTTGGTGTAACCCTAACCAAGCAAGTCAAAGACTTGTATGAAAAAAATTTCAAGTCTCTGAAGAAAGAATTAGAGGAAGATATGAGAAGATGGAAAGATCTCCCATGCTCATGGCTTGGCAGGATTAACATAGTAAAAATGGCCATCTTACCAAAAGCAATCTACAGATTTAATGCAATTCCCATCACATTGCCAACACAATTCTTTACAGACCTGGAAAGAAAAATTCTCAACTTCGTATGGAATAACAAGAAACCGAGAATTGCTAAACAATCCTCTACAATAAAAGATCTTCTGGAGGTATCTCCCTCCCTGATCTCAAGCTGTACTATAGAGCAACAGTTATAAAAACTGCATGGTACTGGCATAGAAACAGAATGGTGGATCAATGGAATCGAACAGAAGACCCAGAAATAAACCCACACACTTACGGACACCTGATTTTTGACAAAGATGCCAAACCCATACAATGGAAAAAGATAGCATCTTCAACAAATGATGCTGGTCCAACTGGATGTCTACATGTAGAAAAATGAAAACAGATCCATACTTATCACCCTGCACAAAACTGAAGTCCAAATGGATCAAAGACCTCAACATAAAACCAGACACATTAAATCAGCTAGAAAAAAAAAGTGGGGAATACCCTAGAACTCATTGGTACAGGAGAAAACATCCTGAACAGAACACCAACAGCACAGGCTCTAAGAGCAACAATCAATAAATAGGACCTCATGAAATTGAAAAGCTTCTGTAAAGCAAAGGACACCGTCATCAAAACAAAGCGACTGCCTACAGATTGGGAAAGAATCATCACCAACCCTTTATCTGACAGAGGATTCATATCCAATATATATAAAGAACTAAACAAGCTGAAAAGCAACAAACCAAGTAATCCACTTAAAAAATGGGGAACAGAGCTAAAGAGAGAATTCTCTGTAGAGGAATATCGAATGGCAGAGAAGCACTTGAAGAAATGCTCAACCTCATTAGCCATTAGGGAAATGCAAATCAAAACAACCCTGAGATTTCACCTTACACCCATCAGAATGGCCAAGATGAAAAACTCAAGGGACAACACATGCTGGAGAGTTTGTGGAGAAAGGGGAACCCTTCTCCACCGCTGGTGGGAAAGTAAACTTGTACAACCACTCTGGAAATCAATCTGGCTCTTTCTCAGACAACTAGGAATAGCGCTTCCTCAAGATCCAGCCATACCACTCCTAGGCATATACCCAAAAGAGGTGCAAGTACTCAAAAAGGACATTTGCTCAACCATGTTTGTAGCAGCTTTATTTGTAATAGCCAGAAGCTGGAAACAACCCAGATGCCCCTCAACTGAAGAATGGATGCAGAAACTGTGGTACATCTATACAATGGAGTATTACTCAGCAATGAAAAATAAGGAAATCATGAAATTTACAGGTAAATGGTGGGACCTGGAAAGGATCATCCTGAGTGAGTTGTCCCAGAAGCAAAAAGACACGCATGGTGTATACTCACTCATACAAACATACAACATAGAATAAACCCACTAAAATCTGTACATCTAAACAAACTCAGCAAAAGAGAGGACCCTAACTAAAATGTTCAATCCCCATCCTGAAAGGCAAACAGGATGGACATCAGAAGAAAAAGAAAATATGAAACAACCTCGGAACCTGCTACAGAGGGCCTCTGAAAGCCAGAAGAAAACAGGAAACAACCTTGAAACCTGCTACAGAGGGCCTCTGAAAGCCTCTGCAGTATAGACTGTTAAAGCAGATGCTGAGCCTGATGGCCAACTGATGGGCAGAGTAAATGGTATTTTATGTAAGAAGTGGGAAATAGTAAAAGCTGGAGGGGACGGGAACTCCACAAGCAGAGCAACAGAACAAGATAATTTGAACACAGGGAACTTCCCAGAGACTCATACTCCAACCAAGGACTATTCGTGGAGATAACCTAGAACTCCTGCACAGATATAGCCCATGGCAGTTCAGTGTCCAAGTGGGTTACATAGTAATGGGAAGAGGGACTGCCTCTGACATAATCTGATTGGCCTGCTCTTTGATCACCTCCCCCTGAGGGGGGAGCAGCCTTGCCAAGCCATGTTAGAGGACAATGCAGCCAATTTTGATGAGAACTGATAGACTAAGATCAGAAAGGAGAGGAGAACCTCCCCTATCAGTGGACTTGGGGAGTGGCATGCATGCAGAAAGTGGAGGGAGGGTGGGATTGGGAAGGGAGGAGGGAGGGGCTTATGGGGGGATACAAAATGAATAAAGTGTAATTAATAAAAAATTAAAAAAAAAGAATATCCAAGAATATGGTAAATTTTCTCACTCTCTGAAAACCATATGTCAAATATTATTCTTTTGTAGACACATAAAAATATATAAATTAACTACCTTCCACTTCCTTAAATGAGCTGAAACACTAGTCAAGTCAACACAAGTCAAACACAGGCAATGTTTGGTTTACTTAGAGTTGGAAAGAAGAGACTGCCTTGTGGGTGTTCTCTACATACCAGTAAATGAAAACAGATCATGCAAGTGTACTATACTAAAGGGAACACACACAAACAATTAAAATAATACAATTTGTAGTGAATTCCTTTCACTTTCTTCTTTCTCTTTCTTTTCCTAGTGCTGGTATTTGAAACTGGAGCTTCATAGAAATGCTGCGGCCCGAAACACCAAATTTCATTTGCTATGTCAAGACTAATAAGAGACCTTATGACAATCGACCTGAGAGTTAATGATGGCCCGGGCTGGGCAGACTGTATTTATTTTGAATAAATTTTCGTTCATACTTTTAAATTTCATACTTTTTAATCCTTTGTAATTTTCTATGTCAATACAATGTGTTTAGATCATGTCCAACCACCATTCGAAACTGTTCCCAGGTCTTCCCACATATTCCTTCAAATTCCGCATTTTTGTTGTTTTGCTGTTGTTTTTACAAGCCACTTTGTCTGTTCAGTGCTGCTTGTAATTGCGGGCCAAGGATGTGCACATGTAAGCGAGTACCTGAACCACCTGTGTCTGTAGATGATGGCAGTGCCCGTCTCTATCACTCTCTGGCTCATCTCAGTGAGTGTTGAATCACATTGGCTTCACCAGGTCTGAAGGTTCTGTTTAAACTTCATCTCAGTCTAGTGTTACAGGCATCTGTAAAGTCACTGTTGCTTTCTCGGTGGGTTTTAGGAATAAGAATTTGAAGACATCATAATTCACAGCAAGTGTTCTAATTTGCTGAGCCATCACTTTTTTTTCCGCATGTCTTATTTTTTTAAATTCTTTATTAATTACACTATATTCACTTTGTATCCCCCCTGTGGTTCCCTCCCACCTCCTGCCCAATCCCTCCCTTCCTCCACCCTCTGCATGCATGCCCCTCCTCAAGTCCAATGATAGGGGAGGTCTTTTTTTCATTCCTTCTGATCCTAGTCAATTAGGTCTCATCAGGAGTGGCTGCAGTGTCTTCTTTTGTGGCCTGGTAATGCTGAGCCATATCTTAAGCCCCATATTTAGACTTCTTTAGAGGTAGAATGAGGAAAATAAAGGAAAAAACGGTTACAATTACTTTACTTAATAAAATAAAAGAATTAAATAAAAATTTAAACATAATTACGACAAAATTCTGTATTAAAAAGATCGAAAAAATAACAAGGAAATAAATTCTGATGCTTGACACATAAAAATGTGCTATAACCAAAAGATTTCATGTACTGAAAAATTACACAGAAGAGTAACATCAACTTCTGATGAATGTTCATTGAGACATAGACCCTATGGAGAGAAAATCTAATAATAGTATCCCTACAAAAAAGAAACTAGAAAAAAATTGATACCTTCTATCTTGTGATGATTCAGCAAAAAGGACCAATTTTGAAGCATGAATCCTTTTTGCTGACCTGTTGTGCTCATATCTGGGACTTCTCAAATTTTATAACTGTAAAAAAAAATTCATCTAATTAAATTTATTTATTCACTTTATTTTATGTGCATGTGTTTATGCCTGAGTGTATATAAGAACACTGTATGTGTGTAGGGAGTCTTGAAGGTCAGAAAAGAGATCAGGTACTCTGAAAGAGGAATTATAGATGATTGTGAGTCACCATGAGGATGCTGGAAAATAAACCTGGGTTCTTTGTGAAAGTAACAATCCCTTCATTCTGATGAACCTCATCTCCAGTCTCACAAATTCCTTTCATTTAAAAACTATCAAGTGCAAAGTATTTTATTATACAATTTACATAAAAATAGAGTATTTACAATAGTTTTTCTGCTTGCTTCTTATACAATTACCTTCTTTAAGCACATAACTGATATCTTCCTTTATTCTTTTGTGATTTTTGAGCAGAAGGGAAGTTAAATAGCTCTCAAAATATCTTTAACTCCTTCTGTCACTCCAGTCCCCTCTGGGTCTTTTTATAACCCCTTTCTTCCACAAGACCCCTTTCTTCCCAGCTCTCTTTCCAAAGTTTGGCTGTGAGTCTCTCCATCTGCTTTGATCCTCTGCTGGTTGGAGCCTTTTAGAGGACATTTGTGGTAGGCTCCAGTCCTTTTCCCTATCTCTGCCACTTCCTGTGTCTGTCCTGTTTTCCCTTCTGAATGAGAAGGGTCCTCTTTATCATTTAGCTTCTATGACGAATAAAGCTGCTATTAACATAGTTGAACAAAAGTCCTTGTTGCATGGTTGAGAACCTTTCAGAAAAGCAGGGCCCAGAGGGGCGGGGGAGACTGCAAACACTAATTCATCAACCAAAGACCATACATAAGAGAGGACCTATACCCCCTGCTCAGGTGCACATAGACAGCTCAGAAAACATGTTGGTTCCATATTAAGAGAGAAGAGAGAGTCCCTGACATGAAATCGGTTGCCTGCTCCTGAGTCACTTTTCCCTGGCTGTGCCATGTAGCCAGCCAACAGAGAAAGAGGATCCAAGAAGTACTGATGGGACCTGGTAGGCTAGGGTCAGACAGTAGGAGAGAAGGTCTTCCCCTATCAGTAGACTAGGGAAGAGGGGTAGGGTAGGAAAATGGAGGGAGGGTGGAACCAGGAGGAGATGAGGGAGGGGGCTACAAATGTGATACAAAGTGAATAAATTGTAAAATAATAATAATGATAATAATCTTTAACTTACCACTTATATCTTGCATTCTCAGAGCAATACTCTATCATCAATCTTAGAATGTTACATTTCTGAGTCAAATATAACAAAAGAAATTAATTCTTCACAGATCATGAAAAAAATTAACTTCAGTAATTATGTGGTATTTACATTCATAACTTTGTTATATGGATTAAAATGTTAATTTGGGGGATTATATTATGCAAAGCAAAATGTTTTTTAGAAGATTAAGAAAGTATACAAGACTGATGAGATAGAAGGAGAAAATTCTGGATGATGAAATTACATGTTCTAAACCATTAAAATTTCTAAAACTATACAGCCAGAAGCCAGTGCCACGATCTGCTTCATTTTTTACTCAGTTGATTTTTTTAAAGGCTTAAGAAATCACCTATGTTGAAGGATAAGAGCATAATAAAAGCATATATTTAATTATTAGTCTTCTTAAGTGTGGCTATATATATGTGAATAATATGCATATTAATTTTATGTATGATACTCATTTTACATTATGCTTAAAACTTTGATAAGCTTTAGTCATAACCAATAGATTTGGAGGAGAACCTTCTTTATATGCCACTGTGATTCTGTATGGTTTCCAGGCTATGATAAACCCGAGTAAATGACAGAAATACTCACTTTGCTTTATTCCAAATTGTAAGTCCAGGTGCAACTTTAATTATAGAATTGATACTGTCTTGATGTTTAAAATAATCATTCATATCAAGTAATAACATTTTATACAATAATGAAACTGAATATAATATGCAAACTTTAGAACTCTAATAATTATTACAACCAAAGACATAACTCAATCTATCTATTGTCTATCATTCATCTATTTCTATATCTGTAACTAAATTTTTGTTACTTTGTATGTCCCTTTTTTTCTCTTTCACCCTTCTCCACTCTTATTAAATCCTTAACACTCAATAGCAGAGTAAAAGGGATAGAGGGAAAAAGGGCAAATTTATCATCATATTAGTTCCTGCTGATTAGCAGGATTGAGTTCATTGGGCAAATTTGATCATCTTAATCAGAATATCTCATTTCCTCTTGTTCCTTTGTGCACGACTACTTGACAAAGCACAGCCAACAGCAAGCCAGAGCACCCAATCACCAACCAGCTAACTACAGCTACCCTACCTTTCAGGGCCATCACCTTCATACAATCTCTGAAAATAAAAAAAATTATGTAACCATATTATATTCTCCAAAATAAAGAAAAAATGGATACCAACAATTAATACAAACTCAAATTTACAAATTGAGGTAAATAAAGCATCTTTTTACATTTTTGAAATATGCTAAAATACTGTGAGTTGGGTCTTTTCTAAAATTTTTTTAATTACACTTTATTCACTTTGTATCCCCCCCGTAGCTCCCTCCCTCCTCACCTCCCAATGTCTCCCTTCCTCCCCCTTCTCCACACATGCCCCTCCCCAAGTCCACTGATAGAGGAGGTCTTCTTTTCCTTCCACCTCAGGAAAGACTATTTTTCTCACTGTCAGCATTTATTAGCTGCCTGCAGTTCTTCGTGTGGCATTGAGACAATATGGTCTTTTGCCTGTCCACTTTGGCATGCCTGTCATTCTTGATCTTCTAATGTTTAGCATTTGTGTTGGTGAGACTTTATTGATACAGCTTCTTACATTACTAGGAGACACAAGCTCACAGGAAGCACCCAGATTCTCTTGCTCTCACACTATTTTCAACCCCTATTCAGCAAAGTCCCCAGAGCCTTATGTGTGGAAACCTTTTGTAGACATACTCATTGGGACTGGGCTACACAATTCTGCATTCTGATTAAATGTGTTTTTTTGTACTGGTCTCCACCCCCAATTCATGGCCATATGAAGACGAGGAGTGAGGACTATAATTATTTTTGAATTTTATTATTTTTTGTTATAACCCTATTAAAAAATGGTTTCCTAGATCACTATAAATCAAGCAATAATAGTAAGAGTTTACACATATTCATATATTCTCAACACTTCTATCAATGCCAGTTTCAGATCTGCTTGATATTCGTTAATCATTAACTCGAATAATTCATGTTCATGATACAGACTTGATTTATTAATGTGTCATTGTCACTTGAAAATTCTATTGCTTATGAAGGGGTATTGAATTATTATTGTCTACCTCTACTGAAAACAGATTTCTAAATAAGCTTAAACTACTGTTTTCAAATTAGCAGCACTCTATCTTTTCTGTTTCATTTAATATTAAAACATTAGCACACCATTATTTTCTATAAGCATTGTTCTCTTTCAATTCTGATTTTTATTTAATTAGCATGAAAAAATGGAGCCAGATTTTATCCATCAAATTTATTTGGTGTTAGAAACTTTATTATTTTTCTAAATCCCTTTCTCACCCTATGGCACTTTATTTTTTAGACACATTCACATCACTTCTAAATGATTTTTTTTAATTTATACAGTTTATTCACTTCGTATCCCAGCTGTAGCCCACTGGCTCTTCCCTTCTCAATCCCACCTTTCTTCCCTCATCTCCTCCTAGTCCACTGATAGGGGAGGGCATCCTTCCCTTCCATCTGACCTTAGCCTATCAGATCTCATCAGGACTGACTGCATTCTCTTCCTCTGTGGCCTGAATAAAATTTAAAATCACTCTTTCATTATCATTTCATTGATAATGATAACTTTATGCCATCTGGAATATTTTTGTTTTACCTCTTAATGTGTTATGACATATGTCTTGGAATCTATTTTTATAAAGACACTGTGGTAATTTACCTTACCTCTTTCATATAGGGCAGAGTTTCTTCTCATAGAAATAGATGGATTAATTTAGAATTATTACTCTGCCAGATCTCTATACGTGCAGCTCTAATCTGCTCTCTGGTCATTTCTTTGTTGGTAAATTCTAGGATGACCTAAGAGCTAGTCATTTATATAAATTGATACATCTTGTTTAGACAAAGTGTCATTTCAGGTATACTTTCGTACATAATTTTCTAAATTAAAGAGTGATATTGAATATGGCATAATTTGTCATTATTTATTCAAATATACTCTTTCTTATTCAAAATAACTCTTTCTTGGCAAGATGAGAATGTCCCTATAGTCACCTCCATCAGCAGAATATAAGGGAGTGTGATGTGGGACAATAATGTGTTACACAAACGAAGAGAGTCTTTACATTTTGTTAAGGAACTTGGTTCAACTTCTTTTCCCATGTCTTTGTGCCCAAGAATATGTCAAAGTTTGTTTTGAATTGCGAAGGCCAGGTTGGGAATTACAAATACACCTCATATGCCAGAGACATTTGACTTAGAAATGTTTTCAACTTGATTTTCTCCCTTTCCTCATCTAGACCTCAAGCTTTTACAGACCCACCGTTAGGAGTGTGGTGGTGTTTCTAGGAAAATGCAGCACACAGTCTCAATTCACTCGATTTCCTTTCTCAAATTTCATGCTCTTTAGATTTTGCATTTAAAATTCCCTGGCAGAACCTTGAACTTAGAAACAGCAGAAATGGAGTTAGGAAGGAAAGATTTCAGTTAATCTTTATTTTCATTTATTTCTAATGAATATTACTTTAATAATTTCTTCTCTTATTAAATACCAGACTTCTTAGAACTTGAAAAACATTATTTTTTTTCAGTCTTTCTTTTCTATATTTTTCAGGGCTAATTAAACACAATGATATTTAAATTAAGGTACCTTTTATATGCTTCCTGAGCCCTAATTGACATGTCCAAAACTACATTTAATTTATAGCATGCATTGAGAAAACTGCAGCGGATAAATTGACATATCAAATATTTATACTTGTAGAAGATGTATTGGAGAGCTACTAAAGCCGTATTCAAACTTTCTTCTCCAGTTAAGTTTATCTTATTACTTAAAAATCACACTCAAATGTATGAAATTTCCCTCTTTCTTTAAGGTTTCAACTTAAACATTGCTTCTTCCAATTATTTTCTAAATAATTTTGGAACACATCAAATATAATGGATGGTTAACAATTATTACTTAAGTTGCTTTTATTTACCTCTTAAGACTTAGTCTTTTAAAATAAAAAATCTAGGCTCTGTTGTTCTCCAGTAGATTTCCTGTCCCCTCCAGGTCTTTCTATCTCCCTCTTTTTCTATAAGGATGCCGGCACTCTGCCCAAAGTTTGGCTATGAGTCTCAGCCTGTGCTTCAATACCCTGGTAGGTAGATTTTTTTCAGAGGTCCTCTGTGGAAGCCTTCTATCCTGCTAATTGTCTTCTCCTACTTCTGATGTCTATCCTGTTTGCCCTTCTGAATGAGGATTGAGCATCTTCCCTAGGGTCTTCCTTGTTGCTTAGCTTCTTTAGGACTATAGATTTTAGTATGTTTATCCAATATTATATGTCTAATATCCACTTACAAGTGAGTATATATCATTTGTTTCTTTCTGCTTCTGGGTTACTTCACTCACACATGGGGACCCTGCAGAAACCGATACTCCAAGTAAGGACCATGAATGAAATGAACCTAGAACCCTTGTTCAAAGGAAGGCAATGGCTGTTCAGTTTCCAAGTCGGTTCCCTAGTAAGGGGCATAGGGGGTGAAAGGAGTCTGGTTATTGGAATTCTACCTCCTGGCCTTGGCAGATGTGGGTCTTATCTAAGTTCCATTTCTCAGAGACTGTCCTTGGTGGTCTCTGCAAGTGAGATGTTCTGAGCCTGAGAAGTAGATAGCAAGCTCCCTGTAATGTTGAGAACCAGATAGCAAACTTTGTGTAACCTTGAGTAAATTCTTGGATGCCTTGCCAGGTGGCATAGATGTGTTGCTACTGTGAAAAAATTCTTGTACCCTTTGTTTTATAACTGTTGTTTGCAAGTTCAGTAAACTGAGACTTGATCAGGAATCTGTCTTGTGTCCATCCTTCAAGTCTTTGTCCCCCCATTTTCACTCCCTCTTTCAGGTGGATCTTGTTTACCTAGCCAGCAGGACAGTTCAGGGGGTGTCTCTGACATTAACTCAGTGGCTGCCTCTTTGATAACTGACCCCTTGGGGGTGCAGCCTTGCCAGGACACACAGGAAGATGGTGCAGCCAGCCTTGATGAGATAAGATAAACTAGGGTCAGATAGAAGAGAGTAGGTCCTTCCCTACCAAAGGACTAGGGAAAGGGCATAGGGGGAGAAGAGAGGGAAAAAAAAGAAATTTAATAGCGTGTGATTCTTAGAAATACTTACTAGTTCTAACATGCTAATCTTATCATTAAGACAATATTTTCAAAGATAAAGACATCATAAGAAAAAAAAAAAAAAAAACTTTGTCAGTACCTCACCATAACATGAAGTCAAGAGGCACTGCTTCCATTGTTCTGTCTTCAGGTATGTAATCTTGGTCGCATTAGCATTTTATATGAAGTGAACAAATTCCATATAAATTCGTTTTATATGGAATAAATAAAGACGGTGTAATGGAATATATTTGTTGTTTCTTACATAATTCCTTAACACAGAAAAATGTGTACATTTTTTTCCCTCATGATAGCAGTTTTGTCCATATAGACTAGCCATTTTTCAAATTGAAAATTTTCTTGTACAGTTAGATACATTCTCTCATCCATACTTTAAGAACAATGGAACAATGCGTATTGGAACATTTATAAAGGCCTTAATCGTTTTTTTACTTATACCTCATTTTAGCTTATAATACACACTGGGTTAAATAATTTTAAAGCATACTTGTACACATGGCATTGGGAAGGAAAATACATTTTCTGCAAACTGCATTCAGTCATTAATGACCAAAATGCATTTAATGTATTTTTACATATTCTACCCACTTTACATGAGTCCTGTTCTTTGTTATTTAAACAAAATATAATATTTTATACCATATACATCGTGCAAGCATTTTAAGTATATGTTAGTCAGAAGACACAACAAATACAATATTAAAAGGCTGAATGAGACATATATAATTCAATATCCTACTTTAGAATATTTTCTTCAACAAAGAACAAAAATAAAGTAAGTAAACATTCAGGTATCAAAATGGATTAGAGAAAATCAGAGTTGTAACTTGTTAGTAACATGTCTACATATCATCATTTCTATTTTAATTTATTTTAGACATTTAAGCATGAGTAGTCCATCACATGAGTAGGTATAATATGAAAAAAAGCAGTTGTCTCTAATAACCCAACTTAAATCCTATTTACTGAATATGCCTCATCATACAAGAAAATATTAGAAAAAATATTTCAATTGGGTTTCCCTAGTAAGAGGAAAAGGGACTGTCTCTGACATGAACTCAGTGGTAGGCTCTTTGATCTCTCTCCTCCCCCAAGGGAGGAACAGCCTTGCTAGACCACAGAGGAGGACATTGCAACCAGTCCTGATGAGACCTGATAAACTACAGTCAGATGGAAGTGGAGGAGGTCCTCCCCTATCAGTGGACTTAGAGAGGGGGAGGGAGGAGATGAGGGAGAGAGGGTGGGATTGGGACAGAATGAGGGAGGGGGCGCTACATCTGGGATACAAAGCAAATAACCTGTAATTAATATAAAAAAATAAAAATTAAAAAAATATTGATCTACCTAATTAGCCAGCACTAGACAATCAGCACCCTTACAAAGAAAATAACATTGTAAATTGTTTAGTTTAGCTTTCAAATATTTATAAGGGTGTTGAATAGACTAACAACTTTTTGGTTTTGTTTTATTGCTAAGTTTGTGTTCTCAGACTTTTGAAAATGTATGTAATATGTCTGGTTATTCCCTCCCCATACTCATCTCCTCTCTTACTGTTATTTATATCAAGCCCTGCTCCTCTTCCTCCCACTAAATCCATTTTGGTTGTTGATCATTGATTTACTTTTATATTCGTTAAGTTTAAACACGGCCATTTATGTTGATTCAGGATTGGAACTTTCCGTTGGAGCGAGAATGGGTCACCAGTGGATGGGTAGAAGACAAAAGGCAATGACTGTCTCTGTTTTTTAATCTGTTAGGGACCAATAATCCAGTAGTGACAGCTGGGATTCCTGGAGCACTTTCCCCTTTCATGTCCATTTTTGTGTAGAATTCGTACCCGCAGCTGTGACGTCATGATTGCAATAGCTGAATCTTTCTGAGAAAGTGTTATTTCATGGCCCTTGTCCCTATCCTTCTGTTTTTACTTTCTTTCTATTTCCTCTTCCTGTGTTTTCAGTGTTTCCTGTGCTTTCAAGGGGATGGTAAATTAATGGTGTGAATGATATGTTTGAGGCTCAGAATTGGTCTGTCACTAATTCTAGCCCATTTTGCATCCATTAGTCTCTGCATTTATTGCTGTTTATTTATTATGCATGAGAAGAGCATTTGTCTATGGCTATAAGCATAAATATTTAGAAGACAGCATGATACTATGTCAATTTAGCTAAACAACAGTATTCATTGCCCCTCTGGGGCTTATGTTTATAATACAGCTGGTTAATTATCACAAGTCTATTTTGAAGACCTACTGCCCAATAAAAGGATATTCTTTTCTTTCTTTTTAAACTTTTTGTTGATTCTTGTGAGTTTGACATCATGCATCAAAATCCCATTCATCCCCCCACCCTTTTCTATTTCTCTGCTCTTGCTACTTCTCCCCAAAAAGAAAATTAAAAAAAAAACAAAAATAAAACAATAAATCAAACCAAAGAAAGCATAGAAAATGTCTTATCCTGGGAGCAGTATTGTGTCACAGTGTGTTCCACAGTATACCGTTGTCCACAAAAGTTTCAATGCAATGAGTCATTGGTCTGGTTTCAGGCTACTGGCTTCTGCTACACCATCAAGACTGGGTCTTCATTGAGATTCCTCTCAGTTATCTTGTTGTTGCCCTTTGTCATAGAGATCCTGAAATATTGGATCTGCAGTACCATCCCTTTCTTTTTTTTTAATTTTATTTTTCTTATTACTTTCATTTTGTTAACTCTGTGTCCCAGCTGTAACCCGCTCCCTCGTTCCCTCCCCAACCCCACACTCTGTCCCTGGTCTCCTCCCTGTCCCTTTCCAAGTCCACTGTAGGTCCTCCCCTTTCATTTGACCCTGTTTTATCAGGTATCTTCAGGGCTGGCTGCAAAGTCCTACCCTGTGGCCTAACAGGACTGCTCCTCCCCTGGCGGGGGGGAGTCAAAGAGCCTGCCCTTGACATCCTGTTAGGACTCAACTTGCCAAAAAAAAAAAAAAAAAAAAAAAGACACAGGCTAACAGAATGGTTGTAGAAACAGGATCCAACATTCTGTTGCATCCAAGAAACACACCTATGCAACAAAGATAAACACTACCTCAGAGTAAAGGGCTGGAAAAATGTTTTTCAAGCAAATGGTTCCAGAAAACAAGCTGGAGTAGCCATCCTAATATCTAATAAAATAGACTTTCATCCAAAGTTAATCAAAAAAGATAAGGAGGGCCACTATATCTCATCAAAGGAAAGATCCACCAAGAGGACATCACAATCTTGAATATCTATGCCACAAATACAAGAGCACCTACATTCATAAATGAAACATTATTAAAGCTTAAATCATACATTGATCCCAATACCTTAATAGTGGGAGACTTCAACACCCCACTCTCATCAAGGAACAGATCAACTAGACAGACACCAAATAGAAAAATAAAAGCACTCACAGAATCCCTAAATCAAATGGACCTAATAGACGTCTACAGAGCTTTTCACCCAAGTAGTTTTCCAAAGTAAGGAGTACCATCCCTTTCAAATTACAGCAGTTCATAGATGTGGCACATATAGGAGTAGGCCAACTCAAAGCCCTGGATCTGGACCTGGCTCGTAGCTGAATTGTTCAGCTTGCCAACTCTCCCTCACCCACACCATCAGGTCAAGCTCTTCAGCATTGCTTCAACTATCTCACACAATGGTGCAGCTGGCAAGGGCATGGTCAGCTCTCCTGCTCTCACACTTTCTGGGAAGCTCACCCATGCCCCACCACCAGCTCGACTTTGCTGCAGAGGCAAGGTGCAGGGCCTGCTTTTCCAATTGCTTCAACAGGTGAGGAGTAGGGACAGCTCACATAGTCTTATGACCTTGGGTTCAAGCTCTTCAGAATGTTGAAGGCAAGGTGCTTCAGCCAGTGAGATGTGATGACAATTTTTTAAAGAGACACCATCAATGAGGGGCAGGGTAAATTCTGCATAGCCCTTGAACATTTATTTTGTCCCTGGGAACAGCCCAGACTAGGGGCATCCATGTAGTATTTAGTGGTAATAAGGGCCACAGATATCAACACAGACCCCTGCTGCTGCATGAGAACAGACCCAGACATAGCCCTTAGCAACAGCATGGGTTGAAATTTCATCATGGCCTCAGGTGGCAGGTCAGGCTACTCACAGAACACTATTTCTCTCCACCCTTATGTCTCCCTTCCACCGCTCCTCATAGTGCACAAACTATTCCATTTCTTTTTTTCTTTTGTCTGTCCATCACATATTTGCACATTGTAGTGGTTCTCACTGTGGTGGTCAAGCCATGTGACTTTTTTTTTTCTTAAAAAAGGTTTGACATATTCTTGGATGAATATATAAGGTGAATACTACATGATAGATATGTTGATGTGTTCTTTTAATTTTTTAGTCAAATTTATAACATTAATAGATTTTTTCTTCTCTCATGCATTACATCCCTACCTCAGTCTTTCTTTCTTCCTCTCCTCCCAGTCCCTTCCCCAACTGCCTTATCTCCCAGATCCATTCCTTCCCCATTTTTCATTAGAAAAGAGCTAACCTCCCAGGAGTATCAACTGAACAGGGTATATCAAGTTACAACCCGAATAGGCACAAACCCCAATATTAAGACTAGAGGAGGCAACCCAGTAGGAGGAAAAGGATCCCAAGAAGAAACAAAAGACACCCCTTCTCTTGCTGTTAGAATTTCCACCAAACACCAAGCTATACAACAACAAAATATATACAGAGGACCTAGTTCAGACCCATACAGAGTCTGTAATTGTGGCTTCAGTTTCTGTAAGTCCCTGCTTAGCCGATTCTGTGGTTCATGTTCTCCAGGTGTCTCTGATCTCTCTGGTCCTACAATCTTTCTACCTCTTCTCTGCCGGGTTCTCCTAATATGGTATGTACTAACTTTTAAGTGAATATTTGCTGTTAAGTAAATGACAATTATGTTGTAATGCACAACATAGACAGGCTACTTAACAAGGAGGGCTCAAAGGAGAAAGCATGGATCTTCAATGGATTTTGTGGTGGAGCGGGGGTCATTGTGGATGAGAATGAGAGAGATCAGTTGAGGGTAGAAGTTATAGAAGGAGAAAGAACTGGGAAAGATGACTGGAATTTGAACATTGGAGAATAAAGCGAAAACCTAGTGCAGTAGAATCTAGTGCTGGAATTTATAAGGGTGCCTTTAGTAAAGACTAATAGATGTTTAATATGGTGAAATTTATTCAAGGCTATTGCAAAATTATCTACTGATGAAAGACTACAAAGGCATATTTGATTTTGATATTTTAATACCAAGCACTATTATTTCTTTCTTTACTTTTGAGAACTTCATACATATATAATAAAGCATTTTCACATCTATGCCCAGTTCCCTCTCAAACTCCCCCATATCCTTGTATCATACCCTATCCCAAATACAAGTTTTTTTATGTCTGTCTGTATGTATGTCTGTAAGTTCACTTGATTTGTGTGATATCTACAAGATTATCAAATTAATCACACCTTCAAATTTGTATGGATATAAACATATCCAATAATAAACGATTAAACAAATACAGTCATGAATGAGGTGCCATCTTCCCATTGCCCATTCACCTCGATGGGATAAAAGCAGACAATTAGGTAGTACTAGCATTTTCTCTATATAATTTGTTCACCTGATGTGTGTGTGTGTGGGGGGGTTGCCATGCCATCATGTTCTTACCAAATGTTTTGCCCTATCATGGTGTTCTTATCATTTGCCAAGAGGAACAGGCAAGGACTCATGGAATAAAACTTTGAATCCATGGAACAAAATGCATAACTCTTTTGTTAATTGTTCTGTTAAAGATTTGGCAAAATAACAATAATTCTAAATAAATCACCTGGCAAATGTTTTAAGGAACAACACATTAACCACTATCATAAGTATTGTAGAAATGCCTCTATGAGAAAAAGTCTTATGAAGAAAATATGCTTCAAACTGTGTAATAGTACAAGAGAAAAGAATATAACCCATGGAAGTTGCCAAGATCTTCTGGAACAATTTTTCTTAGAAAGACGTGATGAATTACTTAAATATATACACTATGCACAACAGTGCACACAATAAATTTAGTATGAGATAAAGTCTGAAATTGTGATTTAATGTACTTTCTGATTTCTTAAGAACAATAAAAATTATGACATCCAATGTCATAGATTTATTTACCATAAAGGTACCATGCCTGAAAGACTTTGAAAATAACTTAATTCACACTGACATCAAGAAACAGAGGCAGTAGCCACAAATTAGACTTGCCACCACAACTACTTAAGAATAAATTCTAGTCTCTCCTTGCAGTGGCGGCCTGGGGGCAGAGTACTTATGCAGCTGCGGCAGCAAGTCATAGCTGAACAAGCTTTTAGAAAGTTTTCTTCCGCTCTTTGACCAAGTATTGTTTGAAAAGAGTGCTGGTGAAACCAGAACCAAAGGCAGCATTATGTTTCCAGAAAATTCTCAAGGAAAAGTATTGCAAGCAACAGCAGTGGCTGTGGAATCAGGTGTGAAAGCAAAGGATGGAGAGATTCAACAGGTTAGTGTGAAGGTTGGAGACAAAGTTCTTCTCCCAGAGTATGGAGACACCAAAGTATTTCTAGACGACAAGGTTTATTTCTTATTTAGAGATTGTGAAATTCTTGGAAACTATTTGGACTGAAATCACTGTTGAAATGGTGTCACATGAAGCTGCCCATTCCACCGATGTTCTGAACTATTTCATCATGTAATTTCATTGCCTCCATTTTATAATAAACTGATGATGCCTAAAGAAATGACATGCATTCTCTGGAGTATAATTTCATTGTATTGTTAAACATTTCCAAATAAAATAATGTAAATGAAAAAAAGAAGAAATTCTATACAACATATAGGATAAAATCATTTTCTGAGAACACTATAAGCATTTTATAGAAACAGCATAACAATTGAAATCTCTTTCTCACAAAGAAAATGTTCTATAGTTCAGAAATATAGACATATTTTCTCTTTTAGTTACTTATACTGAAGGTCATTTATGTGATTTGTTACATAGTCAAAATATCTTTATTTACTATGATTATAACCCAAGTATGTACCTACACACACACACACACACACACACACACACACACACACACCCAAAAAAAAACTTATTTATAAAATACTGGCAATTCTTTTTGGCATAATTGAGTTTCTATTTTTAATTTCTTTTTAAAATTATTTTTATTAATTACAGTTTATTCACTTTGTATCTCCCATGTACTTCCCTTCCTCCTCCCCTCCCAATCCAACCCTCCCTTTCTCCACCTGTGTTCCTCTCCCAGTCTACAGAAAAGGGAGGTCCTCCTCCCCTTCCCTCTGATCTTACTCTATCAGGTCTCATCAGAAGTGGCTGCGTTGTCTTCTTCTGTGTCCTGGTAAGGCTGCTACCCACTCAGGGAGAGATAATCAGAGAGCAAGCCGATCAGTCCCTGTCCCAATTACTATGGAGGCCACTTGGGTACTGAACTGCCATAGGCTACATCTGTGCAGGGGTTCCAGGAAATTTCCATGAGTGGTAATTGGCTGGAGTATCAGTTTCAGAAAAGACCCATGTGTCCAGACTTTTAGTATCTGTTGCTGTCCTTGTGGAGCTCCTGTCCTCTCCAGGTCTTACCATCTCCCACTTTTTTCATAAGATTTCCTGCACTCTGCCCAAAGTTTGGCTGTGAGTCTCAACATCTGCCTTCATACCCCGCTGGGTAGAGTCTTTCAGAGGCCCTCTTTGGTAGGCTCCTGCCTGTGCCGTTTTCTCCCTCCTCAGATGTCCATTCTCTTTGCCTTTCTGAATGGGGATTGAGTATCTTAGCCAGAGTCCCCATTCCTAATATATAAAATAATAATTATACTTGGTCTAATTATTTTATAATTTTATATATGAATGCATGATGTTTTCATTAAAGTCACTCCCATTCCTAATTGTTTCTTGGTAAAATCACACCTCAACATCTACCTTCCTCTCCCATGCCAAATTCATGTCTATTTTATAGTTTCATTTATTACTGTTACTATTATTATTTATTATTATTTACTATTATTATTACTATATCCTACTAATTATAGCTTGGGTTTCCCATAGGTATAGGGCTACCCACTGCCTACTTACCAGTGCCTATATTATTAAAGAAAACTGAATTTCTTCCCAAAAAGTCAATTGCCAATAACTCATGAGCTACAGCGGGGAGTTCTTCCGTCTCTCTCCCTCAAGTATTTGAACTGACTTGATCATTTGCCAGTCATGTGCAGGTAGCAACAACTGCCATGAATGCGTGAGTACAGCAGTCCTGTAATGTCCAAAAGGCAATGTCTTAATCTTACCCTCCTCAACCTCTGGGTCTATACATTTTCTGTTCCTTTTTCTAGAGTGAGCCTTCAAGGGAGGAAGTATTATATTGATGAACTAAAGTAACAACTAACATGGCAAGATATGTTCACATGTGCAATGGTGGCCCAAGAACTATTGAGGTAACTAACTGTGGTAGGATTAGATTGAAGGCCCAATCCACAGATGGGCACACATGCATGATATAGGAAATATGGCTAAGAACCCATCGTTGGGTGTTTATAGGCCCTAAGTGTGAATCCACTAATATTAATATTCTATATTGACAGTTTCTACCTGCCCTCTAAATTAATATTTCTATATCCATAGGTTAACTGCAGCTCTCTGACATCTTTAGAGAAATTTCTGTGTGCCATTCGCAACTAGTAAAGTGTAGAGGTTACATGTCTGTGGAGTACTTACCTACAGATGGAATGTCTACATCACCCATCATTCTTACATAGTTTTTCTTCTTTTTCATTTAAATCTACTCACTATATGACATTAAATAATAAAAATTAAATATATGTGTATATATATATATATATATATATATATAGATCATTGTATTCAAAAGTGAGAGAAAAAAATCAAATGGAAGTTTCCTAAAATCTTTAAAAGCTGATAGACTACCCTCACATCTGGTGGAAGACAGTTTGCAGTCCTAATAGCTAATAAAAATTTACATGAAAAAGTTTGCATAAAAATCTTTATTTTGAATTCCTTTTAGTGTTTCAGTTAATTTAATTTCAGTTATTTTTTTTTTCTAACATATGCCCAGGACTTGTATAGCTGAATCTTGAGGTAGCACTATTTCTAATTTTCTGAGAAAGTGCCAGAGTCATTTCCAAAGTACAGGTTACATTCCCACCAGCAATGGAGGAAGGATCTCCTTTCTACACAACCTCTCCAGCATGAGTTGTTCCTTGAGGTTTGGAGCCAACATTTTTTATTCTACCCTCTTCAACAAGGACATCTGCTCAATTATGTTCATAGCAGATTTATTTGTAATAGTCAGAATCTAGATGTTCCTCAGCTGAGGAATGGATACAGAAATTGTGGTGCATTTACACAATGGACTACTACTCAGCAATTAAAAACAAGGAAATCATATAATTTGCAAGCAAATGGATGGAAATGGAAAAGATCATCCTGAGTGAGGTAACCCAGAAGCAGAAAGACACATATGGTGTATCCTAACTTATAAGTGGATATTAGTCATATAATATTGAATAAACTGAAATCTATAGTCCTAAAGAAGATAAACAATAAGGAGAACCCTAGGGAAGAGACTTAAACCTCATTCAGAAGGGCAAACAAGATATACATAAGAAGTGGGAGAAGAGAGAGAACAGGACAGGTGCTTACCGCAGAGGGCCTCTGAAAGACTCTACCCTACCCAGCAGGGTATCAAAGCAGATACTGAGACTCATAGCCAAACTTTGCGCAATGTACCAGGTATCTTATGAAAGAAGAGGGAGATGAAAGACTTGGAAGGGGCAGGAGCTCTACAAGGAGACCAGCAGAGCCAAGAAACCTGGACCCAGGAGCCCCTGCAGAGACTGATGAATCAACCAAAGACCAATTCATGGTAAGATCCTAGACCCCCTTCTCAGATGTAGTCCATGGGCAGCTCAGTCTCCATGAAGGTTGGCTAGTAAGGAAATAGGGGCAGTCTCTGGAAAAACACAATAGACATTGGAAGCAGGAGAAGACAGGGAACAGGACAGGAACCTACAACAAATGGCCTCTGAAAGACTCTACTGATTGAGGTATCAAAGCAGATGCTGAGGTTCGTAGCCAAACTTTGGGCAGAGTACAGGTACAAAGCCAAAGCCAAAGCCAAAGCCAAAAAAAAACAAATAAACAAAAAACAAAACAAAAAACAAACAAACAAACAAAAACTGAGTCCTGTGGATCCTGAAAAGAATGATAGGTCAACCAAAGACAATGTGTGCATGGAGAGGATGTAAAACTGTGGCTCAGAAGTAGCCCATAGACTCAGTATCCAAGTGGGTTCCCTATAAAGGGAGCAGGGCCTTTCTCTGCATGAACTTAGTGGCAGACTCTCTGATCACTTCCCCCTTGGGTGGGGGGTGCAGCCTTGCCAGGCCACAAAGGAAAACAGTGCAACTAAGTCCTGAAGAGATCTGATAGGCTAAGGTCAAATAGAATGGGAGAAGTCCTCCACTATCTGTGAACTAGGAGAGGAATATAGTGGGCAAAGAGGGAGGGTGTATGGGATTGTGAGGAGACAAGGGATGGGGCCACAGACTCAACACAAACTGAAAAAAATTGTAATAAATAAATAATGACAACAAAAAATTTAAATGCAATATAAATAAAATGAAAATACAACATAAGTAATCATCTCAATAAAAAAATATGCCTGTGAAAGAAATGAATCTTTCTTTGTGATAAGTGCCCTAAAAAAAAAACTTTAAAATATTGGGACTATATTTTGTCATAATACAGAGTACTTTTGAAAAACCCAGAGCCAATATGAAGTTAAATGGGAGAAACTAGAATTATATTCACTAAAATAAGGTGAAGACACAGAGGGCCTTGGAAAGGTTCTATCCAGCTGTATATCAAAGCAGATGCTGAGAATCATAACCAAACTTTGGGCAGAGTGCAGGGGGAGATAGTAAGACCTGGAGAGGACAGGAGCTCCACAAGGAGAAAAACAGAACCAAAAAATCTGGCCTTTTCTGAGACTGATACTCCAACCAAGGACCATTTATGGATATGACCTAGAACCCCTGCTCAGATGTAGCTCATGGCAGGTCAGTGGTATCTCTGTAAGGTGAACAGGGTCTGTCTCTGACATGAACTCAGTGGCTGGCTCTTTTACCACCTCCCTCTGAGGGGAGAGTAACCTTGCCAGTCCACAGAGGAGGACATTGCAGCCAGGCTTGATGAAACCTGATAAGTTAGGTTCAGATGAAAGGCAAGGAAGTCCTCATCTATCAGTGGATTTGGAGAGGGGCATAGTAGGAGATGAGGGAAGGAATGAGGCAGGTGGCTACAGCTGGGATAAAAAATGGACAAACTGTGATTAATAAAAAAAAAAAAAAAAACAGAAAAAAAAATTGGAGATGCCTTTACTGTAACCCTTTCTTGTGCAGTCTGAGCAATATAAACCTTTAGAGCTCTGAGTCTGAAAGTAATAATAATAATAATAATAATAATAATAATAATAATAATCTGGAGGACAAGGGTCTCCGTGTTTATTCTTAGAGATGTCTTGCATGAACGAATAAAACAATTAAAATGATAAAAGTGATTGAAAGAAAATTGGAAGGGCAATATCAAATTATTTTCCACACAACATGATCTCATGTTTTATAAATTCCTTGAGGATTACATCAGAAAACTCAGAAAAGATGAACACATTTCAAAAGCGGCACATTATAAAATTAACATACAAGAATCAGGAGCTTTTAAATGGAACAGTAAACTCAATGAAGGAGTCAAAGAACTTTATCATCAAACTCCCCCTGTCTCTGCCTACCTTCAACTGAGAGGACCAAACATTCTCCAGCATGCCATACTTGTGTTTTGCATGGGTGCTGGGCATTTGAACTCATATGATCATACATAGATGACAAGCTCTTTACCATTTAAACCATCTGACCATATATCTCTTTGAACATGTAAAATTGATGTCAGCAGAACAATGAAAACAAATTCCAGAAACACTGATTAGCCATATGAAAAATACAGAACCTTTATATTAACTACCTATGACCCTAGTCACTAGAGACAGCATGGCCAATTATTAAGCTCTCATGATCATAGAGAGTCAGGCACACATCCAGAAGCAGAACTAAGATATAATTATATGTACTCTCAAATATTTGAGTGATGACTCTAATATTTCTGCTATAAATATTCTTTCAGTGATGCTTCCTGGTTTTTGTTTTGTTTTGTTTTGTGGACTTATTCTAGCTGAGTATCTACAACATTCTTAAGATGGGAGGATTGTATGTCCCACCAAGACACACATGATATATATTCACTTATAAGTGGATATTAGCCACATAATATAGAATACACATACTAAAATCTACAGAACAAAAGAGGCTAAACAACAAGGAGGATGCTATGGAAGATGCTTAATTCTCATTCAGAATGGAAAACAAGATAGACACAGGCAGCAGTAGAAGTGATTGAACAGGAAAGGAGCCTACCCCAGATGCCCTTTAATAGACTCCACCCAGCAGGGGATCAAAGCACATACAAAGACTCACAGACAAACTTTAGACAGAGCTCAGGGTGTCCTATGGAAGAAAAAGATGGAAGGACCTGGAGAGGACAGGAGCTCCACAAGGAGACCAACAAAGCCAAAATATGTTAGGCCCAGTGGGGTCTGCAGAGACTAATACAACAACCAAAAACTATGCATAGAGAGGACCTAGGCCTCCTGCTCAGATGTGGCCCACCAAGAGCTCAGGCTCCAATGTCGATTCCCTAATAAGGGTAGAAGAGGCAGTCGCAGACATGAACTCCTTTGCCCACTCCTTGATCACTTCTCCCTGGTGGGGTGACCTAGCCAGCCCACAAGGGAAGAGGATCCAGACAGTCCTGATGGAACTTGACAGAATAGGGTCAGACAGTAGGGAAGGAGGACTTCCCCTACCAGTGTACTAGGGGACAGGGATAGGAGACAAAGAGGGAAGGAAGAAGATGAGGGATTGGGCTACAAGTGAGATACAAAATGGATAATTTTTTTTGATAGAGAAATCAGGATTTTAATTACACAATAACCTTATCCCTACTGAAAACATTGGTAAGAAACCTGTGAGCTTCACATAACTCTTTCTATATTTTCATATATACTGCAGGGAATAATTATTATTTTACTCAGTTCATACACTGATAAACAGCTAGTTTGTTCACCAAGTGTTGAATACTTTTTAAAAAGTTTTGCCTGGTATTACAGATTGCTTTTTACACATACAATTAATATTCACCAATATACCAATTATACCAATTGGTGTGTGTATATATATATATATATACCAATATACCAATTCAATTGCATTGAATTCTACTTTAATGACAATCTCTTTAAAACGTAGTCATAATAGTCATGGTTCTTGATCCTAACATTAGAGTTGATTTTTATGTCTTCCATAGTATAGAATTTTACGTTTTATAGTTACATATGACATATTTATAAATAATGCTATATTTATGCTCATCTGTTTTTTAATTTTTAATTAATTACACTTTATTCATTTTGTATTCCCCCATAAGCCCCTCCCTCCTCCCCTCCCGATCCCACCCTCCCTCCCCTTTCTGCATGCATGCCACTCCCTAAGTCTACTGATAGGGGAGGTTCTCCTCTCTTTTCTGATCTTAGTCTATCAGTTCTCATCAAAATTGGCTGCATTGTCCTCTACCTTGGCCTGGTAAGGCTGCTCCCCCCTCAGGGGGAGGTGATCAATGAGCAGGCCAATCAGATTATGTCAGAGGCAGTCCTTCTTCCCATTGCTATGTGATCCACTTGGACACTGAACTGCCATGGGTTACACCTGTGCAGGGGTTCCAGATCATTTCCACGGATAGTCCTTGGTTGGAGTATGAGTCTCTGGGAAGTTCCCTGTGTTCAAATTATCTTGTTCTGTTGCTCTCTTTGTGATGTTCCCCTCCCCTCCAACTCTTACTATTTCCCACTTCTTACATAAAATTCCATTCACTCTGCCCATCAGGTGGCCATCAGGCTCAGCATCTGCTTTGACAGTCTATACTGCAGAGGCTTTCAGAGGCCCTCTGTAGCAGGTTTCAAGGTTGTTTCCTGTTTTCTTCTGGCTTTCAGAGGTCCTCTGTAGCAGGTTCCGAGGTTGTTTCCTCTTTTCTTTTTCTTCTGATGTCCATCCTCTTTGCCTTTCAGGATGGGGATTGAACATTTTAGTTAGGGTCCTCTCTTTGCTTAGTTTGTTTAAATGTACAGATTTTAGTGGGTTTATTCTCTGTTGTATGTTTATATGAGTGAGTATATACCATGTGTGTCTTTTTGCGTCTGGGACAACTCACTCAGGATGATCCTTTCAAGGTCCCATCATTTACCTGCAAATTTCATGATTTCCTTATTTTTCATTGCTGAGTAATACACCATTGTATAGATGCACCACAGTTTCTGCATCCATTCTTCACTTGAGGGGCATCTGGGTTGTTTCCAGCTTCTGGCTATTACAAATAAAGCTGCTACAAACATGGTTGAGCAAATGTCCTTTTTGTGTACTTGCGCCTCTTTTGGGTATATGCCTAGGAGTGGTATGGCTGGATCTTGAGGAAGCGCTATTCCTAGTTGTCTGAGAAAGCGCCAGATTGATTTTCAGAATGGTTGTACCAGTTTACATTCCCACCAGCAGTGGAGAAGGGTTCCCCTTTCTCCACAACCTCTCCAGCATGTGTTGTCCCTTGGGTTTTTCATCTTGGCCATTCTGATGGGTGTAAGGTGAAATCTTCGGGTCCTTTTGATTTGCATTTCCCTAATGGCTAATGAGGTTGAGCATTTCTTTAAGTGCTTCTCTGCCATTCGATATTCCTCTACAGAGAATTCTCTCTTTAGCTCTGTTCCCCATTTTTTAAGTGGATTACTTGGATTGTTGCTTTTCAGCTTGTTTAGTTCTTTATATATATTGGATATGAGTCCTCTGTCAGATAAAGGGTTGGTGATGATTCTTTCCCAATCTGTAGACAGTCGCTTTGTTTTGATGATGGTGTCCTTTGCTTTACAGAAGCTTTTCAATTTCATGAGGTCCTATTTATTGATTGTTGCTCTTAGAGCCTATGCTGTTGGTGTTCTGTTCAGGAAGTTTTCTCCTGTACCAATGAGTTCTAGGGTATTCCCCACTTTTTTTTCTAGCCGATTTAATGTGTCTGATTTTATGTTGAGGTCTTTGATCCACCTGGACTTCAGTTTTGTGCAGGGTGATAAGTATGGATCTATTTTCATTTTTCTACATGTAGACATCCAGTTGGACCAGCACCATTTGTTGAAAATGCTATCTTTTTTCCATTGTATGGGTTTGGCATCTTTGTCAAAAATCAGGTCTCCGTAAGTGTGTGGGTTTATTTCTGGGTCTTCTGTTCCATTCCATTGATCCACCATTCTGTTTCTATGCCAGTACCATGCAGTTTTTATAACTGTTGCTCTATAGTACAGCTTGAGATCAGGGATGGAGATACCTCCAGAAGATCTTTTATTGTAGAGGATTGTTTTAGCAATTCTCGGTTTCTTGTTATTCCATAGGAAGTTGAGAATTTTTCTTTCCAGGTCTGTAAAGAATTGTGTTGGCAATGTGATGGGAATTGCATTAAATCTGTAGATTGCTTTTGGTAAGATGGCCATTTTTACTATGTTAATCCTGCCAAGCCATGAGCATGGGGGATCTTTCCATCTTCTCATATCTTCCTCTAATTCTTTCTTCAGAGACTTGAAATTTTTTTCATACAAGTCTTTGACTTGCTTGGTTAGGGTTACACCAAGGTACTTTATGTCATTTGTGGCTATTGTGAATGGTGTTGTTTCTCTAATTTCTTTCTCAGCCCTTTTGTCTTTTGTATACAGGAGTGCTACTGATTTTTTTGAGTTAATTTTGTATCCGGCCATTTTGCTGAAGGTGTTTCTCAGCTGTAGGAGTTCCCTGGTAGAGTTTTTGGGGTCACTCATGTATATTATCATATCATCTGCAAATAGTGATAATTTGATTTCTTCCTTTCCCATCTGTATCCCCTTGATCTCCTTCAACTGTCTTATTGCTCTAGCAAGGACTTCCAGCACTATGTTGAAGGAAGGGCATCATAATCCTTAACAGCTATACCCCAAACACAAGAGCACCTATATTTGTAAATGAAACATTAATAAAGCTTAAATCACACATTGAACCCAACACATTAAGAGTGGGAGACTTCAACACTCCACTCTCATCAAGGGACAGATCATCAAGACAGACATAAATAGGGAAATAATGACACTTAAAGAGGTCCTAACTCAAATGGACCTAATCGATGTCTATAGAACTTTTGACCTAAACTCAGAAGATGATACCTTCTTTTCAGCACCTCACTGAACCTTCTCAAATATTGACCATATAGTCATGCATAAAACAAATCTCAACAGGTACAATAAGATCAAAATAATCACAATTATCTTATCAGACCACCATGGCCTAAAACTGGACATCAACAATAACAGAAATAACAAAAGCCTACATACACATGAAAACTAAGCAACTCTGTTCAATGACAATCTGGTAAGGGAAGAAATGAAAAGAAATTAGAGACTTCCTAAAATTCAATGAAAATGAAGGCACAACTTACCCAAACTTATGGGACATAATGAAAACAGTGCTAGGAGGAAAGTTCATAGCAATAAATGCCTCCATTTGTATCTCATACAAGCAACTTAACAGACCTAAAAGTCCCAAGAGTGGAAATAGCAGACACACCCAAGAGAGATAGACAATTGAAAAAAAAATCAAAATCAGAGATGAAATCAATGAATTAGAAACAAAGAAAACAATTCAAAGAATCAATAAGACCAAGTGCTGGTTCTTTGAAAAAATCAACAAGATAGACAAACCCTTAGCAAACTAACTAAAAGGCAGAGAGAAACTATCCAAATCAGCAAAATCAGAAATGAAAAGGGGAACATAGGACAAGTACTAAGGAAATCCAAACAATCATTAGGTCTTACTACAAGAGCTTATATGCCACAAAGCTTGAAAATCTAAATGAAATGGAGAATTTTCTTGATATATTCCATTTACCAAAATTAATTCAAGATCAGGTAAATAGATTAAATATTGCTATATCCCCCAAGGAAATAGAAGCAATAATCAAAATTCTCCCATCCAAAGGAAAGGACCAGATGGTTACAGGACAGAATTCTACCACACCTTCAAAAAAGAGTTAACTCCAATTCTCTACCAAACTCATTCTGTTAAACCACAGTCACCTTGATACATAACCCAAAGACACACAAAAAAAAAGAGGACAACTTCAATCCTATCTCTCTTATGAACACTGATGCAAAAATACTCAATAAAATACTTGCAAACCAAATCCAAGAACACATAAAAGATATCATCCAACATAAACAAGTAGGCTTCATGCCAGGAATGGAGGGTGGTTTAATATATGGAAATCTATCAATGTAATTCACAATATAAACAAAGTGAGGGGGGAAAACCACATGATCATCTCCTTAAATGCTGAAAAAGCATTGGAAAAAATCCAACGCCCATTTATGTTTAAAGTCTTGGAGTGATCAGGGCTACAACGCACACACCTAAACATAGTAAAGACAATATACAGCAAGCCTATTGCCAACATCTAACTAAACGGAGAGAAACTTAAATCAATCCCACTGAAATGAGGGACAAGGCAAGGCTTTCCACCCTCTCCATATCTCTTTAATGTAGTACTTGAGGACCTAACAAGAGCAATTAGACAACTAAAGGAGATTAAGGGGATACAAATTGGAAATGAAGAAGTTAAAGTATCACTCTTTGCAGATGATATGATAGTATACATGAGCGACCCTAAAAATTCAACCAGAGAACTCCTTCAGCTGATAAACACCTTCAGCAAAGTGGCAGAATACAAAATCAACTCAAAAAAATGAGAAGCCCTCCTGTAAACCAAAGGAAAAAAAAAAGCAGAGAAAGAAATTAGGGAAATAACACCCTTCACAATAGCCACTAATAACATAAAGTACCTTGGGGTGACTCTAACCAAGCAAGTGAAAGACTTGTTTGAGAAAAAACTTTAATTCTCTGAAGAAAGAAATTGAAGAAGATATCAAAAGATGGAAAGATCTCCTGTGCTCATGCATTGGTAAGATTAACATAGTGAAAATGTCCATGCTGCCAAAAGCAATCTATAGATTCAAGGCAATTCCCATCAAAATACCAACATAACTCTTTACAGACCTTGAAAAAAGGATTCTCAGCTTCATATGGATAAACAAAAAACCCAGAATCTCCAAAATGATCTTGTACAACAACAGATCATCTGGAGGTATCTCCATCCCCGAACTCAAGCTGTACTAAAAAGCAATAGTAATAAAAACTGCTTTGTATTGGCATAGAAACAGAAAAGTGGATCAATGGAACTGAATAGAAGACCCAAAAATAAACCCACACAGCTACGGAAACTTGATTTTTGACAAAGAAGCCGAGACCGTACAATGGAAAAAGACAGCATCTTCATCAAATGGTGCTGGTCCAACTGGATGTCTATATGCAGAAAAATGAAAATAGATACATATTTCTCACCCTGCACAAAACTAAAGTCTGAGTGGATCAAAGGCCTCAACATAAAACGAGACACATTAAAACTTTTAGAAGAAAAAGTTTGGAAGAGACTTGAACTCAATGGCACAGGAGACAACTTCCTGAACAGAACACCAATAGCACAGGCTCTAAGATCAACAATCAATAAATGAGACCTCATGAAACTGAAAGCTTCTGTAAAGCAAAGGACACTGTCATCAGAACGAAATGACAGCCTACAGTCTGAGAAAGAATCTTTACCAACCCTATATCTGACAGAGGTCTAATATCCACAATATATAAAGAACTCAAGAAGTTAAAAAGCAATACATCAAGTAATCCAACAAAATATGGGGTGCAGAGCTAAACAGAGAAATGTCAATAGAGGAACATGAAATGGCAGAGAAACAGTTAAAGAAATGCTCAATGTCCTTAGTCTCAGGAAAATGCAAATCAAAACAATCCTGAGATTTCACTGCACAAGCATAGAATGGCTAAGATAAAAAAATAAAAAAAAAAAAAAACTCAGGGGATGATGTATGCTAGAGAGGGTGTGGAGAAAGGGGAACCCTCCTCCATTACTGGTTGGAATATAAACTTGTATAACCCCTTTGGAATTCCATCTGGCTCTTTCTCAGAAAATTAGGAGTAGTGCTACTTCAAGATCCAGCTATACCACTCCTAGCCAAATATCCAAAATGTACTCAAGTATACAACAAGGACAATTGCTCAACCATGTTTGTAGCAGCTTTATTCGTAATAGACAGAATCTGGGAAGAGATAAGATGTCTCTCCAGTGAAGAATAGATACAGAAATTGTGATACATTTGCACAATGTCATACTATTCAGAAATTGATGAAATTTACAGGCAAATGGTGGGAACTCTAGAAAAAAAAAATCTTCCTTAGTGAGGTAAACCAAAAGCAGAAAGGCACATATGGTATATACTCACTTATAAGTGGATATTAGACATACAATATAGGATAAACCTGCTAAAATCTGTACATCTTAATAAGCTAATCAAGGAGGACCCTGGGTAACATGCTCAATACTCAGTCAGAAGGCAAAAGGGACAGACATCAGAATAAGAAACAGAACAGCAGCCTGCCTGCCACAGAGTGTCTCTGAAAGACTCCACCCAGCAGGGTATCAAAGCAGATTCTAAGACTTATGGCCAACCTTTGGGCAGAGCGCAGGGAATCTTATGAAAGATGTGGGAAATAGTAAGATCTGGAACTTAATAAGATGTGGGAAATAGTAAGATCTGGAACAGAAACTCCACAAGGAGAGCAACAGAACCAAAAAATCTGAGCACAGGGGTCTTTCCTGAGACTCATACTCCAACCAATACCATGCATGGAGATAACCTAGAACCTCTGCACAGATGTAGCCCATGGCAGTTCAGGGTCCAAGTGGGTTCCATAGTAATGGAAACAGGGACTGTCTCTGACATGAACTCAATGCCTGGCTCTGTAATCACCTTCCCCTGAAGGGGGAGCAGCCTTACCAAGTCTCAGAGGAATACGATTAATCTACTCCTTGTGAGACTTGATGTGCTAGGCTTAAATGGAAGGGAGGAGGACCTCCCCAATAAGTGAACTTGGCAAAGGGCATTGGAGGAGATGAAGAGAGGTAGTATGGAATTGGGAGGAGATGAGGGAGGTGGCTACAGCTGGGATTCAAAGTGAATAAACTGTAATTTAAAAAAATTAATTACTTAATAAAATTTTTAAATTAAAACAATAAATATATATATAATTTTAAAAATAGAAAGGAATGCAGAATAAAGGACACTGAAGTTATATATTAAAAAAAAAGAGCCAACCTTTCCAGGCTTAAAAATATCTCTTTTCGCATGTTTATGGTCATATCTTCAATGTGTTGCTTTATCCTTTTGTTTCATGTTGAAATAGTGCTCCAAAGAAAGTAGTAGTGTAATTGCACATAAAGTGGAATATTGTCTAGTGATGAAATAATACTTTCACTAATATGATACCAAAAGTTTTATTTCAATAAACAGTAAAAAAAAATTAAAAAAGGAATGCTGTTGTCTCATACCTATGGAGTTAGGATATTCTGGTGGTTCTCCTACCTGTCTATTTCCCTGACCCAGTGGCTACATCCGCAATCACAGGTTAGCCTTACCGATACACCTTGATATTCTCTCTGTGCTGTCATTGAAGGTCTTCATGTTCTCCAGGGTTTACCTTTTTAGTAAACCTGACTTCCAGGGTTTCCTCACAATCAGGCAAGCTCCAATTGCTTCTTTGTTTTGTTTCTCTTCTAGGGGAGTGGTGATGATTTGTTGGTATCTTGTGCCACAAACCTACTCAATCTCCTTTGATATCTCTTCTGTTACTGAGTTCTATTGTAACTTACCCTCATCTCAGATTTGGAAACAAATAGTATTCTATGGTGTAAAATTGTGGTAGTAATTTAAAAATATCAAACCACACTGATACTTTTAGTATCATGATAGATAGCCCAGTTACCATTTTACAGGTGAGAAAAGAAAGATGGAGAGGCAAAGTTATTTGCTCAAAGCCTCCTAGCTAGCATGCAAGATGATTACATTTAGAGTAAAAACTCTCTAGATAGAATCTATAATCCGAACCGGCATACCACACTAGCTGGGAATGTTGTAAATCTTCTTGAAGAATCAATTTAGTTTGAAGATTTGAGGGAAACATTACTTTTATATTAAAATAAGCAAAGATATTTTATAGAGCAGAATTCAGAAAGTATGTGAATTTTTAATATGAGAAAAGAGACTTCAAAGAATGTTTGTTCTTATATCTAGCTTGCTGTAGGCTAAGGCACTTGATCTCATGAGGTATGCATTCTCTGTCCTGTGCTGATTGGAGCATTTTAGGGAAAAAACATGAAATTATTACATTACACAAAGTTTTGCCTTGCTTTTTGTTGAGGCTATTAATATTTATAACTTACTTTTAGTCATGCATTCAGAACAAAGTCTTCAAAATTTATAGAAAAATTAAAATGTATTGAACAGACATTAAACTATCTAAGAATGGTTAGACTGAAAGAATTTAGGTTATCTAATGGAGTATAATTTCACTTTCTCTATCAGAGTCTCACATTTCAGCAGCTTTCTAGATTTTAAAGAACATGACAACTGTGAAGGCAACACTATTCCTGGTGTAACAAACATGAACAAACATCCAGACTGTCTAGACACAGAACACATGGCGGACCACAGTAAGAATAACAGCAAATTCCAACTTTGTAAACCAACTAGTAATAAACCCCACTAAGAGGTTTCATGTGGACTACGGATGAGAAATTACTTACAGGGGAAGGAATAAAGTAACAGCATTTACATAACCAAACGTCAACACCAGCCAGCCTGGGTGATTGATCAATAAATCTTGAACCATAGAATTTATTGCACATCTTGAAGGTAACTTAGCAGGGTGGAGAGTATCTCTGTGTGGCAGCTCAACTAATCTAGTCTTCTTCCAGTAAGCTCAGCAGGTTAGTACCAGTCCTAGGACATCTCAGGTTATCTCAGCTTTCTTTAGGAACTTAACTAATCTGTGGAACTTCCAGAAGGCTTGGTTGGGTAATAGACTGAGGCTGCTCTAGGCAAAACAGTTGGTCTTAACCACTTCCATAACAGTCGGGGAGAGGGCATCTTTATGCAATTGGTAAGGTTCAGTGATGTTTTGAGGCTCCATAGTTCTTTTATTTTCCTGAATCCTAAAGGAAACCATTAAAGTTTCCTGACTTGAATTAAAGTTTACTGAAGAATGGACTGCTTCACCCCTTTTAGAAGACTCCTTTCAGTTTGGAATGCTTTTATTTCTGAGAAAAATTTTTACACAGCAGCCTACATGAAATACCATGAGTACATACCCAAATCACGTTAACATTTGAAGAGGATGGAGATTGGGAGCCCAACGTTACCATGTGTAACTATGGCAACTGACACAAAAGTTCCTTTCAGAGCTGTGAGTTGTAGACTGGTGGGCACAAAATATATTTTTATCCAGTTAAACAGCAAATATGTTTTTTTTTCTGCTGATAAATCACTTGCCTAATATGAGTCAATATAATTATTTGAAAGAAAACCAGTTTTAATTGCATTGAATCTGTAGATTGCTTTTGGTAAAATGGCTATTTTTACTATGTTAATCCTGCCAAGCCATGAGCATGGGAGATCTTTCCATCTTCTCATATCTTCTTCTAATTCTTTCTTCAGAGAGTGGAAATTTTTTTCATACAAGTCTTTGACTTGCTTGGTTAGGTTCACACCAAGGTACTTTATGTCATTTGTGGCTATTGTGAAGGGTGTTGTTTCCCTAATTTCTTTCTCGGCCCTTTTGTCTTTTGTATACAGGAGGGCTACTGATAATTTTTTTGAGTTAATTTTGTATCCAGCCACTTTGTTGAAGGTTTTTATCAGTTGTAGGAGTTCCCTGGTAGAATTTTTGGGGTTATTCAGATATACTATAATATTATCTTCAAATAGTGATACTTAGACTTCTTCCTTTCCAATTTGTATCCCCTTGGTCTCCTTCAATTGTCTATTGCTCTAGCCAGGACTTCAAGAACAATTTTGAAGAGATATGGAGAGAGTACACACCCTTGCCTTGTCCCTGATTTCACTGGGATTGAATTAAGCTTCACTCCATTGAGTTTGATATTGACTATAGGCTTGCTGTCTATTGTCTTTACTATGTTCAGGTATGTGCCTTGTATCCCTGATCTCTCCAATACTTTAAACATGAATGGATGTTGGATTTTGTCAAATACCTTTTCAGCATCTAAGGAGATGATCATGTGGTTTTTCTCCTTCAGTTTGTTTATGTGGTGGATCACATTGATGAATTTCTGTGTATTGAACCACCCCTGCATGCCTGATTTTTGAAAATAATTATCCCATTTTGGCTGAGAAATTTCTCATTATTACATCATTAGTCGTGAACTATTTTGAGACCTAAGTTTCTAATGTTCTGTGATTCTTACATCACAGTAATCATCTTTTGAAAATGAAGGCTCAGGAGATATTTACAGGTTTGTGCTGTATTTTATGTGGTCTTATCCAGAATCATGCTCTGGTTTTTGTGAGTTTCACTCTACTAGGTTTCTTTCATATTTACAATATCCTTCTGCACATGATAAATTTTCACATTATCTCCATATTCCAGGGAGGGCTCTTCTCTGAGAGCTGTTGTTCCAATAACCTTGATAGGTGTCACTTTAATACCATGAGTTAAATGAATCTTACCTTCTCACTCCAGCATTAGGAAGTGAGAATCAGCTATTTGATGGATATATATATATATATATATATATATATATATATATATATATATATATTCCAAGTATAAACAAACAATGTGGACATAAAGCAAATAAGAAGAGGGTGGCTCAAAAATATAGAGAAAGGACGGAAGCCTTTCTAAGAAATGCCTTAGATCATCAGAGTTTTTGGAACAAACAATGCTAAGTTCTCTAACTTCTCCCTATGTATGATAGGCAGGGCACTGCAGATATCTTCATCCTAAAATCACAAATATACAATTTACAAAAAGAAAAAAAATCAAGTCATTAGTTAAGGGATGAAGACAAGAGAAATATAAAATCACAACAGCAGCTACTGGTTTTGACAATATCTGTTGTAGTCCAGTTTCCTTAGAGAAAAAAATAAAAATCATCCTTACCCATTAAATTGCACTGGGCTATGAAAAGGGTAGATTTTTTCATCCAACCTTTTCTTTCAGTTCCCTGTTACTGATACAGGTGGGCCCTGGCCAACTGCTAAGTACTTTTAACAAGAGAAAATATGTCCTTCTGATATTTCACAACATACATCCTAGAATAATCAAACAGCAAGTGAATTTCTCTTCTAGTGTAATACAGGTGTTTGTGTGTGTGTATGTGTCTGTTTGCCCATGTGTGTGTGTGAGAGAGAGAAAAGGATGGGGAAGGGAGAAGGAGAGAAGATGGGGGAGAGAGAGAGAGAGACAGAGAGACACACAGAGAGAGACAGAGACAAAGAGGGTTGGAGTGTTTTATCCAGCTGTAATCATCCATTGTCACCTGGCTAAAGTGAGAAATGCCTTGATTTGCCCAAAAAAGTAGTGTCAGCTGGTGCATATATAAAGTTGAACTTACCCTAATTTATACAGCAGCAGCAATAAAGAATAAACTAGGTATAAACTAGGTATAATAAGCCACCAACTTTCCCTGAATATCTCATCAACAAGCGTAAGCACTATATGTATAGATGAAAGAATTTGAAGGAATGGATAGAAAAAAAAATCAAGGAAATACATTTTAACATACTCCACAAACATTTCTGAAAATAAAAAAAAATAAGGCTTACAAAGTAGGAAAAAACTTTACTAGAGGGACATGAAATTAGAATTACAGCAAATCTATTAGCAAAACCATGGCATCCAAACATAAGCAGAGCTATATTTTTCGAGGACTGAAAGTGTTATACCAACTGTGCCTTTTACGTTTGTCAAAGACATTCTTCAGTAACTCAAGGGAAATATAGATGTTTTAAGGTAGAAAACTAAGGATTTTATGCTGGTAAACAAAACTTAATGAATAACAAGTTATGTCTAAAATTAAATACACTTGGTTTCCATTTAGATGATTTTTAATGTCACTGATATAGGATATGCATTAACTACCTTATGGCATTTATTCATTATTTTATCCTATTCAGTAATGCGTTGTCTCTTTCTCTGTCTCTGAGTGTGTGTGTGTCTGTGTGCATGCATGTGAGCACATGTGCACACACAGTTGTACATATATATATATATATATATGAATGTAGAGACCAGAGGTCAAGACTGGTGTATTCTTCCATAGCTCTCCACTTATTTGTTGAGAGACAAATATATCATGACCATTAGGCAGTAAAGGTGATGTTAGCAAAAACTGCTTGATTTCAAGAGAAATTTTAAGTGCACAAGAACAAGGCTGAAAAAAAAATAAAGTAAAAAAAAAAAGGTATTAAAGAATGGTAAGTGAAAGAATGATGCAACTTATACTTTCATAATAACTTATGTCATAGGGTTAGTTTGAGGATAAAAGTTTAACTATGCATATTAAGCTAAAATTACAGATATTGCAAGTAATTAATATCAGACATTTAGGTAAACTTGAGTATTGAATAGAACAGTATTTAAAAATATTTTTCTCCTTAAAAAGTCTCATTCTTTATTCTTTTTTTTTGTAGGTGTACTTTTGAAAAAAGAACATTGATGCAAAAATACTTAACAAAATACTTGCAAACCGAATCCAAGAACACGTCAAAGATATCATCCACTATGACCAAGTAGGCATCATCCTAGGTATGCAGGGGTGGTTCAACATACGGAAATCCATCAATGTGATCCACCATATTAACAAACTGAAAGAAAAAAAAAAACACATGATAATCTCCCTAGATGCTGAAAAAGCATTTGACAAAATCCAACATCCATTCATGTTTAAAGTATTGGAGAGATGAGGGATACAAGGCACATATCTAAACATAGTAAAGGCGATATACAGCAAGCCTATAGCCAACATCCTCCTGCAGGAAGGAACCAGCCTTACTGCATCCGCTCCTGTCCACTAGAGATACATTTGCTAGGAAATCATCCCAGATGGCTCCTCTCCTCTAGGTTGTGAAAGCATGCATAAGAACTACACAAACTCAAGCAAGAAAAAAAATTTCAGTATTGGGGAAAGTGTAGGCGTGGCATGGGGCATGAAGCCCCATCTTTAGCTAAGGAGATATTAGTATTTGATAGCTCTTGGGAGAGGGAAAAGATGCAGTTTCACTTCATTTCTCCTAGTCTCCTCCTTTTTCTTGTCCTCCTCTTCCTGCTTCTCCTCCTCTTTGTACTTGGCCTTCTTGTTTTCCTCCTCCTCTCTTCTTGTTGTTGTTCTCCTCCTCTCCTTCTTCTTGTTCATCTTCCATATTTTGAGATAGGGTTTCTCTGTGTAATTCTGGTACCTTGGTACTCAGTCTTCAAACTCAGAAATCCACCAGTCTCAATTATTTAAAAGTATCTATTAATTTTATGCATTCTCTAATTATCAAAATATCAAAGCAGACAATTCTTATTTCATGTTATACATTTTTATTGAAAGTAAATTTTCATACAGTATATTCTGAGTATGATCTCTTTTCCCATAGCTCCTCCCATATCTTCTATACTTTCTATTTATAATACAGATATCATCATCATCATCATAGTAATAATAATAAAGCCAGGTGTGGTGGCACATTCCTTTAATCCCTGCATCCAGGGAGTCAGAGGCAGATGAATACCTGTGAGTTTGAGGCCAGCTGGTCTACAAAGTGAGTCTAGGATAACCATGGCTACACAGAGAAACCCTGTCTCAAAAAAAAAAGAGATAAAAAAGAAAAACAATAAAAAATAAAATAAGCACACTCAGAACAAGAAATACAAGATAAGCAAACAGAAAACAAATAGACTAAGAAAAACAACAAACACAACTGATGAAACTCATTTACATACATAAAAAGCACAGAAAAACAAAATGGGAGGCAGAAGACTAAGTCTGGTGCCTTCCCAACTATCTCTGTTACCTGAAACACAACTCTCAGGTTTGCTGCTAGTGCTGCAACCAAATACCACCTGCAGTTTTACCTCCCCATATGCAGGCCTCCTATTGTTGGTCCCATAGAACACCTCCTACTACCCATCACTGTGTTCCAGCCCTAAACCCAGGATGACACCATCTCCTCAAACATGTGCAATGCTTGCCATTAGACTAGCCTCCACACCAGCAAATACTGTTCTGTAAACATACCAGCCAAAAAGACCAGACAATCATGCAACATTCTGCTAACAAACTCGAAAATCCAGAGAAGGAACAGACTAAAACTTCCACCAAGACAAACAGAAATCAGCACCAAAACCTATAACTACCCCAAAACCAGCTTCCTAAACTCCAGTTTAAGAACACGATAACAGCAAGGGCAATATAACCTTATGGCCCCACTATTCTGCCACAGCAGGTCCTGAATATTCCAACACAGCAGAAGTAAAAAAAAAAAAAAAGACCATAAAAATCATCTATATTAAGATAATAGAAGTCCTTAAAAGGAAAATGAATACATTTCTTAAAGAAATCCAGGAAAAAAAAAACCTAGAGGAAATTAATAAATTCCTCAAAGAAGGCCAGCAGCAAATATGTCTTTTGCTTCTGAAACATTTATCTCTCTTGCTCCTCATTTTGTGTTTTGAAACAGGTTTCCTGTAGCTCGTGTTGGTCTTCAACACTTAAAATTTCCAGCCTCGACTTTCCAAGTACTAGAATCATAGGCATGTTCTGCTACATAAAGCGAAAAGTGTTCAGTTCCCTTCTGTAATGTAAGAGCACTGTCAACATTTCAGTGACACAATATTTAAGGACCTAAATCAACTTGTGAGAAATGCTACTTCTCACACAATGTGGATTCGAACCAGGTTCAACCTCTCTAATTTAAAGAACATGATAAGAAAAGCAAACATGCTCACTAATGAATCCTGAATTATGATTTATAAATCTTAATTGTGTGATTACTACATGACTTTTAGCCAAGACATGCGGATGAAATATCCTGCATTCATTTTGTTTGCAGTGGATAACATCATTTGCAGGGTATTTACCTACCTGCACTCTGAAATACAGCACAGGGTGACACCCCTGTTTTCATTTCTGTCCTCTCTCTTCATCCTATTTACAAGTTTATATATAAGTTGTTTGACTCAGACAACTTCTTATTTTAATCTGAATTGTGCTGACACCAGAGATATTTGCAAACATTTCTCGACATGTCGTCAAGCATCCTGTCAATTTGTACCTTCAGAATTTATGCAGAGGCCAACATTCTAAATGCTGTCCTCGGCTCAACCAAGACACGTGTTCTTTCTATAAACAGGGTTTGTCAACAAGATATATGTGAGGGCATAATACTATCCACAGCTCAGATGAGCTTTTATTCGTTTTAAGCTTTCCACGGCATTATGCACAATATTATAAAAAAATAGTAAGTTTAAGAAGCTGAAATTAAATGAAAATTAATTATTTGTGGTTAATGAGGAAGCATTCCTCACTTATAATAGCATTTCTTCTTGAAACTTGGTAGAAAAGTCATCTTTTTTCAGATGCAACATAAATCGGAAGGGGTGGTGGCATGTGGAAGGGGGCTCCCTTCCCAGAGAAGAAGGGAAAGGGGGATTTGGAGAAGAGGGGTGAGGGTGGGACTTGGAGGAGAGGTGGGAGGGGGTTGCAATCGGTATGCAAAGTTAATAAATAAATTTAAATTTAAACATATTAACAGAAAAAAAGAGAAAGGAAAAATAGCCAATAGTTTAAAAAATGCAGATAGCCTTTCTCATTTGCAAAATCATGGTTTGAAAATGATTAATTTTAAAATCATAAATTGTCATACTTCTCAAAAAAAGATTTCTACATTTCACAGAGATGTTATGTGAATAACATAACATACATTCATGTCTGTCTTTATCTTGTTAAAGTTACATACATATATCACACATGTAAAATACTTATTCCTTGACACTTTCATAAATATATGTATATATACATATATATATATATATGCATAATGTGATAATATGATAACTGGTGCAGTTCTTGTATCAGTAACCATGTCTATTCACAAGTAAAGTGGTCACACCATGTCTGGGATACATCACTCCTACCCATCCTACTGCTCTCAGCCTCTTTTTACACCCTCTTCCAAGGTGTATCATAATATTTTTATCAGGTAGTACGGTGGGAAATATAGATGGCCCATTTAGGACTCTTCACTCAGAAGCTGCCAGCTCTCAGCTGTCTGAGCACTATGGGTCTTTGCATTAGCCACTGTTCACTGTGAAAAGAAGATTCTCAAAACAAATCTGAGAGCTTCATTGATCTTCTGGTAGAAAAATAAATATTTAGAAGGTTATTTTTCAATATACCCCTTCAGAAAAACAATAGTTGTAGATTCATCGCTAGTGCTAGTTACCTCCCAAGCCACTGGCTATTGACCAGGTTAAAATTACTAGGCATGAACTCCTTCCTGTGGAGAGGATTTGGCACCAATCAAGAAGTAACTTTTTTTTTTTTAATTAATAACCTATTAACTCCGAGGGACAACCATTGTTCTTCTATTTGGAGTGTCTTTACTTCTGTCCATTGAAATATTATCCTTTTCTTATTGTTTTCATTAGCATAGATATATATTTGTATTAGTGAGTTTTTATGAATTTTCACACAGGTAAAATATGTATTTAAACGATATTTACCTTGCCCATTATCCTATTTGTTGTAGTTCTCATTCTTATAAACATTGTGGTCTTACAATTGGCTTCTCCTACCTTCATGACACTTCTGATATGTGTGAGACTTGGTTTCATTAAGATTGTTTAAAAGAGTGTGAGTAAGAGCATGCATCATATTAGTTACTATACTACTAAATAAAGTGTTTCTACCAATCAACAATTATCTATGCATCAATCCTCAAGGAGGGGTGGAGCCCCATAAATCTCTCCACCTTAATGAAGGCACTGACAGACCCAATTGTTAGGACCAAATAAAATGATAATGTTCAGAGCACATTTTATATGAAAGAGGTTTATTGGATGGAGATGAAGAAAGAGAGAGAAGGAGAGAGCGAGACATGATGGGGGAAGGGAGGGTGCACCCCAGTAGAGAGAGGAGAGAAGGAAAGAGGGTAAGAGGTCAAGAGACAAGAGGGCAAGAAAGAGAGACAAAGTAGTGGGCTGAACCTTTTAAGGAGCAACATAACGCCTGCCAGGTGTGGCTGCCTGGCTGGAGACACATGATGACATCATAGGTTGCTGGACAACCCAGAAGCAAGCTGCCTAAATACTAATACCAGTTTTGTAGAGATCATGTGCAGGGAATGACAGCTAACTCTAGGAGTGCAGTGAGTAGTCATGTCCGATAGTCAATTACTCATGCTGTTCTTTCTCTCGTCTTACATTTAATACTCTTTCATTTAATACTCTTAATACTCTTTCATTATTTATGTCCATTTTTAATGTAAAAAATATTTTAAATCAGCAAGACTAGCCTTTCCAGGATTTTGTTTTTTATTTTGTTTTGCTTTCTTCAGTTTTATTTGCTCATTTAAAACCTTTCTGTGGTTCCATACAAATTTTAGAAATCATTATTTGCACCAGTAAAACACGACATTTGGATTTTGTTAGAGATTTCTTTAAATAGCTGAATTTGGAATTTTAATATCAGCATTATCTAACAACGTTAGGTAAATCCTCATTTTTATCTAGGTGATTATTATATTCATTTCCTAGCAGAACTATTTTCTTTATCATAATTGTCGGGACCAGGAAAAGCATTGCAAGAAACCAGCATACCATCCATAAGCTAAAGAAAGAGGTTTTTTAAACACCTAACTCTGCCAGCACAACCTCTAAAATGTGCAAGATAAAATGATGTTAAGCTACCCAATCGGTAATACTTTCTTTTAGGAAATCCTAGGCACTGAGATATATACCTGTCCTCCTTTCCAGTGCAAATTTTGTTGAAAAAGTGAGAGTAGAGAAGGTTCTGGAACCCAGCATCTGTTCACTCTATGAACTAAATCAAGCTACTGAAATATACATACATATATGCATATATACATACTTACTTACTTACTCAAACCCACACAGAGATACACCCATATATATATATATATATATATATATATATACACACCCATATATATATATATATATATATATATATATATGTGTGTGTGTGTGTGTGTCTGTAAATATATATTCATATCTATATTGCTTATCTATATTACTTATTCATATATATATATATGGATATATACATATATGAATAAGTTTCTTTGGGCGGTTTGGTCTGGTGCTATGTATTCAAATGGTGATTTCAGTTTCTTGAGATCTGGTTACTGCCCTGCTATGGGCATTGTTGTTCATGTTGAACTATCTCCTGTACTTATGTGATGAGAAAGAATGAAGTTCCCCAATTATCCCTGATTGGGTGATTAGAAAGCCTACAGTTGGGCAGGGCATAAGTGGGTAAGCATGGCTAAGGTTCCTAGGTTTTGGGAACATAAGGGTCTTAGGTTAGAATGGGAAAAGCACAAGGCCAATCAGCCTAGATGAAGGAAATTGGTCCAAATGAAGAACAGAAAGTATTTTGAGATTATGGATGGAAGGTAGGCCAGATATGAGTGATTAAAGCAGATGGCCAGAGATGGGGACTTAGAAATGGTAAGCATAGTTTAAAGGACTAATATATGCTGTCATGTCCCAGGTTAAATAAGGCCATTCTAAAATCTGTCAGGTGCCTGTGTCTTTTATTGACTGCGAAAGCGAATTAGATAATACTGCCATGATAATTATAGGGATATAATAAATATATTTAGACCATACCTCTAAATTATCATCAACAGTGCTTTGCCTGCATGTAATACTCACAGACTAAAAGATGGAATCACATTTCCTGAAAATTGGAATTACAGACGGTTGTGAGACACTACCTGTTTTCAAGGACCTGAACACCATTCCTCTACAATTGCTCTTAACTATAAAATCACCTCTTTGGCCCCTTTGTATTTATGGAAAATTTTCCCTATTCTTATTCTAACTATTATTATCAAAAAATAGATTACCTTTAGGGTGATTTTTTTAATAAATACTTGATAAATGTTGGTATCACCTTTTTGTTGATTTTGACAATGTGGGAGAAAGCTTTATGACTGGATTCAAATATGTCTGTTTAAATGCAGTAAACGTGGTATATTAGGAAGGCATTTGTGTGAAATAAATGTGTAGCTAGAGATCTGATAAAATAATGAACATGAAAGTATTAGTACCGCTTTTGAACACACTAATTACTTATTCATTATGTAACAATATAATTACTAGTAAAATATAAGATTCTTATTTTATTTCTATCTTTAATGGAAAAAGATGTGGTTCTACTACATTTCCAAAGTTTTGGGAAAACAAAAGTTCTTGAATTTCAATCTAGCTGCGCAGGATTTTAAACAGCCCTGAAAGCCAAATGAGTAAAAGAGTAGAATTATAATTGAGATCTCAAAAAGGACACAATTGATTTTTCCTTTGAGAAAATTTATCACATTCTACTTGTGAGGTATCTATGGTAAATGAGAAACACACTTCCTCTCCAGTATATGTGCTTGTTGGGGGCATGTTTCTGTGCACTGTGCATTCAGATTCATTTTTTCTTTGCCCAGAGATGTGGTTGCAGGCCGAATGTGGGCATTGCCATCATTCTTGAAGTATCTCCAGTCTTTATTTTGTGTAAAAATTGCCTCCATTGTCTGTAATTAGTTAATAAAGAGCTGAACAGCCAAGAGCTGGGCAGGAGAGGAGAGTTGCCATGGGACTTCTGAGGGGATTCCAGGTGAGAGAAAGAGGGAAAGAGAGTTTGAGGGGAGGAGAAGGTGGCCATGGGGAAGTCTCCATGAGGAACATGGAGCAGCAGCAGCAAGAATAAGATAGACGGCAGATAATGGGACAAGCAGTGGGGAAATAGCTAGACCTTCACAGACGGCTGAGAACAGATGAGGAACAGCATAAGAAAGACTAGATGACAGGTAACAGGGCACATGGCTGGGAAATGGTCCAGACCAGCATATTCAGGTTAAGACCTCCCCTATCAGTGGATATGGGGAGGAGCATGCATGAAGAAAGGTGAGGTAAGGTGGGATCAGGAGGGGAGGAGGGAGGTGCTTATGGGGGGGATACAAAATAAATAAAGTGTAATTAATAATAATAATAATAATAATAATAATAATAATAATAATAATAATAAAGGAAAGAAAAAATAGATTAGTATCTGCTCAGCTATACTATTTTGAAGCTTATTAATAAACACAATAGATCTCCATGTCATTATTTGGGAGCTAGAGCCATATTGGACAAAAACAATGCTATTTTTTCACATTTTCTGTCCCAAAAACTTCACTACAAATAATTATCGCAGTAATTATTGAGGCGATGAATATAAAACAGTATTCTGCTTTCATGACTAAAAAGAGGATTACAAGTCCTTATTATGGGGGAAATTTTGATAATTACAGTTTCTTTGAACATAATGCTTTCCTCTTTGCCTACTTTTTACATACTTATTCGTGACATATTAGTATGATTTTTGAAGATGCGCGCTGAGTCTGTAGTCCTTGATGGCCGGCCTGGTACTCAAAACAATCCACACTTCTCAGCTTTCCCAGTGCTGGCATTACGTGGTGTGCACAGCCACTGTGTATTACATTTTAAACTGTAAAATAGTGCTATATATCTTATAATTTAGAAAAATGAAATGCTAAGAAAAATAAGAAGGAAAACATTTTTCATCAGACTGAGAAATATTTAACTTTATGTTCTCTGGAAGTATAGTCAATAATGAAAGTTCCAGGATATTACAGAAAAAAAAAATGTATGTGGAGCAGAATATGAATACTGTTCAGACTTGAAGACTACATTTAACAGGTCTTTAGACACTAAGTTCACCCAGCATGGAAAATCACTACATTTTCTCAGGCAGAGAAACAAATGGCAACTGAGATCACTAAATTATTCTAAACTGGGGCAAAGATAGCGAGGACAGGAACTCCACAAGGAGAGCAACAGAACCAAAAAATCTGAGCACAGGGGCCTTTCCTGAGACTGATACTCCAACCAAGGACCATGTATGGAGATTTCCTAGGACCCCTGCACAGATGTAGCCCATGGCAGTTCAGTGTCCAAGAGGGTTCCATAGTAATAGGAACAGGGACTGTCTCTGACATGAACTGATTGGCCTGCTCTTTAATCACCTTCCCCTGATAGGGGAGCAGCCTTACCAGGCCACAGAGGAAGACAATGCAGCTACTCCTGATGAGACCTAGTAGACTAGGATCAGAAGGAAGGAAAAGAAGACCTCCCTATCAGTGGACTTGGTGAGGGGCATGCATGCAGAGGGTGGAGGAAGGGAGCTATTGGGATGGGAGGAGGGAGGGAACCACAGGGGTGGAAAAAAATGAATGAAGTGTAATTAATAAAGAATTAAAAAAAAGAAAGTAAACTGATTCAGGTTTTGTGTTACACAAAGAAGGATTGAAGATATGAACTTCAGAGTCATCACATTCAAGAAAATACATGACAAGAATGTTACCAAATTTGTATATAACAATGACAAATTCAGGTATTAATTTTGCTGGCTTCATTGGACAATACAGGAGCAGTGAAGTGCTGAAGAACATACTCTTTTATATAAAATGAATTGGTATTATTTACTAACATCCACTCTCTCTTATACACTTTTGCTTTCCCTTAGACAAAGGGAAAGGCTCCTCATTTTTATCATTAGTATTTTAAGTCATATGGTAGATTTTATAGGCACTATAAAAAGCAGGTGTGTTTTCTGAAACCAAAATAGCGTGGGAAATTCAAATTTCATTAAAATAAAGAACAATTAGTTTTATTTTATTCCATTTCAGAATGTATACCGAGGCATCAAACTGTATAAATCCTACACTAAAATGATAATTTTGCTGGAATAAAGAATAGGTGACACGCTTTGTGTTGTGTTGATTATCCACTTGATATGATCTAGCATTGCTGTGGGATTGACTGGGAAGGTGTTTGCAGATTAGACTACGGAAGGAGGGAATATGTATCTAGAATGTGAGGAGCTCCTCACATGCTTGTTTCCCAAAACAAAGAAACAGAGGAGGAGGGCTCAGGAGCAGCACTCCTGGCTCCATCCTGACCAAGCCTGTAGTGAAACACACTTTCAGTTCAGTCTTGCTTCCATGAAATCCTGACAAGATGGACTATAACCAGAATGAATTTTTTTCCCTCAGTAACTCTTGTTCAGTAATTGTTGATAGCATTAAAAAAAACACTCCAAATTCTAAAATATTATTACTTCACTATTTCAAAAATTCTCTTGGTTTCTTTTCATTGGTATTGGAATGAAATAGTGGAAGCTACAACCCCTCAGAAAAAGTATGTGGCTTTTATTTTGCATAGTTAAATAGTATGAAAAATTAAAATACATGTTGCTTTTGTATAGTATAATTTTAGAAATAACTTCATTTCTATCTCTGTACATAGGTCTATATATCTTTTATCTAACATCTATAAATCTATTTATTATTTATCTATCTATCATCTATCATTTATCTATCTTTATCTATCATCTATCTGAGTCATTATTACAAAGATATTCTTTTCTTGTTTGTTTGCATTTTGTTTTTGAGAGAGCATTTTTTTTTTTCTCTGTAGCCTGGCTGTCCTCGAACCACAGACTAAGATGGCCTTGAACTCAAGAGATCTTCCTGCCTCTGCCTCACAGGTCCTGATTTTAAATTTGTGTCAGCAAGACCCTGCCTGAGTCATTGATTAGAAGAACTGAAAACATTGTCTTAATTGGAATGTCAAGGACAATTACTTGTCCTTAAATCTGCTGAGCACACCCTATGCTCAAGAATGAACGTACTCCTAGAAATACTTGGAGATATACATGTTGAAGTGATTGGTTCACTTTTATATCACACAGTATACAGCACAAATGTTATCTAAGATGAGTTTTATTTTACATTTAATTTAACATCTAATTAATGTCTATGTAAAAATTCTGAACCTATTGAGTAAAGTATATTTCATGTTACAGTTCAGTTAGTAAGTTAATGATTCATGGATTAAGTGATTTATACAATGTGAATCACTATTCTAATATGGTTTTCTTTGTGATTAAAATTATCTTCTGTTCTATGAACCATTCTGTAAAACACAGAAAATCTAATTTTTATTCAAATGAATCTTATGGAAAACAATAATTAAACTAAAGTTTTTCTTGTTACTTGAATGAAAACAGGGACGTTGAAAATAATCATGACATAATTAAAACTGAATATATAGTAATAAATACAATCTGAAACAAGTAAATTTACGAGGAAAGTAAAGCCCTTCTTGGTCAATATTGCCAAATTCCTTAAGGGATCATAAAACCAATGACAACAAAATATTTTCCTTTGACCCAGCTATTTCTTAAAGTAGACATTTTCCAGGAGAAAATAAATTAAGTCTTGACTTGAGAGGTGGGTGGGTTGCTGCAAACACTACTAACAATACAACTTTAGTACTGGTCATTAAAAATATACTGGTTTATTTAAAATACTCATGATAGAAGCTAAAAATTTAGGTCAACAGTTAACATAGGAGACTTTTCTGCAGAAGATCTGGGTTAAGTTTTCAGGACCCACATTGTGGCCTCCAGTCGCAGAGGATCTGAAAACCTCTTCAAGCTTCTTCAAGCATTAGTTATGCATGTGGTACATGCATGTACATGCAGACACTCAAATATACCCATCAAATAAATGAATAAATCATTTAAATAAATAAAAGTGTTGTTTAAAATAAAACACTCATGACATCAAAACCCAAGCCAGCTATTATTTCATAGTTTACAGATAGTTCATGATCTTAATGATCTGAAAGGCAAAAAAATTCCAGGATTTTATATGCTGCTTATGTATGAACTTCTCATTAATGAAATGGTGATCCACAATCTACATCTACTGAAAAGAATGAAAATATTTCCATCCTTGATTATGATAAGTAGATCAAATACACAGAAAAGTGTAACTAGACACTAATGGCACTTGTGTAAGGGTCGTCTTGCCATCCATAATTGGAGATATTTGGAGACATCACAAAGAAAATTACATGCTTGCTTAATAGATTATACCCTGGTAATACATCTATACTCCTGCAATTAATTGGTGCCAACTCACAGAGAGCCCTTCAGCCACATGTTGCATGGGTACACTGTCAAATGTATTTTATTTAAGCATACACTAGTTCAACACAGAAAATTAAACTGTATTTTGAAGAAGAGATCTGGAAAAGTACTTTATTTAGAAAACCCAAGATGAATAAATAGATAGATAGATAGCTAAATAAATAGATAGATACAGATATATATGTAGAGAGAGATATAAATGTGATTTTCAGGAAAATAGACTAAATTGAATAATGTCATATGTAGGGATACAGAATAAATTTAATAAGATGATATATTGAATTTTATGCCATTATAAAAAATTTTACCCAATACAGCAATGGCCTAATATACTTAGTATTACATGCAAAATTTGAATACAGGGTCAAGGTTGGAATTATTCACATACTTATCTCAGGTTAGAGCTGACACATAAGTAAGACAACACTAAAAATTGTCTTTTTAAAAGTCCAAAATTAAAAAAAATGCCTGCTTGATTAGGTGTATTAGTTTGTTCTATTTATGTTTTCTTAACATGTCAATTAAACCCTCAGCACTGATGCCTGACTACCTTCAAGGCTCAAGAATGAAAAAGGAGGTAATCTTCAGACTTGATTTTCAAATTCAAGCAAGCAAGTACATGTGTCTGCTAGTTATATTCATATCAAACAAAATGGTTTGAGAAACTTCATTTCCTCAGAGCTATTTTAGATCTCTCCAGTAGAATCTGACAATAAATTATACTGAAAGTCCATTTGGAGAATCTTCTATACAGGTAAACCTTCACATAGGGCCTTAGAAGATAAGGAAAAATTTGTAGGAAAAAAAAATTCCTAGTGCTTACTCAAAGATGAACAGATTCACTATTTTCTCACAAAACTCATTTTACAACATTCATTGAGGTGACTGTCTTTCTTTAGTCTTCTGAGTAGATCACTGCACTCACATTGCACTCTTCCCTTGCTGTCATGGTTTATAAGGAATATCAAAACCTTATTTTCCTTCATTGTGACTAAATACCTAACCAGAAAGAACTTAAGAAGGATTTTTTTGGCTCACGGTTTGGGAAGACATGGTCCTTTAAGTCAGGGAACTCATGGCAGCAGACAGCTCCATAGTTGCTGGGGAATGTGGCAGGAACTTCTCGCTTCCTGTGTTTTGATAGAATAGGTAACAGAACAGGTCAAGAGACAGAACGGAGATTAAACTGCAGTGTGTAACTGCTTCATGCTAGGATCCAGCTGACAACAAATATTTAAGCACATGAGACTTTGTAGGAGATTTCATAGTCAAACCGCACAGAAAAATGTCAATAAATTAGAAAGATTGTATTGTTAAAAAAAAAAAAAAAACAGAACAAACCAATAAACAAAATAAACTGCTTTTTTTTTTTTTTTAAGAAAGAGTTCACATTCTTTTATACTGTTTCCTAAATGTCATGCTCAAGGGACAGCATGACAAGTATTCTTCAATCTCTGATTGAGTGTCACAGTAAAATGGAACTGAAGGCCTCCTGAAGTTTTGAAGGAAGAAACAAATAATGGATGAAGGAAGTAAACCCAAAACTTTCAATCAAAATTACAAAAGAACATTGTCTCTATGTAGTATAAAGCAAAATACAGTATATAGAAATATAATGGTGTTGAGATGGACACTGGTATTTAAATGTATGTAAAATTAAATATTTAAATAATTAAGTATTAAATACTGGTATTTAAGTGCATGTAAATTAAATATTTAAAATTAAATATTTGCCCTAAATTTAGTCATTAGTTCAGTGTTTTGACTAAGTAATGGCATGGTTTTTACAGCTCTGAAATTTACTATAGATGTTTTCTGTAGTAGAATAAGCAAGAAATCAATAATAATTATATTAAGGAAGAAATGCCTTAGATATAGAGAAAAAGTTTTATGACTAAAAAGAAAACCAATTACTAATATTTACATGAAATCCACATTTCAAAAAACTATTAAAGTGATGAAAGAATAAGACCATCTCTTGCTTAGACCTATTCATTTATGCCTACAAAATTTTGCTCAGAAAAATCAAAGCTGTGTCCTATTTTGTTTTTCTTATTTTCAAATTGTTGAGTGGGACCCTAATGGATTGTTATGTGATACTCTCAGTTTTTTCATGGTTGGTATTCGTGGGAAGTAAAACAAAAAAACAAACAAAAACACAAATAAGGAGCAACTCTAGAAAAAATATATATATCATATATATCGTATATTCATATATATTATATAATATATATGTTATATATAATATATGATATATATTATATATATTCATATATATATTTTTAAATTAAGAATCTAGAAGTAATGTTTGAAAAACTGTAGAATAGGATGCTCTGTCTCTCATTCCCATACAGAAACAGCAGTTTGAATGAAGACACATCACATGGATGAAAATGCTTCACAAGAACAAACTAAGTCAGATATATGGGGATATTTGTTAGATGTAGCATAAATAAAAGAAAGAAGCCAATAGGGCGTGGTGGTGCACGCCTGTAATCCCAGCACTCAGGGAGACAGAGGCAGGCAGAACTCTGTGAGTTGGAGGTCAGCCAGGGTCTACAAAGCAAGTCCAGGACAGCTAAGTCTACACAGAGAAAGCCTGTCTTGGGGAAATAAGAAAATCTACTGAAGAGATTACAGAGGGCTGTGTCCTATCACCCACATCTTAACTCTCTCAGTTGTGGGAGCAGTGAACTCTTCCTTGCACTCCAACAGTGGGCCTGCCTCAGAGGAATTAGAAAATATTACATGTCACATGAATTATAGATTAATAAAATATTATTTAAAACAAGAGAGCAAGAAAGAAGGCTTCTGATGTGGAAGAAGACAAATTTTGTTCTTTTATTGTCATTTAATCAGGTAACTGCATTTAATATATTCATGAAACATGAATACAGTAAAAATCAGAACTCTGATTGGAGAGATTGATCAGTGGTCAAAGATATTTATGGCCAATCCTGCCCATCTGGTTCAATTCCCTGAACCCACAAAGTGTCTTTTTATTGTCCTGTAGGAGAGAAAACTGAATGCAGTTTTCCCATTTCTATGAGAGGTTTAGGAGGGGGGCTTTATTTTATTACTGTAATGGTTTGAAAAAGAAAGGCCCCCATAGATTCCTGTGTTTAAATGCTTAGCCAATATGGAGTGACACTATTAGAAGGTGTGGCCTTGTTGGAGTAGATGTTGCCTTGTTGAAGTAAATATATCACTGTGGGGGCCAACTTTGAAGTCTTCTACATTTAACCTATATTCAGTGTGGTACAAGGTCTCCTTCTGCCGCCTGCCGATCAAGATGTAGAACTCTCGGCTCCATCTCTAGGAGTCATGTCAGCATAGACACGACAGTAATGGTCTAAGCCTCTGAAACTGTAAGTCAGCTCCAACGAAATGTTTTCCTTTATAAAAGCTGCGATCATGTTGTCTCTTCAGAGCAATAAAATCCTAACTATGACAATTGTATCTAGTAAGTTTTCTGGAAATAATTGCTTTAATTATATAAATGTAAGTAAAACAAATTGAGCCATTTCTCAAGTATTGTTCACATTTGCCAATTTAGACTTTGCACATGCTTTTAGAATGGCTTCCTTCTCGTCTTAACATTCCACACTGTGGAACATTAGTTTTTGAATGTTGTAAACATATAATCACTCAGCTCCCCTAAAACCTTTCCATAGCCCAACTTTCATTACTTTCTATTGGTTATTTTGATTTTCTTACTTTGTACATCTTAACCATATTTACTTACACATTTATCTATTTACTATTTTGGTTTTTTGAGACATGCTGCTGTGTGTCCTGGGGTTTATATTGCTATGATAAATCATGTGACCCAAGAAACTTAGAGAAGAACGGGTTTATTTTAGCTTACAAACAAAGGTCGTATTCTGTTCCTGAGTGAACTCAGGTTGGGAATGCAGGAGGTCAGGAACCTGGAGGCAGGAGCTGATGCAGAGGCCATGGAGAGGTGCTGCTTACTGCCTTGCTCCTCATGGCTTGCTAAGCCTGCCTACCCTCTTCACATATCCATGACCACCTGCCCAGAGGTGGCGACATTTTAATTGTGATGGTTCCTTCCTCATCCATCATCAATAAAGAAAATGCACCTTAGGCTTTTCCACAGACTGGCTTGGTGAGAATTTTTTTCAACTGAGGTTTCATTTTCCCAAATGGGCCTAGCTTTTGTCAAGTAGACATAAAACTAGCAGTTGCTTGAATATTCTTTGCCAGCCTTGAACTGTTCTTTTGACCTCACTTTTCAGAGAACTGGGATTGTAGGTACAAACTGTCACACCCAGTACAGCCATCGCTTCTCTGCTCTAATGCTAGTTTATAAAAGAGAAACCCAAGGAGCCTGTGTGAATGTTCTTTTGTTCCCTGTAATCCCAAACTTCACCTGACCTTCAGTCAGGGTTTGAGTTTATTTGATGCTTGACATTAAGTTCATAATAAAGCTATGAAAAAATAAATCCTTAAAATAATGCTGTTTATAGTTCATTGCTGGTAGCCGGGACACTTTATCTGGACTATTGCGATGAGTTTCCACCTTGACTGTGGCCTTTCCTGAGCAGCATCTGTAGCTTAAATTTCAGTACTACATCAATGTGATTTAAATATATTATATGCATATTTATGTCTTTAGTATAGTTATTTTCATTATGAATTTTAATGTACTTTATCTAGATAGAGGGATTTGAAATGCCATGGAATTCAAATGAGTTTTATAAACAAAAGTCTCTCATACTTAACTGACAACTAGGATACTAAAAATGCTATTTTCCTACAATTACCAAAAATTTAAAAAAAAGACTCACAAATACTCTATAAGTGAAAACTCAGACCTGTGAGACTGCACAGAGAACAAAGGAACTTACTGCCAAGCATGGCGACACTGAGGAAGGAAAGAACTGCCTGACTCCCTCAAGTCTTTCTCTCACCTACAGATGCATTCATGATAGGTGTGTGTATACATACACCTATACACACTCAAAATAAGGAAACGTATTGTAACTAAAACTTTTCTAGCTTGGATGTATTCAATATTCAAATCTGTAGGAGTATAATTTCAGGGCAAATATAGTTTGCATGCTTAAGATTTCCAAACCAGCAATATAAGAAAATAAAAATGTGTCATTGCTAAAAGGATTTAAATGGTGTTGATGCATTCAGACTGCAAGGATATAAGCCTTTGTCTAATAATATGGAGAATAAATGTTTATTTATATAATGCATGTATGTATTTATTTATATAAAATTGCAAGTGAAATTATGTTTTTTTATTTAATTTTATTTTTTTTCTTATCAGTTACATTTTATTAACTCTGTATCCCAGCCGTGTCTGCTCCCTCAATCCCTCCCAATCCCACCCTCCCTCCCTCATCTCCACTGTGCCCCTTTCCAAGTCCACTGATGGGGGGGGGCCTCCTCCACATTCATCCTATCCTGTGTTCTAATTGTTCTTTTTTCTCTCAGCCTTAAGTGGTTCAAGTTTTATGATTCAGGCCTGAGTATCCTAATTTCTCTGAGATCATCTGTCTTTAAAGATGAAGTTTCAAGCCAGAGTTAATATCTTACAACAAATTTACTCATAGCAATTAGTTGGTTCCTATGAAAGCTCATTTTAAAAAAGAAAACATCAGTGGAAAATTCAGGAAATATTTTGTCTTAAATTTTCTTTAAGTATGTTAAATTGCAAACTTTATTCACTGGCACAACCCAGAAAATACTTGTCAGTCTTATATTTTGCAAAGAGAATTGACTTAAAAATAAAATTTTCACTTCTGTATCTTTAAGTTTTCAAATTCTGCCATTATGTTACCTAGCAACTGAGTCTGAGCACCTTTATGGCTCAATTCATTAATCTTGTATTTATAATGTATATATACTCCTAAAGCATAATAGTTATAATTCACATTTTATTCTGCTAAGATGTAGTCAGTTCAGTTTTCTTTACCTCTTGTACACGGAATAGTTGATTTGATTCTCCATCATAGTTTTAATAGAACTATACTGAATCGAGTAACATATTCTGAGCGGAACCTTGAGTAATTGTGTGCCTTGAGTGTGCAGTATACATACATGCAGAGATGGCGAAGAACTAGACACGGCTCTGTTCCACCAAAACTCAGCAAGCGTTTGGCTCAAGAAATAATAAAAGGATGAAGCATAATATTTGAAAATGGGATTTTTTTTCTATTAGTCATTGTTCTGAAACATGAAAGCAGACAGATAATGAATATTTTCTTTTATTTGAACTGATGTAATTTATGGCATAAAGCTCTGTCAAGAAAAAATGGGAGGTTAAAATTGATTTTCGGTTCTTCATTCAGGGATATATGTTAATGTGTTATATATTTCCCTCTTTCTTTATGTGTAAAACTCTGAGATTGACCCTGCATGATTACTGTCAAGCTTTGAGTTTAAATTTCACTTGGTATAACTTTTTCAATGCAACATCATTTTTTATTCTCATGAGTTGCATTGTCTTAATACAAAGAGAATACTTGCTATTAGAATATATTAAATTAAGAACATTCATTAATGTTCAGATGATGAGTCAGACTGTAAAAGGAAAACATTCTTAAAATCTTTCAAATATGTTAAATGGGAGCTTTTTGAACATCAACATATATAAACAGAATAGCCTACATTTACCTCTGTATATTCTGTAAGCACTATTTACACTTCAAATCTTTATTTTTACCATTTGTAAAACAGGAAAGATATATCAGTGACATAGAGAAATGGAAAATATAATTAGCAATTGTCTGAGAGAAAGAGCATATAACTTGAATAAATAAACTCTACAAGTAATGATAGCAGCAATTATCATCACTAGATGATTGCCAAGCAGAGAACATGGATAGCAACCTTAGCATTATATATTGATGCTAAAATTATCCCTTTACATAATTATTTATGATTATTATATAATTTGCATATGACCTACAAAAAAACATTTAGCTATGTCTGTTTATTTTTAATAAATGAGTAAAATGATGAGTAGTTTGTATACTCTCTGATTTAGACAGGAAATTGTGATGCTGAGATACGAAGATTCATGATATTCTATGTAAGTGTTGATGCTGCTAAAAACAAAAATTGATATCAACCTTCATTTTTAAAATGTTTGTTCGACAACAACAGATGTGCTCTCACAACTGGTAATGCCATTAATACTGCTGATGGTTAATGCGTATGAAATGCTTCCCATTTGCATAGAATTTTTTACAAGGCTTTGTTAAATAATAAAGTACTTTTGTGGTTACTTTTGTTAACAAAAAAAGATAAAGGATTTGGAAGCAAATCCTTTTAGGTCACTTAGTAAAAAAAAAAAAAAATGACAAGTTTCTCTAAACTTACAGTTTGGTTTTTAAGCAATAAAGTTTTGCACCATGTCTTCTGAGAGGTGAGAGTCTCTAACAAAAACTAACAAGAAAGATATATGCATTTTCTGTTTTGGATAGCCTCAGAACTATGAATGGCCTCAGTAACAAATATTTTTATAATTTTTGTGACAAAACTTTTACACATTTATTCTTTCATCTCTGCTGATCAGAACTCCGGTAAAGACCAAACCAGACTATAAATGAGATGTTATCAGGATAGTTTCTTTTCTGGAGGCTCTTGGAAAGAAGGTGTTGTCTTGCTAAAGTGGGTTTTGGCAGTTTTGTTTGATGTGGAAGTCAGCCTAAGGTCTCTGTTTCTTCATTTCTATCGGATCGTAAATGGACTCTACACATGTACCTACACAGCTACCAGCATTTCCAAACCATCAATAGGTAATTACTTCCTCCAGATTTCCAACTCTCATGTCTTTAACTATTCACATAGAATGTGCCTAGAAGGTTTCCACTTTGAAGCATGCAGGTGTTTAGATTCATCTCATTCTGGAAAATTTGATCTAATCTCAGCATCTAAAAGGTCAATGCCTGGAATCCTTTGTAAATATCCTTGGAACATACTTACATGTTCAAAGTTTCATGGCTGTACAGAGCGTACATTTTTTGGAGTTCAATTCTGTTTATTACAATAAACTACAAAGGCCTGCTTCAAACAATATTAGATAATTTTGCATTTGACTTTTTATCATAATTATTATCGATCAAAGAACTTTCTGCAAAGGAATGACTGGAAAATAAACATCTCATTTCTCCTCCCCTCTCATTCTTGTTATGAACTAGTGAGTGAAGCAGTGGAGAGAAGAAACACTTTCAAAATGCCAGAGAATGCATGGATATAGAGAACCAAGTTTGTGAGAAATGTTCTAAAATTAAAAAGTAAAGAAAATATTTCCTTTCAAGTAGTTTCCAATTAGTCAAGTCACTTGTTTAGGGAAGAATAAAATAAATGACTCCATATCTACATTTATTAGAATGTACAGAATTTTTTTGCAGGTTCTGAATTTCAGGAGAGCTATAACTTGTCTATGAACATTTTGTCTTCTTTTTTTCTCTCTATTTATCTCACTTAATAAACTCCTTCCTCCTATCTCTTCTTTTAATTCTTCATACTGCTTTTTTGACCTTTTGCTGATATTTTCCCTGAGTAAGTACCCTAAAAATATATGAAATATTGGGAAGGTATTAAAAAAAAATTGATCACTCCTGCATCTTTCCCCCTAATCAAAGATCCAAGCAACAGAAGATAAATGGGACCAGCAAAAATATCCATCACATATGAGCAGGTAGATGTTGATTTTAATGTCACACAAAGTAGATGTATACTACTTTAAGACTTTGTTCTCAACATGGTCTCTTTTGCCAAGGTCATTCTGCTTTTCACCTCAGAGGTGCCTTTCTATTCTGAATAACAGCTTAGGCCCACACTAGGGGGAATTAAATAGTTCATTGTTCTCAAACCATGTCTGTCATTTTAAGGCACTTAAAACATAAAGACTTGAATTGCTTAGGGCTTATATTTTAAAATAATTTATTGTGAAACTGCTTTAATATAATAATTATTTTTTTTCTAAGCTGGCAATTTGGTAGCATGATAGAACAGAGCATTGCCTTTTTAAATACAGAGAGAGGGAGGAAGGAAAGAGAGAAGAGTATGACATGCATTCAAGCATTTATTTTTGGTAGACAATTCTCATGTCTGTTGTCCGTGATTAATATTTAATATTGGTATATCTTTTAGTTAAACAGCAGTTATTCCTAAACCACCTGTATACCCAAATCAGCACACAGAGACTAAGATTTACATAATTAACCTAGAGTACAATGCTGTGCAATGATTACTCCATCCTAAACCTCCAAGCCCACGTAGCTTTCTCCCTTTCAGAATTTCCAACATTATACTTGCTTTTAGTCATATCTTAGGTCTGGTTCATCTTTCCTCAGGTTCCAAGACCTCTCCTGCCGATCTCTACTCTCCTACCTACTTGCTTCCTTCTTCTCCCCTCTGGACCAGGATGTCCCACCTGTTTCTCTCCATTGCACAGCATCGGTTGGTTGTTTAATTGAAAATACAGAGAACAGATGGTGGCATTTGTTTCCACAAGCCTGAGACAGGTGATGCTTACAATAAATATAATAATGCTTAATAATAATAATAATAAAATTGTATAATTCCATAAGAACATGATACCAACATGTGTTCTTGAGTATGAAAATACAACTGAATACTGTATCAACAATAATTAAAATACAAGCTATCTTCAGAGGGATTTAGCTTCTAGAAGGAAAATGAGTAATTTGTACAACGAAACTTTGGAAAGGAATGTTGTAGATCCCTATGATCACAAATTTCTTTTAAATATTTAAGATTAGTGAAACATAATACTGAACTTTAGGTAATATTGTACAATCAGCCTTCATTGGCCATCAGACTTCAGAGAAGGAGATTTAAGAAATATCACAGAATATTTTGTGTTATACATCTCAGCTGGAAATACTGCTGCAGAGATTCAAAAAATCAGGGAACACAGGATGCTTTTATGACTGATATTTTCACTATAGTGTGTTTAATACCAATTAATTTCCTGTTGTGGAAATAAACATGTTTTTGTTTTGGTTCCAGGTGTGGGATGTGGGACTGATTCAGATGGTCTGTTGTGACCAGATCGCAAAGACCCCCAAAAACCACATATGCAAGAACAAAGAGTCTTTATTTCGGGCTTAAGCTCAGGCTCCCCACCATCCAATGTAGTAGATTGGGGGGGAAGAGCACCAAGTAGCAGCTCCAAAGCTAGGTTTCTATTTATGGTTTGAGCAAGAAACGGGACTTTCAGTTACATGATCGGCTTGCATTTAGCAGAAGCAAGCTTGTCATAAACTGATTGCTTGGTGCCAATCTAGGGGGTAGGGGTGGGGAGACTTCACGGACTCTCCAAGTAACAAGGCGTGCCCAGGTAACAAATAGTTCTAACAAAAAAAAATTCCCAGGTAACAATATCATTTTGACTAGCTAAGCAGTTTTCTTACTAACCTTTAACTTGATTGGTCAAGTGCTTGGGGACTTTTCAAGGCAGTTACTAGGTTGCTGTTTCAGGGAGTTTATTGAGTTATTGTATCTCGTTTCCATGGACTATAGTTTCATGTTCTGAGAAATGGAAACATCATCTAAGCAACCGTGGGAATATTACCAGGGAAGAGAAACGCAGGCCTACAGTATTTTATGAAGCCTGTCATGGCAGCACAGCTGCTTGGGCTCTTTAGTCCTTAACAGCAGATTATTTGCTTCATGTGTGTTCTGAGAGGAGCTCTTTTCCAGCTGCAGATAGTTTGACTCTGAGTAGTCTGGAGAGAGAATAAATGCCAGAGCCCAGCGAGTGAGGAACTACGAGAAAGATCACTGCTGCCCCTGCTTCCCCCTTGCTGCTCCTGGTTGTTGTGAGACAAAAGATGGAGATCTCCTGAATCAAGAATTAGACTTTGTCCAAGGAACCCAATGACCCTAACCAGCAGGAATCAGCTAAGAGAACTGTGCCCCTTCTCCCACTAACCCTTTCTCTCTCCTATCTGCTGTTGGGGTAATGGAAGTGATTAGAGTGGAGTAGGGAGAAAAGAAATATAAGAAATGAAAATAAAAGAGTTTTTATAAAATATGCATACAATTTACCACAAAATTAACTGCACCACTGAACTTAGGAAAATCTGGAAAATAGGTCTTACTATTAATTGTCAAGGTACATGCTTATTTCTAGTCAAAACAGGAAAGTACAACTGCAATTTTTAAACCATAATTGATGAGGCCAAACAGTTCTACACAAAGTGCCTGATCTTTGGCCTGTCTCCATGAATCTTTCTGGGCACTGATAGTCAGAGGTAGGTTCAAATATTTGGAATTATGACTAATTTTATGGAACATATTGCCTTCATTTTTAAATTTTTATTTTTTTATTGTTAATGACCCACTGAATTTATTTAGGGTTCTGAACATCATCACAGATAGGAAGTTATTCATTGGAACATGGACAACTTACCAGTGGTTACACCACTGATGAGAAATGACTCCTATATCTCAGCAGCCATTAACTATCAATAAGCTCATGATGCCCACCCCTATCCATGCTGCAATGCTAAATGGACAGGTGTTGTGCATAGATTCTGGGAGTTCATGAGTGCAATGCCCATGCTATATCCATAGATAGAATTGCACAGCACTCCTCACCATTCTCCGGCACCTGCATTCTCTCCTGAGCCATTCTAAGAAATTTGCTGAGTTTTGGAGAGAATGAAAAAAAGACAAAAAAAAAAAAAAAAAGGATGTCCTGTTTAGTGATGACTACATAGAAGCTACTTATTTTCAGGATTTATGCCAGTTATGAGGTTTTTTTTTTTAATAAAACTTTTTTGAATAGAACAGCTAGAAAGACCAACATTCATTACTAACAGTATTCTTGACAATAGAAAAGCTAGATCATATTTTGGTATTATTCAGCCGAGGATTTTCTATGTTGCTTAATAAATAACATGATAAGCTAAAGAACTGGGCTGAGTATTTTAAATATCACCACTTTTTTTCTATTGCTGGTGTTATTTTAGTAAGGTAACTTAACCTTATTTTACCTTAGCCTCTTTCTTTTTAACACTGTTGTGGGGTTTAATTCAACTCTCACACACAAAAGCTTTGGTTCAACCCACACTGATCAATAAATATAGTAAGGATGTGCTCTGTGTTAGTCAGTGTTACATCACCATGGACAAGTACTTAAATATGGACGGAATGTTTTACCATGTAGTTGAGTGTGTCCAGTTTATCAACAATAGGAAGGAAGTGGCAGGCCAGAATTTAAACTCTTGTAGCCAGGAAGGAGGCAAACAGATGACTCTATGGTAGAAATTTTGCCTTTAACTCCTTCTTATTTCATTCAGCTTATTCATTCAGCTTATTTCATTCATTCTTATTTCATTCATTCCCAGCCAATAGTGTTAGACCACACACATTCAGGACAGGTCCTCTCCTCTCAGTCACCTCTAGAAATGTTCTCACCCACCCACAGATAGCTTTACTAAGTCCACTGCCCTGCCTGAGATCCAACTGACTCAGCAGTGAAAAATAACCGTCACATACTTGTTTTTGTCTAAAAGATGATGTCTTTCAACTTTAAAGCCCAAATAGTAATCATAATCATAATAAAAGTTTCACGAACCCCCGTTTCTATCATCTTCTTGATAATAAAATACATGAATAAATAAACTACCGCACATTATGATACCAACTCTAATAAAAATAAAATTAAAAATATATGCAGTCTCTTCTCTGGAGAAGGGAACGAGAATCATTGAAAGCCAGGTAATAAAGGTTCTATACAACCAGATCAACCATCAATACATGTGTTTGATCTGTATGAAATAAAACACCATATACAGCAAATGCTGCTAAAGCAAAACAGTTAACAAATTCCACATTAGAGAATTCCTCAATTAATGTTCATTAATAATATGACTTTGTAATTTTACAAGCTAAATTCAATATCTCCAAAGAGAATATTATTTTTAACTAACATTCTTAAATTTTTATTTTTTATCTCTTTCCTATGAATTCTAATAAAACCAGAAAATAGATATTGTTGTATTTTTAAAGTAACTTAAAAGAGAGTGTTTGAAATGCATATTTTCAAGTTCTGTGTCAGTCACTGAGATCCTGAACCCCATGTCTTGCTTTGAAACCATCCGATGTGTGAATGTCAAAAATAAATAAATAAATAAATAAATAAATAAATAAATAAATAAAATAAAAAGATATGTCTGCTTCTGTACTTGATGATTACATTATTTGTTACAGTATTTGACTATGTTGAGATACGATGTCAGGTGGCAAATAAGCACTATTTTCCAGTTATAGAAGTGAATGAAGGAGAGAACTGAAAAGATATTCAGATGTAGTCCATCAATACCGGAAGATGTTTTCTAAATGAACTGAAATGTCCCACTGAAGTTCAAGCATGTGGTAGCAAGAAAACAAGTTTTTGTTCTGGTTTTTCTGAGATGAAATTTTATGTATGTTGTCAATATACAGGATAGGCTAGGACTGGTGGAAATCCTCCTTCTTGAGGCCCCCAGAAGCTGGTATTTCAGACATTTTCCCCATGCCAGTTAGTTTTAGAATGAATTGAGCTATAGGATATAGATATAGATATAGCTATATCTTATCTACAGCTCTATCAGAGTTTTAATAAGAGTATAGTGAAGAACTCAAATTGTTCATTACAAGAAATGTAAAAGGAAGGATAAAAAAGCTGCTACCATGAATAAGCCCAAATAAGAAAACTTGTAAAGCTACTGAAGATACAATAAATGTAGGCAGATAAAAAAATAAACCAAAAAAAGTTTGAAAAAGTCCTAAGTGACATGCAATGCCAAGCGTCAGTGATGTTTGATAAAAATGGTAAACAAACAAACACGAAATAAACTAACCCTTTGATTGTAAAACAGCAAGAACACAACAAAACTAGATATATGATTATGGTTGAAATACATTTTTTAGTAATTGTCTACACACATGTTAGACATGAATAAACAAAAATGAAAGAGGTTATTTTCAAAAGAACAGTGTATTATTTACCATGAATAGCTGTAGTTTACATAGCTTCATCAAATGTACATATCAAACATGTTTATTATATATTATATTTCTAATTTACTATATCATATACAATATATTTATATATAATCAAATATAATATAAATCATATAAATATAATGAATATTATATTTAATAATATATTAAATATGCTATATACTAATATATTTAAAAATACATTATTACCTTTAATATATTATATAAACTCTGTATGTCTGGTTTCAGAAGTTGACAGTAAAGCAGTAACACAGTTACACTGCTGGAACTGTAATGAGGTTGATGATTAACAACACAGAACGAGTAGATACAGTAGTATTAGGTGTTCTGATTTCAACATTTTCTGGAGCCCAGCAAAGGATCAGTTTAACACTGGGTAAATGTAACACAGTTAACATTGTAATGACACTTTTAAATTTAACATTATACTTTGAGAAAATAATAAAAGAAATTAGTTATATTTGAAGCAGTAAATTTCTGTCTTCAGAGAATGTCAAGCATAAACATATTTCCAAAGATGGATCTGCCATTGTATGAAAGAATAGAAGGATTAGAAACAAAAACCAAAAACTACATTTAAGATTTAGTTAAATATCTGAAGACAATGAAATCCTAGAGATTCTTTTATTAACCAAGTTTAAATTAGTTCAAAATATTATAAAGCTATAACTTGATAATATTGAAAAATGTAATAAAGTATAGATCTTCAATATTTATTGAATACGATCCAACTGTATCAAACATTTGAGTTTTTAGTTCTGTTTTGTGTTGAATGTTCCAGTCTATCAGGATTACAGCACTAGGCATTATCAAATATTTACAACTAAAGAACAGAAAAAAAAGAAGGTAAAGAAAGAGAAAAGAATAAATGAAAATTTAATTAATATGCATTAATTTTAAAAGATGTTTTATTTGGATGACAAAGCCTTTTCCAAAATTTAATGCTTTTAGCCAACAATAATTCAATGAATGTTTTTTTTTAACTATCTTTTACAGTGATGCATTTTTAATTCATAAAACAAAATTGGTTAAATTTCAAAAAAACTTTAGGACGGACATCTGTAAGATACAAACATGGCCCCTTGCATCCAGGCTGCTTAAAAGTGTCAAAAGGGTTGATGGCAATCCTAGAACAATGTTTTGTTGTTTTTTTTCTTTTTTTATATTTCCTCCAAGTCTCCATCCTTGTTAGCAGGAGCCCCACCCTACAGCTGTCTTTCTGTAGTTAACACTGAGCAACTGAGTCTGTAGGAAGATTATTCCACATGATCAGAATCACAAAGCTCTGAAGTATGAATCTTGCACTAATACATTTTTTGCTATGTTCCTGTAAATATATATGAGTGTATACATACACACACACACACACACACAGACCACATGCACACACACACACACACACACACACACATATATATGTATACATATAATCATGATATTACATCTCAAATCCTTACATGAAAACAATATAATATTACATCTTTCTAGTTTTAAACAAAAGGATGGTGTGGGAATTTACAAACAGATCAGTAATACTTATCAAAGATTTTCAATTATTTCTGTACCTTTGTGTTCTTTGACTTAAAAAAGACACTAACACACTCCAGTGAAAAAGGAAAATAGTTCATTAAATGATACTGAAATGTGAGCTGCTATAAAGGGAAACAATCTTTACTCTTACCTGACACAGTATATAAAAATCCAATTAAAATGAATATGGAAGTTTCCTCTATTTCCTGGTTAGTGTTTTGTTGACCTGACAAATGCTAGAGTAATTTAAGAAGAGGGACTCTCAACTGAGAAAATGTCGTTATAGGACTGACCTATAAATAAGCCTGTTGGCTATTTTCGTGATCAATAAGTGTAGTATGAAGAAATGTCATGTTGTGGATCCTGACATCCTTGGGCAGGTGTATAAGAGAGGAAGCTGAGCAAATCACAAGTAACAGGCTTATAAGCAGCATCCTTCCTTGGCTTCATTTCCTGTCTCCAGGTTCTTTCATTCAGTTCCTTCCCTGATATCCCTCAATAATGAAGTGTAGTCTGAGAATTATTAGGTGAAATACACTCTTTCCGCAACATGTAACATTTGGTCATCGTATTGTTATCACAACCACGGAAAACTAAGGTAACCTGCAACTGCAAAGTTCACAGAGGATAATATGGACATATTGCAGATAGGTTTTGATATCTGCATTATATAATGATTAACTCTTGACTCTGAAACTGAAAGTCTTAACCCTGAATTCTAAGGGAATTTACCTTTAAAATCTCTAGTTTTAACTTCTTTCACCTTTTTTTTTTAAATTTACATATGTAATTCAAAAGCTAAGTAAACCAATTTTTAGCTTTTAAGATTCAGGAATAACTATCTGTGAGTCTTGAGAAGGAAATCTGTTTGAAATGTGATCACGAAGGATTAAAATATAAAAAGAGCCACCTGCCAGTTTCTATAGAGGATGAAAAGCTAATTAGGTGGGCACCTATTTCCAACTTTTACATTATTTCTTGCCATAAGAAGTAGAACTTTAGTTTTTAAGACTCAATACTGCACACCTGCTACATATGTGGAGGGTGTCTAGATCCAGTCTATGCATTTCTTTGGTTGGTGTTTCAGTCTCTGTGAGCCCCCATGGGCCAAGGTTAGTTGACTTGATAGGTCTTCTTGTGGTGTCCTTGACCCTCCTTCCTCCTTTATCCTTCCTCCCACTCTTCCACAGAACAGTCTGAGCTTGGCCTTCTGTTTGGCTGTGGGTCTTGGCATTTGTTCCCAGCAGCTGCTGGATGAAACCTCTGAGAACACAGTTATGCTAGGCTACTTTTTGCAATCATAGCAGAGTATTATTAATCTTGACAGAGTTTGGCTCTCTCACATGAGGTGGGTTGAAAGTTGGGTCAGTCATTGGTTTGCCATTCCCTTTATCTCTGCTCCATCTTTACCCCTACACTTCCTGTAAACAAGACAAATTTGGGGTCTAAGGATTTTTGGGTGCTGTCCTGTTCCCTTCACTGGAAGTCCTGCCCGGGTGTATGTGGTGACCACTTCAGGCTCCTTAACCTCTGCTGCTAGAAGTCTCAGTTAGGGTCACTCCCACGAACAAGAGAGAACCTTCCCTGTCCCAGAAACGGCCCCCATCAATTTCCATTCTCTGCTGCAGTCTTCCTCTGACTCCACACTCCTGCTGTCTGCACCCCAGCCTGTCTGCACATGCTCCTCACCCCAGCCTCATTTACTTGATTTTTGAAAAAGAAGCCAAAACGATACAGTGGAAAAAAGACAGCGTCTTCAACAAATAGTGATGGTCTAACTAGATGTCTACATGTAGAAAAATGCAAATAGATCCATACTTATCACCCTACACAAACTAAAGTCCGAGTAGATGAAAGACCTCAACATAAAACCAGACACACTAAAACTCTTAGGAGAAAAAGTGGGGAAGAGACTTGAACTCATTGGCACAAGAGACAACTTCCTGAACAGAACACCAACATCATAGGCTCTAAGATCAACAATCAATAACTGGGACCTCTTGAAACTGAAAAGCTTTTCTAAAGCAAAATACACTGTCACCAGAACAAAATGACACCATACAGACTGGGAAAGGATCTTCACCAACCCTGTATCTGACAGAGGTCTAATATCCAGAATATATATATAAAGAATTTAAAAAGCAACAAATCAAGTAATCCAATTAAAAATGGGGTACAGCGCTAAACAGAAAATTCTCAATAAAGGAGTATGGAATGGCGGATATACTTAAAGAAATGCCAAATATCATTAGACATAAGGGAAATGAAAATCAAAACAACCCTGAGATTTCACCTCACACTCATAGAATGGCTAAGATCGAAAACTCAAGGAATGATGTATGCTGGAGAGGATGTGAAGAAAGGAGAACCCTCCATCCATTACTGGTGGGAATGTAAACTTGTACAACCTCTTTGAAAATCAATCTGGCACTTTCTCAGACTACTAGGAATAGTGCTTCCTCAAGATAAAGCTATACCACTCCTGAGCATATATCTAAAAAAATGTTCAAGTATACAACAAAGACATTTCCTCATGCTATGAACCATGTTCATAGCAGCTTTATTCATAATAGCCAGAATCTGGAAACAATCTGGGTGTCCCTCAACTGAGGAATGGATACAAGAATTGTGTTACATTTACAAAATGTCATATTACTCAGCAATTAAACAGAAGGAAATCATCAAATTTGCAGGCAAATGGTGGGACCTAGAAAAGATCATTCTGAGTGAGGTATCCTAGAAGCAGGAAGTCACACATGGTTTATACTAACTTATAAGTGAATATTAGACATAAAATAGGATAGGATAAACATACTAAAATTTGTACACCTAAAGAAGCTAAACAAGAAGGAGGACCTGAGGTAAGATGATCATTCCTCATTCAGAAAGGCAAACAGGAAGGACATCAGAAGAGGAAGAAAACAGAGAATAGGACAGGAGCCTACCACAAAGGGCCTCTTGAAGACTACTCAGCAGGTTATCAAAGCAGATGCTGAGAATCATAGCCAAACTTGAGCTGAGTGCAGGTAATTTTATGAAAGAAGGGACAGGAGTTCCACAAGGAGAACAAAAGAACTAAAAAATGTGGACTCAGTGTTTTTTGTTTGTTTGTTTGTTTGTTGTTCTAAGAATAATACTCCAACCAAGAACCATGCATGGACAAAACCCAGAAGCCCTGCACAGATATAGGGCATGGCAGCTCAGTCTCCAAGTAAGTTCCCTAGTAATGGGAACAGGGATTGTCTTTGACATGAAGTCTGAAGCTGGATCTTTGATCACCTAATCTTCAGTGGAGAGCAGCTAATCTTCAGTGGAGACTTGGGAAGGGGAACATTAGGAGAAGAGGGAAGGCAGGTGGGATTGTGAGGGAATGAGGGAGGTGGCTACAACTGGGATACAAAGTGAATAAACTGTAATTAAGAAAAAATAAATAAATTTTAATAAATACATTTAAAAAAAGAAAAGAGGAAAAAATAATCAAATGACAGTACATGCTGTCAAGGATGTAAAGAAAGGTGTAGACTCCTCCACTGCTGGTGGGAGTGAAAACCTGAACAACCTCTTTGGAAATCAGTCTGGAAGTCTCTTGGAAAACTAGAAATCTATGTCCCTCAAGACCCAGCTATACCAGTCCTGAGCATATACCCAAAAGATGCTCAACCAAACGACAAGGACACTTGCTCAACTATATTCACAGCAGCTTTAGTTGTAATTGCCAGAAATGGGAAACAGCCTAGATGTCCCTCAATTGAAGAACGGATAAATCAAATATGGTACATTTACATAATGGAATATTACTCAGCTATTGAAAACAAAAAAAATCTTGCAATGTGCAGACAAATGGATGGAACTAGAAAACGTCATCCTGAGTGAGGTAACCCAAATCCAGAAAGACGCACATAGTGAATATTCACTTATACTACATATTAGCCATAAAGTTCTACACAAACATGCTACAAAACCCGGATATAAAAAAGCCAAGAAGGGTCCAAATTAAGATTTTTTTAATGTTATATGTTTTTATCTTAGGGTATGGGTACATGAATGCAGGATACCCAATATTTATACCCAATATTTATACCCAATATATATGTATAGTGGTTGGAGCTTTGCTCCATCCATCATATGTGTGTATACGTATGCATGTATGTATATCTTTAAATGGTTGGAACTTGTTGGAAATTTGTTTTCACCCACCAAATGTTAGTGTATGCATAGATGGATTTGTATGTGTAAAATTGTTGGAGCTTGTTGAAGCTTATTTCATCCACCAAGTGTGTGTGTGTGTGTGAATGTGTGTGTGTGTGTGTGTGTGTGTGTGTGTGTGTGTGTGTGTGTGTGTATGATTCGTTCCCCACATTTTTTCTCAATGGCCCCAAGGACTTTTCATGTGACGCCAGGGAGTATTTCACTGGCCAGAGAGAATAAAGCTTTGAGAAAAGTCTGCTGAGTCATTAACTGCAGACTCTGTGCCTTGCCTCAGTTTACCCTGGATGTCAGAGCTGGTTCTTGACTGTACTTGTTTTCAGTCGCTAAGCCATCTCTGTTGTCACTGAATTGTGTCAGTTTTTTTTGTTGTTTTGTTGTATGTATGTATGTGTGTAAGCATATTGAATTAACTAACAGAGAAAATCATACCAAAGCTCTTAAGAACATAGAATAATCTCCATGCAGCAAATGATGTTCCTGAAACTACTTATGTAGAGCTAATTGTTTTCCTTAGGTTTGTCTGCCTGACCAAAATATACAATAGATAGGTTAAGCATCCATTCATTCTCTTTCCAGCCTTTTAATGCACTGCCTGTGTTCCATAGTTAGAATTTACACTAACCCGTAGTTTGGGTTACTATTACTGAGATGAAGCAACATGACCAAAGCAACTTGGGGAAGAACTGGTTTATTTGACTTATGTTTGACATCACTATTCATCATCAAAGAAAGTCAGAACAAGGAACTTAAGCAGAGCAGGAACCTGGAGGAAGGAGCTGATGAATAAACAATGCAAGATTGCTGCTTATTGCCTTGTTCATCATAGCTTGCTCAGCCCTGAGATTGGCACCAACCACTATGAAATGCGGCATTCCACATCAATCTTTAATTAAGAAACTGTGCTATAGGCTTGCCAACTGCCAGATCTTATGTAAGCATAAGCATTTTCTGAATTGAGATTTCCTCTTCTAGCTCTGTCAAGTTGACATAAAACTAGCAAGCACAGACTTTAATATGGATCACATCCTTCTTTGATATTTATCAAACAATATACATATTGTTCTCTTTTGTGTGGATGTTTTCTTGGTGTATTTTCTTTCTGATATAGTTTCCTAGAAACTCAGACAATGAAGATGAATTATGAATTGGTTCCTGAACTAAAGTGAACTGCTAAAATTCTATGTTCACACAGGAATCAAATCCAAAGCACAGAATTATTAATTGTCCTTTCTACTTTTCATGCTCTTTGGGGTCAGTGTACCCTAAAGAGGGAGAGAGAGAAAGGGAGAGGTGGGGGGAGAGGTACAACAACAGAACTGACATGAGACTATTCTTCATAAATAGTTTTATAGGAGAGAGATAGGGAGAAGATGATGGAGAGGGAGATAGGGAAGGGAGTGAAGGAAATAGGGAGACTTAGGACCATGAAGACAAAAGATTAGGCTTGTAAGTGGGAGGGCATTAGAAGGGACAAATCATCAGATCATCTGCAGCATAACTTTTCAGGGAAACATTCAAAATAGAGCTGCATTAGGAGATAAACCCACCATGTATGGCAAGACTGAAGTCCTAAATGAGAGGACCATGAAATCTCTCAAAAATCCAAAGAACAAAGTGAAATTCTAAATTGTATGAATTTTGTTTGGGGGGTGGGCAGACTTCGTACCACATGATATCTCACATGGAGGCAGGCACTAAAGAGGCCATAATCTTATTTTGCAGCTAAAAACAAAAACAAAAACAGTGAGGCACTACAAATACGCCCCACAGATTTTCTTAACAAATCAGTGTCCCAAAGAGAGCTGCAGGTGTGCGTGGCCTGATTTGTGAAAGCAGCAGAAGCAGCAAGGGTTGTGATCCGACAGAGATATTATCACTTTGGAACAGAAGGTTCCTTTTTTTTTTTTTTTTCCAGGTTCTGTTAGGTAAAGAACTGTAACAGAAACAGAGAAGAAAATTTATCGGAGTTAAGGAAAGAACATAACAGAGCAGCAAACTCAAATTTTCAGTAGGTGCTGGGAGGAAGGAGACAAAAGGGGAATGAGAGAGAAAACAACCACCCTGAGGTTTGGAAGATTTGGGCGTGTAAGTGTATATTTCATTAAGTGTACTTCTTCCTCCCATTTTTTTCTTGTCCTCCCTTTTTTCTTATGTTATTTGACCTTTAGGTTTAAACTTGTCATTGTAGCATACAAAACAATGTGTTCTGGAATGCGAGAGGGGATTTGCCTCAAAGGCAGCCCTCCTTTGCTTGCTTCAAATTGAGAGGGAGACATCACCCTCTCATTTACCTTGGTAAATGGAAATACAAATCACACTTCAATTTGTCTCTGACAGATATGTAACACATTTATGTTCATTTGTACCAACTGACACCTGAGAAGCAGATACTATAGACATTCTTTTTTTTTTTTTTTTTTTCTGTACAAGCTCCTTTCATAAGAGTTTGAGTCATCCTTCCATACTCAAGATTTTAATACTTAATGAAAAGGAGTAAAAATTCAGACTCTAAAATGATCATGATTGGAAAATATGACATCACAATTTTCTTTTCTGCTGCAGTTATAATGCATCTTGACAGAAGCAATTAACGAAGGGTTTATTTTATGAAGGGTTTATTTCAATGATATGGACCATTATAGTGGAGACAATAAAACAAAACCAAAGAGGCATTTATTTACTACGGGGAATAAGTGTTTAAAATGAAAGTAGGAATTTTGGTACCCTGTAAGGCAACACCATGCCAACCCCATGAGTCTCTGCATAACACACTTCTGTACTGTCAGCAGGCTTCAGGGTGCCAGCTGAGAAACTGTCAGCAAATGTTACAGCTCAAAAGCTCCTGGAGGGCTTCAGGGTCCCAGTTGAGAGCATTTCCTTGCTGAGTAAGTCTGTGGCAAGCAGGCCTCCAACTGGAACCGAAGAATCAGCCAGTCACCATCTTTGACAGGCGCTACAGTCTGGAGGAATGGATCTTTGCTGCAGTTGCAGATTTTGGAAACTGGAAGCAGCAGTTCCAGAAGGAGCGAATTCCCATCTGTAGCTTCAGCTTCAGCCTTGGAGGCTGAGGCAGGAGCCAGTTGCCCTGCCTGCAGCTGTAGCTCAAGACCTGGCTGGCGGGAAAACTGTGTCTCAGGACTGGAACTTTCATGCTGGGAAACAACAAATTCAGAACAAAATCATTCACCCTCTAATAGAAAACAAATTGGTGTTCTGCTTTGTGCCCACCGTGCCCAAAATTTGAAGGATTGAGCATTCACCCTGTGGTCATTTGATATTTAGAAAAACAAACAAACAAAAACAAAAAGTAATATGAGAAAGAAGTTCTAAAGTCAATAAATTTATTGTTCTGCAATGGCTGATGCTAAAATATAGCAAATTCTAGACTTATAAAGTCCAGTTGTAATAAATAAAAAAAAAATAGTAATTCTTAGGTTTGTTACTTTTAACAAATTCTCTTAATGAGTAGAATCCATAAGAAGCAAAATGACAATAAGCAAATATTTTTTAATTTACATTCAGAACCAGAGAGGAGTCTGAATAAGAGGGCTTCTGGTGTATGGTTAAATGACTAAGATTAGGCAACAATGAAATAAAGTTTTGCATTCTAAGTACATGTATCTGAGAGGGTAACTATGTTCAGTGTAACAAAACTGAGAGTCCCCTAATAGATGAGCCTCTGAGCATGCATGCAGAAGATTTCCTTGTGTTAACCCAAATAGGAAGGTCCAGTGTTGTGAATATCATCCTCTATAAAGGAACCTTGGGCTGAACAAAACTGGGGAACATGAGCTGAGCATTGACATTCATGCTGGCATTCACTTCTGCTTTCTGCTTTGGACTGCACACAGCATAAATCCAGCAGCTTTAAGCTCCTGACTTCCCTGTCATGGTGGACTGTATAACTGAACTGCCAGCCAGAACTTTTTTTTTTTTTAATTTATTTTTTGTCTTTTCCCTTAAATTGGTTTCCTTAGGGCATTAATCAGAGCTAACTGAAAAGGAACTATGTTACTGGTTGGTCTGATGCTTGTATTTTGATGCTAATTACTGGCTCTCAATCTAGTTACTGCCTGGATACACCTATCCTTATTTGTGTAAATCTGCCTAAGACATTATATCTCACTGGTTGATTAAAGGCTTAAAACTCGGACAGGGCAGAATAGGGTAGGCATGGCTAAGGTTCCCGGACTTTGGATTCAAGAGAATCACGGGAAACAGACAGTCAGGAAGAGAGGAGGAAAGAAGACGCCACAAAGGGTGAGCATGGTGAAGAAATTGTGTGGGATGGGAAGGACTCCAGTAACTGTGTGGAAAGGCTCAGATGAAAACTACAAACAAGCATTTATAGTATTAGGGGTGGAAAATAACCCGGATGAGGATGGTTAAGGAGCATGACATTGGATGGGGGCTGGGAAGTGGACGGTTGGGTTATTGAGACAGTGTAGGTGAAATGGTTACCCAGCTCAAAGTAAATAAGGTAATTATAAAGTTTAAGAGGTGTCTGTCTTTGTGATATCAGGTTAAAAAATACCACTATGGTAATTGTAGCCTAATAGTAAACTTTAGTTAGCCCAATACCATGCTTATTTACAACAACATATGACACCCAAATAATTTTATGTATCCACACCCTTTAAATCATACTTTATCATAGTTTGGTGGGGGAAATAACCTCCCAGTGAGACATACCAAATCTAAAACCTAAAATTTTCAGTATTTTAGGTCAAATACTGTCTCTTTCAGAGAGACTCTTAAACAGTCCTACAAGCAAAAGACAGTCTAGTGTGAGCAAATTGGGAGACAAATGGAGTAAACTTAAAAAAACTGGCTGCCACTACCACCTTCTACCCTGGATAAGCAAGCATTACTACCTGCTCCTGCCAACTGGCTCACCTTTCATAGAGCAGCAACCATGGCCATGGCTGCGGAGATATTTCAAGTTGGAGAGGCAAAATTGGGTGGCACACAGCCTTCTAGAAAGAGCTAGGCCTAAACCTGCATCTAAAATAAAAATAATGCCATGGCAGACTGTATTAGGATCTCTTTCTGGTTTTATTTTGGTTATCATAGTCATGGCTCTAGTTGCAATGTGTTTAATGGTCATCACAGTTATTTATGCCCTCTGTAAAAACGTTCAAGGAGAGAGTCCGGAGAAAGCCAAGGGATGGAACACTAAGTTAGAGACAATAGAAAGGGTACTTTTCCTGATAGAAATTAGACTGTTGCAGCTTGAACTCAGAGCTCTCTGGCTGCAAGATGTTTATGAGCTCTTTCTGGAAGGGTCCTCCAATACTTTTTAGCAAGAAATAATTCCAAGAGATGATAAACAGGGCTTTACTTGTTACAGCATAAATTGACACAACTGACCCCAAAGTTAAAATATTCTTGTCTCTTTGCTTGATTTTCATTTTTTTCCCCTGTGGAGGGAGAGGGACAGCAACCCACCCATAGAACCTTGGACCAAAATTTGTCTTGTCTACAAGAAGTTTAAGGATAAAAATGGAGCAGTGGTTGAAGGAATGGCCAAGCAATGACTGGTCCATCTGGACCACATAGAAGAGAGCCATCCCTGACACTATTTTTTTATTAATTACAGTTTATTCACTTTGTATCCCCCCATAAGCCCCTCCCGATCCTACCCTCCCTCCCCCTTCTTCATGCATGCCCCTCCCCAAGTCCACTGGTAGGGGAGGTCCTCCTCTCCTTCCTTCTGATCTTAGTCTATCAGATCCCATCAGGAATGGCTGCATTGTCATCTTCTGTGGCCGGGTAGGGCTGCTCTCCTGTCAGGGGGAGGTGATCAAAGAACAGGCCAATCAGATTATGTCAGAGGCAGTCCCTCTTCCCATTACTATGTAACCCACTTGGACACTACACTGCCATGGACTACATCTGTGCAGGGGTTCTAGGTTATCTCCATGCATGGTATTGGTTGGAGTATCCGTCTCTGGGAAGACCCCTGTGTTCAAATTTTCTGGTTCTGTTTCTGTTGCTATCCTTGTGGTGTTCCTCTCCTCTCCAGATCTTACTATTTCCCACTTCTTACATAAGATTTCCTGCACTTTGCCCAACAGTTGGCCATCAGTCTCAGTGTCTGCTTTGATAGTCTGCAGAGCAGAGCCTTTCAGAGGCCCTCTGTGGCAGGTTCCTAGGTTGTTTCCTGTTTTCTTCTTCTTCTGATGTCTATCTTCTTTGCCTTTTGGGATGGGGATTGAGCGTTTTAGTTAGAGTCCTCTTTCTTAATTAGTTTCTTTAGATGTACAGGTTTTAGTAGGTTTATCCTATGTTATATGTCTATATGAGTGAGTATATACCGTGTGTGTCTTTTCTGCTTCTGGGACAGCTCACTCAGGATGATCCTTTCCAGGTCCCACCATTTACCTGCAAATTTCATCATTTCCTTATTTTTCATTGCAGAGTAATACTCCATTGTGTAGATGTACCACAATTTCTGCATCTATTCTTCAGTTGAGGGGCATCTGGGCTGTTTCCAGCTTCTTGCTATTACAAATAAAGCTGCTACAAACATGATTGAGCAAATGCCTTTATTGTGTACTTGAGCCCCTTTTGGATATATGCCTAGGAGTAGTATGGCTGGATCATGAGGAAGCATTATTCCTAGTTGCCTGAGAAAGCTCCAGATTGATTTCCAGAGTGGTTGTACGAGTTTACATTCCCACCAGCAGTGGAGGAGAGTTCCCCTTTCTCCACAACCTCTCCAGCATGTGTTGTCACTCGAGTTTTTCATCTTGGCCATTCTGATGGGTGTAAGGTGAAATTAAAGGCTTTGAGTTACACTGATTCTGATTTGTGATAAAATATTTCAACAGCACTGTGACAACACATGTCACAGTGGAGATATAAACAGGCAGCTCACTGAGTCAGCCTAATTTAAACAATAAAGATAGGGCAGATACCTATTTTGATTAGACCCTTGCAAAGACAGTCTGGGACTCAAATATTACAAACTTTTCTTTAAGGTTTCAATGTAAGTTTGCTTTCTTAATAATGAATAATAATTAAAGCCTTATAATAAACTTTATTTAGCCCAACACCATTCTTATTTAGTACAAAAAAAAAAAACTAATACATTGTTTTCGCTACTAATTGGATTCCTATGACCTTAATTTCTTACAATATGTCTTGAGCAGTTGGCCTCAGGGTGGTGAGACAAATATGACATCACAATTAGATCTAACCATCTATAATTACTGGAAAGAGTAGGAAATTGCGTATGAAAGTCCAAAGATTCTCCAAACTGCTTCCATTCTTTTTTTTTTTTTTTTTTTCTGTAACTTCCTAGGGAAGGGCTGTTTACAGAACTGCATGGAATTCCAACTGAGTGATTCCCAACAGTACCTGACTCTAGCTGTCACAGCTATAATCTTACAAAGTTAAGCTTCTGGCACACTTCCTCATATATCACCTTTGAAGCTGAGGCATCGCTATTCTCCGGACAGCATTGCCAATAGAGTTTACTCCAGTGTCAGGCTTGCTTGTCAGCAACCTGGCTCTGTTTTGTTAAACTTTGTGAGTAATTACTCCTGAGAGGTCTCTGCTATAAGAGCTATGCAGTTTGACCAGAAATCCTAATTTTCCTATCCCAGATAACAGGACAACTCATTCATATCATGGGAGAATTCTTATATAGTAGCATATCTTCATTATAAAAAGTTATTTAGATCTCTCCATACCCTCCCAGGCTTAGAGTTTAAAGCAAGGGTGCCTTGAGCAGTTTAGTTTGTTGTAAAATTGAGGACAGTTAAATACTGGCTTGTATGGATCTTATTTTGCTTTTCTAGATAATTCAGTCTATTGGAGTCAAGAAATTTCAAGTTGCAATAGTCATCGATGTTTAAATTGTGTTATTTGTTTCTCAGTATAAGATTCTATTGATTAACTTATTATGCCCTGCAAGGTAGGATTTCTGTTTCCAGTTGTTGAACTTTAGCCTTAGTGAGCATATAGACAAAATAATTAACTTAACCAAAACCTTAGGAAATCTGTAGAAGGGATGTATATTAACATGGAAAATTGATTCCTCTTCTCCCCCTATGCCATTTTCCTAGTCCCCTGATAGGGAAGGGCCTCCTAACTTTCTATCTGACCCTAGCTTATCAGATCTCCTCAAGGCTGGCTGCATCACATCATATCCCTCTGTGGCCTGACAAGGATGCACCCCCCCCCCAGGAGGTAGTAATCAAAGAGCCAGCCACTGGGTTCATATCAGAGACAACCCCTCGACCCCTTACTACGTGCCACTTGGAAACTGAGCAGTCTATGGGCTTCCTCTGAACAGCAGGTCTAGGTGTTCTCCATGCATGGTCCTTGGTTGGAGTATCTGTCTCTGCAGGACCCATGAGCCCAAGTGTTTTGGCTCTGTTGTTCTCCTTGTGGAGCTCCTGTCCCCTCCAGGTCTTTCTAGCTCCCTCTTTTTTTCATAAAGATTCCAGCAATATGCCCAATGTTTGGCCCTAAGTCTCAGAATCTCCTTTGATACTCTACTGAGTAGTCTTTAAGAGGTCCTCTGTGGAAGGCTCCTATCCTGTTCTTTGTCTTCTCCTTCTTCTGATGTCTATCCTGTTTTCCCTTCTGAATGGGGATTAAGCATCTTCCCTAGGGTCCTCCTTGCTGTTTAGCTAGCTTCTTTAGGGCTATTGATTTTAGTATGTTTATCCTGTCTTATATGTCTAGTATCTACTTATAAGTGAGTATATACCATGTGTGTCTTTCTGCTTTTGGGATACCTCCCTCAGGATGATCTTTTTCTAGTTCCCACCATTTGCCTGCAAATTTCACGATTTCCTTGTTTTTTAATTTCATTGTGTAAATGTACCACACTTTCTGTATCCATTCCTCCATGGAGGGACATCTAGGTCATTTCCAGATACTGGCTGAAATAGAGCTGCTACAAACATGGTTGATCAAATGTTCATATTGAATGTTGGGGAATCTTTTGGGTATATGTATAGGAGAGTATATCTGGGTCTTGAGGTAGCTTTATTCCTAATTTTATGAGGAAGCACCAGATTGATTTCCAAAGTGGTAGTACAAGGTTACATTCGCACCAGCAGTGGAGGAGGGTTCCCCTTTTCTCCACAACCTCTCTAACAAGCATCAACTCTTGAGTTTTTGATCTTAGCCATTCTGATTAGTGAGTGAAACCTCAGGGTCTTTTGATATGCATTTCCCCAACAACTAAGGACACTAGCTGTTTCTCTGCCATTCCATATTCTTCCGTTGAGAATTCTCTGTTTAGCTCTGTACCCCATTTTTTAGTTTGATTACTTGATTATTTGCTCTTTAAATCTAGAGTTGTTTATGTATTTTGAATATTATCCCTCTGGATATTAGTCAGATATAGGGTTGGTGAAGACCTGTTCCCAGACTGTAGGCTGTCATTTTGTTCTGATGACCATGTCCTTTGCTTTACAGAAGATTTTCAGTTTTATCAGGGCCTATTTATTTATTTATTTATTTATTTATTTATTTATTTATTTAATTTTTTTAATATTAGATACAGTTTATTTACTTTGTATCCCATCTGTATCCCACTCCCTCATTCTCTCCCAATCCTTTATCTCCATCCCTTATCTCTTCCATGCTCCTTTCCAAGTTAACTGATAAGGGAGGACCTCCTCCCCTTTCATCTGACCCTGTTTTATCAGATATCTTCAGGACTGGCTGCAAAGTCCTCCTCTGTAGCCTAGCAGGGCTGCTTCTCCTCCCTTGGGGGTGGAGGGAGGTCAAAGAGTCCACCATCGAGTTTAGGTCAGAAATAGTCCCTGTTCCCCTTACTAGGGTGCCCACTTGGATACTGAGCTACCATGGGGTACAAACAAGCAGAGGTTCTAGGTTATATCCATGCATGGTGCTTGGTTGGAGAAACAGTCTCATAAAAGACCCCTGTGTAGGCCTATTTATTAATTGTTGATAATGGAGCCTGTACTGTTGGTGTACTGTTAAGGAAGTTGTCTCCTGTGCCAATGAGATCAATGCACTCCCTCATTTTCTCTTCTAACAGATTCTGGTTTCATGTTGAGGTCTTTGATCCACTTGCACATTAACTTTGTGCAGGGTGATAAATACTGGTATATTTGCATTTTTCTACATGTAGACATCCAGTTAGACCAGCAGCATTTGTTGAAGATGCTGTCTTTTTTTCCATAGTATGCTTTTGGATTCTTGTAAAAAAAATAAGTTTCCCTAGGTGTGTGGGCTTATTTCTGGGTCTTCTTTTTGATTCCATTGGTCCACCAATTTGTTTCTATGCCAGTACCATGCTGTTTTTGTTACTGTTGCACTATAGTACAGCTTGAGATCAGGAAAGGAGATACCTCCAGAAAATATTTTATTGTACGAGATTGTTTTAGCTATTCTGGGTTTTTGTTTTTCCATATGAAATTGATAATTGTACTTTCAATATCTGTAAAAAAACTGAGTTGGTTTTTTGATGGGAATTGCATTGAATGTGTAGATTGCTTTGATATCTTATTCAATTTCTTTCTTCAGAGACTTGGAATATATATATATATATATACATACATGCATATATATATATATATATTTCAATTGATTGCTTAGAGTTAAACCAACGTCACTCATGTATACTATCATATCATCTGTGAATAGTAATATTTTCATTTCTTCCTTTCTGAATTGTATCCCCTTGATCTCCTTTAGTTGACTTTTTGCTCTAGCTAGCACTACAAGAACTTTGTGAAAGAGATAAGGAGAGAGTGGCCAGCTTGGCCTTGTCCCAGGTTTCAGTGGGATTGATCTTAGTTTTTCTCTATTTAGAGAGATGTTGCCTATAGGCTTGTTGTATGTTGCTTTTACTCTGTGTACGTATGTGCCTTGTATCCCTGATATCTCCAAGACTTGAAACATGAATGAGTGTTGAATTTTGTCAAATGTTTTTTTCAGCAACTGAGGAGATGTTCGGGTATGTTTTTTTTTTCTTTCAGTTTGTTTATATGGTAGAATATACTGATGGATATTCATATGTTGAACCATTCCTGCATGCCTGGGATGAAGCCTACTTGGTTGTGGTGGATGATATTTTTAATGTGTTCTTGTATTTAGTTTGTGAATGACTTGTTGAGTATTTTTGCATCAATATTCATAAGCGAGATTGGATTTAAGTTCTCTTTCTTGTAGGGTTTTTGTGAGGTTTAGGTATCAAGGTGACTGTGGCTTCATAGAATGAGTTTGGTAATGTTCCTTCTGTTTCTATTTTGTGGAATAGTTTGAAGAGAATTGGAGTTGGCTCTTCTTTGAAGGTGTGGTAGAATTAACACTGAAACCATCTGGCCCTGGGCCTTCTTTGGATGGGAGATTTTTGAGATTTGTTTCTATTTTGTTGAGGAATATAGGACTAGTCAATCTATTTACCTGATCTTGATTTAATTTTGGTAAATGGAATATATCACGAAAATTGTCCATTTCATTTAGATTTTTCAAATTTTGTGACACATAAGCTTTTGTTATAAGACCTAATGTTTTTTTGTTGTTGTTGTTTTGTTGTTGTTGTTTTTTTTTTGGATTTCCTCAGTATCTGTGGTTATGTCTCCCTTTTCATTTCTTATCTTTCTGATTTGGATAGTTTCTCTCTTCCTTTTATTTATTTTGGCTAAGGATTTGTCTATCTTGTTGATTTTCTCAAAGAACCAGCTCTTGGGCTCATTGATTGTTGGAATCGTTCTCTTTGTTTCTAAAGTATTGATTTCAGCCCTGAGTTTGATTATTTCCATCCATCTACTACTTTTGGGTGTGTCTTCTTCTTCTTCTTCTTCTTCTTCTTCTTCTTCTTCTTCTTCTTCTTCTTCTTCTTCTTCTTTTTTTTCCTAGGTCTTTCAGGGCTGCCATTAAGTTAGTTGCTTGTATGAGATGCCTTGCTTTTATTTATGAAAGCACTTAGTGCTAGGAACTTTGCAATGCTTTCATTGTGTCCCATAAGTTAGGGTAAATTGTACCTTCATTTTCATTAAGTTCTCAGAAATCTTCAGTTTCTTTTGTTATTTCCTTCCTGATCCAGGTGTCACTGTATATAGGGTTGTTCATTTTCCATGAGTGTGTAGGCTCTTTGTTGTTTCTGTTATTGTTGAGGTCTAGTTTTAGATCATGGTGGTCTGATATGATACAAGGGATTATTTCAATCTTCTTGTATCTGTTGAGGCTTGCCTTGTGCCTGACTATATGGTCAGTTTTGGAGAAGGTTCCATGAGGAGCTGAGAAGAAGGTATACTCTTTTGTGTTTGAGTAAAAGGATCTGTAGACATCTATTAGGTCCATTTGATTTAAGAACTCTGTAAGTGTCATTATTTCTCTGTTTAGCTTCTGTCTCAATAATCCATCACTTAGTGAGAGTGGGATGTTGAAATCTCCCACTATTAAGGTGTTGGGATCAATGTGTGATTTAAGCTTTAACAATGTTTCTTTGACAAATGCAGAAGCCCTTGTGTTTGGTTCATAGATGTTCAGGATTGTGATGTCCTCTTTCTGATATTTCCTTTGATGTGAATAAAATGTTCCTCTCCATCTCTTTTGATTAATTTTGATTGAAAGTCTATTTTATTAGATATTAGAATGGCTTGTTTCTTGTGTCTGTTTGTTTGGAAAACCTTTTTCTAGCCCTTTACTCTGAGGTAGTATCTATCTTTGCTGCAGAGGTTTCTTTCTTGAATACAGCAGAATGTTGGATCTTGTTTCTGCAACCAATCTGTTAATCTGTTTCTTTTCTCTGGAGAGTTGATTAATGAGCAATGCTTGTTAGTTCCTTTTTTTTTTGTGGAGTTATTGTTGATTGTGTGTTTGTTTGTTTGTTTGTTTGTTTTGTTTTGTTTTGCTTTTTGGATGTGATGGTGTCTTTATCTTGTGGGTTTTTTTTTTTTTTTTTTTTTTTTTTTTTTTTTTTTTTTTTTTTTTTTGTTTTTTTTTTTTTTTTTTTTTTTTTTTTTTTTTTTTTTTGTTTGTTTTTTTTTTTTTTTTTTTTTTTTTTTTTTTTTTTTTTTTTTTTTTTTGGGTGTAGTTGATCTCCTTGGGTTGAAGTTTTCCTTTTAATATCTTCTGTAGGGCTGGATTGCTTCATATATATTGTTTCAATTTAGTTATTTCATGGAATATTCTGTGTTTTCCATTTATGTTGATTGAAAGTTTTGTTGGATATAGTAGTCTAAGTTGATATCTGTGATTGCTAAGGTTCTGCATTTGTGCAGGTCCATCTGCTTCTGATATCTGTCCAGGCCCTTCCGGTTTTCAGAGTCTCTGTAGAGAAGTCTGGTGTGATTCTAGTATGTTTGCCTTTATATGTTACTTGGCCTTTTTCCCTTGGCACTTTTAATATTTTTTCTTCTATATATTTAGTCTTTTGACTATTATATAACGTGAGGAGTTTCTTTTCTGGCCTAGTCTTTTTGTTGTTCTGTAGGCCTCTTGTATGTTTATGGGCATCTCTTAAGTTTGGAAAAAAAATTTCCTCAATGATTTTCTTGAAAATATTTTCTGGGCCTTGGAGCTTGGAATCTTCTTTTTCATCTATTCCTCTTATTCTTAGGTTTTGTCTTTTCATGGTGTCCTTGATTTCTTGGATGTTTTGCATTTGTAATGTTCCCAATTTTATTTTTCTTTGAGAAATGTATCATTTTCTGCAATTGTATCTTCAGTGCCTAAGATTTTTCTCTCCATCTCTTTTATTCTGTTGGTGATGCTTACCTTTGTGATTCCTGATCTCTTCTCTAAGTTCTCCAGCTCCAGTGTTATCTCTGCTTGTATTTTTCTTTATTGATTCTAACTCTGTTTTCATACCTTGTACCATTTCATACTTATACTTGCAGACAGGAGCCTAGCATAACTGTTATCAGAGAGGTTTCATCCAGAAACTGAAGGAAACAAAGCAGAGATCCACAGCCAAACATTAGACAGAGCTTAGGAAATGTAGCAAAAGAGGGGAGGAAGGATTGTAGTTGCCAGTGGGGTCAAGAACATCATAAGAAAACCCAGATATTCAACTAACCTGGGCCCATAGGGGCTCACAGAGACTGAACTGGAAACCAGGGAGTATGCAAGGGATTTACAAAGGCCCTCTGCACTTGTGTAGCTTCAAGTGGGACTCCTAAAAGCAGAAACAGGGGCTGTTTCTCACTTTGTTGCCTGCTTTTGGGGACCTTTCTGCTAACCAGGCTTCCTTGTCTAACCTCAATGGGAGATATTAGGCAATGTATTATACGGGTGGGTTGGTGCCTCCCTTCTTCCAATGAAAGTCCCTCCTGACTACAGGAGGTGGTAAGTTCAGGCTCCATGTCTCTAGCTGTTAGGGTGTCTTAGCTAGTATCACCTGCATAGACTCCAGAGGCCTCCCTTGTCCCAGAGATTCTCCCCCACAAATTACCATTCTCTCTCCAGGTCTTCCTCCTCACACCCCAGCCAGTGTCCATCCCTGCTCTCCAGACACCTGATCCCTCCTCTTTAACATCCACTCCCTCCCCCACACAGCTCGCTCCCACCATCTACTTCAGATGACTATTTTATTTGCTCTTCTGTCTGAGAGTCAAGCATCTATTCAGATGTCCCTCAACCAAAGGATAGATAGAGAACATGTGGTACAGTTTACACAATGGAATACTACTTAGCTCTTGAGAGTAAAGACATTAAATAATTTGCAAGAAAATGGATGGAACTAGAAAAGATCTTCTGAGTGAGGTAACTAGACCCAGAAAAACTCACATGATATTATTCACTTATAAGTAGACATTAACCATAAGATACAGGATAACCATGCTACCACCTACAGACCCAAAGAAACTGATAGTCTGTTCCTGTTCCTTTTTCTTTCTGGTTTACAGGAAAGAAAACAAAAATGACTAATGAGGTTGGTGATCTTGGATGAGGGAAAAGAATGAATATGTTTGGTTTGAACCAGTTTGCACACCAGTTGAGGTGGGAAAATCTAAAGGCTGCAATCCTTCACGTTTGTTTTCTACTGTCCACTAAAACACCTTTTGTACAGAGTCCGAGAACTGACCCAGCCATTACAGGGAATATTGCATAATAATTTACAAGTCAATGTGAAGTATTAACAATCCTGCTTAGCTACAAACATAAGCCTCATCTCCTTGTGGCTTAATCAGCACAAGTAATGCTTTTATTTCCTACCTGTGAGCCTTGGTCCATTAAGGCCACAATAAAAACACCATAAACTGGATAAGTTATGAAGACAAGTAATTTACTTCTATGAGTCCTGAAGGATAAGGAATTTTAAGATTAAGACATAGAAAGTTCAATGCCTGGGCAAGACATAGGAAAGGGGAAGAAGCACCTTTCTGTGGCTTTGCTTTTTTATATTTTATTAATTACAGTTTATTCACTTTGTATCCCCCCATAAGCCCCTCCCTCCTCCCCTCCTCGCCCCACCCTCCCTTCCCCTTCTTCTCCCTTGCTCCTCCCAAGTACACTGATAGGGGAGGCCCTCCTCTCCTTCTTTCTGATCTTAGTCTATCATATCTCATCAGGAGTGGCTGCATTGTCATCTTCTGTGGCCTGGTAGGGCTGCTCTCCCCTCAGGGGGAGGTGATCAAAGAACAGGCCTATCAGATTATGTAAGAGGCAGTCCCTCTTCCCATTACTATGGAACCCACTTGGATACTACTTTATCATGGAATACATCTGTGCAGGGGTTCTAGGTTATCTCCATGCATGTTCCTTGGTTGGAATATGAGTCCCTGGAGAGACCCCTGTGTTGAAAATTTTCTGGTTCTGTTGCTCGCCTTGTGGGGTTTCTGTCCTCTCCAGCTCTCACTATTTCCCACTTCTTACTTAAGATTCCATGCACTTTGCCCATCAGTTGGCCTTAAGTCTCAGTGTCTGCTTTGATAGTCTGTAGGGCAGAGCCTTTCAGAGGCCCTCTGTGGCAGGTTCCTAGATTGTTTCCTGTTTTCTTCTTCTTCTGATGTCTATCTTCTTTGTCTTTTGGGATGGGGATTGAGTGTTTTAGTCAGGGTCCACTCTCTTGATTAGTTTCTTTAGCTGTTCAGGGTTTTAGTAGGTTTATCCTATGTTCTATGTCTATATGAGTGAGTATATATTGTGTGTGTGTCTTTCTGCTTCTGGGACAGTTCACTCAGGATGATCCTTTCCAAGTCCCACCATTTACCTGCAAATTTCATGATTTCCTTATTTTTCATTGCAGAGTGTAGATATAATCTACTCCATTGTGTAGGTATACCACAATTTCTGCATCCATTCCGCAGTTGAGGGGCATCTGGGCTGTTTCCAGCTTCTGGCTATTACAAATAAAGCTGCTACAAACATGGTTGAGCAAATGTCTTTATTGTGTACTCCAGCCCCTTTTGGATATATGCCTAGGAATGGTATGGCCAGATCTTGAGGAAGTGCTATTCTTAGTTGCCTGAGAAAGCACCACATTGATTTCCAGAGTGGTTGTACTAGTTTCCATTCCCAACAGCAGTGGAGGAGGGTTCCCCTTTCTCCACAACCTCTCCAGCATGTGTGGTCACTTGAGTTTTCATCTTGGCCATTCTGATGGGTGTAAGGTGAAATCTCAGGGTTGTTTTGATTTGCATTTATCGAATTGTGCATTTCTTTAAGTGTTTCTCTACCATTCGATATTCCTTTGTCGAGAATTCTTTGTTTAGCTCTGTTCCCCATTTTTTAATTGGATTACTTGGTTTGCTGTTTTTCAGCTTCTTTAGTTCTTTATATATACTGGATATTAGCCCTCTGTCAGATAAAGGCTTGATGAAGATACTTTCCCAAGTCTGTAGGCAGTCGTTTTGTTTTGATGATGGTGTCCTTTACTTTACAGAAGCCTCCAGTTTCATGAGGTCCCATTTATTGATTGTTGCTCTTAGAGCCTGTGCTGATGGTGTTCTCTTTATGAAGTTGTCTCCTGTGCCAATGAGTTCAAGGGTATTCCCAACTTTTTCTTCTAACCGATCTAGTGTGTCTGGTTTTATGTTGAGGTCTTTGATCCACTTGGATTTCAGCTTTGTGCATGGTGATAAGTATGGATCTATTTTCATTTTTCTACATGTAGACATCCAGTTAGACCAGCACCATTTGTTGAAGATGCTATCTTTTTTCCATTGTATGGTTTTGGCATCTTTGTCAAAGATCAGGTGTTCATAGATGTGTGGGTTCATTTCTGGGTCCTCTGTTCGGTTCCATTGATCCACCATTCTGTTTCTATGCCAGTACCATGCAGTTTTTATAACTGTTGCTCTATAGTACAGCTTTAGATCAGGGATGGAGATACCTCCAGAAGATCTTTTATTGTAGAGAATTTTTTTAGCAATTCTGGGTTTCTTGTTATTCCATATGAAGGTGAGAATTTTTCTTTCCAGGTCTGTAAAGAATTGTGTTGGTAATTTGATGGGAATTGCATTGAATCTGTAGATTGCTTTTGGTAAGATGGCCATTTTTACTATGTTAATCCTGCCCAGCCATGAGCATGGGAGATCTTTCCATCTTCTCATATCTTCTTCTATTTTTTTCTTCAGAGACTTGAAATCTTTTTCATACAAGTCTTTGACTTCCTTGGTTAGGGTTACTCCAAGGTACTTTATGTCATTTGTGGCTATTGTGAAGAGTGTTGTTTCCCTAATTTCTTTCTCAGCCCTTTTGTCTTTTGTATACAGGAGGGCTACTGATTTTTTGGAGTTAATTTTGTATCCGGCCACTGTGCTGAAGTTGTTTATCAGCGGTAGGAGTTCCCTGGTAGAGTTTTTGGGGTCACTCACATATACTTTCATATCATCTGCAAATAGTGATAATTTGACTTCTTCCTTTCCAATTTGTATCCCCTTGATCTCCTTCAACTGTCTTATTGCTCTAGCAAGGACTTCAAGTACTATGTTGAAGAGATATGGAGAGAGTGGGCAGCCTTGTCTTGTCCCTGATTTCAGTGGGATTGATTTAAGTTTCTCTCCATTCAGTTTGATGTTGGCTGTAGGTTTGCTGTATATTGCTTTTACTATGTTTAGATATGTGCCTTTTATCCCTGATCTCTCCAATACTTTAAACATGAATGGATGCTAGACTTTGTCAAATGCTTTTTCAGCATCTAGAGAGATTATAATGTGTTTTTTTTTTCTTTCAGTTTGTTAGTATGGTGGATCACATTGATGGATTTCCGTATAGTGAACCACCCTTGAATGCCTGGGATGAAGCCTACTTGGTCATGGTGGATGATATCATTGATGTGCTCTTGAATTTGGTTTGCAAGTATTTTGTTTAGATTTTTTACATCAATGTTCATAAGGGAGATTGGCCTAAAATTCTCTTTCTTTGTTGGGTCTTTGTGAGGTTTAGGTACCAAGGTGACTGTGGCGTCATAGAATGAGTTTGGTAGTGTTCCTTCTGTTTCTATTTTGTGGAATTGTTTGGAAAGAATTGGAGTTAGCTCTTCTTTGAAGGTCTGGTAGAATTCTGCACTGAAACCATCTGGTCCTGGGCTTTTTTTGGATGGGAGACTTTCAATGACCACTTCTATTTCCTTGGGGGATTTAGTGGTATTTAATTGCTTTACCTGGTCATGATTCAGTTTTGGTAAGTTGAATCTGTCAAGAAAATGGTCCATTTCATTTAGATTTTCAAATTTTGTGGCATATAGGCTTTTGAAGTAAGTCCTATTTTTTTATTATCTCTATTAAAATGTATTACATTTGCTTGTCTATCAGATTGAAGCCATACCTGTTTTCTCCCCCAGTGTATTGTACTCTAATTAATTCATACTAAAGGGCTTGCTGAGAAACTGGTCTCACCAGGTTTTCTTAGATGAATTAGTAAAAAATTCACCTCTTTATTTTGCCAATATATCTGCCTATCCATCCATTTATCCATCTATACACTAAGGGCTTATGTAGGAATTTGGACTTTCTAACTATGAACGAACACACACACACACACACACACACACACACAATCAGTCTTTACATGTGTTCTCCATTTCATCATATGGTTGACTTTCACACACCTTATAATATTTGTCTTCCTTATCCTTCTTTTACACAGACATATTTTTCCCATGGCATTATTTCTCCCAGTGTAAGTTCTTAAAATGAGAAATTCTATAAACATGGATCAGCTCCAACTATTCCAGCATGTCAGCAATGCCAGATTAATGTTTGCTGATAGAACTCTCATTAATTATTCAGATACGACTAAGTTACAAAGTGTCAGAAAAAAATGGATTTATAAATTATTTTCATTCAGTTAGCTGCTTTCCTTATTTTGTTGACTTTTATTTTGATAAACCGTTACTTCATGCTACATATTATAAAGTATTTCAATGAATATTTGATGGTTGTGAAGTCATATTATTCTAATGGAGTTACTTTATGTTTAGGTTTTATTGATGATATTAAAAAGATAAATATGGTCATAAAGTCCCACAGATCCCAGAGACAGGAAGCATATATCCAGAAATCTCTAACCCTTGAATATTAACACTCAACAGTTCATCATATACATTGTATACTGTACTATATCAAAAAAGCAAGAACTTTTGGAGAGGCTAGAGGGCTGCAGCAGTTCTATTTATCTCTTATGAGTTTGCCAGTCATCATTTTCCCCTTAGCTGACTTAAGTATAAAATTCTTTTATTTCACTTGAAATTTCCATATTGAATCTGACCTTCTGATAAGGAACCATAACACGTGACAGCTATTGTATTTCTTTACAGAAAATTATTCACAATAAGAATTATTTCGGTAATTATTCAATGTTTTGTGTGGACTTTTTTTTTTTTTAGACTGTTACCTTTAATAAAAGTATGGAGGAGCTAAAATGGAAGAAAAGAAGAAGTTCACCTATTACTGAGTGAGAAGAGAAGCACTGGATATTAGAGGGAGAAGAGGTGCTTTGGGTAAAACTGTGAGACAGAGAAGGTAAAAAAAAATCATTACAAAACAATTTAGAAAAAAAGGCAAAGAAATTGTATGGCAGTAATCCTGCTTCTCCATGTAGAAAGTAACATTGGAAAAAGCTACAAGCTTGAGAAGTGAGGAAATCCCAGTGATGAAAAATCTACTGGTTAGCTGATAGTTCTAGCCACAGGAAAAATCTGTGTTTCTTGCATTCTTTTAACCCAATATAGACATTTGGCTTGAAAGTTACATTTTATTTTTTGTTGACAGGCTATCTTTAGGGTCATGCATTGATGTACTTTTTCTTTCTCTGAGTGTACTGTCCAGATGGCTTCTCAGGAAGGGACTTACCATTTCAGACTGACCTACTCTCCTGATCAGAAAACTTCACAGGTCAACATGCCTGAGGACACTTGCTGCAATGGTGAGATATTTCTAGCAAGAGAGAAGATCGACACACCAACTGAGAAGTACTGAAGCATCACTTACAAGGCAGAGTGGTCAGTGCTCCTTTGAGAGAGGTAAGATTTGTGAATGCAGTTTAGATGGAGAGATAGACATAAGCATATCAAAATTAAACATTATCAGTTTTCCAAATGAATGAATATATTGACAGCACAGGTATTTGGGAAATTCACAGAAACAAACAAACAAACACAAACTGCCAATGCAATGTTACCTCTTATGAAATCAGTCTGTCCTTTTAAAATAATGTGATAATTTTATAAAATTTTGATGAATTGTCCAATATAGATTATCTATTTAATGAATAAAATAAACAAAGGTCCTTCTATATGACAAGGAATTATATCTATCATCTTCCTTCATGTACCCATTGCTAACATACAATTTGTAATCAAACCTTCCATTCCATACAAAAAACTTTTACAATGGGATTATATGCTTCCATATTCTTTTCTTTAAAGAAGAAAACAGATCTTTTAAAACTTTAGTGAAGACAATGCTTAGTAAAAAAAAAAAATTCTTTTTTTAAATTTAATTTAATTTTATTAATTACACTTCACTTTGTATCCTCCCATAAGCTCCTCCCTCCTCCCCTCCGGGTCTCACCCTCCCTCCCCTTTTTCACACATGCCCTTCCCCAAGTCCACTGATAAGGCAGGTCCTCCTCTCTTTCTTTCTAATCGTAGTCTATCAGATTACATCAGGAGTGGCTGCACTGTCATCTTCTTATACAGCAATTGCTAAGGAAGACCTTTTAATGATAATCAAATTTAAAGTGAAGTCAATTGCTCAATTATTTATATTACAGGAATATACTAATTCAACATTTATATTCCTCTGAACCTCTCTTAAGAAAGTGACATAATAAGCCCTTTGTATCTTTTTTGACATCAAAATAGACCAATAATAAAGCATACAGAAATTAACATACACAAAATATTTTACTTCCTATAGCTAAATTTCCCTTAAATTTTAGTTCATACTACAAATACAAAACCATATAGGACTTTTTTAAGATGCCAAGAAAAGAAAAAAAAAAACATTCAAATGCTACTGTATATTTTATGTAATAGAGTATATATTTATATATCTATATGTGCATATATTATACATGCTTTATAGTACACACACATGTGGGGGGACAAAATAAGCTAAGTATGTTTAATTAATGAGAACTGCTTTGAGCAAAGAAGTAAGGACTGCTTATTTTTCAAGTCTTTGAGTGAAAGAAATGAGAATAAATTTTCATAATCTGTAACTAGAACAAAATTAAATAACATAAATACAGGCAGAAACTAAATTGTAAGACGTGATTTACTAAATGGGACAAGTTTGTGCAGAGACTATGACTATTAAATTCACTAAAGCAGTTTGATTAATCGAATTCATGTAACATTTGTTCCTTACCTACTCTGTTCTATGCAATTTTATCTAGTTATCACACTAAATGATCACACACATTTTAAAGGTGGTATTTCCTTATTTTATAGTCAAGGAAAAAGAGTCAGAGAGAGTAACCTGCTTAGAGCCTTGTGTCTTATCAGTATTACAGCCTGATTTCAAACTCATGCTCTTAAGAGCAGCAGCATGACTTCTCTGTCTAATTTAGCATGTCAGAATAGTTAAAATAACTCCTCCTATGATTTGTAGGAAAGAGAGCTGCAGAGATTTTTCAAGTGTAATGTGCATAAATGCAGTTACAAATGTAATTACTCAGGCTCAACTAAAACCCTTTGATTATACCAGTCTGCAAAAGATGTCTGTATCACTCTTAATGAGTGTTATTGATCATCTAGATGAATCTGTCTGTTCTTCCCTTTCACCAAAGTTGGGGAAATTAAGTTAAAGAGAAAATGTATCCTTTATAATGGAAAAGGTAGAAAACCAGTAATGCTGCAAAAAATTTGCATTTTAAATGTAAAAGTTTGGGGGAGATCCAAGATGGCGGCGCTGGGAGGACACTGTGTCTGAGGAGCAGGACAGCAGTGTCAGTACAGCAACCAGGAGACTGAACTCTGGGACCTAAAACACCAGTATTTGTGATTGCCAGGTGAGAGGAAATCCTAAGGTGTTGAAATCAATAGGGACTGACCTCAAATCACCCAGTCAATTCCTGGAAAAGGTCCTGGGAACTGGTGGGCACACAGCTACCAGCCCAGACCTGAGCACACAGCTTTCTGCCCACAGGGGCGTCCCCCAGCCACCATCCATGTCTGGGACACAGGGATGAGGCACCCAGCCTCTGGACCAGAGCAGAGCCCTCAGTTGCCAGCCCAGAGAGGAGTGCAGAGCCTCTGGCCCAGAGCTGGGTGCAAGGCCTCTGAACCAGAGCTGAGCCCTTAGTTGCTGGCCCAGAGAGGAGCGCACAGCCTCCAACCCAGAGGGTGGCTCACAGCTACCAGGCCAGATCAGGGTGCACAACCTCCATACCAGAGCAGCATCCCCGGGTGCCATCCCAGACAGGGCTGCACAGACAGAAAACCCCACAGCCAGGAAATCAGCAGGTTCTTCAAGAGGGCTGTGCCTGGGAAAGAGTGTAACAACAGCAGCAGCTCACTAAATTCAGAACGAGAAACCCAGCAGCGGGGCAGATGTTTCCAGGACTTCAATGGCTGAGAGAAGAACCCCCCCCCTGCCTAACAAAGACCACAGCTACCACTCAGGTCTATATGCCTAAGGCGAGCAGTGACAAATCCTGAGAAACACTGGTCATTCATTGACCATACCAAAAAAAGGAGGAGGCCTCCTCTGGAAAACTCATTTTCCTTCCAAGTGGATTCTTCCTATCCCAGGAGTCCAGAAAGCACCAGAAACTAACAACCAACACCTAAAATAGCCTAATGGGTAAAGGTCAGCGTAAAAGTTCGACCAACAAAACACAGAGTAATATGGCATCTCCAGAACCCAGTCATCCAAGGTTGAGCACCCTGGACACCCCAGCATAATTGAAATTCAAGAAGATGACCTTACATCTATGCTGATGAAGAGGATAATAGAGAAAACAAATAAAATACGGTAAAAATTAGAGGAAGATAAAATTAAAGAGATTATGGTCATCCGTAAAATACAGGAAATACAGGGAAATAAAGACACACATATCATGGCCATCCTTAAAGAAATACAGGAAGATGCAGCCAAATGGTTTGAGGCATTCAGAGAGGAAATAATTAAATCATTGAAAGAAATAAAAGAAACAGAGGAATGTTCAAAGAAACAGTTGAAGGAACTAAAAGAAAAACAGGAAAATACAATCAGACTGGTGAAAGAAATAAACAAAGCAACTCAAGACCTGAAGATAGATTGAAAAAAATTAAAGAACACACAAACGGAGGTAATCATGGAAAGGAAGAATTTAGGGAAGAAAACAGGAACTACAGAGGTAAGTATAACCAACAGACTATAAGAGATGGAAGAAAGAATCTCAGGTGTAGAAGATACAATAGAAGAAATCTATATATCCGTCAAAGAAAATGTCAAATCCAAAAAATTCCTGACAAAGACCATTCAAGAAGTTTAAGAGTGCAGGGAATCATATGAAAGAAGGGGAGATAGTATGACGTGGAAAGGATAGGAGCTCCACAAGGGCCAAATATATCTGGGCACAGGGGTCTTTTCTGAGACTGACACTCCACCAAGGACCATGTATGGATATAACCTAGAACCTCTGCTCAGATGTAGCCTGTGGTAGCTCAGTAAACAATTGGTTTCCCATAGTAAGGAGAACAGGGACTATTTCTGACAGGAACTCAATGGCTAGCTCTTTGACCTGCCCACTCCCCAAGGGAGGAGCAGTCCTGCTAGGCTACAGAGGAAGACTTTCCAGCCAGTCCTGAAGATACCTGATAAAACAGGGTCAGATGAAAGGGGAGGAGGTTCTCCCCAATCAGTGGACTTGGAAAGGGGCAGGGAGCAGGTGAGGGAGGGAGGGTGGGGTTGGGAGGGAATGAGGGAAAAGGATACAGCTGGGATACAAAGTTAATAAAATGTAACTAATAATAAAAATAAAAATAAATATCTTTGGCACAGTGAAAAAAAAAGAAGAAGAAGAAAAAAAGAAGATCAAGACAACATGAAAAGACAAAACTTAAGAATAATAGGAATAGAGGAAAAAGATTCCCTTCTCCAAGGCCCAGAAAATATTTTCAACAAAATCATAAAAGAAAATTTCCCCAACTTAAAGGAGATGCCTATAAGAATACAAGAGACCTACAGAACACCGAATAAATTAGACCAGAAAAGAAAATCCTCCCACCACGTAATAATCAAAACAGTAAGTATACAAAACAAAATACTAAAAAATACTAAAAGCTGCAAGGGAAAAAGGCCAAGTAACATATAATGGCAAACCCATTAGAATCACACCTGATTTCTCAACAGAGACTATGAGAGTAAGAAGGGCCTGGACAGTTATAATGCAGACCATAAGAGAACAGAGATGTCAGCCCAGGCTGATATATCCAGCAAAACTCTCATTCATCATAGATGGAGAAACCCAGGAAAACTAACTACATTCAGGAAAACACAGGAAACAAATAACCTCACTACAGCAAAACTAAAAGTAGCCAAGAAAAAAAAAAAAAAAAAAAACACAATACCATAGCCAACAGCAAAATCAAAGCATCTGACAGCTACTTGTCATTAATCTCCCTTAATATCAATGGACTCACCTCTCCAATAAAAAGACACAGATTAACAGAATAGGTGTATAACAAGACCCAATAATCTTTATGGATATTTTGTCTACATTCATGTTTGTGCACCGTGTACATGGCTGGTGTCCACATAAGTCTAAGGAGGACATCCATCATGGTCATCAGAAATTGGAGCTACAGAAGTTTTTGAGATACAATGTGCATGCTAGAAACACGGCAAGTTGCTCTTAACCATTCAGTCATCTTTCTAGCTACTTAATGCTTATGTTTTTACATACATAAATACTGGGTAATGTTCAAATACATTTTAGATAGCAACTTTAATTGAAAAGCTATTCAATGTAACAGCTACCAAAATCTGAAGAAGGAAGTAGTCTTTTCTTGGCACAGACAATGGAAGTAATTCCTACTCCTAGAGTACTTTGTTTTTGAAATCTACCAAATTTCTTGAACAAATGATTACAATTTCTTACAGAAATATTTATGAGTAACACTAAGAGACAGATAATGATGATAAAATAGCTTATAGTGGCTAAACCTTTAGCTAAAAATAATCACAAAACTAGACAAAACACAAGAAACAATTTTGACAATGAGAACAATTTGGTGGATGCAGGACACATTGTTTTACCTGAGAGAAAGATAGAGGTGAAGTGTTTCACAGTTTACTTCATTCATGCCTTGTGGATATTTGCCAATGAGTAGCTGGTGGGATTATCATACAAGAGGAAAGCAGAAATTTTCCCTCATTAAAGAACCTGAAATGCGTGTGTCAATCAACCTAAGAAATAGGATACAGAAATTTGGACCCCAACTCCCTTTATTCTCCCTGTAATATTTTGATGATTACAAATTATTAAGTACTGAAACTCCTTGATAATTAATAAACACACTGAAAAGAAGGTGTAACTTCAAACAGGAGGCCATTCAAGAACAAGACACTTCGCCGCTTTAGATTTTAAAAGAAACCTGACTGAAGATCTAGTCCCTGTAAGGTGGAAAGGTCACCTTTCTACTTGTTTAAATAAAATGACAGAAGGTGCAGGAGACACAGGGCTCAAATTATAAAACTAAACTTTCATTGAGGTGCTAACAGGAGAAAGCTCCATTTCAGAATAACAATGATAGAAGAAAAACACAAGTAATAGCAATATAGCATTTTGTCAAGATTCTATTGTGGTCCCAGTATTCTGTATTCAGTATTGGGAGAACATAATGTAGACTTTATTATAAACCCAAATAATAAAAAAATAATTAAATACTCTTTAACTGAAGAAAAGCATAAGTGAAATATTTGAATTAATGAGTTTATGCAATAATAAAAATAATTAGAATTTGTTTAGTAAGAATCTTTAGGGAAATTTGCAGAAATGCACCCTAGATCACCAATATTTATACATTTCAAAACTCAGCTCTAAATTATATTTATAATTTATAAATTATATGGTAAAATTTATATCAAAAATTAAAACAAGAACATGGATGCAATAAACTAATTGTCAAAGTAAAAAGGTAATTACCAATTCATTGCTCTTTGGAGCATAGAGATAAATGATAAAAAACAGAATTATACTAACTCATGAATATTTGTTTAGATTTAGAAAGAACAGCAAACTTTAAGGATGAAATCAGTTAATTATGAATATGGTAGAACAACTATTCTTTAAAATATAAATGTATTGTTTGGAAACGTCAATTCATTAGTGCGTAGACATTACAGACAAGGTAATGACTTCTGAGAATGTGACAAATTTGAAAAGGTAGTAACATAAACATGCTATGTTACTTTTATATGAGAAGTGACTTAAGAGATTAAAAATAACCTATGCTTATACTAACAGTAAATAAACTCAAGGATATGCTCAAAGTGTAACAAATTCTCACCACTGTGAGGAATTCTGGGTACGAAGTTATTCCAGAGAAAGCATCCAACTTTGTCTACATTAATGCTGTTTTGAAGAATGTGAAAATAATAATTGAAGTGTTCATTTACCCAAATTATTTAATTAGATCGAAAATTATTTTTTCAAGATTCAAAAAATAAATTAATTATACATCCCAATCGTAGTACCCTCCCTCCTTTCCTTCCAGTCCCACCGACTTTCTCTCTTCTGTGAATCCTCCTCCCATCCTCCTCAGAAGGGAGGAGCCCCTCCCAACTCCTCCCAGCACATCAGGTCTTATCAGGACTTATCATTAGTTATCAGCCTTTCTTTTAGTGTTTCCGGGACATTCAAGAATCTTTTGTTGAGAAATTTTTTGTCTCTGTACCCTATTTTTTAATTGGAATATTTGGTTTGTTGGTGTTTAATTTCTTGAGTTCTTTATATATATTTAGATATTAGCCCTTTGTCAGATGTATGATTGGTGAAGAACATTTTACTAATCTGTAGGCTGCTCTTTTGTTCTGTTGACAGTGTCCTTTACATTACAGAAGCTTTTCAGTTTAAAGAGGTCCATTTTATTAATTGTTGATCTTAGAGCCTGAGCTATCAGTCTTCTGTTCAGGATGTTCTCTCCTGTGCCAGTGAGTCCAAGGCTCTTCCCTACTATCTATTTTAATAGATTTTATGTGTCTGGATTTATGTTAAGATCTTTGATCCATTTGTACTCAAGTTTTGTGTAGGGTGACAAATATGGCTCTATTTGCATTTTTCTACATGTAGACATCTGGTGAGACCAGTACCAATTCTTACCAAATTGCTCTTGTATGATGAGCATTTTTAATATGTGATTCCTACCAATCCATGAGAATGGAAGAACTTTCTGTCTTCCTATCTTCTTCAAGTTCTATCTTCAGAGACTTGAAGCTCTTGTCTGAAAGGTCTTTCACTTGCTTGGTTAGAGTTACACCAACATATTTTATAGTATTTGTAGCTATTGTGAAGGTTGTTGTTTCCCTTATTTCATTCTCAGCCTGTTTATCGCTTGTATCCAAGAGGCTATGGATCTTTCTGAGTTAATTTTCTATCCAGCCAGTTTTCTGAAGTTGTTTATCAGCTGTAGTAGTTTCCTGGTAGAATTTTTGTTGTCTCTTATGCATACTATATTATCATCTGCTAATAGTGATACTTTGACTTCATCCTTTCCAATTTGTATCCCCTTTATCTCTTCTAGGTATCTTATTGTGTAGCTAGGATTTCAAGCATTTATTGAAGGGATAGATAGAAAGTGGGTGGCCTGGTCTTATCCATGATATAAGTGAAAGTGCTTTAAGTTTCTTTACTTTTAACTTGATGTTGGCTATTGGCATGCTGTATATTGCCCTTATTTTGTTTATGTAAGTGCCTTGTATCTCTGATCTCTGACATGAACTGATTGGCCTGCTCCTTAATTACCTCCCCCTGAGGGGGAAGTAGCATTACCAGGCCACAAAAAAAGACAATGCAGCCACTCCTGATGAGATCTAATTGACTAGGATCAGAAGGAAGAAAAAGAAGTCCTCCCCTATTGGTGGACTTAGGGAGGGGCATGAATACAGAGGGTGGAGGAAGGGAGGGATTGGGATGGGAGGAGGGAGAGAACCACAGGCAGGATACAAAGTGAATAAAGTGTAATTAAAAAAAAACATAAAGGGGTGTTAGTTTTTTTCAAAACCTTTTTCAGTGTCTTATGAGATGATCATGTTTTTTTGTTTTGTTTTGTTTTGTTTTGTTTTCAGTATATATCGTGGATTGCATTTTTGGATTTTTGTATGTTGAGCTATTCTTGCACTTCCGGGATGAAGCCTACTTGATCACAGTGGATGATATTTTTGATGTGTTCTAGATTTGGTTTATGAGTATTTTATTGATTATTTTTGTGTCAATGTTTATGAGTGAAATTGGTCTGAAATTTTCTTTATTGGGTGTTTGCGTGGTTTAGATTTCATAGTGACTGTGGCTTTGTAGAATGAGTTTGGCAATGTTTCTTCAGTTTCTATTTTCTGTAATATTTTGCAGAATATTGGTATTAGCTCTTCTGTGAAAGTCAGATAGACTTCTTCACCGAAACCATCCAAGCCTGGATTTTTTTATTTTTTGGTTGGGAGACTACTTCTATTTCCTTTGAGGTCTGTTGTTTAAATTATATACCTAATCTTGATTTTTCTTTAGTAAGTGGTATCTATCTAGAAACTCATCCATTTCATTTAGATTTTCCAATTTTGTGGTGTACAGGTTTTTGAAGTATGATTTAATGATTCTTTGGATTTCCTCGTTATCTGTTATGTTCTTCTTTTTAGTTCCAATTTTATTAATTTGGATATTCTCCATCTGCCTTTCAGTTAGTTTGGCTAAGGATTTATTTGTCTTGTTGATTTTCTCAAAGAATCAGCTCTTGTTTTTGTTGGTTCTTTGTATTGTCCTCTTTGTTTCTACTTTATTGATTCCAGCTCTGAGTTTGATTATTTCCTTCCATCTACTCCTCTTGGATGTGTTTCCTTCTTTTTGTTCTAGAGTGCTCAAGTGTGCTTTTAAATTGCTTGTATGAGATCTCTCCATTTTATTATGAGAGTACTTAGGAATATGAACTTTCCCTCATAGCACTGTTTTCATTGTGTCCTACAAGTATGTTGTGCTTTCATTTTCATTGAATTCTAGAAAGTCTTTCGCATCTTTCTTTATTTTCTTTCTGACCCAGTTGTCAATGAGAAGAGAGATGTTCATTTTCTATGAGTTTGTAGGCAGTTTGTCCTTTCTGATGTTGAAGTCAAACTTTAATCCTTGGCAGTCTGATAGAATACAAGCTGTTATTTCAAGTTTCTTGTATTTGTTGAGGCTCACTTTGTTGCCAAGTATGTGACAAATTTCAGAGAAGATTCCATGAAATGCTGAGAAGACATATATATTTTTTTTGTGTGTTTTAATTGAATGTTCTGTACATATATGTCAAGTTCAATTGACTCATAATGTTGGTTAGTTTCATTATTTCTCTGTTTAGTTTTTGTCGGGATGATCTGTCTATTGGTGAGAGGTGTGTGGAAGTCTCCAACTGTAAACATTTGAGATCAATGTGTGTTTAAGCTTTAGTAATTATTTTCTTTTTTATTTTTTCTTTTTTAAATGAATCTGGGTGCCCTTGAACTTGGGGCATATATGTTCAGAATTAAGACATCATCATGGTGGATTTTTCCTCTGATAAGTATGAAATGCTCTTCCCCATCTCTTTTCATTAATTTTGGTTGACAGTCTATTTTATTAATTTTTTTTAAATAGCTGTTCCAGCTTGTTTCTTGTGTCCAGGTGCTTGGTAAACCTTTTTAATTTCCAGACCTTTTTTTCTGAGGTAATGTTTATCTTTGATACTGAGGTTTGCTTCATGTATTCAACAGAGCAATGGATCCTGTTTTTGCAATTATTCTGTTATCATGTGTCTTTTTATTCTTGATTTGAGACTATTGATGTTGAGAGATATTAATGACCAAAGATTGTGAATTCCTGTTATTTTTACATTAATGTTATTAGTCTGAGTGTTTTTGTGTGTTCTTTGCTTTTTCTTTTGCTGGTATGGAATTATTTATTTTCAGTGTTTTCTGGGATGTAGTTATCCCTGTTGAGATGGAGTTTTCTTTCTAGTATTTTTGGTGGGGGCTGGATTTATGGATATATATTGTTTATATTTATTTTGTCTTGGTATATCTTATTTTCTCCATCCATGATGATTGAGAGTATTGCTGGGCATGGAAGTCTGCCCTGATATCTCTGCTTTTTTAGTGTTTGCAATATATCTGTCCATGCCCATCTGGCTTTTAGAGTCTCCGGTGAGAAGTCTAATTCTGTTAGGTCTGCCTATATATGTTACTTGTCCTTTTTCCCATTGCAGCTTTTAATATTTTTCTTTGTTCTGTAGATATAGTGTTTTGATTATTACATGGTGGGAGAATTTTTTTTTTCTTTTCTTTTATGTTTCAATCTATTTGCTGTTCTGTAGGCTTCTCATATGTTTATAGACATCTTTGTAGTTTGGGAAAATTTTCTTCTGTGATTTTGTTGAAAATATATTCTGGTACTTGGAGCTATAATGTTTCACATTCTTTTTTTAATTTAATTTTTTTCTTATCAGTTACATTTTATTAACTCTGTATCCTAGCCATATCCCGCTCCCTCATTCCCTACCAAACCCACCCTCACTCCCTAATCTCCAACCTGCCCCTTTCAAGTCCACTGATGGAGGGAACCTCCTCCCCATTCATCCTATCCTGTTTTATCAGTTACCTTCAGGACTGGTTGCAAAGCCCTCCTCTGTGGCCTAACAAGACTGTTCCTCCCTTGGGGGGTGGGGAGGTCAAAGAGCCAGTTATTGAGTTCCAGTTAGAAATAGCCCTTATTCCCCTCATTATGGGAAACCAATTGGTTACTGAGCTACCACGGGCTACATCCGAGCAGAGGTTCTAGGTTATATCCACACATGGTCCTTGGCTGAATGTCAGTCTCAGAAAAGACCCTGTGCCCAGATATATTCCGTCCTTGTGGAGCTCCTATCCTTCCCCCATCAGAATAACTCCCCTTCTTTCCTATGATTCCCTGTACTCTGCTAAAGCTTTGGTCATGAGGCTTTGTATCTGCTTTGAAAACACTGCTAGTTAGAGTATTTCAGATGCGCTCATTAGACTCTTGTCAGACATTCAATGCACATCCCATCTGTCTTTCTAAACGAGGATTGATCATCTTACCCCATGTCTGCTCTCTTGATTATCTTTTTTAGGTGTATAGATTTCATTATGTTTATCATATCTTATAGGTCTATATGAATGAGTATATACCGTGTTTGTCTTTCTCCTTCTGGGATATTTCACTCAGAATGATCTTTTCTAGATCCCACCATTTGCCTGCAAATTTCATGTTTTCCTCCTTTTTGATTGCTGAGTAGTATTCCATTGTGTAAAAATACCACAATTTCTGTACCCACTCCTCCGTTGATGGACATCTGGGTTGTTTCCAGGTTCTGGCTATTACAAATAAAGCTGCTACAAACATGGTTGAGCAAGTATCCCTTTTGTGTACTTGAGCAAACTTTGGGTATATACCTAGCAGTGGTATAGCTGGGTCTTGAGGGAGCACTATTCCTAATTGTCTTAGAAAGCACCAGATAGATTTTCAGAGTGGTTGTACCAGTTTACATTCCCACCAGCAGTGGAGAAGGGTTCCCCTTTCTCCACATCCTCTCCAGCATGTGTTGTCACATGAGATTTTCATCTTGGCCATTCTCATGGGTGTAAGGTGATATCTCAGGGTTGTTTTGATTTGCATTTCCCTGATGGCTAATGAGGTTGAGCAGTTCTTTAAGTGTTTCTCTGCCATTCGATATTCCTGTTTCAAGAATTCTCTGTTTAGCTCTGTTCCCCATTTTTTAATTGGATTACTTGGTTTGCTGCTTTTCAGCTTCTTTAGTTCTTTGTATATACTCGATATTAGTCCTCTGTCAGATAAAGGGTTAGTAAAGATTCTTTCCCAATCTGTAGGCAGTCATTTTGTTTTGATGACGGTGTCCTTTGCTTTACAAAAGATTTTCAGTTTCATGAAGTCCCATTTATTGATTGTTGCTCTTAGAGCCTGTGCTGTTGGTGTTCTGTTTAGGAAGTTGTCTCCTGTGCCAATGAGTTCTAGGCTGTTCCCCACTTTTTCTTCTAACAGATTTAGAGTATCTGGTTTTATGTTGAGGTCTTTGATCCACTTGGACTTTAGTTTTGTGCAGGGTGATACATATGGATCAATTTTCAATTTTCTGCATGTAGACATCAAGTTGGACCAGCACCATTTGTTGACGATGCTGTCTTTTTTCCATTGAATGATTTTGGGTTTTGACAATAATTGAGTATTCATTGGTGTGTGGGTTTATTTCTGGGTCTTCTATATGGTTCCATTGATCCTCCTTTCTGTTTTTATGACAATACCATGCAGTTTTTATTACTATTGCTCTGTAGTACAGCTTGAGATCGGGGATGGAGATACCTCCAGATGATCTGTTGTTGTACAGGATTGTTTTGGAGATTCTGGGTTTTTTGTTTCTCCATATGAAGCTGAGAATCTTTTTTTCAAAGTCTGTAAAGAATTGAGTTGGTATTTTGATGGGAATTGCATTGAATGTGTAGATTGCTTTTGGCAAGATGGCCATTTTCACAATGTTAATCCTACCAATCCATGAGCACAGGAAATCTTTCCATCTTCTGAGATCTTCTTCAATTTCTTTCTTCAGAGACTTGAAGTTTTTCTCAAACAGGTCTTTCACTTGCTTGGTTAGTGTCACTCCAAAGTACTTTATGTTATTAGTGGCTATTGTGAAGGGTGTTGTTTCCCTAATTTCTTTCTAAGCCTTTTGTCTTTGGTATACAGGAGGACTTCTGATTTTTTTGAGTTGATTTTGTATCCTGCCACTTTGCTGAATGTGTTTATCAACTGGAGGAGTTCTCTGGTTGAATTTTTGGTGTCGCTCATGTATAATATCATATCATCTGCAAATAGTGACACTTTGACCTCTTTCTTTCCAATTTGTATCCCCCTGATCTCCTTTAGTTGTCTTATTGCTCTGGCTAGGACTTCAAGTACTATGTTGAAGAGATATAGAGAGAGTGGGCAGCCTTGTCTTGTCCCTGATTTCAGTGTGATTGATTTAAGTTTCTCTCCATTGAGTTTGATGTTGGCTATAGGCTTGCTGTATATTGCCTTTACTATCTTTAGGTATGTGCCTTGTATCCCTGATCTCTCCAAGACTTTAAACATGAATGGGTGTTGGACTTTGTCAAATGCATTTTCAGCATCTAAGGAGATGATCATGTGGTTTTTCTCCTTCAGTTTGTTTATGTGATGGATTACATTGATGGATTTCCATATGTTGAAGGACCCTTGCATGCCTGGGATGAAGCCTACTCGGTCATGGTGGATGATATCTTTGATGTGTTCTTGGATTCGGTTTGCAAGTATTTTATTGAGTATTTTTGTGTCAATGTTCATAAGAGAGATATGTCTGAAGGTTTTTTTTTTTTTTTTTTTTTTTTTGTCCTTTGTGTGGTTTCATTGCTTGTATTCTTTTGGTTTTTTTGTTGTGTAGTTATCTATTTCCTCTGTTTCCTTAGATGTAGTTGTTTTCTTTGGTTTGGAGTTTCCGTTCTAGTAACTTCTGTAGAGCTGGGTTACTACGTAGATATTGTTTAAATTTGGTTTTGTCTTGGAATATCTTGAATTCTCCGTCTATGTTGATTGAAATTTTTGCTAGGTATGGTAGTCTGGGTTGGAATCTGTGGTCCCTTAAGGACTGTATGATTTCTGCCCAGGCCCTTCTGGCTTTCATAGTTTCTGTTGAGAAATCTGGTGTGATTCTGATAGGTTTACCTTCATATGTTACTTGGCCTTTTTCCCTTGCTGCTTTTAGAATTTTTTCTTTGTTTTTTTAGGTTTAGTGTTTTGACTATGATGTGACATGAAGAATTTCTTTTCTGGTCTAGTCTACTTGGTGTTCTGTAGGCCTCTTGTATGTTTATGGCCATCTCCTTCTTTAAGTTGGGAAAGTTTTCTTCTATAATTTTCTTGAAAATATTTTCTGGACCTTTGAGCCTGATGTCTTCTTTTTCTTCTACTTCTATTATTCTTAGGTTTTGTCTTTTCATGGTGTCCTTGATTTCTTGGATGTTTTCTGTTTGGAACTTTTCTGATTTTATTTTTTCTTTGAGAGACGTGTCAATTTCCACAAGTGTATCTTCGGCTCCTGAGATTCTTTCTTCCATCTCATGTATTCTGTTGGTGATGCTTACCTTTGTAGTGCCTGATCTTTTCTCTATGTTCTCCAGCTCCTGGTTTTTCTCTATTTGTGTTTTCTTTATTGATTCTAATTCTGTTTTCATGTCTTGCACCATTTCCTTCATCTGTTTGAATGTGGACTCCTGCTTTTCAATGATAACTTCTATTTTTTTGTCCGTTTCCTCTCTATGTATCACTAATTGTGCCTCTACTTCTTTGGGTATAATTGCCTGTATTTCTATGAGAGCTTTGTTTATTTCTTCTTTATTTGCTTTCATTTGTGTGGACATTTCTTTGAGAGCTTTGTGCATTTCTTCTCTGTTTGCCTCAATTTTCGTGGTCATTTCTCTGAGAGCATGATTTGTTTCCTCTTGGTTAGTCTCGATTTCTTTGGTTATTTCTCTGAGGGCTTTGTTCATTTCATCTTTATGGGCCTCTAATAGCTGTAGAAACATAGATTTGAGTTCGTTTTCTTGTATATCTAGTGAATTGAAGTGTCCATTGTTTTGTGGGGTTGCTGGTGAGGTCATTATGTCCTGATTTTTGTTAGGAGTGTTCTTATGTCTGCCTCTAGCCATCTGGTTATTTATAACCCTCACTGTTTGTTCCTGGAGTTTGTAGTTCAGGCTATGATCGTCTCTTTCTGTTTTCTGGACTATTTTTTTAGGAAGATGAGAGTGGTTCACTGGTTTGGGAGTATGCGTTGTGGTTTCAATTTTGCCTAAGAAAGGAATGGCTTCACATTCTTTTATTCCTATTATTCACAGGTTAGATCTTTTGATAGTATCCCAGATTTCCTGGATGTTTTGTGTCAGGAATTTTTTATCTTTAACTTTTTCTTTTCTTTTCGTTTCTTTCTTTCTTTTCTTTTTCTATTGACATATCTATTTCTTCTATGCCTGAGATTATCTCTTTGATCTCTTGGAATTCTGTTGGTGATGCTTGCATCTGTTATTCTGGTTGTTTTTCCCAAATTTTTTTTGAGATTTTTTTTTAATCCAAAAAGCTATTATATAACATTTTCTTTTTTTGTTTTCCATATATTTTCCATCCTCAGGATTCACTCAGGTTGTGCTATCTTTATTGCTTCTACTTCTATTTTTCTGGTCTTAGTTTCATCCATTCCCTTCACCTGTTTAATTGTGTTTTCTTCTGTTTTTAAGAGATGTATTTATTTATTTTTAATAGGCCAGTATCAACTTCATAACACCTGCTTTAAGTTTGTTTTCTTTTCCTCAGCTGTATTAAGATACCCTGGTGTTGCTGTAGAATTATACATGGGTTCTGGTATTGTCATATAGCTCAGGTTCTTGTTTTTTGTGTTGTTGTGTTGGCCTTTAGCCATCTGGTTGGCTCTGGTATTGTCTGGTGGTCCCTGTGGGCCTCCTACTTCTGGGAAAACATGGAGGTGTAAGTTACAGGAAATGGAGAGTGCAGAGGCCCAGCGATAGTTCATCTCTGCTGTGTTTTCCCAGTGGCCTGTGCAAGCCTGTAAAGATCTCACCTATCTTCTGGAGGTGGCCACTGAGGGCTTCCATGGATGGGACACTCTGTACAGATTTTAGTGCACTGCTACGTTTCCTGGAAGGAAAGAGCAGGATGGAAATTATTGTTCACAAGGTCTCACCTGGTGGTCCCAGGCATTCACTCCAGAAATGCAGGTAGGGGTGAGGTCCAGGACATGGAAGGCACTGGGAGCTGGGCTTAGATCACTGCTGTTGTGTTTGCCCCAGATTGAAAATTCTAAAGTTTATTAAACGTCTCTGAGATCTATGTTCTCTTTCATTCACTTACTGAACAAGTATATTTTTTATGAAAAAAATTAATGGCTAAATCAAAGAACTAGTTAAAGAACTGAGCTTTTAAATCTTAGCTGTAATCTTTTAGCTCTAATATTAGATATAATATTAAATTTATTTATTTAGTCATTTGTTTATTCATTTTTATATAAATCCCATCTGTAAGACTTGTAGGTTATTTTTTTAATTTAAAATCATTTAGACCCCCAGAGACTATTTAGAGGGAAAAAAATCTAGATTTTAAGAATAATAATTAATCTTCCTCTGGGATACAAAAGCAAAGTTTCTTATTTTGGTCTAATTTATTCTAGCAGTAGCCAGGAATGGACAAAGCAAAATTCAGTTTATCTCATGTAATAGCAAACAGGACAGATTGGTCTTAGATAAGGAAACCTGAGAGAATAGTGACACACATTCTTAATCCCAGCATTTGGGAGGCAGAGACATGTGAATCATGTGAGTTCAGAGACAGTCTTTGAACAGTGTTGAACATTGTTGGACCTATTTTAAAAAAGCACAGAGAAGATGTCAGTAATATTTCATTCCTAAGGAATATACTTAATATCCCATGGGGAAAATCGTATTGTATGACATCTACTTTTACCTCACAATATGCTTTACTGAACAGAATTTATCATCATATACTGTGAAGTAATTGCTATATTGGGAATACTAACAGTGTGTGGTGGGGAACATTTATTGATCATGTGCTATTTCAGTTATCATATTAATAATTTTCTCATTTGGTAATTCAGCAACACAGTTCTTAGCATTCATTGCCATTTCCTGAGAAGAAATGCTTGTGAGAATAAAATGCAAGTTGTTTCACTTGCAAGTTGTTAAGTACTATTTGTGAAGAAACAATATGTTTTTAATTAAGTTAGTTTCAAGTATAGGTAGATTTAAGAATAAATTTGGACCCTGTGATAGTATATGAAATAAGTAAAAGAAAATTTTTATGAAAAGTGAATTATAGTGTTTTTTTATTTTTATTTTAGAAACTAGGTAGTGGTGTTCACTATTGGCCCACAAGCAACAGTATACTGAGGGTCTTTGGACTATGACTGAATCATGGGATCTGAGAATTCGTTCAGTTTGAAATATCTTTGTCACTTAGAGTTTTGAAGCTATATTATCATTTGTCCTTGTGCAGACCTTTTTCTCTCTCACTGCCCTAGAAATCAAGAGAACAGCCTCCTTTCTGAGTGTCTCAAAGCCTCTACATTCCCTCTTTGTTGAGGCTTGGATCAGTGAGAGCAATGTCCCCTACTACAGTGGACTTTAATAATTTTCTGGTATACAACAAGTTTTCAGGAACACTTAATGGGTTCATCACATGTTTTCTGAGTGAATTTTTCTGGGAGATGCGACAACCATACACATCTATAGCCCCTTAATGGAAACTAAAAACAGAACCAAGTATGGTTGTCAATGAATTTCAACTTGTTGAAACAATGAATTGTATTGGGGTTCCTGACAGTGATATGGGGAATGTGACACCATTAGAGCCAAAGATACTCAAAAGCAGTTGTTCTTATGAAACTCAAAACTAGCAAGAGATACAAATTATGAAATTTTAATTGTCTCCTGTCATAGTCCACAAAGTACACAACCTTGGAAGCATGTTAGGCAAGTTAGGATATTATGTTAGGTGAGATAAGTCACATTTAATTTTAAGCTATTGTTTTGGCTGTCTTTACTGATACTTACTGAATTTTTTTACATTAATTACAGTTTATTTGTACCCCATGTGTAGCCCCCTTCCTCATTCCCTCCCATTCCTGCCCCTCTCTAAGTCCACTGATAAGGGAGGTCCTCCTCCCTTTCCATCTGACCATAGCTTATCAGGTCTCATCAGGACTGGCTGCAATGTCCTCCTCTGTGGCCTAGCAAGGTTGCTCCTCCCTCGGGGGGGGGAGGGGGGCTCAAAGAGCCAGCCACTGAGTTCATGTCAGAGACAGTCCCTATTCTGCTTACTAGGAAAAGCCACTTGGATACTGAGCTGCCATGGGCTACATCTGAGCAGGGGTTCTAGGTTATGTCCATGCATGACCTTTGGTTGTTGAATCAGTCTCAGAAAAGACCCCTGTGCCCAGGTATATTTGGTTATTGTGGAACTCCTGTTCTCTCCAGGTTTTACTAACTCCCCCTTCTTTCACAGGATTCCTTGCACTTTGCCCAAAGTTTGGTTATGAATCTCAGCATCTGCTTTGATACAATGCTGGGTAGAGTCTTTCAGAGTCCCTTTATGGCAGGCTCCTGTACTGTTTCTTGTTTTCTCCTACTTCCAATGTCCATCCCATTTTTCTTTTTAAGTGAGGATTGATCATCTTACCCAGGGTCATCCTTCTTGTTTATCTTCTTTAAGTGTACAGATTTTAGTATGTTTATCCTATCTTATACTTCTAGTATCCACTTATAAGTGAGTATACATCATGTGTCTTTCTGCTTCTGGGATACCTCATTTTAATTCTCTATATATTTTTTTAATTCTCTATATTTTTATAATTTTACAAGAACAATGAATTTAGAATACAGAACTAAGTTTTATTTTAATCATGTTCCAATTTTTTATGTGTTTTAATAGATGCCACTGCCAATACATTACCAAACTGAAAGTTATACTTTTAGATTCTTCATCCAGGCTTTGAAACAAAATCAAACAACTTCTGAACACATCCTCCAGGCTTTCCCGTGTGAATTACAATGAATGCAAGCAGCAAGGGGAATTGTTCTTTTAGCTGTGGGCATCAGAAGGCTATCACCAAAATACAGTTGGAAGTTGGAAGTGGGTTGTGGCTTATCTCTGTCCTTCTGCCTGCTGTTTAGTACATTGAAGGCTGGAGAGGCAGCAATAAAAAAAGTTCAGCGTGTATATTAGAGGAAAAACACTGTTGCCCTTTTGTTTGTTAATAGGGCATGACAACTGTTCCCAAACCACCTGAATGACATAGTGCTTGCTCTGTACTATGGTCTTCATGTAGGTAAGGAAGCAACCACTTAGGTAAAATCAAGCAAGGCATGCCTACCCTGCTCTGCTGCTCCAAGGGCATGCCAAGGGCTTACCGCATACATTGATTTCATGAAATTTTATACTGGTAATCTTTGCTGTACAACCTTTTATGTTTTAATTTACCTTGTTTATTGAAATAGGTAAAGATATATTAATCAATTTGGTCTTAGGAAACGTAGCATTATTATTATCATTGTTGCTGTTTTTATTATATTTTCTTTGTTTTTTTTCCTTTTTTAAGATTTTTTATTTAACTTTTATTAATTACACTTTATTCATTTTGTATCCCCCCCATAAGTCCCTCCCTCCTCCCTTCCCGATCCCACCCTCCCTCCCCTTTCTGCATGTATGCCCCTCCCCAAGTCCACTGATAGGGGAGGTCTTCCTCTCCTTCTTTCTGATCTTAGTCTATCAGTTCTCATCAGAAGTGGCTGCATTGTCATCTTCTGTGGCCTGGTAAGGCTGCTCCCCTCTCACAGGGAGGTGATCAAAGAGCATGCCAATCAGATTATGTCAGAGGCAGTCCCTCTTCCCATTACTATGTAACCCACTTGAACACTGAACTGCCATGGGCTACACCTTTGTTGAATTTCTCTCTGTCCTCCGTGTGTGTGTTTGTGTGTGTGTGTGTGTGTGTGTGTGTGTGTGTGTGTATGTGTGTGTGTGTGCATAAACATGTGCATGCATATACCACATCACACATGTGGAGAATATCAGAAGACACTTCCAGGAGCCATATCTCAGCTTCTGCTATGTGGATCCTGAGTATTCAACTCAGCTTCTAGGGGCTGGTAGTAAGTCCCTTTACACAATGAGTCATTTTGCTGAAAGCCTGTTAAAATTATTATAAAAAATAATAATCTTTATTATTTCCCTTTTTGCTCTAGGTTTCATGTATTTCTCTTGTAAGTCAGCCACTGTTCTGGGTCTTCTTGATATCTTCCAACCTGTGTCTTAGAAATCTCTTCCTCCTGGAATTCCCCTTGAGATGAGGCAGGGTAACTAAAGCTTGGCTAAATCTTTTTTGAATTTTGATAGTCTTCATTAGATAATAATCTTCTCTAAAGTATGTTTTATGGTTTTTAAAATTTATTATTATTATTATTTACAATGTATTTATTATATCTCCCTATTGAAGACCCCTGCTGCAACTCCTTCCACTCCAACCGTCCCTTCCTCTTACCTCCTTCCACTACTACGTGGAAAGAAGTGCTTCTGTGCCATCTGCCTATAGTTTATCAAGTCTCATGAGAAATGCCTGGATCCTCTTTTTCTGTGGCCTGGCAGGGCCGCATCATCAAGGACAAGTGATCAAAGTGCAGACAACTGAGTACATGACAAGAGGCAGCCCCTGCTCCTCTTACTCAGGGACCCACATGGAGACTGAGCTGCCAATCAGCTACATCTGAGCAGTGGGTATAGGTTCTCTCAATGCATGGTCCTTGGTTGGTGTATCAGTCTATTCAGGACCACCTGGTCCTGAAGTACCACAGTAAGATGTAAGACTGAGCCTGGTACTTACAGTACCACAGTAAGATGTAAGACTGAGCCATTCTACATGAGAGTCACCTTTCTGTATCTCAGCAGACCTAACTTTACTTGAATTTATATGTAATAAAAGATGGACATTATGACTCTCAGAACAATAAATTAGTAAATAATTGAAAACATAAAATAAGCTTAAATGCAATCTTAAAATATGTTCACTAAGTGCCCAAAAAATTAGTCCAAACTTAACATTATAAAACGTATAAGATTGTAAAGAAATAAATGAGTTGGTGTAAAAGAAAACATTGAAAATATCATTTAGTGGTATTGGAGTAAATAAAATTCAGTTAAATTACTGAGCTCAAGGAAGGAAAATATCATGGTGCAGTGATGTTCATTATATGTGAAAGATTTTAGAATTAAAGATTTTAGAACTTGAGGGAAATAGTGAGATAGCTACTTGTGAATATATCTGTATGTAGCATGCACATAGTGAACATTGAGTGAATGGTGTAAACATATGATCTAAAGCAATGCAGGGCCTCAAGGTAAAAAGCACATTAGTATACGATGATATGAAAAGTCTTCTAAAATATTCAACAGTGATTTAAATGGAAATAATAAAGAAAAATTGACAAATGTTTTTAAAAATGGAAGTATTTGAAAGGTGGTTGAACAGGGGACATTTATCCCTGTTGCAGAGGATCATACTTCAATCTCCAGGACCCAAGTCAAGTAGCTCACAGTCATTTGTAACTCTCTCTTCATAGAAGACTTACTCTGGCTTAATAGGTCAACTGCACTCATGTGCACATGCAAACCAAAGGAAAAATACACACAACACATTTAATTAAAAATAAAAATATTAAAAACCTGAAGAGACTGAAATATCTCATTTTTATACGAGATACTAGGAAGTACAATATTTGTAATAAGAGTGAGTCTCAGATGTTGTAGGTATCTATCTTATGTAATTGAAAAGATGTTTGAAAGTTTGCCTCTGCATCCTTATTAACATCTTGATAATCTTGAGTCATTAAAATATTTAATTCTGAGGAATACTTAGTGATTTATCAGGCATCAGTATGAAATTGTGTCTTTAAAAAAGATTTCACCTTAGATATATTTTTTTATTTAGTATAAAAAATCCATTAAATAGTATTAACTTCAAATTTTATCCTAAAATAAAATATATAAAATGTAAATTTGTGTTCTAGAACTGTATACAAAATGCATAGATTTATTCAATAGGTTGTTTCCATTATTATTTCTCATGTGATGATACTCAAATTTCAACATTTTGTCGATTTGCTCTAAACTTTAAAATCTCAGGTTCCTCAGAGGAAGTTATAATTTGTTCAAAATTAATTCCATGTTGTTCATGAAATATCTAACCAGTCATTAAGAAAATATGAACAAAAACCTGTTCATCAAAAATGCAGGTCTGATACTTATCTTTGCATCAGTAACAACTTAAAATGCAATACAGATGACAGCGGCATCTCAATAAGATGACCTTAATCACATATTTGGTTCCCATCTTTCCAAGTCCCCTAACATCCGGACCCACTATCCCCAGTTCACAGTGAAGGTGATGGGTTGAGCTAGGAGTGTAGAGTCTGGGATTCTGCTCGGTTAAGATAAGTGCTGCTCAGGTTGTGGGCTTATCAAGCTTATCCACCAGTGTTGAGACCAGAAAATTGCTTCAGATATCTTTCCATGCCAGCTTTGCTTATGATATATAGTTTGCACTCCTTCTAACAGCTCCAGGATAAAAGAACAATTAAGAAGCATCAATCACTATTCTTCTGGTTCAACTGAAGTCAGAATTTCTACAAATCACAAGTTATGTGCACTTTAGAGGTCAAAGGAAGATTATAAATTTCCAAAAAGTTATCGAAGGAGTACACAGTTCTTGCAGTGAGTTTCAAAGCAGGTTGCCATCTAGTTGTCAAAAGCACTATTTAATGCAAATTCTTAGCTATAATTTTTACTGTAAAGAAGAAAAAATGTAATGAAAATATAACTGAGAGGAGGAAAAATAGAAAAACAGTAGTTTTTTTGTAGGTTATTATAAATGTACTTTCACAATATTCCACAAATAGAAATATTTCAGTTAGAAGGACTCTGTCTTTTTCATCTGCAGCACATACGCACACACATACACACACACACACACACACACACACACAAATATGCACATATATACATACATTAATACACACACTACTGACACAATTTTCAACTTTTAGACAACTAGAGGTATGAGACTAATAGTACTGTTATTTTAGTCAATAATATTTCAAAGTACAAAATACTGATATGAAGATTTCTGGGACAATCCCTACCAACTCAATTTCTAAATGAAATCAAATCTATTTTTTTTATTGATTTAGTAATTCAAAATTAGTTCAGTCCATGCCTGCTATGCAGAAAAGTCAAGTACAATGCACTTTCTATAAGGAGGAAAAAAATAATAAATGTGGCTAGGCTCTTACTTAGTGACATCATAACAAGCAGAATAGGATCTATGATATCCTAGTGAAAAAAAAAAAAAAAGAAGATATCTCTGTGCAAGGAGAACCCTAGGGAAAATGCTTAATTTTCATTTAGAAGGGAAAACAGGATAGACACCAGAAGCAGTAGAAGAGCGGGACCAGGATGGGAGCTTACCACAGGTGTCCTCTAAAAGACTCCATGCAGCAGAGGATCTAAGCTGATGGAGAGAGTCACAGCCAAACTTTATACAGAGCTCAGGGAGTCTTATGAAAGAAGAGAGAGATAGAAGGACACAGAGGGGACAGGAGCCCCACAAGGAGAACAACAAAGGAAAAAAATGCTGGGCCCAGCAGGGGACTGCAGAGATTGATGCATCACCCAGAGATCACACATAGAAAGACCTAACCACCACCTCCCCCACGACCCCATAGCCCATAGACAGCTCACTCTCCATGTGGGTTCCCTAGTAAGAGGAGAAAGAGACAGTCTCCAGCATGAACTTAGCTGTCTGCTCCTCAATCACTTCTGCCTGGGGGCAGAGGGTGACCTTGCCAGCCCACAGAGAAAGAGGATCTATGGTAGTCTGGGAGGGATCAGATAAGCTAGGATCAGACCAGAGAGAAGGAGGACTTCTCCTATCAATGGACTAGGGGAGAGGAATAGGAGAGAAAGAAGGAGGGAGGGTGGATCAGCAGGAGACAAGGGCGGGGTCTATAACTTGGATACAAAGTGAATAAGCTGTAAATAATAATAACAGTAATAAATATTTTGGCAAATGTGGTAAAATTAAAAACACTAATGTAGAAGACATTCTGCAGACAAAAATAGGATAGATGTGGGAAACATAAAGCAGCCATACACATGGAGTGATGTTTCCAGGAAAAGGGCACATACGAGATTTTAAATATAATTATGATTTTAAAATTTTAACCTTAAACAGGACTGAGTAGTTTGCTGTTTCCAATTGGAGGCAAACACTTTTATTTACAGAAAAGTTGTTGAAACATTTCAAATGAAAAAATAGAATATAAACGTTTACATATATATATATATATATATATATATTACCCATTTTCATAGATATTAAAACTGTGTGATAAAGAATTATTTTAATCCACACCCAATAATTGTACAGCAAAATCATCTGGATGGTAATAGAACAATCTTTTTAGTTTAAATTCATTTTTCATGATTTATTTACTTTGCATCCTGATTATAGCCCTTTCCCTCATCTTGTCCCAGTCCTACCCTACCTCCCTCTCCCTCTCACCTATTTTTCAGAATGGACAAGCCCTCCTCCCCTACCATCTGACCCCAGCCTATCAAGAATGCATCTTCTTCTCCTGTGAAATCTTTTCTCCTGTATAAAAACAATGTTTGCTAACAATCATTTTACTGTTTTACAGATAAGTTCATCTGCTTTGTCATTTAAAAGCGTGGTTTTTTAAAATAAATTGTATACATATATTCATTTTGTTAGGAATATATATTTAAATTCATTTAGTTAGGAATATATATAATATACAATATAATATATGTAATATATAACATACAATATATATTATATATATTCCCAACTATTTAAAAAACTGGCTTTTAAATGACAAAGGAGAGAACTAATCTGTAAAATATTAAAACATATTGATACATATATACTCCCTACTAAATGAATTTGGCTTTGATATATTCTTATTGTAGAATTTTTAGTAAGCTACTTAAACATTAATATAAAACTTAGAAATAGTCCTTGTTCCCCTCACTATGGGAAACCAATTGGTTACTGAGCTACCACAGGCTACATCTGAGCAGAGGTTCTAAGTTACATTCATACATGGTCCTTGGTTGCATGTCAGTCTCAGAAAAGACCCTGTGCCCAGATATATTTGGTCCTTGTGGAGCTCCTATCCTTTCTTCATCAGACTAACTCCCCTTCTTTCTTGTGATTCCCTGTACTCTGCCAAAGGTTTGGTCATGAGTCTTTGCTTTGAAAACACTGCTAGTTAGATATCTGTTAGGCCACAGAGGAGAGCTTTGCAGCCAGTCCTGAAGATACCTGATAAAACAGGATTAGATGAATGGGAAGGAGGTCCTCCCAATCAGTGGACTTGGCAAGGGGCATGGTGGAGATGAGAGAGGGAGGGAGGGACTGGGCGGGAATAAGGGATCGGGACACGGCTGGGATACAAAGTTAATAAAATGTAACTGATAAGAAAAAAAAAATAAAACACCAAAAAAAATAAATAAAATGAAACTTATATGAGAAAAAAAGGAATGGATCATGCATCATGAGGTTTTTTTTTTTAAAAGATATTTCCTGCAAAATTGTGTGTGATCTGTTTTCATATAAACACCCCATCATTTTGCTTCCAATTACTGAAGATGAACATTGAGATTTTCCATTTTTATAAAACTCAAATGATCAACACTCCATCAGCGTTTCTTTTGTTATTATAAGTGTTTATACTTTTTACACCAAACTGCCTTTCAGTTATTTCTCAGTCTAGCAGAAAAAAAGTCATTAAAACCACAATATTTGTCTTGCTGAGAGACTCATACTGTGTTCCACACAGCATAAATCTCCAAATGTACAAATGTACTCATAGAAAAAACAATTGTGATGCAAATTATAGCATCTCTCATTAAATGAACTCTGTGTTTCAAGTACTGTTTTGTAGATCAAAATGTATGGTAAGTCATGTCTTTTTACTCAGTTTACCCACATTAGTCAACATTTGAAATGGTATTATTATTATTAGTTTCTTGCAATTGTGATTATCTTTTTCTCATATGCTCATAGCAATGAAATAACCCCAAGCTTTCTCACAAGCATTCCACTCCCTGATTGAGGTATAGTGATTATTATTTTCTCTGTCATTGTTTCTGTGATATTGTGTCTCACCAGACAGAGAATTTCAGTGCACTCATAATTCTCTCACACATGTAGATGGATTAGATTTTCTTACTAAGCTGGGCAGAGGACTCAAGCTGGGATATTTTATTTTATTATTTGACTTGAGAAAGATACCTTGTATACTTGTTTATAATCAGCAAGACTGATATTTCAGTAAGAAGTCATAGAATTTTATGGCATATATCTACAAATGTTGTGTACACACTGAAAAGGCCTAATTTTACTATCTTTATCCAAATCTTTCTCTCCTAAAAATTTCTGATTTATATAACAGAAGCTTTACATTCGAAAAATATTGTCTTTTTTTTTATTTGCCATTTCTGAAAATCTGGATCATTTAACATTGTTTGCCACCCAAAGTGACCCCATTCCTCATCCTAAAATATAACCTTTACCTATTTGAAGTGATTTCTTGCAGAACTAGAAAAAAACGTGTGACCTTTTCCTCACTATTTTCAATTCTGACCTATGTCGGAGAATACACTTCAAATGGATTTAGAGTCAAACATAATCTGAAGATGAACAGTTTAATTGACAAGCAGGCCTTTAACCTTCCAAATGCATGGAGCTTTCTAATAGGAAAATGTTTTTTAGAGTTTTCTGTTCAGACTTTTTGTCAATCTTGCTATCAACCTACCTTGTCAATATGTAGTAGTGAACACCGATCCTAAACTTTGTTAAGACCCACAGCAAATTAATCAAGCTATTCCATATCTGAAGACATGACCATGTCTTCCTCTTACACATCTGTCTCTTAGAATTACCATTATGTCCCATATTTTTTTTTCTTTTCAGCTTCTATATTTTGTTTTTTTTTTTGTTGTTGTTGTTGTCGTCTTGTTTTTCTATTCTGTGTTTCTTTTAATTTTTCAATATTTATTTTTTTTTACACGCGTTAAAATTTTGCCTGCATGTTTGTGTGCAAACCACACGCATGTCTGCTGCACACAGAGGTTAGAAGAAGGCATCACATCCCCTGAAATTGTAGCTATTGCCTCTTGTAAGCCACGCATATGCTGGGAACCGAACTCAGGTGCTCTTCAAGAGCAACAGCTGCTCTTAACACTGAAGGCATCTCTCCAGCACCAAACCTGTTCTGAAAGAAAAATAGATCGTTCTGTGATTCTTAAGTGAGATGTTTTGCATTAAAATGGTTCCCAGGCAAGGAATTTGTTTTCTGATGTTCCCAAGCCTATTAATTAAATTATATAAAAGCCAACATTTGCTGTATTAAATTAAGAGTTCCTACTGTTCATGCAAAGTACCCAGATTCACTTTCTATTACCAACACAGTTGCTCACACAACTGTCTGTAAACTAATTCCTGGGGATCTGACAGCCCTTATGGCTCCCATGGCTGGTTATACTCACATGGTGCACATTCTCATATAGAGTCAAGCATATTCACGTGCATTAAAAACTAATTTAAAATAATTTAATACAGCAAATGTTAGCGTTTTTATAATTTACATTCCCACCATTTGCCTGCAAATTTCGTGAGTCTCTTGTTTTTACTTGCTGAGTAGTATTCCATTGTGTAATTGTACTGCACTTTCTGTATTTATTCCTAGGTTGAGGGTCATCTAGGTTGTTTCCAGATTCTGGCTATTATGAACAAAGTCTTTATGAACATAGTTGAGCAATTCTCCTTATTGTATGGGTTAGCATCTTTCACATACATGCCCAGGAGTGGTATTCTGGATCTTGAGGTAACACTATTCCTAGTTGTCCGAGAAAGCACCGGAATGATTTCCAATGTGGTTGTACAAAGTTACATTCCCACCAGCAATGAAGGAGGGTTCTCGCTTCATCCATATCCTCTACAACATGCATCATTCCTTGAGTTTTTTATCTTAGCAGTTCTGATTTACATATCCCTTATGAGTATGGATGTTGGGCATTTCTCTCTTTTTTTATTAAATTTTTAGTTTTATATTAATTACAGTTTATTCACTTTGTATTCCAGCTGTAGCACCCTCTCTCATTCCCTCCCAATCTCACTCTTGCTCCATCATCTTCTCCAATTCCACTCTCCAAGACCACTGATAGGGGAGGTCCTTTTCCCCTTCCCTTTGACCTTAGCTTATCAGGTCTCATCAGGACTGGTTGCATTATCTTCTGTAGCCTGGCAAGGCTGTTCCCTGCTCAGGCACGGTGGTCAAAGAGCTAGCCACTGAGTTCATGTCAGAGACAGTCCTTGTTCCCATTACTAGGGTACCCACATGGATACTGAGCTGCCATGGGCTACATCTAAGCAGGGGTTCTAGGTTATCACCATGAATAGTCCTTGGTTGGAGTCTCAGGATCAGAAAACCCCTGTGTCCAGATATTTTGGTTCTTTTGCTCTGCTTGTGTGTTTCCTGTCCTATCTAGGTCCCACTATCTCCCCTTTATTTGATAGGATTCCCTGTACTCTGCCCCAAATTTGTCAGTGACTCTCAGCATCTTCTTTGATACACTGCTGTGTAGAGTCTTTCAGAGGCCCTCTGCTATAGGCTTCTGTGCAGTTTCCTGGACAAAATGTTCATCCCCTTTGTCTTTCTGAGTGAGGATTGATCATTTAACCAGGGAATTTTCTCTGCGTGTTTTTTGTTTTGTTTTGTTTTGTTTTGTTTTGTTTTCTGCAATTCGATATTTTTCTGTTAAGTATTCTGTTTAGCTTGGTACACCATTTTTTAAAAATTCTTTATTAATTACACTTTATTCAGTTTCTATCCCCCCTGTGGTTACCTCCCTCCTCCCATCCCAATCCTTCCCTTCCTTCACCCTCTGCATGCATGCCCCTCCCCAAGTCCACTGATAGGGACTTCCATCCTTCTGATCCTAGTCAATTAGGTCTCATCAGGAGTGGCTGCATTGTCTTTTTCTGTGGCCTGATAATGCTGCTTCCCCCTCAGGCGGAGGTAAAGAGCAGGCCAATCAGTTCATGTTAGAAACAGTCCCTGTTTCTATTACAATGGAACCCACTTGGAAACTGAACTGCCATGGGCTACATCTGTGCAGGGGTCTTAGGTTATCTCCATGCATAGTGCTTGGTTGGAGTATGAGTCTCAGGAAAGACCCCTGTGCTCAGATTTTTTGGTTCTATTGCCCTCCTTGTGGAGTTCCTGTCCTCTCCAGATCTTACTGTTTCCCACTTCTTTCCTAAGATTCCCTGCACTCTGCCCAAAGTTTGGCCATAAGTCTTAGCATATGCTTTGATAGTATGCAGGGCAGAGCCTTTCAGAGGCCCTCTGTGTCAGGCTACTGATTTGTTCCCTCTTTTTTTCCTTCTTCTTATGTCCATTCTCTTTGTCTTTCTGGATAATAATTGAGCATTTCAGCAAGAGCCCTCCCTCTTGATTAGTTTCTTTAGTTGTACAGATTTTAGTAGGTTTATCCTATATTATATGCCTATATGAGTGAGTATATGCCATGTGTGTCTTTCTGCTTCTGGGATAGCTCACTTAGGAATATCTTTTCCAGAATTTCAGGAGGGATATCCATCCCTGATCTCACACTGTACTATAGAGCAACACTACTAAAAATTGCATGGTACTGGCATAGAAACAGACTGGTGGATCAATGGAATTGAATAGAAGACACTGACATGAATCCACACACTTATGGACACCTGATTTTTGACAAAGATGCCAAAACCATTCAATGGGAAAAAAGATATCATCTTCAACAAATGGTGCTGGTCTAACTGGATGTCTACATGTAGAAAAATGCAAATAGATCCATAGTTATCACCCTGCACAAATCTAAAATCCAAGTGGATCAAAGACCTCAATATAAAACCAGACACAAAAACCGCTTAAAAGAAAAAGTAGAGAAGAGCCTTAAACTCATTGGCACAGGAGACAACTTCCTGCACAGAACACAACCTGGGAACTGGACAGGCTCTTAGAGGAACAATCAGTAAATGGGACCTCATGAAACTGAAAAGCTTTTGTAAAGCAAAGGACACTGTCATCAGAACAAAATGACCACCTACAGATTGGAAAAGGATCTTCATCAACCCTATATCTGACAGAGGACTAATATCCAGGATATATAAAGAACTCAAGAAGTTAAACAACAACAAATCAAGTATTCCAATTAAAAAATAGAGTACAGACCTAAACAGAGAATTCTCAATATAGGAATATCGAATGGCAGAGAAACACTAAAGAAATGTTCAAAGTCCTTAGTTGTAAGGGAAATGTAAATCAAAACGACCCTAAGATTTCACCTTACACTCATCAGAATGGCTAAGATCAAAAACTCAAGTGACAACACATGCTGGAGAGGTTGTGGGGAAAGGGGAACCATCCTCCACTGCTGGTAGGAATGTAAACTTGTACAACCACTCTGGAAAGCAATCTGGCACTTCCTCAGACAACTAGGAATAACACTTCCTCAATGTTCAGCTGTACCACTCCTAGGCATATACCCAAAAGAGGCTTAAGTACACAATAAGGACATTTGCTCAACCATGTTTGTAGCAGCCTTATTTGTAATAGCAGAAGCTGCAAACAGCCCAGATGCCCCTCAGTGGAGGAATGGATACAGAAAATGTGGTACTTCTACACAATGAAATATTACTCAGCAATAAAAAAGCAAGTTACCCCATTTTTTAAATTGGATTTCTTAATTTGTTGCTGTTTTTGAATTCTTTATATAATCTTGATATTAGCCCTTTGTCAGATATAGGATTGGAGAAGAACTTTTCCCAGTATCTCGGCTGTTGTTTTGTTCTGATGACAGTGTCCTGTCATTACAGAAGTTTTTCAGTTTCATGTGATCCCATTTATTGATTGTTGATCTTATATCCTGTACTGTTGCTGTACTCTTCAGGAAGTTGTTTCCTGTGTCAATGAGGTCAAAAAGTTCCCCACTTTTCTTCTAACATTTAGTGTATCTGAATTTATGTTGAAGTCTTTGATCCACTTGGATTTTAGTTTTGTGCGTGGTGATAAATATGGATCTATTTGAATTTTTCTACATGTAGATATCCAATTAGACCAGCACCAGTTGTTGACGATGATATATTTTTTTTTAATTGTGTTTTTGGCTTCTTTATACAAATTCAAGTGTCTGTAGGCTTACAGGTTTATTTCAGGGTCTTCTATTTGATTCCATTGATCCACCAGTCTGTTTCTATGCTAGCACCATGAAGTTTTCATTACTGTTGTTGTATAGTACAGCTTGAGATCAGGGATGGAGATACCTCTAGAAGATCTTTTATTATACAGGATTGTTTTAGTTATTTTGGGGGTTTTTCATTTCCCTATGAAATTGAGAATTGTTCTTTCAAGATCTTTAATCAAGTTTTGTTGGTATTTTGTTGGGAATTGCATTGAATCTGTAGATTGCTTTTGGTAGGATAGCCATTTTCACTATATTAATCCTACTGATCAATGAACATGGGAGATCTTTCCATCTTTTGATATCTTCTTCAATTTGTTTTCTCAGGGCTTAATTTTTTTTCCATACAAGTCTTTCACTTGTTTGTTTAGAGTAACACCAAAGTACATCATACTATTTGTGGCTATTGTGAAGGGTGTTGTTCCCATAAATTCTTTCTCAGCCCATTTGTCTTTTTGTCTTTTGTATACAGGAGGACTTTAGATTTCTTTTTTTTTTTTTGGAGATAATTTTATATCAAGACATTTTGCTGAAGGTGTTTATCAGCTGAAGGAGTTCTCTGGTAGAAGTTTTAGAGTCATTCATGTATACTATTATATCATCTGCGAATAGTGATAATTTAAACTCTATATTTTTTTCCCCTGATCTCTATTAGTTGTTTTATTGCTCTAGCAAGAACTTCAAGAACAATGTTGAAGAGGTAAGGAGAGAGTGGGCAGCCTTGTCTTGTACCTGACTTCAGTCGAATTGATTTATGTTTCTCTCCGTTTAGTTTGATGTTGGCTATAGGCTTGCTGTATATAGCTTTTACTGTGTTTAGGTATGTACATTGCATCCCTAAGCTCTCCAAATCTTTAAACATGACAGGTGTTGAATTTAGCCATATACTTTTTCAGCATATAAGGAGATGATCATGATTTTTTTTCTGTCTTTCAGGTTGTTTACATATTGAATTATATTGATGGATTTTCATATGTTGAACTACCCCTCCATGCCTGGGAGGAAGCCTGCTTGCTCATGGTGTATGATTCTTTAATGTGTTCTTGGATTCAGTGTGTGAGTATTTAATTGATTATTTTTGTGTCAATGTTCATTAATGAGATTGGTCTGAAGTTCTCTTCTTTTGTTGGGTCATTGTGTGGTCTAAGTATCAAGGTGATTCTGACACCATAGAATGATTTTGGTAATGTTTCTTCTGTTTCTATTTTGTGGAATAGTTTGAAAAGCATTGGTGTTAGCTCTTCTTTGAAGGTGTGATAGAATTGTGCACTGAAACCATCTGGCCCAGTGATTTTGCTGGATGGGATACTTTTGGTGACACCTTCTATTTCCTTAGGGGTTATAGGACTATTTAATTTATTTACCCGATCTTGAGTCATCTTTGGCAAATAGAATCTATCAAGAAAATTGTCCATTACATTTACATTTTCAAATTTTGTTGCATATAGGCTTTTGAAGTAGGACCTAATGATTATTTGTTGTTATATGCCCATTTTCATTTCTGTTATTGTTGATTCAGATAGTTAGTTTTGCCTTTTAGTTAGTTTTGTTAAGTGTTTGCCTATCTTGTTGATTTTCTCAAATAATCAGCTCTTGGTTTCATTGATTCTTTGAGTTGTTCTTTTTGTTTCTAATTTATTAATTTCAGCCCCGAGTTTGATTATTATTTTCAGCCATCTGCTCCTCTTGGGTGTGTCTTTTTTTTTCTTGTTATTGTTCTTGCTTCTTCTTCCTCCTCCTCCTCCTTCTTCTCTTGCTCCTCCTCCTCTTCTTCTTCTTCTTCTTCTTCTTCTTCTTCTTCTTCTTCTTCTTC
>NW_026585504.1:34688741-34752968 GCF_907164565.1 Psammomys obesus
CTTCTTCTTCTTCTTCTTCTTCTTCTTCTTCTTCTTCTTCTTCTTCTCCTTCTTTTTCTTCTTTTCCCTAGTGCTTTCAGGTGCTCCATTAATTTGCTTATATGAGATGCCTCAAATTTCATTCTGAGGGCACTAAGTGCTATGAAAATTTCCTCTTAGCACTGTTTTTATTGTGCCCCATAATTTAGAGTGAGATGTTGCTTCATTTTCATTGAATTCTAAGAAGTCTTTAATTTCCTTCTTTATTTCCTCCCTGACACAGTTGTCATTGAGTAGCCCGATGAAAGTTTATTTTTCTAAATTTATTATTATTTTTTTTAATTTTTTTATTAATTACACTTTATTCATTTTGTATCCCCCCATAAGCCCCTCCCTCCTCCCCTCCCGATCCCACCCTCCCTCCCCTTTCTGCATGCATGCCACTCCCCAAGTCCACTGATAGGGGAGGTTCTACTCTTCTTTCTGATCTTAGTCTATCAGTTCTCATCAAAAGTGGCTGCATTGTCCTCTACTGTGGCCTGATAAGGCTGCTCGCCCCTTAGGGGGAAGTGATCAACGAGCAGGCCAATCAGATTATGTCAGAGGCAGTCCCTCTTCCCATTACTATGTAACCCACTTGGACACTGAACTGCCATGGGCTACACCTGTGCAGGGGTTCCAGGTCATCTCCACGAATAGTCCTTGGTTGGAGTATGGGTCTCTGGGAAGTTCCCTGTGTTCAAATTATCTTGTTCTGTTGCTCTCCTTGTGGAGTTCCTGTCCTCTCCAGCTCTTACTATTTCCCACTTCTTACATAAAATTCCATTCACTCTGCCCATCAGTTGGCCATCAGGCTCAGCATCTGCTTTGACAGTCTATACTGCAGAAGCTTTCAGAGGCCCTATGTGGCAGGTTTCAAGGTTGTTTCCTGTTTTCTTCTGACTTTCAGAGGCCCTTTGTAGCAGGTTCAGAGGATGTTTCCTATTTTTTTTTTCTTCTGATGTCCATCCTGTTTGCCTTTCAGGATGGGGATTGAACATTTTAGTTAGGGTCCTCTCTTTTGCTTAGTTTGTGATTGGTAGTTTCTTTCATTGTGAAATTGGTGTTCATTGTATATTTGTGTGCTTCTTTTCTTTTGCTTTTCTGTTGTTATGGTGTCTTTATTCTGTGTTTTCTTCGGTCTAGTTAATCTTTTTTTGGTTGATGTTTTCCTTTTACTATCTTCTGTAAGACTGGATTGCTTCCTATATATTGTTTACATTTAGTTGTGTCATGGAATATTTTTGTGTTCTCCATCTATCTTCATTGAAAATTTTGCTGGGTATACTAGTCTAAGTTGGCATTTGTGATCTCTAAGTCTCTACATGATATCTGTCCTCACCCTTCTGGCTTTCATAATCTCTGTTGAGATGTCTGGTGTAATTCTAGTATGTTTATCTTTATATGTTACTTGGACTTTTTCCCTTGTCACTTTTAATATTTTTCCTTAGGTAGATTTAGTCTTTTAACTATTATATAAAGTGAGGAGTTTCTTTTCTGGTCTAGTCTATTTGATGAGCTGTGGACCTCTTGTATGTTTATGGGATTCTCTTTTTTTATTATAACAGCATTTATTCTTTTTTAATTTTATTTTTCTATTAATTATAGGTTATTTAATTTGTATCCAAGCTATAGTCACCTCCCTCATTCCCTTCCAATCCCACCTTCCCTCTCTCATTTCCTCCCTGCCCCTCTGTAAGTCCACTGATAGTTCTCCCCTTCCATCCTACCCTAGTTTATCAAGTCTCATCAGGACTGGCTGAAATGTCCTCCTCTGTGGCCTAGCAAGGCTGTTCCACCCTCAGGAGAGGGGGAGGTCAAAAAGCCATCCACTGAGTTTGTGTCACAGACAGTCCCTGTTCCACTTACTAGTGAAAGCCACTTGGATGCTGAGATTCCATGGGCTATGTCTGAAAAGGGGTTCTAGCTTATATCCATTCATGGTCCTCAGTTGGAGAATCAGTCTGAGAAAAGACCTATATGCGTAGATATATTTGGTTCTTGTGGCTCTCCAGTCTTTTCCTTGTCTTAATAATTCCCCCTTCATTCATATGATTCCCTGCACTCTGCCCATAGTTTGGTTATGAGACTCAGCATCTGTTTTGATACACTGCTACATAGAGTCTTTCAGAGGCCCTCTATGGTAGGCTTCAGCTGTTTCTTGTTTTATCATACTTACAATGTTCATCCCATTTGTCTTTCTGAGTGAGGATTCTTACCCTGGGACCTCCACTTGTTTAGCTTCTTTAGTTGTACAGATTTTAGTATGTTTGTCTTATCTTATAGGTCTAATATCCACTTATAAGTGAGTATATACCCTGTGTGTCTTTCTGCTTCTGGGATAACTCACTCAGGATGATCTTTTCTAGATCCCACCATTTGCCTACAAATTTGCTTACAAATTGCCTACAAATACAAGGAAATCATTTGTAGGCAATGATTTTTAATTGTTGAGTAGTGTTCCATTGTGTAAATATATCACAGTTTCTGTATCTATTCCTCTTGTGATTGATATCTGGGATTTTTCCAGGTTCTGGTTACTATGAATAAACTTGTTACAAATATGGAAAAAAAACCCAAATCTCCAAAATGATCCTGTACAACAACAGATTGTCTGGAGGTATAGCCATCCATGATCTCAAGCTGTACTACAGAGCAATAGTAATTAAAAACTGCATGATATTGACATAGAAACAGAAAGATGAATCAATGGAACAGAATAGAAGACCCATGAATAAACCCACACACCTACCTAAACTTGGTTTTTTTGACAAAGAAGTCAAAATCATTCAATTGAAAAGTGACAGCATCTTCAACAAATGGTGCTGGTTTAACTGGATGTCTACCTGCAGAAAAATGCAGAGATCCATATTTATCACCTTGTACAAAACTAAGGTCAAGTGGATCAAAGACCTAAACATAAAAATAGACAGGCTAAATCAGTTAGAAGAAAAAGTGGGGAAGAGCCTAGAACTCATTGTCACAGGAGAAAACTTCCTGAACAGAAGACCAACAGCTCAGGCTCTAATAGCAACAATCAATAAATGGGACCTCATGAAACCGAAAAACCTCTGTAAAGAAAAGGACACTGTTGTCAGAACAATATGACAGCCTACAGACTGGGAAAGGATCTTCACCAACCCTTTATCTGACAGAAGGCTAATATCCAGAAAATATGAGGAACTAAAGAAGTTAAAAAGCCACAAATCAAGCAATCTGATTTAAATATGGGGTAAGCAGAAAATTCTCAGTAAAGAACATAGAATGGCAGAGAAACACTTAAAGAAGTGCTCAAGTCCTTAGCCATCAGGGAGATGCAAATCAAAACAACCTGAGATTTCACCTTACACATGCAAGAATGCTAAGATGAAAATTTCTAGTGACAACACATGCTTTAGAGGTTGTGGAGAAAGGGGAACCCTCCTACATTGCTGGTGAGAATGTAAACTTGTATAAACACTTTGGAAATCAATCTGGCACTTTCCCAGACAATTAGGAATAGTGCTACTTCAAGATCCAGCTATACCACTCTTAGGCATATATCCAAACGATGATCAAGTACATCTCTTTCTTAAGGTTGGAGAAATTTTCTTGTATGATTTTCTTGAAAATATTTTCTGGGGCTTGGAGCCTGGAATCTTTTTTTTTTTTCAACTATTCCTCTTATTTTTAGGTTTCATCTTTTCATAGACACTTGATTTCTTGGATGTTTTGTATTTGTAATGTTCCTGATTTTATTTTTTCTTTGAAAGATGTATCAATTTCTCCAATTTTATCTTCAGCGTCTGAGTTTTTCCCTTCCATCCATTGTATTCTGTTGGTTATGCTTACCTTTGTGGTTCCTGATCTCTTCTCTAATTTCCCCAAGTCCAGGAGAACATTTTTCTGCTTGTGTTTTCTTTATTGATTTAATTCTGTTTTCACATCTTGCACCATTTCCTTTATCTCTTTGAATGTGGATTTCCTGTCTGTCCATGATGGCCTCTATTTTTTGTTCATTTCCTCTTTATGTGCCTCAAATAACTTCAGAATCATAGATTTAAGATAGTGTTACTGTGGTTCAGCTGCAATAGAATATCCATTGATTTTTGGAGATTCTGTTGAGGTAATGATATCCTGTTTTTTGTTTGTTTGTTTCTTTGTTTGTTTTGTTTTTGCCTGTATTTGTATGCTGGCGTCTAGCCACATAAGAGTTTTTCTGTAGCTTTGACTGATTATTCTAAGGAAAGTGTAGTACAGACTGGATCCACCAGTCTTTGGGGTCTTGAATAGTGTCCCTTGGATTCACTGTCTCTGCTGGCTTACATTTTGTGACCCAGGTATGCCAGGTAGATGGGACACAGGCAGAAAGATCCCAGATTCTAGAGCTGCTCCCGTGTCCCACAAGGTTCCTTAAGATGGTGGAAGGTGGGATTTGGGTCCCATGCCTGGCTCAGCTCTTCTGCGTTCACCAGCTGTGCTGGTCTTGCTGTTTCCAACACAGGTTGGCTAGTCTTCTGGGGAGATGTCATATAGATCTCTGTGCAGAGACCTGCTCCGGTGCTCCACAGACTTACTTAAAATGGTGGGGTGGAACCTGGGTCCCATGCCTAACCCAGGTCTGCTATGTTCACTGTCTGGCTGTGCTGGCTGGTTCTGACCTGTGTGAGCCAGGTGGGTGGGGAGTAGGCAGAATGTATCCCCTCAATTGGGAATGCTGTGACCTAGAAAGTATCCACAGGATGTTGAGTGTGGTCTTCCTTTGTTGGAACCAGTAGCTGCTAGTTCCCATAAGGTGTCTACAAGACTGTCAGAGTGAGCACACAGATTTGGAGCCTCACTCTTAGTACAGGAAGATATTCACTCTACAGGCAGTGAAAGTGACCACCCAAGGTGTGAGCCTCCAGGTGCTGGTCCCAGGAACGTATCCACAGACAGTAGGCTAGGCATAGGATAGCCTAAGGCTGCGGGGAGGGAACCGTGGGTGTGCTGCAGCTGCAGGTCCCAGGAAGCTATCCTGGGTGAGTTTGGGAGGGAGGCCTAGGGCTGTGGCAGTGCTGGACAGGAACTCAGGAATTTTTCCCGGTATTACACACATGGCCTGAAGATGGACCTTCGAGTATCCCCGTGGATTCTCCTCTCACCTGAGAAACACAGACATCGGGGTTTTGCAGTCCACAGTCCGGCCTGCCAGTCATCCCGTTGTCACTGCTGAGCTGCTGTTCAGATCTTCTGGGTGTTCAGTTCTGCCATCTTGGTTCTCCCTTGTTATAATTTCTTAAAGTCAAAATGTTCATGCCAGCCTTGAATGCTGATTAAACTTTCAGTGATTATTGTTTGACTCAATGAAATAAGCCTAGTTTTTAAGAGTCAAGAATCCAAACTGACTCCTATTAAAAAAAAAAGGTTACGTGTAGCCCATTCTATCCACAAACTTATTATGTTATATAAGTTGGTCTTGAACTCTTGATTCTCCTCATTTCATTTCAATTACTGAGATTTCAGGCATACACCATGATGCCTATTTCAGGACTAGTAATTGACTGCCATTTGTCTGCCCAAACACTGACAAGCAATATCAAAAGGATAAAAACATTACCCTTTTTATAGTGAAACAGAAAGTGTATGGTGCCTAAGTATTGTGAAGTCTCAGAGTACATATATGTCAAAGGGTGATTATAATATTTAATCTACCTTATTAACTATACTTTTCATTCTGTAAAAAAATATACCTTTAATTTTATCTTGGTAAAATCCAAGACTGGAATGAGGAACAAATAGTTTCAAAGTCACAGATTATGAGCTTCAAGAAAGGAGCATTTTTAATAAAGCAATACATTAATACTTTTGTCCTGATGAGTAAGAAAGACAAATAAGATTTTAAATTCACTATTATTGCCTCTGTATTTTGCTATCATTTGATTTAATTTCTTTTCAGATTTATAAAGTAATAAATGCAAGACACTTCATCATTTACTGATATATTTTAATAGTTATATTTAGAATTCTTGGCATTTAAATGACAAATATACAATCTATAAAAGGAGACATAGCTTAAGTTTGAATTTGTAAGGCATATTTAAAAAAATATGGGTATGAGAGCAGAAAGGAAAATGCTGCATAGTCGCAGAGCTAAGTTTCCTTGAAAGATTATTGTCTATATTGAACCCTTTCAATTGAAATATGTATATATGGATGTATAAAGTATAAAGGGATGATGATGCCAGACCTTGCTTAATGCTATGCTCATCTTCAATTTTTCATTGAATGAATAGCAGTGACCTGAAGAATTTTCTCAGAAAGAATTTTGAATTGTATCCATGTATTGCCCTGTTAATGTGACACATCCTATACATTTGAAGATCTATAATACCAAATGTGTTTAGCACTGAATAGTTCCACAAACATTATAATTATCAAACACAAACAATGAAACTTAAATCAAAACAATGAGACTTATACTCAAAAGGAATAAACTTGAGTTGAATATCATCTTTGATATAAATTATCTGACTCAAACTAGTTTTAAACTCCTCATTTTATTTCATACTTCATAACTCATCTTTTAAAGTTTTGGTCCATTTTCAAAACTAGTAAGATAGTGACACCAGTAAGTTTTAGAACATGATGTTATCATTCTCACACTTCATAAAAATCAGAAAACCTAAAAAGTACAATCAGCCCCTGAGGTCATCTTTCTTCACACACTACAGGAAATGCCTAGCGAAATGGGATCTAAGAGTTGCCTTTATTATAATTAGAAGAGGAATACATAGCAAAATTATATAGAAAAATAGTCCACAAAGTATTTAATCATTGCATTGCTGTGATCTCTCTCTCAGTCACTTTGATTTTGCTTAACATGGCAAAATATTCTATTTCTAGTCAAGAGGATCTTTGCAGTCTTTGAATTTCATTGAGATTAATTTAAAAAATGCTATGAGTACTATATATACACAAATTTATATACATTTATATATATGATTTTGTATGTAGTCATCTTGATAAAATCTGAAATTGGAATGAGAAACTAGTAGCATAAAAGTCAGATATGTACACATATATTTATATATATGTAAATTTGTATATAGTAAGGTGAGTATAAGTTAACTTTACCCAGCTGTCAGAATTTTATATTACTTGCAAGCTATCAATTGAAGTGTGATTTAAATGACTCACCAAATTATAACCTGGGTGACATTCCCATATTCTCTCAGCATGTGAAAGTAAATGTCATGATGATAAAAACTAACCAAGTCTGTTTTACTCACATTGAAATGTTAAAAATTCCATAAATCTAAAATTCAAAAACAATAGGTGTCCTTACCTTGAGGACATGTAACACTGACACTTTCATGATATTGTTGTTTTCAGAATAGCAATGGACTTATATGAGATGCCTATAATGGGCTAATTTTACGACTTTGAAATAGGAAGATTGCCAAAAAACCTATTAATATTTTAAATAACTCTCTTCACCTATAAACTTTTTCAAAAGTTGAACTTTACATGCTAGTGGGTAGTCCCAGTTATGAATCTGAATGTCAAAAGGACATCAAACAGTCAAATGCAGACAATATCTATAATTATTTTGGAAATATTTGATACATATCACTAATTTAAAATTTTTCATTTATAAAGACAAAATGTTGTGAACTGTCATTTTTGAGGCTTTATACTGTCAGGAGAGTTTTTTTTTTTGAAGCTTAAAATTTATAATAAGTCAGACTCAGTCATTCTTTCATTCTTCTAGTATGAATGAAATTAAATTTCAGGTACAAGTACTCATTCAATATGGAAGGCCACTGACTTGGGTTTACATGGAACTCTATAAGATATGCATTTAAACATGCTACCTTTGATAAGAAATTAAGAAAATTGATTTTGAAGAAACTTGATTTAAGCTTTTTTGATTTAGAAGTAGAAAAATAATTTAAAAGCACCTGGGGTTGTTCTCCATTATATATGTTTACAAGGCTTCCTGGAGCATTCTAGAGCGGGAAGGCAGTTACAATTAATCCCTTCATATTATTGGCCATCCAGCCTAACCTTCTTGGCCGGTTCCAGTGCATTAAGAACCTATGTTTCAAAACAAAACAAAAAAAGGAAAAGGAAAAAAAAAGAAACAAAACAAAAGGTGGAGAGAACATGAAAGTCAGCATCTGATACTGTCCTCTGGTCTCTATATGTATATGTAAGCATATACATGTACATTTTCACATGTACTTGCACATAAATGAACATATACATGCACACATATGATGACTTCCTTTATTCTTTTATATATGGTTATAATAAAAATTAAACCTTATAGGTAATTACATGGCCAGAATAAATAATACTTAAGTGCATTCATAGCTAAAAATCATTTTAAGGCCAGGATGAGCAGTACTGAACAGTCCATTATAATTTATATTAAAAAACAGTTTTCTTGTGATGGAAATATAAAACACATGTCTTAAAGAAATTTCAAACATGTCCACATTATGTTTAAATATATTTACACACTCTACACTCGCAAATACTTACAAATACAAATATTCATATATGTGCCCACATAAATTCACCTACACATAATTAAAATTAAAATAAATTATGAGTTTGTAAATGTATCTCAAAATTATTAATTTTTTTCAATATAGGTTTGAGAAGATTAGAGTCTCGTTTTCTAAATCAAAGATTCCTCCTTCAAACTAGAACAACAACTTTAACTAGTTGTGTTTTCCATGGCATAATAAACATAAAGCAGTGACCACTTGACAAGTAAAATATAGAATTCTGAATAAATTGCTATCAATTGGGACACTCTTCCAAAAGTCTTTGCTCATGGAAGTAGTTATAATATACATGATTTATGAAGAGTGTCCTTCTGTGTTTCATGATTTTATGCCCTCAGTGAAGTTTCTACTAATTTGATTCAGCTCATCTTGATAAAGACACATTCCAAAATTCAATTTTCTGGCAAGATAGTATACACTCTGTGACATATCTTTTTTTTTTAATTTTATTTTTCTCATTAGTTACATTTTGTTAATTCTGTATCCCAACTGTATCCCTCATTCCCTCCCTAGTCCCACCCTCCCTCGCTCATCTCCTCCCTGCCCCTTTCCAAGTACACTGATAGGGGAGGACCTCCTCCCCGTTCATATGACTCTGTTTTGTCAGGTATTTTCAGGACTGGCTGCAAAGTCCTCCTCTGTGGCCTAACAGTACTGCTCCTCCCTTGGGAGGTGGGGAGGTCAAAGAGCCAGTCATTGAGTTCCTGTTAGAAATAGTCCTTGTTCCCCTCACTATGGGAAACCAATTGATTACTGAGCTATCACGGTTCACATCCAAGCAGAGGTACTAGGTTTTATCCTCTCATGGTCTCATGTTTGGTTGAGTGTCCATCTCAGAAAAGACCCTGTGCCCAGATATGTTTGGTCCTTGTGGAGCTCCTATCCTTTCCACATCAAACTCCCCTTCTTTCATATGATTCCCTGCACTCTGCCAAGGGTTTGGTTATGAGTCCTAGTATCTACTTTGATACATTGCTAGGTAGAGTCTTTCAGATGCCTTCTGCGGTAGACTCCTGTCATATGTTCAATACATATCCCATTTGTCTTTCTAAATGAGGATTGATCATCATACCCTGTGTCCACTCTCTTGATTATCTTTTTTTAGGTACACTAAATCTGTTAGAAGAAAAAGTGGGGAACAGCCTAGAACTCATTGGCACAGGAGACAACTTCCTGAAAAGAACTCCAACAGCACAGGCTTTAAGAGCAACAATCAATAAAGGGGACCTCATGAAACTGAAAAGCTTCTGTAAAGCAAAGGACACCGTCATCAAAACAAAACAACTGCCCACAGATTGGGAAAGAATCTTCACCAACCCTTTATCTGACAGAGGACTAATATCGAGTATATACAAAGAACTAAAGAAGCTGAAAAGCAACAAACCAAGTAATCCAATTAAAAAATGGGGAGCAGAGCTAAACAGAGAATTCTCTGTAGAGGAATATAGAATGGCAGAGAAACACTTAAAGAAATGCTCAACATCATTAGCCATCAGGGAAATGCAAATCAAAACGACCCTGAGATTTCACCTTACACCCATCTGAATGGCCAAGATCAAAAACTCAATTGACAACACATGCTGGAGAAGTTGTGGAGAAAGGGGAACCCTCCTCCATTGCTGGTGGGAATGTGAACTGGTACAACCATTTTAGAAGTCAATCTGGTGCTTTCTCAGACAACTAGGAATATTGCTTCCTCAAGACCCAGCTATACCACTGCTAGGCATATACCCAAAATTTGCTCAAGTACACAATAAGGACATTTGCTCAACCATGTTTGTAGCAGCTTTATTTGTAATAGCCAGAACCTCAAAACAACCCAGATGTCCATCAATGGAGGAATGGGTACAGAAATTGTGATATTTTTACACAATGGAATACTACTCAGCAATCAAAAAAGAGGAAATCATGAAATTTGCAGGCAAATGGTGCGATCTAGAAAAGATCATTCTGAGTGACGTATCCCAGAAGGAGAAAGACAAACATGGAATATACTCGCTTATATAGACCTAAAAGATATGATAAACCTAATGAAATCTATACACCTAAAGAAGATAATCAAGAGAGTGACATAGCTTTCATTTCTATGCTCTTTATTTTCTATTGTATGCTCTTCAATTTTTAAAGGCAAATTCATTAACTTTTAAGATTCACCACCTAAAAGAAACACACAGTTTCTATTAGAATGTATCGTCTTTTGCATGAATATATTTTTCAGTATTTTTTCTGGGATCATAATATAATATAATGAAACAGAAATGGAGAGAATTTAGAAAAAAAGAAAAGCTTAATTATAGCCTTAGCATTACTTAGATTTATTTGGAGAAATTTTTTCTCATATGCATGAGTTAAAGTTTGTTTATGTTAATATAATTTTAAAAGTCTAAACAAACTACAAACTAGTAGCACAAAGTCTAGTTTTTTGTGTCTCTGATTTGTTTATCAAAATTATCTTGTAGTCTGCTGAAGTGTGAAACGTTTAAATTCAGTTGACTAATATTTAACTTCATCACTTACCAGAAATATTTTTCTTAATACATGATAAAATTTCTGGATCTTGGTTCTGAATACTATTATCAATTCTAATGTATTATCTACCTTTGTATATTTTCAGTGATAATATAAAGTTTGAATTAATTTTAATTTCATTCTCCCTCTATTCCATGCTTAGTGTTTTTGTTTGTTTTGGTTTGTTTGCTTGCTTCTTTTTAATTTTTGTAGCTTATTAGGTAAATGAATTATCTCTACATTATAAACATGTTCTTGAGAATAATTCTCAAATATTAATTACACAAATCAATAGACTACATTATGAGAGGGTGTGCATGCTAACTATTCCTCCTTCATATGGAATGTTTTCTTTTTTTATTTATTTACTTTTTTATTAATTACAGTTTATTCACTTTGTATCCCAGCTGTAGCTCTCTGCCTTGTCCCTCCAAATCCCACCTTCCCTCCCTCTTCTCCTCCTTTGTCCCTCCCCCAGTCCACTGATTGATAGGGATGGTCTTCTCCCCTTCCATATGACCCTCACCTACCATGTCTAAACAGGACTGGTTGCATTATCTTCCTCTGTAAACTGGTAAGGTTGTCCCCCCTTCAGGGAGAGGTGATAAACGGGGAGCCACTGAGTGCATGTCAGAGACAGTCCTTGTTCCCCTTACTAGGATACTTACTTGGATACAGAGCTGCCATGGGCTACACCTGTGTAGTGGTTCTAGGTTATCTCCATGGATAGTCCTTGGTTGGAGAATCAGTCTCAGAAAAGACCCATGGGTCCAGATATTTTGGTCCTGTTTCTCTCCCTGTGGAGCTCCTGTCATCTCTAGGTCTTCAATTTTCCCTTCTTGCATAATAGCCTCTCCACTCCGCCCCAAGTTTGGATGTGAGTCTCATTTAATACCTTAACAGTGGAGACTTTTAGAGGCCCTCAATGGTAGGTTCCTTTCCTGTTCCTTGTTTTTTCCCTCTTAGGAATTCTGTCCCATTTGCCATTCTTTTTTTTTAATTTTTTTATTAATTACACTTTATTCATTTTGTATCCCCCCATAAGCCCCTCCCTCCTCCCCTCCTGATCCTACCCTCCCTCCCCTTTCTGCATGCATGCCACTCCCCAAGTCCACTGATAGGGGAGGTTCTCCTCTTCTTGCCTTTCTTAATGAGGACTGATCATCTTAGTGAGGGTCTTCCTTCTTGCTTAGCTTCTTTAAGGTATACAGAGTTTTAGTATGATTATCCTATATTATATGTCTAACATCCACTTCTGAGTATATACCATGTGTGTCTTTCTGCTTCTGAGATACCTCACTCAGAATGATCTCTCTAGTTCCCACAATTTGCCTGCAAATTTCCTGATTTCCTTGTTTTTAATTGCTGAGTAATTTTCCATCCTCTAGTATGTCCATTCCTCCGTTGAGGGACATCTGCGTTGTTTCCAGATTCTGGCTATTACAAATAAAGCTGCTACAAACATGGATGAGCAAATGGCCCTGTTGTAGACTTTAGAATCTTTTGGATATATGCCTAGGAGTGGTATAGCTGGATCTGAAGGTAGCAGTGTTCGCAATTGTCCGATAAAGGGCCAGAATGATTTCCAAAGTGGTTGTATTAGTTCACCTTCCCATCAGCAATAAAGAAGAGTTCCCCTTTGTCCACATACTCTATTGCATGTACTCTCACTTGATTTTTGATCTTAGCCATAGGTGTAAGGGGATATCTCAGAGTTATTTTGATTTGCATTTCTGTGATGACAAAAGACATTGAGCATTTCTTTATATGTTTTTCTGCCTTGCCATATTCCTCTTTTGAGAATTCTGTTTAGCTCTGTTGCCCATTTTTTTAAATGGATTACTTGATATGTTGGTGTTTAACTTCTTGAGTTCATTATATATTCTGGATATTAGCCCTCTGTCAGATGCAGAGTTGGTCAAGATCCTTTCACAATCTGTAGGGTCTTTTTGTTCTGACAACAGTGTACTTTGCTTTTCAGAAGGTTTTCCGTTTGATGAGGTTCCCATTTACTGATTGTTGATCTTATAGCTTGTGCTGTTGGTGTTCTGTTCAGGAAGTTGTCTCCTGTGCCAATGAGTTTAATGCTCTTCCAAAATTTTTGTTCTAATAGAATTAGTGTGTCTGGTTTTATGTTGAGGTCTTTGATCTACTTGGACCTTAGTTTTATGCAGGGTGATAAGTATGGATCTATTTACATTTTTCTACATGTAGACATACAGTAAGACCAGCACCTTTGGTTCAAGATGATATCTTTCTCCATTGTACGGTTTTGGCTGCTTTGCCAAAAATCAAGTATCTGTAGATGTGTGGGTTTATTTCTGGCCTTCTATTCAATTCTTTTGATCCACCATTCTGTTTTTATGCCAGAACCATGCAGTTTTTGTTATTATTGTTCTGTAGTACAGCTTGAGATCACAGATAGAGATACCTCCAGACGATTTGTGGTCGTACAGGATTGTTTGAACAATTCTGTTTTTTTGTTTGTTTGTTTGTTTTTTCATATGAAATTGAGAATTACTATTTTATGTTCTGTAAAATATTGTGTTGGTATTTTGATCAAATTGCATTGAATTTCTAGATTGCTTTTGGTAAGATGGCCATTTTCACTATGTTAATTTACTGAGACATGAGCATGGGAGATCTTTCAATTTTTTGATATCTTCTTTAATTTCTGTCTTCAGAGACTTTAATTTTTTTAATTTATTTTTTTAACTTTTTATTTTTTATTAATTACACTTTATTAATTTTGTATCCCCCCATAAGCCCCTCCCTCCTCCCCTCCCGATCCCACCCTCCATCCCATTTCTGCATGCATGCCCCTCTCCAAGTCCACTGATAGGGAAGGTTCTCCTCTCCTTTCTGATCTTAGTCTATCAGTTCTCTTCAAAAGTGGCTGCATTGTCCTCTTCTGTGGCCTGGTAGGGCTGCTGCCCCCTCAGGGGGAGATGATCAAAGAGCAGGGCAATCAGATTATGTCAGAGGCAGTCCCTCTTCCCATTACTAGGTAACCCACTTGGACACTGACCTGCCATGGGCTACATCTGTGCAGGGGTTCTAGGTTATCTCCATGAATAGTCCTTGGTTGGAGTATGAGTCTCTAGGAAGTTCCCTGTGTTCAAATTATCTTGTTCTGTTGCTCTCCTTGTGGAGTTCCTGTCATCTCCAGCTCTTACTATTTCCCACTTCTTACATAAAATTCCATTCACTCTGCTCGACAGTTGGCCATCAGGCTCAGCATCTGCTTTGAAAGTCTGCAGGGCAGAGGCTTTCAGAGGCTCTCTGTAGCAGGTTCCTAGGTTGTTTCCTGTTTTCTTCTTCTTCTGATGTCCATCCTCTTTGCCTTTCAGGATGAGGATTGAACATTTTAGTTAGGGTCCTCTCTCTTGCTTGGTTTCTTTAGATGCATAGATTTTAGTGGGTTTGTCCTATATTGTATGTCTACATGAGTGAGTATATACTGTGTGTGTCTTTTTGCTTCTGGGACAACTCACTCAGGATGATCCTTTCCAGGTCCCACCATTTACCTGCAAATTTCATTATTTCCTTATTTTTCATTGCTGAGTAATACTCCATTGTATAGATGTACCACAATTTCTGCATCCATTCTTCAGTTGAGGGGCATCTGGGTTGTTTCCAGCTTCTGGCTATTACAAATAAAGCTGCTATAAACATGGTTGAGCAAATGTCCTTTTTGTGTACTTGAGCCTCTTTTGGATATATGACTAAGAGTGGTATGGTTGTATCTTGAAGAAGCACTATTCCTAGTTGTCTGAGAAAGCGCCAGATTGATTTCCAGAGTGGTTGTACAAGTTTATATTCCCACCAGCAGTGGAGATGGGTTCCCCTTTATCCACAACCAGGTCTTTTACTTGCTTGGTTAGAGTCCCACAAAGTATTTTATGTTATTAGTGGTTAATTTGAAGGGTGTGTTCTCCCTAATTTCTTTCTTAGCCCTCTTGTCTTTTCTATACAGGAGGGCTACTGATTTTTTGAGTTAATTTTATATGAAGCCACTTTACTGAAGGTGTTTATCAGCTGAAGCAGTCCTCTCTTAGAATTTGGGGATCACTCATGTGTATACTATCATATCATTTGCAAATAGTGATACTTTGACATCTTCTTTACAATTTGTATCTGCTTGATTTGACACCATGTTTTCTTAGAAATTTCACTGACTTATTTCATGGCACATATGATATCTGACAGTCAGTTTTGTGACATACAAAAATAACCATTCTTTTCCCTAAACTTTTTTAGGTGTTTAGTTATCAATATAATTCATATGCTTATTTTACTTTCTTTTATTTTCTTAAGGAGAGATTTTTCAGCTTCAACATCTTTCTCCAGATTCTCCAAGATCTGTCCCCAAAGTATCAATCTTCACATTTCTGTTTTAATTTTTAATTAATTTTTATTAATTACAGTTTATTCAATTTTTATGCCTTCTGTAGCCTTCTACCTTGTCCCCTCCCAATCCCACCCTTCCTCCCTCATCTCTTATGCCCCTCCCCCAGTACACTGATAGGGGAGGTCCTCCTCCCTTTTCATTTGACCTTAGTCTATCAGTTCTCATCAGGATTGCCTACATTGTCTTCCTCTGTAGCCAGTAAGGCTGTTTCCCCCACTGGTGGATTTGATCAAAGAGCCAGCCCTTGAGTTCATGTCAGAGACAGTCCTTGTTCCTATTCTAAGGAACCCTCTTGGACACTGAACTACCATGGGCTACATCTGAGAAAGAGGTTCTAGGTTATCTCCATGTATGGTTTTTAGTTGGAGTATCAATCTCAGAAAAGAGCCCTGTCCCCAGACTTTTAAGATCTGTTTCTGTCCTTGTGGAACTCCTGTCCTCTCCAGATCTTACTATCTCCCACTTCTTTCATAATGTTCCTTGTACTCTGTCCAGAGTTTGGCTAGGAATTTCAGCATCTGCTTTGATACCCTATTGGATAGAGTGTTTCAGAGGCCCTCTGTGTTAGTCTTCTGTCCTGTTCCCTGTTTTCTCCCTCTTCCAATGCCCATCTTATTTGCCTTTATGAATGAAGATTGAGCATATTATCCAGGGTCCTCCTTCTTGCTTCTTTAGGTGTACAGATTTTAGTATGTTTACCCTACATGTCTAATATCCACTTATAAGTAAGTATATACTTTGTGTGTCTTTCTACATATGCCCACTCTCCCCATACTTCTTCAACATAGTTCTTGAAGTCTATGATAGAGCAATAAGACAATTAAAGGAGAGCAAGGGGATTAAGTTTAGAAAAGAAAAAATCAAAGCATCACTATTTGCAGATGATATGATAATATACCTGAGTGACCTCAAAAATTCTACCGGTGAACTACTACAGCTGATAAACACCTTCAACCAAGTGGCCAGATACAAAATTAACTCAAAAAGATCAATAGCCCTCCTGCATACAAAAGAAAAATGAACTGAAAAAGGTATTAGGGAAACAACACCCTTCACAATAGCCATGAAAGACATAAAGTACTTGGTGTAACTCTTACCAAGCAAGTCTAAGCCTTATATGCAAAACAAAACAAAATAAACAAACAAACAACAACAACAACAACAAAAACTTCCAGTCTCTGAAAAAAGAAATAGAATATATCAAAAGATGGAAAGATCTCCCATATTCATAGGCTGGCAAGATTAACATAGTAAAAATGGCCATCATACCAAAAGCTATCTACAGATTCAATGCAATTCCCATCAAATTACCAACACAATCCTTTACAGAACTTGAAAGAAAAATTCTCAACTTCATATGGAATAAGAAGAAACTTAGAATCTCTAAAACAAAAATCTACAATAAAAGATTTTCTGGATGTATCACCATCCCTGATCCAAGCTGTACTATAGAGCAACAGTAATAAAAACTGCGTGGTACTGGCATAGAAACTGGCTGCTGGATTAATGGAATCAAATCGAATATCCAAAAATAAACCCACATACTTATGGATATCTGATTTTTGACAAAGATGCCAAAACCATACAGTGGATTAAAGACAGCATCTTCAACAAATGGTGCTGGACTAACTGGATGACTACATGTAGAAATATACAAATAAATCCATAAATATCATTCTGCACAAAACTAAATTCCAAGTGTATCAAAGACCTCAATATAAAATCAGACACATTAAACCTGTTAGAAAAAAAAAATGTCGGGAAGAGCCTTGAACTCATTGGCATTTGAGACAATCTCCTGAAGATAATAACAACAGCATAGGTCCTAAGATCAAAAATCAGTAAATGGGACCTGATGAAACTGAAAAGCTTCTGTAGAACAAAGGACACTGTTGTCAGAACAAAACAACAGCCTACAGATTCGGAAAGGATCTTCACTAGCCTTATATCTGACAGAGGGCTAATATCCAGTATACATTAAGAACACAAGAAGTTAAACAGCAACAAACAAGTAATCCAATTAAAAAATGGGCACAGAGTTAAACAGAGAATTCTCAATAGAGGAATATAAAATAGCAGAGAAACACTTAAAGACATTTTCAACATCCTTAGCAATCAGTGAAATGCAAATCAAAATGACTCTGAGATTTCACCTTTCATCTATCAGAATGGCTAAGATAAAAAAATCAAGTGACAATACATGCTGGAGAGGATGTTGAGAAAGGGGAACCCTCTTCCATTGCTGATGGCAATGTTAACTTATACAACCACTTGAGAAATCAATCTGGCCCTTTCTCAGACAATTGAGAATAGTACTTCCTCAAGATGTAGCTATACCAATCCCAATCCTAGGTATATATCCAAAATATGATTAAGTATAGAATAAGGACATTTGCTCATCTATATTCTTTGCAGCTTCATTCGTAATAGCCAGAATCTAGAAACAACCCAAATGTCCCTCAGTTGAGTAATGGATATAGAAACTGTGATACATTTACATAATGGAATTCTACTCAGCAATTAAAAACAAGGAAATCATGAAATTTGCAGGCAAATAGTGGAAACTAGAGAAGATCATCCTTAGTGAGGGTCCCAGAAGCAGAAAGACACATGTAGTATATACTCACTTATAAAAGGATATTAGACATATAATATTGGATAAACATACTACAATCTTTTATTAAATGCCTCTCATAGTTTTCAGGCTATCTTCTGGCCACAATGGTCTACTTACTTACAAATTTGATTCTCCACAGAGACCATATACATACAGCTTACATTATAAGCCCTGAGCAGATTGTATGTCATCATGTAGGAAGAGATGTGAGTATACATGTATATATGTAACAATGAAGTAAAAAGCAGAAATAAATTTGAGAGTGAACAAGTCATCCATAGGAGGAGTAGTGAGGAGAAAGAAGGATTAAAAGATTAAGTTATATTATAATTTAAAACAATAAGGCATTATTAGAAAAACTGACCTTCAGCTAGGACTACACTCTAAAGTGCTAAACCCTATTGCATTATGAAATGTTGATTGGCTTAATCTTGTGCATGTTTATATATATATATATATATATATATATATACACATGTGTGTATATATGTATATTTGTATGTGTGTATGTACTACAAAGCATACTTAGTGTATTATACATTGAATTTATATATTTATACAAACATATACATACCTATACACATGTGTATGTATATAGGTAGTAATATTCAAAGAATAAAAGCTGTCGGTTTGAGAGTAGTGTCCATTAACAGAGTTGGAAAGAAAGGATTTTAGAGTAGTGGGAGTGAGGAAGTAGAAGAAGATAAATGAAGTAATTATAGGTTAGCCAAAATATATATGCATATATATATGCATATATAATTAAACAGACATACACACATATATGTCTGATTTTGTGGTTTGTGTATTGATGTTGCTATTTATCATTCAGGTCTTGTTTATGCAGTCATGTTTATGAGAGCCTGTTTCACTACAGACTTGGTGGAGTTCTTGCCCATTTCACCCTTCTCCTGTGATGTTCACTGAGGCACAATGAAGGAGCTGTGATGTAGATGTCTTGCTGGGACAGGGCTCCCAATGAACCCTTGACCTCTGCATTATGACCAAATATGGTTTTCCTTGATAGTCTCCATTTGATGTATTGAAAGGTCTCTTTGATAAGGAGTGTTGGCTACACTTTTCTGTGCCTATAAAGAGAAGTTTTCGAGTATAGTTAGTAATTATGCTGCACCAGCAAAGCAGCAGTAACAGATAGTCTTCTGATATCCATAACCTCTATAGACACAGGAAATTGGCTAGGTGTCTAATACCAAGCATGATTTTTTGTTTGTTTGTTTAGTATGCATTGATAAAACACTATTACATATGAGTGACAGTTTTGTACTTTTAAAGATATGTTGCAATGATAGTCATTGTTGTGTGTTGCTGATGAATAAGACTGCTACCTTAGTCCCTCATTTGGTATCTTGTTCAATATTTTCTGGCACCATGGAAGCTAGACTGCAAGAAGGAGGATTACAGTTGAGATTCAGATAGTATACTCTTTGTCGTGTGTCCTAAGTGTGGAGTGTCTTTGGCAACAAGGATTTGCCTTCAACCTCTGGAAAACAACCAAGGGCAAAGGCAATAGTTATATTGTTTGTGAGAAATTTGGACTCTTCTGAGCGACTATTCAAAAGGAAGCTTCACATGCTATGTACTAGAATTTACTACTAGTCAATAGCTTTCATGGTAAGTCCTGTCAGCCTAAATGCATAACCTCTTTCAATCAATGCGTATACATGTATAAACATATGTATGCACATTTGTACTTATGCAACTATATGTGTATGTGCATATGTATGAGTAATAAATTTATATGTGTGTACAAACACTTACATAAGTTTTGTATGATTTTAGATGAATATAAAATAATTATGTTCTTAGAGACAATATTCAACAACATTTTTCCCTGTGAATGTCTGTATGCTCCTGTGAGCTCTCGAGTGCAATTGTCCTATCTTCCTGTAAGACACTGTTTTGATTTATTCCTCACCAATCTCTGTCCCTTATAATATTTCAGTTCCTTCAGTGGTGATGGAACTTTGATCCCTGGAGGAAGGGATGTGGCACAAATGTCCAATGTGTGGCTGAGCACACCACAGACACATATTCTCTAGCCTTGGATCAGTTGTATGGTTTTCCCATGCTCTTTCCCAAAGAAGCCCAAATCATGTACCTGCTCTATTTTCCTTTGTTGAATCTCAAGACATGATCCATGTTTCTCAACATAATTTAAGTGTTTGAATGAGCATAATTCTACTGACCTTTCGGGAATTCCCCAAATCACAAATATCATGCCTCAAACACTGAGCCTTGGAATGCTAACCTCCAAGGAAAATATGGAGGCTTGTTTGCAGATAAGTGCTTTACCCCTTCCACAAAAAAATTTATATTCTAGGTAAAAACTTAATCAAAAATAAAGGGAAAAAAGGATTGAAACAAACATACACAATGACAATTCTTTCTTGAGGAGATGAATTATGGAGTTTCCTTTGACCAATGATGCTTTGAAAGGTTTTAGCTCTCTGTGCTCCGGTCTTGAAGCACAAACAGCTGATGCTCAGCTGCTAGGGATATTTTGCCCATATACCAGTCCTAGGCAGTCAGGGAGCCAAGCTGCTCTTTCAGCATGCATAAGGAAAGGAGATCTGCTAGGTAAGTGGGACAGTACCACCAAAGCCATGACCTAATGTCAACTTTTGTCACTAATATGCCGAACCTCTTATAGATTCCTTAGATTTGTGAGTTTAATTTCGATTCATGCTCCCAAGAAACTGGAAAATGTCTGCTGATGGAAAGGGAAAAGGAATGTATTAAGAAAGGTTAATGGAACACAGGTGATAAAAAGAATAAAAGGAGAAAATGGGGAGATGTTTTATTGATAAAACGTATAGCAGGATAGAATAAAACACTGGCGGAGGAGAGAAATAAATAACACTAGAGATGTTTGAAGAAGCCATAAGGGAGACTACTATTTCATAATTTCCCCCTCCGTATGTATTATTTTAAAATATAAATTCAATTAGAGTTAACCTACACAAAGTTTGCCACACAAAAATCACAGCACCCGGCACAGGATATGTTCACTCAAGTTTTGGTAATAGGAATCTTATATTCCCCAAACAATACAGGCTATTGCCAAAATTTTTGGTTGCCCTCCAGAACTGGGGAGATACTGTTCTGAAGATACTACAAACATTGTCAAATAATATAAAGAAATCAAGAAGGGTACTTATCAGGACGCTTTCTTCCTGTTGTATTGATATCATGATACAGTATTTAAGTTGCTGAGAGAAAAACTACATTGATATTTTTATAGTGTAATAAACTTAAAATTCAATAACAATAGCTAAGGCAAGTACCTAATGATACAATAGTGACATAAAAATTTAATGGATGCCTTCTATTTTCTTCTTCAATTTAAGAATAGTCCACAATAGAAACCACATTTCTGGCACCATAAACCTGGCCATGACGTGATGGCTAGTGGGATCATTGGCCTTGGGATTAAATCTATGGCTATCATTTTCATAAGTGGATATCGTGTCAAACTTCCCTCTAAGTTTGTCTCTTTAGGTATTCTCAAAGCTCATCAAAGGATGAAATTTCCTTCTATTACAATCATCCTTCCTGCATAATTTATCTAGTGGATATCAATCTTTTTAAATTTTCAGTTTTTCCACAACACTAAATTTAATGTTAATCATCGTCATACACACACACACACACACACACACACACACACACACAAAACATTTACTTTTGTTGTGGTATAAAAATATTGTAAATAAGGCTACAAATAATATTTCAAAGCTTACTTTCTTATTCCATTAAAAAAGTATTTACAAACATGTTTGACATGAATTATTTTCATGATCTTTATTAAGGAAAATTTTTATTTATAAATGGATGCATACAAACTATCAATTTTAACAGAATAAAATAACAAGATTTATTATTTTGCTACAGCAAATTTGTTACTAATTCTCACATTCCCTAAAAGAATAAATGTACTAGTAAATAGAATTTTGATACACTTTTACATTATTAAATGTTGTTAAATTGAATTGAAATTGGTCTAAAATTGACACAAACATAGCAAACTGTGTCTTCATTTAATGTATTTTAAAATTCATTTCAATTATATAAGGTCATACTCACGTGGTATTCAGGAAATCAATAAGGTAAATAAGGTAAATGCCAAAGTGCACTGAATCAAAATAGTTCTGTATCCTGTTTCCCTTTCTCTTGCTGTGAATATTGCATGCACTTGTGGGACAGCACGGAGTTTTGGTTCAGCACATTTCTCAGTTCATAATCTTTCTAAAATATTTAATAGGTACAAGGTTATTTTTAACTATCCTACCCTGCCACCTCTCTCGTATGTAAATCCAGGCATTTATTCTACTTTTCCCGTGAGTGTGGAATGAGATAGTTTATTAAAATCCTCAGGATTTAATAGAACTAAAAGATTAATTAAGTATTATTATGAGGTCGAATACTAAATCTACAAAGATAATGTTTAATTCCAAACTGTCTTCTTTTCAATTTTTATGATTTTTAAATTATTAAAGATAAGAATGAAAATGTAGGTGTTTCTTTGTGGATGTGAGCACTCTGATGATAGAGGTGTCAGATTCCCCTGGAGCTGGAATTACAGGCATTTGCAAACCTACAAACTGAGTTCTGGGAACAGCCTTAGTTGGTCTAGTGTGCATTCTAAACCGCAGAGCCATCACTGTAGCTCCCAAACTGCTTACTTAGCACCTGTACTGTATTTTCTATTTCTTTACTATTTTTCACTTCTTTTTTTTTCTTTATTAATTACACTTTATTCACTTTGTGTCCCCCCCTGTGGTTCTCTCCCTCCTCCCCCAATCCCTCCCTTCCTCCACCCTCTGCCTGGATGCCCCTCCCCAAGTTCAATGATAGGGGAGGACTTCTTCTGATCCTAGTCAATTAGGTCTCATCAGGAGTGGCTGCATTGTCTTCTTCTGTGGCCTGGTAACGCTACTTCCCCCTCAGGGGGAGGTAATTAAACAGCATGCCAATCAGTTCATGTCAGAGACAGTCCCTGTTCCTATTAAATGGAACCCACTTGGATACTGAATTGCCATAGGCTACATCTGTGTAGGGGTCTTAGGTTATCTCCATGCATAGTCCTTGGTTAGAATAGCAGTCTCAGGAAAGACCCCTGTGCTCAGATTTTTTGGTTCTTTTACTCTCCTTATGGAGTTCCTGTCCTCTCAAGATCTTACTGTTTCCCACTTCTTTCCTAATATACCCTGCACTCAGCCCAAAGGTTGCCTATAAATCTCAGCATCTACATTGATAGTCTGCAGGGCATAGCTTTTCAGAGGTCCTCTGTGTCAGGCTCCTGAGTTGTTTCCTCTTTTCTCCTTCTTCTGATGTCCATCCTCTTTGCCTTTTTGGATAGGAATTAAGCATTTTAGCAAGATTCCTCGCTCTTGATTAGTTTCTTTAGGTGTACAGATTTTAGTAGGTTTATCCTATATTATATGTCTTTATGAGTGAGTATATACCGTGTACATCTTTCTGCTTCTGGGATAGCTCACTCAGGATGATCTTTCCCAGATTCCACCATTTACCTGAAAATTTCATGATTTCCTTTTTTTTTTTTTTTTATTGCTGAGTAATATTCCATTGTTTAGATATACTACAATTTGTGCATCCATTCCTCCACTGAGGGACATCTGGGCTGTAATAGCTGGACATCCAGCTATTACAAATAAGGCTCCTACAAACATGGCTGAGCAAATGTCCTTATTGTGTACGTGAGAATCTTCTGGATATATGCCTCAGAGTGGTATAGCTGGAACTTCCATTTCTTTTTAAAACAAAAAGAATCTCATTATTATTAATTATTTTTATTTTTATTAATTACAGTTTATTCACTTTGTACCCCCATGTAACTCCCTCCTGTCTCTCCTCTCATTCCCACCATCTCTCCCTCTTCCTACCCATACCCTTACCCCAGTCCACTGATAAGGGAGATCCTGCTCACCTTCCCTCTGATCTTAGTCTATCAGGTCTCATCAGGAATGGTGACATTGTCTTCCTCTGTGGCCTGTTAAGTTTGCTCCTCCCTCATGGGGAGGTGATCAAAGAACAGGCCAATTAGTTCCTGTCAGAGACAGAATCTCCTCATTTTGTAAGGGAAGAGTAATTATACTGTTGATAATAGACTACATACATGCCTAAAAAAAGGTGAAAGATCACAGAAAGAAGACATCAATGAAACAAAGAATATTGAGGGGAATGGATGAAAATGCCAGTTGTCAATTGAAAAAAAAAAGATTTAACTATTCAGATTGGAGATTAGAGAAATCATTTCTAAAATATAGAAAAAGAATAACAATAAACTAATGTGGAAGGGAAAGCCTATCATATTTGAAGAATACAAATGTTAGAATGTTTGTAACAAAATAAGAATACCTAAAATAACAGAGATGATTTTGTGAGTTTAATAGAACCTAGGGATGGCTAAATTTCAGAGGGTAACAAGGAATGTGGTATTGAATTAAACTAATTTCAGAACATGGTTACTGTTGTTAATGTTGTGCCAAGACTGATAAAGTGGGCATAACATCCGTGTTAATGACAGCAGGCAAGAGAAGCATCATAAACCCATTACACTGAAACAAGGATTTTAATTACAGAGTCTGTATTAGCAAAAATCCATTATTCAGTGCCATGGTTTTAATAGTGAAAACAGAAGAGATGCTAAATTTGCAGAATCCAGAAATCTAAACTTACTTGGATCTTAATTAAAATGTAATTCATATGTGGGTGGCCTTTCAGTTTATATATCCTAAACAGGAGAACTAAAAACAGAAAAAAATATTATATTCAAGGCCATAATATTGAACCAGTTCTAAAAAATGTGTGCTATACAATGGTTGACATTGAAATTGGCATGCCAATATCATTATATACACATATGTAGTATATAAAAATGTATGCAGTTAATATGTATTTTACAGTTTACATATTTATTGTAATTTTTATGTATATATTATACAGTTTATAAATATTTTACAGTTTATCATTTATATATAAACTGTAGGCTAATTTAATTTTCAGTTTATATAAATTAGTCTACAAGCAAACTTTCACATATAAAATAATGGAATGCTGGTATTGTAGTAAGTTTGGAGTTGTGCATTAGCTAAAGTTTGATATTTACTTGTGGCATCTAGTTCATATCTTGGAAAAATTCTTTGTTTGACATGTCAAACAAGCTTTTCCTGGAAAGATAAAATAAAATACTCAGTTGCTTTATGATTTTTTGATTATTAACTTTGATATGTGAGAAGTTTATTTATACTATCAACAACTTACTTTTTTAAAGCTTTTCTCTTGTTGAGAATGCGACATGAAGTCTAACTTCACAAGCTACCATATGCTAACACTATAAAGCCTGCTCTTTCAAATCCGGGGTCCTGCTATGTGGCTTATGCTGGCACTGAACTCTGCTCCTCCTCTTTTAACCTTGTAGGACCTGACAAGGTTAACCCACATTGACTTGCCCAACTTAAAACCTGACACTGAAGAACTATTCTTTCATTATGCTGCATAATACAAAATAAGTATAAATATAAATTTCTTACGAAGTTTATGTTACAAAGTAAAGTTGCTTTCCATTGTTAATATTGTATAAATGCCAATGTCAATTTATATAAAAGCCAAATTCATGAGAAATGCGAAGCCCAAGAAAACATGTCATTTGATAGTGTATATTTATAAGCTGGCAAGAAATCAATTTAATATGTGGCCATGACCTGATTATATCACACAGGTTTATATTAATATTCCACTACCTCTCAAATTTTCAGGAATGTGTAAGTTTTTCATCAATAATCACAAAAGATAAACTATTTATGAATATGCATTAATTTAAATTAATCAATCAAGGAAATCCACAGCTGTTTGATGTATTAATACCAGAGAAGTTCAAGAGGTTTGTAAAGAGCCAACCCAGAAGCCAGTGAGAGCCCCATATGCTGTCTCTGCAAGCACGCTGGAGCCATCTCCATCTGGGCCCTTCATGTGCCAAGTGTGTCCCATAAGTGGTCACAGCAGTTAGGTTCTTCGCTCCAGATGAGAGAGAAAGGCACCAAAGGGAACTATTCTCCACCCTGCAATCAACAGGAAAATGCTGTGCCAAGTGAAATTGTAATTATGTAGACACTGATGTGTTAATGAGCTTTGAAATGTTTGGTTGGATAACAGAAAGGTGTCTGATTTTGACTACAACAGCTATGTATCTTGAAATGCAATACACATAATTAAGTACAACTCAGCAGCATAGTATATTTGCCTTTGCACAATGGGGTAAACATGTCAAAATAGTGCAAAGGCATCACTGGCCTTTCTTCAACATTTAGTTTACTAATATGTTGTATGTAAGCCAATGAGTATCTTCAGAATATAAACAGCTTCCTGAAATTACTTAAGGAAAGCAAGACACTCTCACTTCCTGATGAACTCCATGGACAATTATGTTTGAAAAGTAAATTTCCATGTTCACCTTTTTTTCATGTGATACACATCAAACTCTAATGGTATACATTATCTGATCTTCCTGACTAAAGAACATCCAGATATAGCAACTTTCCCTCAATGTATGTTTACAAGTTAAATGAATCAAAACACTGAACTTAAAGAAAATTAAATGTGGAAAATTATTTATAGAAAAATGAACAGGGTGGAATATGGTTTAATAAACTGCTTTACTTCTCAAACATGAGGGCCTGGGATTGGATGTCCAGACCTATGTTAAAAGTAGTAATCAAAATCTGAGCACAGAGGTCTTTCCTGAGACTGCTATTCCAACCAAGGACTATGCATGGAGGTAACCTAAGATCCCTGCACAGATGTAGCCCATGGCAGTTCAGTATCCAAGTGGGTTCCATTGTAATAGGAACAGGGATTGTCTCTGACATGAACTGATTGGCTTGCTCTTTAATTACCTCCCCCTGAGGGGGAAGCAACATTACCAGGCCACAGAAGAAGACAATGCAGCCACTCCTGATGAGACCTAATTGACTAGGATCAGAAGGAAGGAAAAGAAGTCCTCCCCTATCAGTGGACTTGATGAGGAGCATGCAGGCAGAGGGTGGAGGAAGGGAGGGATTGGGATGGGAGAAGGGCGGGAACCACGGTGGGTGGGGGATACAAAGTGAGTAAAGTGTAATTAATAAAGAAAAATAAAAAAAAAAACTATCAGCTATACAGGTAGAAAAAATAATTCTACGAAATTAAAAATTTTGTCAAGATTTAGCATCTTGGTCAAAATTATGGTTATAAGCAGAACATACAAAGTCAGGATAAAAATCTGATTTATTCTGTAGTTGCCTGATTTCATCATAGAATAAAACTTACAAAAAATAAAAAAAAAGTAGTAATCAAGATGAGGAACAGGAAAGAATAGGAGAAACTCTAGAGCTCTATTGCCTGCTAGCCATTTCTAGTGAGTAAGCTTCAGGTTGAGTGAGACAGTCCCAAACCTAAGGTTGAATGTGACTGAGAATGATCCTGATGCTCACTTTTGATTTCCTCATATACACACATGCATATATATTCAACTCACATAGGCACATATCCATTTGAACACGTGTATACTAAAACAAAAGTGGCAGAAAAAAATCTTTTTTTTTAATTTATTTATTCTTTATTCAGTTTACATCCTGGTTGTAGCCCAATCCTTCTGCAATTCCCAGAACCACCCTCCATCCCTTCCTTGTACCCCAACGACTATTCCTCAGAAAAGGGGAGCTGCCTTTCTCATCCCATCATCAAATTGTATCAGCACTGAGTTTGTCTTCTTCCTCTGTGGCCAGACAGTACCACCATGGGGAAGTGATCAAAAAGCTGGCAAGTGAGTCCATGTCAGATTCAGTCCCTACTTCCCTTACTAGAGGACCCCACATGAAACCTAAGCTGCTCATGTGCTACATCTTTGCAGGGGACCTAGGTCCAGTTCATGCATGGTCTTTATTTGATGCTTAAGTGTCAGCAAGCCCCCCTGGGCCCTTCTTAGTTGGCTCTGTTGGTCCTCTTGTGGAGCTCCTGTCACCTCTTGTTCCTTTTCTCTTTTCTCACACTTTTCCACAAGATGTCCTATGCACCACCCAATGCTTGGCTGTAAGTTTCAGCACCTGTTTTGAGGTGCTGTTGGGTAGAGTCTCTCAGAGACAACTCTGACAGGTTTCTGTTTACAAGTTTAGCAGAGCATCATTCATCGTTGGGCCAGGCATGGGGATTCCCCCAATCTCTCTTCTATCTGCTCTATCTTTATCCCTGCACATCTTGTAGGAAGGGTAAATTTGGTGTCGAAGTTTTTGTGGATGGGTTGGTGTTTCTCCTCTACCAAGAAACTAGTCTACATAGAGGATGTCCTCTTTAGCCTTTAAGATTGCCTCTGTTTGTAGGAGTATCTGCTTGAATTTCCCTCATCCTCCCAGTTGCCTACCCTGATGTAGGTCTCCAGCTTGTCACAGAGATACCTCCATTCTCTTTTGACTACAAGCCTCTGTCTTTTCACCTTCACTCTCACCAGGTCTGATCTCCACCCTCTTAACTCTCTATGCCCCCTCTTCAACCTTGTTCCTTCTCTTAAGCCACTGTCTCTTTCTATTTTATCTCCATAAACTCATGAACTCAGTTGCGGATTCTTTGACCACTCTCCACCCTGAAAGGCTAGTAGCCTAGCCAGGCTACAGAGGAAGACAATGCAGCCAGTCCTGATGAAACCTAATAAGCTAGGGTCAGATGGAAGGGGAGGAGGACTTCCCCTATCAGTGGACTTGGAGAGGGGAATGGGAGGAGATGAGGGAGGGAGGGTAGGATTGGGAGGAAATGAGGGAGGAGGTACAGCTGGGATACAAACTGAATAAACTGTAATTAATATAAAATAAAAATTAAAAAAGAAATATATAATAAAGTTTTTTTTAAATCCCCATCACTGTATTGTGCAGTATTTGGTGCATCCACTATGTTGATTAAAAATTATAACCGTGGAGGCTAGAGCACTATCATCACCAAGAAAAAGCATTCTGTCCTCCTTCAGCAGTTATTCATTTTACTCTCCCTAGAAGACAGAAATCTGCTTTTTAATCTTTATGAGTTTGCACTTTCTAAATATTTTATATATGAAGAGTCTGACAGCAAGTTGCTGTAGCTCTGATTTTCAATTACTTAATGCTTCAATTTTGTCCACATTTGAAGAATGAATAAATACTTGATTATTTTGAGGTTATATAATACTTTGCTTAAGGGAAATATTAATTTTGTCATCCTTACTCAACATGCTAACAATGAAATCACTTTAACAGTTTATTTATTGTGCATAATGTTACCCATGTGCAAATTTTTCAATGTCTTGTGGGAACATAACTTTAACAGGGATTGCTAGATATTTGACAAGTCTATAAGTAAAATTTTGAGACAATATAAACTCGCGTTCCACAGAAATAACAATGCTACCAGCATTGCATAAAGAAACTATATAGATGCTTCAGTTTCTCCATATTCTCAAAAGTACTTCCTATAATCTGATTATATAATTTAATTTTTTACTAGTGAGTTTGAAAGTTTGAATCATTAAAATTTTGATTGACATTTTTTTCTATCACTGAAATGAACAAATGTTCATTGAAGACCTTTCTATTCAATTCTTCTCTCTAATGATATTTTGAATGTTGTCATTTATATGCCTTCTTCTATGTTGGAAGCATAAACTGTCTGTCGTAATTAAACAGTATTCCAAACAGTAGAGGTATGCCCAAGATTGATGATTTTGGTGGATTTCTTTAAGTCATGTAACCAATGAGTAGCTGAAATAGGATTTCCATTTATACTAATCCAGAAACAAAATTAGAGATAGTTAGATATGCACTATGAGACTATGTAGCTGTGTGTGGGATTCTTTTCATGTGTTAATGCCACTGAGTCACACACCTTTCAGTGTGTGATGACTTTGCTGAAGACTTTTACACCCTTCATTTCAAAATGTACTTGTAAAAGAAGAATGGCAATAAGGGATGGTTTGAATCTTTCGTACTTAGGTGCATTAAATTCTGCCATTCAGGAATTATGTAATACTGCTGCTATCCCAGACTGTGTCAATGCAAGTTTAATTAGAAATATCACATGCTATATTTAATGTCATGTCTAAAGTAGTTTATTCCACAGATACGATTAGGTTTAAAGGAAGAATTTCTTTTTTTTTCTCCATTATTTTTTCTGGGAATCTTCTAGCTTGATTTAATATCTAATTATCTAGTCAGATAGACAGTTTACACTTAATAAACTTGATTTAGCTGTCATGTATCCTGCCACTAGAATATAACCACTCTGAGGGCAATGCTTAGCATAGTGCTATGTATTCAACATCTAACCTAATGTGTGAGAAATACATAATGGGAAAACTCTTTCAAATACATACATATTATTACTTTCTAAACATTATAATAAAATTACATCTAACTTGGCCATTTCATGGTATATCTGAAGAAACTGAAGTTAAACACCATAAAAGGCACCCGAGTCTTTAAAACTCTTTTATTGTGACTTTCCCTGAAACTGTAGTTTTGTAGAAAGAATTAAATCCTGACCATTGGATATGCTTATGATTTCCAATAGCTGAAAAAAAATAATGATATGTGTCTTTAACTGCTAAGCTTTGTTTTCAGGGACTTACATTTCTTCCTCTCTGAGAGAGACAGTTGGAGGACACAGAGCTATCACGTAAAGGACATGTGCCTCCTTTGTGGTAAGTAATTTTGCACATTATACTTACATTAAAGGAAATAATAGACAGCTTTAGGATGTTATGTGACTTGTGTATCAACTCTAAAACTCTGAATCTTGAAAGCTGCTCCACAATTCTGGTAACCGATAATGTAACAAAATATCACTTTTTTTTTTTTTTTTTTTTTTTGCCTTAGTGGAAAACTTTAAGAACTATTGATTGGGCTATACTGGAAGTGTTGGTGAGGTGGAAAGGCTCCATGTTCCTTAGTCTGACACTGCCATAACTTTTCTTGTAAAATCTGATGGCAAGGGCATTGTCAGTGATACCCATTCCCATTGTTGCCACCTTTTGTTTATGAAATTGGAGAAATTATTCAGCATCTATAAATCTTAGACTCTCCTCATTTATAAAGAAGACAGGAGGGTTTGCCACATAAGAAATTAATCTTCATGAGTCAGTTTTGAAAATCCCTCACATGCCTAATTGCAATAACCAGCAAAACACCATTAATAATAAGCACATCTTATATGACCACAGATAGTTTTTCATTGCAGGTGGATATCATTTGTGCTCACTGATTAATGTGTGGTTTTTTTGTTGTTGATTTTTTTATAAAAGAGAATAAGAGAGAACAAACACTGATGTAAGATAGCTGTGCCACACAATGTAGTAATATGGGAACATGGTCAGTGTTCCAATAAAGAAAGAAGACATGTATCATGCAAGTCTCCCCAAATACATATGTGTCTATGCTTCGTGATTGCAATGAATTCCTGATATTATATTGACTTTTCAATTTCCTCAATGCTTATTTGCTTTTGTTAGATAGCTGAATAAAACAGGAAATTTTCATTTTCAGAATGAGAGTCTTCATTTAGGGACTAAGCTTTAGTAAAACAGTGATATCCCATTATGTTAGTAAAACAATTTATTTCGAACACTTGGTATAATACTTACCACTAAATTAAAACTTGAGTAAGTCATACTTTTAATATTAATTTCTGAAATAAATCATGTAGACTAACACTCAGGTTTTAAATGTTTTTTAATTTTTTGTTGATAATCCAAAACAAATAAAAATAACAGCAATATGCTAGTGCCCATATCACTGCACTTGTATAAAGTGATTATCTATATAGCTTTATAAAAATTATTTATTTATTATGTATACTATGTTCGGCCTACATGTACACCTGTATGACAGAAGAGGGGACCAAATCTCAGATGGTTGTGAGCCACTATATGGTTGCTGGGAATTGAACTCAGTACCTCATGAAGAGCAAACATAACCACTGAGCCATCTCTCGAGTCCCTTTAGCTTTTATTCTCAAATATTTTAAATGATTTCTATAAACAAGTCAATCAGGAGAAATGAAATTAAGTAATATCAATTCTTTGTTTTGATTAAGTAACATTGAAATTTAGGATTTAGAAAATATATGCATATCTACTGTTCAGAGACTATGAAGCATGTGATAAATACTTTATTAAGTTGAAAAAGAATTGAGAAAATAGGGGAGGAAGTTGAGTTAAATATTATGAAATGTTTGTATAGTAATAACGGGTAGATATTGTATGGGACAAGCATTCAAACACATGAAATTATTCAAGCAACTACAATCCAGCCCCTGGGCCTCCACAGAACTATAGCCATAACAATGAAAAATGCAAAGCAGATGCTGAGACTCACAGTCAAACTCTGGGCAGAGTGCAGGGAATCTTATGGAAGAAAGGTGAGATAGAAAGACTTGGAAGGGACAGAAGCTCTACAAGGAGCCCAAGAGAGCCAACAAATATGGGCCCAGGGGGCTCTGCAGAGATCAAAATTCCAACCAAGGGTGGAGAAAGAGGAGGGAGGGTGGGAGAAGGAGGGGAGGGGGGAATGGAGCTATAGGTGGCTACAAAGTGAATAAACTGAAATTAATAAAAATTAAAAAAAAAATTCTAACCAAGGACCATGCATGGAGAGAACCTAGACCTGCTGCTCAGATTCATAGCCCATGAATAGCTCAGTTTCCATGTGGGTATACTAGTAAGGGGAACAGGTGTTGTCTCTGACATGAACTCAATGACTGGCTCATTGATTACCTTCTCCTGGGAGGCACAGACTTGCCAGGCCACAGAGGAAGACAATGCAGCCAGTGCTGAAGAGACCTGATAGGCTAGGGCCAGATGTAAGGGCAGCAGGACCTCCTCTATCAGTGGAAGACGGGAGGGACATGGAGAGGAGAGGAGTAGGACTGGAGGAGACAAGGGAGGGAGCTACAACCGGGATACAAAGTGAATAAACTGTAATAAATAATAAATTTTAAAAAATGCATGCAGTCTAACTTCAAAATATTTAAAAGTCCAAAGTTCAAAATCCCTTCTGTGAGTCATGAAATCTCTTAGCTGTAATTCCCTATAAACTAGAGATTAAAAAGCAGATCACATATTTCCAACATTATCTTGGCACAGGATACACATTACCATAACAAAATATAGGGCACGGTTTAGAGTGAGGAAAAGCTGTACCAAAGCAAGACTGAAAAATTTGTTGTGCAAGCTCAAAACTCATGTATGTGTATGTGTATGATGTTCTTCAGATGTCTAACTCCTTTTATTTTATTACAGCTTCATACAATGACCTCTCTGGGTCCATGCGAGGACACCCTGCCAAACATCTGGACTCAGCAACTTTCCTTAGTGATGGACAGAGAATTCATAACCACTTTCTTCTCTCCTTGACCCTAAAACCAGAACCACATGCCAGAGCTGCCAAGTTCTGCTGCTTGCTGCGTCTGGAAAATTATTCTGCAATTACCTATTTATCAACTTTATTTTTTGATGGATTTCTTCACTGCCTCAGCTTGGCTGTTGATACGTTGGAAGTATGTGATGTGCTTTTTGGTTTTAACTTTATGAAGGGATTACAGTTCAGAGGTTGTGTGAGTCTCAGAAGACACTTAGAACTGTGGGGTTTTGAACAAATTTGCGACTATTACAGTTTGAGCCTGCTGAAGTTGGAGTGAGTATATTTTAGCATTGTGTTACAGATACAAGCCAAAGGGGGGCAGGGAGTGGAATGTTGTTTTGAGTGGAATGTGGTTGTTTGAATTGGTATGGCTCCCATGGATTCACATGTTTGCATGCTTGGCCATAGCGACTGTCACTATTAGAAAATGTGGCCTTATTGGAGGCCGTATGGCCCTGTTAGAGTGTGTTACTGTGGAAAGAGGGCTTTGAGGTCGCATATATTCTCAAGCTCCACCTAGCGTAGTGCAGCCTCTTTCAGCTGAGCCCTCCACTTCTGGATTGTGGTCCATTCCAGATATACTCAAGTTGACAAGCAAGAAGAGCCATCATCATCTACCCTTTGGCAACTTGACACACAAGCCTTTTGTCCAAATAAAAACAATAAGCAGGTCATAATAATGCTTAACATGATACTACCATCCCTAGAAAAACTGCAAACTCATAAAAAATAACCAGGTCATAATAACACCTAACATGATATAACTATCACTTGTATAACCTCAAACACATTGTAAATTTAGAATAGGTGGTATGTGTTTTGGGGAACATCCTTTTCACAAGATGGAAGCTTGGCTGTCTAGAATATTGCCCTGAGGTCACTACTCTCTTAATATCTTTAATATGATTACCTACCTTCTTGAACACAGGATATAACTCCATACCACTTCCTTGGGTGCCTTTAATTCTTGAACCATACATTTTGTATTTTTCTTTTCTCAGCTTGCTACAGCTGATCAAAACATTCTTCATAAGAGCGAACCACAGAACAATGTTTATGATGAGCTATTTTGAAATTTATTTTGCCAATGAAATTAATCTAAATCTCCTTACCTTAATCTCAGGCAGACTTTTTGAAGGAGGGAAAAGAGCAGCCACATTCTTCATGAAAATACCACAAGAACAATCTCTAGGCAACATACTATAATGATTCTCCTCTGCAAGCTCTTGAGTTAGGCCCCCATGGTTCAGATCACTCTCAGTACCACTGGCAAGTGCTCTTAAACACTGAGCCACCTGTCAGCCACCATCCTCAATATCTTTATAGAGAAAAGAGAATACTGGAGAAAAAAAGCAGTGACATTTGGAAATAGAAACAAACATTAATTATATAATCCAAGGTAAAAGTGAGAAAAAAAAAAGAAGGCTTTTGACTGAACCTCCGAGTCACTCATATTCATGCAGAAAAATAAAAAGTATGTGAAAGAAAGTGAATAGATGAAGAAGAAGCTGTCTGTGATAGCTTCTCAGAGTATTCAGTGTCAATGTTTTGTGGATTTGAAGTTCCTTACACTCTCTGTGGAGCCCAAAAAAAAATCCTTATACTTTGAATGAGTGTCTTTGGTTATGGTATTGGATTTTGTGAAACAGATGAAATATCAATGTAATTCATGCTGTGGGTTGGATGGTTCTCCTTTCAATCAGGGTTTATAGTCTTAAACACCGATGTAATTTTATCTGCAAGTGGGATCACACAAAGTCAAATGAGTGTTGTAGTCACATTGGGATTATTCTTTCAAGAAGGAATGGTCACATCACTCCTTCTCTCGCTCTGAAAATGAAAAGTTACTTCACAATGCAGTGATTTTTCTGGTATATAATAATTGGACTTTCCAAGCTCCAGAAATCTGTGATGTAGTGTGTTTTTTAAGCCATCTAGTCCATGGAATTTGGTTCTAGGGTCTAAAATATCTAAGGCAGCAGTTTGCATCAAAGGGAAAATCACCGGTAACAGATACGTAAACGTATGGAAATGGAAATCTCTTTGTAACTAGAAATGAGGAATACCTGAGATTACAAAATAAAATTCTAGTGTTGAAAAGAAGCAAAGAGAAGAGAGCCAGAATGCCCTCTTTACAGATTTCAGGAACAACAGTGATCAACGTAGGTAGACATGTAGGGCAAAGTTGTTATCATGAACTTTTCCCCCCAAAGAGAAGAGGAGAAAGACTTTTGTAAACTGAAGGAAAACTGGTTATATCTTACAGTCACTTTTCTTACACATGCGTGTGAATCAAACATCAATATATTATTATTTTTGCTTGTATGCATAGTGGGTTTTTGACAATTTCAAATCTGTAATAATTTACCATTTTATCCTATTCATTACTTCATCTATATCCCTTCCACTACACAGAAACACTTCTTTCCAACAAGCACTCTTCTCCTCGTAGGTATGTTTCATGCATGTGTGACTCACAGAATACATTGAAATAGTTTACAACAAGTATATGAGGGCTGGAGAGATGGCTCAGAGGTTAAAAGCACTGACTGCTCTTCCAAAGGTCCTGAGTTCAATTCCCAGCAACCACATGGTGGCTCACAACCATCTATGAGATCTGGTGCCCTCTTCTGCCCTGCAGAGGTACAAACAAACAGAACATTGTATACATAAAAAATATTAAAAAAAATACCACAAGTATTTGAGGGGTGTTGATATTTATGAACATGGAAAATTTTATCAGGGGCTATATTACAAAAGAAAATAGCACTCCTTGTATATGTATGGCTCAGAATGGCTGTGTGTTAATAGCTCTAATGGTTGTGTGTGGTTCTGAAGAGAGCATTTCAGAGCAAACTTTCCACTCTCCTGCTTTTGCATTCTTTTCATGCCCTTTTCTATAATGTTCCCTGATTCACAGAGGCAGCAAAAGATGTCCCACTTAGGACTGTGCACTCAACAGTCACTTATTCTCAGCACACAAATTACTTTTAAATATCACTGTTAGTTCAACAGCCATTTTTTTTTTCTGACAGAATGTTAAGATGTGTGCATGCTGTCAAAATGATTTGGATTCATAACTCCAGATACAATGCCTGAGGGAATTAAATAATTAAGTATGCACAATCAATTTACTTAAAGTTAGGTCTTAATGAGGCTCTCTGAGGAATATTTCTCTTAAAGACATTTTAATAAATGAAACCAATCAGAAGGAAGTAACATTTCAACTCAATCAGTAGTGCTCCTTTAGTATTAAATCATTTTAAAAGACTCTTCCAACACTCATAATATTTCATCTTAGCTATTGCGATAAAGTTTTATACAAGTACCCAAATTGTTATGTGGGGACTACTTAATACTCTGGGAGATAGCAAAAGTCCCCAGAAAAGAAACGTTCTAAGTATATCCAGTTAAAGTAAGATCCTTTCCTTTCAAGCATTCATCAGATGAACCAGTACTGCTTGAGTTCTAGTGGTGGGCTCTTTGACCTTGCTCCCCCCCTCCACACACACACAACTGAGGGAGGAGCAGCCTTGCTAGGCCACAGAGGAAGACACTGCAGCTAGTCCTGATGAGAACTGATAAACTTGGGTCAGATGGAAGGGTAGGAGGACCTCCCTTACCAGTGGACTTAGAGAGGGGCAGGAAGGAGATGAGGGAGGGAGGGTGGGATTGGGAGGGAATGAAGGAGGGGGCTACACCTGGGAAACAAAGTAAATAACTTGTAATTAACATAAAAAATAAAAATACAAAGCAAATAACCTGTAATTAACATAAAAAATAAAAATTATGAAAAAATATAAGACAACAAAAAAGTTCTAAATGCAATAAAAGTTCCTTGAAAACTGAAAAAAACACACAAACACATACACTATATATGGGATCAGTTCGAGAGGGCTGCTGGTAGAAACTGTTGCACTGGTTAATTCCACAATTCCTGTTTTTAGTCAGAGCAAATCACTTCGAAATAATGAAGGGGTTCATTGAGAAGTCAAACTTGTTTACATTGACCACTTGTCTCTGAATCTCACACAAATGTAAGGAAATGCACTTGGCAAAGGATCCTGCCTATCCCTGTGTCCAGGTGAAGGCCAGGCTGAAAACAAACAGCTCTCCACAGTGGGGTGAGTGTGTGTGTGTGTGTGTGTGTGTGTGTGTGTGTGTGTGTGTGTTACCCTTTGAAGTCTGTTAAGAATATTAAAAGTGTAAGAAGAGACACAGGAACACTTCAACTGGGCTACTACTTGGGTAATTACACTGATACTTTAAAACATACATACATTTCAAAAGCAACTCCAAAGAAGTGGCTGGGCAGAACAACATTAATTTTAGTATGCAGCCATTTATGGCATATTACATAGGGTGTTTTTAATGTAAATCTAAGTTGACTTGCTTTGTCTTCCAATTATTCTTTTGAGAGGTATAATTGATTCTGAAAACTAGAAAATGTTCTATACATAATATACTTGTCATAGGTAATTAGAATTCAGTTATAGTTTGACAATTCTATAGCTATCAGAAAAAAATGTGCTAGTCTATCACTAAGAAACATGAAATTAATTAATTTGTATTAAAGTATAATTGTCATTACACAGGCAAATAAAATAGATATAGTACTTTGTTTGGTCACTCACTATACTTTCTGAACATGAATCTTCCTCCCTGAGCCTTATTTCTCTGATATAATGTGTTTATAACAGTAGCACTCATATTTCACACTGTTCTTGAATGCTTAATAAGTTAAAGACGCACGAATTATACTATCTTGTGTATTTCTAGTGGGATTCAAATAATGAGTGATTCTTGTAACATTGTAAGAGATATAAAACTTGTTCTACAGTTGGAAAAAATGTTATCATCTGGATGAAAACAATACCTTTATTGTTGTTGAGAATTTTGATCATATTCATCTTAACATCCTTAGTTCTTTTCCAGTTCACCAAATTTCTTTAAAGCAGGTGTGGTGACAGAGGATTGTAATCCTGACACTCAGGAACCAGATGCAGGGGGAAATTATCTCCCCAGTTTTATTTTTATCTAAAAAAAATAGCAGAATAAATTTATAATATAATTGTATATTTGAAGAAAGCAATTCACATTGAAAAGTATCAAATTACTCAAGAAATACTTAGTTGACCTCACTGTAGTACTTGTCTTCTCTGCCCCTAAATGACCTGTTATAGACGGTTGATTGATTCTAACACAGAGAAAGTTACTTCCTTACTATTGTGTGGCCTCTAGTAGGTTAATCAAGATCCTGCACAAGGTTCTAAAAGCATAAGAGACACACTAGCAACTAATAAAAAAATTAAAAGAAACATGAATGTAAGTGGGAGTGGAGAAGTAAATTTGAATCTGGGAGGACTTGGGATAAATATGATAAAAAAGGAAATCATGAAACTTGGAGGCAAATGGTGGGACCTAAAGAAGATCATCCTGAGTGCGGTATCCCAGAAGCAGAAAAACACACATGGTATATACTCAATTATAAGTGGATACTAAACCTATAGGATAGGAAAAACATATTAAATCTGTACACCTGAAGAAGCTAAACAAGGAGGACCCTGGGTAAGACGATCAATCATCATTTAGAAAGACAAATGGGATATACCTTGGATGAAGGAGAAAACAAGAAATAGGACAGGAGCTTACCATAGAGGCCTCTGAAAGACTCTACCTAGTAGTGTATCAAAGCAAATGCTGAGACTCATAGCCAAACTTTGGGCAGAGTGCAGGAAATCATAAGAAAGAAGGGGGAGTTAGTAAGCATTAGAGAGGACAGGAGCTCCACAAGGAGAGCAACAGTACCAAAATATCTGGGCACAGGCATCCATTCATGTATATAACCTAGAATCCCTGCTCAGATGTAGCCCATGGAAGCTCAGTATCCAAGTGGATACCCTAGTAAGGGGAACAAGGACTGTCTCTGACATTAACTCAGTGGTTAGCTCTTTGACCAACCCCTCTGAGGGAGGAGCAGTCTTTTCAGGCCACAGAGGAGGACATTACAGCCAGTCCTGAAGAGACCTGATAAGCTAGGGTCAGATGGAAGGGAAAGGAAGACCTCCTTATCAGTGGACGTAGAGGAGAGCATGGGAGGAGATGAAGGAGGGAGGGTGGAATTGGGAGGGAATAAGAGAGGGGTTAGAGCTGTGATACAAAGTGAATAAAATGTAATTAATGAAAAAAATTAATTAAAATCATAAAAAAAGAAATTCTCAAAAAGTAATAAAATAAAATTTTAAATAAATTGTGTTGCTCAGTCTTCACATTGCTACTTGGATATGCAAGATGCTAATTTCTCACTTTCTAGATAGTAGAGCCAAGGCAAAAATGACTGTACCTTCTCTCTATGTATCATTTTTTTGTTAGATGTCATAACATTACAAATTGGCATGCATTCTGCTAAACCACATGTCACTCTACAATAGCACATAAACTCAGATTCTATCGTTATGTCAACCTTCTTAAGGTTATTAACAGCTGGCCATATCTGTTTTACAAATAACAACCCATCTTCAAGTATACAACAGAACATTTGTTCAACCATGTTTGCTTTATTTATAATAGCCAGAATCTGGAAACAACCCAAATGTCCCTCAAATAAGGAATGGATACAGAAATTGTAGTACGTTTACACAATGGAATACTACTTAGCAATTAAAAACAAGGAAATTATGAAATTTGCAGGCAAATTGTGGGAACTAGAAAAGATCACCCTGAGTGAGGTATCCCAAAAGCAGACAGACACACATGGTATATACTCACTTAGTAGTGGATATTAGAAATATAACATAGGATACACATACTAAAATCTTTACACCTAAACAAGCTAAGCAAGAAGGAGGACCCTTGGTAAGATGATCAGTCTTCATTCAGAAAGAGACTAACTCATCTTCAAATCAGTCCAGAAGTTATGACACGTGCTTGAAAGATTACTCCATGTTAGCCAGGAAAGGCTCTCACATACCATGAAATTATTTATTTTCCAATTATTTATTTTTCATGTTGTTTCTCCTCTACCTTAATTCTCTTCAGGAAGTTTGTCCATGATTTGTCCAACAACATGTGAGAAAACTATAAATGAAAGTATGGTTGAAAGCTAAGCAAAGAGGAGGACCCTGGGTAAGATGATCAATCCTCATGCAGAAAGGCAAAGGCGTTGGATATTGAAAGAGGAAGAAAACAGACAACAGGACAGGAACCTACCACAGGGTGCAGTTGAAAGACTTTCCCAGCAAGGTATAGAAAGAGATGCTGAGACTCATAGCCAAACTTTGGACAGAGTGCAGGGAATCTTATGAAAGAAGGGGGAAATAGGAAGACCTGGAAGGAGCAGAAGCTCCAAAAGGAAAGCAACCGAACAAAAATTTCTGGGCACAAGAGTCTTCTCTGAGAATTGATACTCCAAACCAAAGACGATGCATGGAGATAACCTAGAACCCCTAAAACCTCTGCACAGATGTAGCCCATGGCAGCTCAGTCTCCACGTGGGTTCCTTAGTAATGGGAGCAGGAACTGTCTCTGACATGACCTCGGTGGATGGCTCTTTGATCACCTCCTTCTAGGGCGGGGAGAAGCCTTACCAGGCCACAGAGGAAGACAATGCTGCCAATCCTGATGAATTCTGATGGGCTATGGTCAGAGGGAAAGGGAGGAAGACTTCCCTTATCAGTGGACTTGGAGAGGTGCATGGGAGGAGATAAGGGAGGGAGAGTGGGGTTGGGAGGGAATAAGGGAGGGGGCTACAACTGGGATACAAAATGAATACACTAATTTTAAAAATACAAATTTTTTTTAAAAATGAAAATATAATTTAGGATTTTTGTGTTTGTTTTTGTGATTCACGATGTAGTTGATTTAAATGTAGAAAATTTAAAGACAAGGATTATCTGTTCCCAAAATAAATGTGTATTTGCATATCATAAGGTATTTTTATTTCAGGATATATTCATTGTATTATGGATTAGATAATTTGAAGTATAAATTTACAGGATAATCATAATGCATAATATTTTAACTGACTTAGTAATATATATGTTTAGACAAATGAATAGTGTTGACAATAGTAACTAAACCAACAAAATGATCGGACTGAAGAAAATAAATGCTTAAGTGCATTCTAAAACTTATTGTTAAACCTGACAAGTAAGTGAAATTCTTACCCACCTTCAGAGAAGCAGGTAGAGATCACTTAAGCAGGTAGAGGTCACTATAGAAAACTACAACAAGTCATAAGGTAGAGATAAAGTATTTTAGGGTACTAACATGAAACTACACATATGCAACTAAGTCCCGTACCTAAGGCTCAGGAAGCAAATTAAAAATATTATGCCTTAGCAATATAGATGCCTATATAAGACCCCTCTCCAAATGAAAGCAGGTATACTAATGTCAGAGGTAGAAACCTCCCTGGTCCCCACCCATAGATAAAGAACTATGGTCAGCTAATGACTGCAAGAGTCAGAGGGGTCAATGATACCAAAAGAAAATCCACTGAACAAACAAACCTGGACTCACAGCAATTCACTGAGATTGAACTGACAATCAAGGAGCCTGAATGGGCCTAACCTACGCCCTTTGCTATGTTATAGTTGTATAGCTTGCTGTCTTTGTGGAACTCCTAACAGAGGGAGTGGGAGGTATTATTGTTGCCTGCTTTTGAGATCCTTGTCCTCCTACTGGGTTGCCTTGTCCAGCCTTCAAATGAGGGGAGGTGCCTAATCTTACTGGAACTTGATATTCCATGTTTGGTAGGTATCACTGGGAGGCCTGCCCTTTTCTAAAGGGAAATGGAGGAGAAGTGGGTAGAAAGGGAGGAGATGGAGAGATGGAGAAGGTGGAGAGGGAGGAGAGAGGGTAAAATGTGAGAATTTATGAAAGAATAAATTATTTTAAAAAACCCTATTGGCTGTAGAGAGAGGAAGAATTATTCTTTCCAAGGTGTGAGCCCTAATTTTGTTTTCCAATACATAGTGGTCAGGCATAAAATTATATGCATGCAAGCAACATAAATGGACTGGGCAGGTTGCATTTATGTATTTCTGTGTGTGTGTGTGTGTGTGTGTGTGTGTGTGTGTGTGTGTGTGTTTGTGTGCAGCAATGACAGTCAAAGAAAAAGATTCCATGTATTTGAGAGTGAGTGAGCAATTACATGGGAAAGTTTGGAGAGATAAAAGGAAAAGAGCAAATGGACAGAGGAAAATTATATAACTGTATTTTAATTAAAATATTTTAGTTTAGCCTTGATAAATTAATATTTAAAATTAATAGAAAAGTATATTATAATTCAAGCAGCAACAATAAATTGTCTTTAAATAGGACATCATAATTCTTTAAATATTTCATAATATAGGACTAAGCTTTTAAATAATTTTGATCACTGAGAGGATTAAGCATACGAAATTGCTTATTTTTGTTAAGTGATTTTGCCTTTATACCTTTATAGAATTTCATAACACTGATGAAAAATGTGCTTTAAGATTTTTAAAGCTCTTGCTCATAAGGCAAAAACCCAACAACATACGCGATAACTAGATATTTTTAGACACTGAAAGAAAATCTTGTGAAAAGTATATATTATTTGGTAAAGGACAGGGAAGGATAGCTTATGTTTGTCCTATCTTCCACATTTGAAAATAATCAGTCCTACTTGGCAGTAAAAGGATTTTGTGAGATCTGTGCTTTGAACCAATAGGGCACATTCCCCCAGAGAACCCTTTCAATTCCATTTTCAATCCTACAGGGAGGATTAATGTAGTCTTATCCTCTGATAGACAGATATGCCTTTCAGGATGCAGAGGCTTATCATCTAATAGACAGCATCAGCACCATTGGCTAGAGCTAAAATGCACTGTTTCCTGATTTAGTAACAAAACATAGTTTGCTAACTTCCATTAATAAGAGTTCTTTAAGCACATTGGGTTACATTTGCACTGTGTGTTTATACTTCATCATTCCCTGGCGGAATACTTCCCCAGTCATTACAGTAGACTGTCCCTTATTAAAGAAGCAGATGTTCAAGTGAAAACCTGTATGATTTCAGAGTTGTGTCCTGTATCTACCTTTGTGCTATGGAAATGACAGGCAATCCATGTCTCCCAGGGCAGCCGGGCAGACTCTGCTGCTGCACAAGGGCCTTTAGCTGGAAAAATCTAACTTCTGTAGTTTGAAAGTTGTGGGTCATGAGACAATTCACTTAATAACTGTATGTTAGCTAATGAAATGAAGAATACTTATAAAGCAAGTGATATGCAGTAGAAAACTATGTGAGCTGTCTCCTAATTTAGTACAAGATAAAAGCAAAAATTCCCATTGATGTCAACAATGTTGTTCTTAGTTAGATGCAAACATGAGTGAGAATAACAACTACTGACAGTTTAATCTGGAAGGTTTGCAGCATAGAGCATGTTTACTGCAATTCTTTTATTTCTCTTTTTATTGAAAAACAAAAGCAATTCTTATTTCATTTAAGACACTGGGATAAAGGGAGACTGAATGCCATTAGTTTTGATTCATACTGTGTGCTAGCATACTGTGTGCTATGGCACACAATATATAGACAACACTATTAATTATAAAAATAGAGATGAGGAGATGACTTAGTGGGTAAATTACTTGCTATACAAGCAGGAAGAACAGAGTTTGTGGTCCCTGCACCAATAAAATGTCAATAATATTGACACATGCCTGCAATCCCATGCTGGGGAGTATATATGTTTCTGCAGATATTTGGAGCTTTTTGCCCTGACATTCTAATGCAAATAGCAATGTCTAGATTCAGTGAGAGACTATGTCAGAATAACAAAAAGACATTTTTGTACATGCATTCCTGCAAACAAGCAAGTACAGTTTTGGGAATAAATGAATACATGTGTACATTATACAACACTGTGTAAGCATGTACACATAGATACACATATATTATTAATTCTCATGTGTGTGCATGTGTATGTGTGTGTGGGGGGGGAGAGAGAGAGAGAAAGATTAACGACCCTATGGATAGGTCTTCAAACCTCACAACCAACTGTATGAAATGAGCTAGAAAAAGAAGTGCAGAATATAATTGACCGTTTTCAGCTCACACTTATTTAACACTATTCATTTTTTCTCACTAGATTTCAATTAATCTTTAAAAGCAAAAGAATATTCATGTTCTACAACAGATCCTGTTATATTAGATATACGAGAAAATGAGAAATAAAGTAAAACATTGCTCATTTTATATAAAAGATATTGAGTAACAAATAGCTAAGTGTTTCTATTGGTTGATGGTTAATAACAGCAGTAGAGTACAGAACACATCTCTAAAACTGTAGAAAGATTAATTTAAAACTGTTTAATAATAAAAAAGTTAAAAAAATTGGGGAGACTCCAGTATGTGCATTTGATGCATGTTAGCAATTTGAACAAAGAAATAACAAGCAATATGCACAAAAGAATCAGATTGATTTAACTGACATCATTCTTGGACATTGTTCACATTATATAAAAAATGGGAGAATAATTAGAATGTAACAATTTTGTGAGGAGATATGAAAAGAAAATCTGCCTTTATTATTCCTGTATCAGGCAGTATGTAGGATGTCTTGGGTCCTACAGTTTTCTTAGTGGTTTAAGTTGATTCTAACGCATTCCAGGAACTCTGAATACATAGCCAACTCCTATCAGTTTTAATATATATGTTTATTTACTGTGTTGTTTTGTTTTTTAGTTGGTGACATGCTCAGTATCTATATCACACCCTTCTTCCAAGGCTCAGAGTTCACTCTGTGTAACAGTGGATGACAGAGGATGACTTCAGTGAAACAGTATTGTTGCAGATAACAGCAGCTGCACCCATGAACACTCAATGGCTTGTGATTGAATTCATGAGATCTACGCAACATTATGCTAGCTATGTGCTAGGATGGAGTGGGGAGATGATATGAAGTGTTAGCCCTACATGAGGACACTGGCAATGGATGGTTTCTGAGGAAGAGGTACAGTTTTCTTAAAGGGTACTAACAATGAGAAGCAATTCATACTTCAATAGATGACCCTCTACACATACACATGCATGGTAGCATGGTACACTCAATGTGTTTCAAAAGGATACATGAATTTGAAGGGAAGGAAAGTGTTAGAGAAATGCAAATGAGACGAAATGAGAAGGGGTGGAGAAACTGTATTTGTCCAAAACACATTTGATATGCATATGTGAAAGTTTCAATGATAAAAATGTGTTCACAGACAACAGTAAATGATTACAAATATTTAAAATAAATAATAATTATTAGCAAATAAAAATAATAATCATAAGTAATTAATATGAAAACTGATTTCTGAAGAACTAATGCATGGGAAATGAGTGTATGAATTTGATCAACAATCATTACTTTCTTGTTGATATTAATAAGATCAACAATCAATAAATGGGAACTCCTTAAACTGAAAGGCATCTGCAAAAGATACCAACAACAGAACAAAATGACAGCCTACACACTGGGAAAAGATATTCACCAACCCTATATCTGACAGAGGGCTAATATCCTGATTATATAAAGAACTCAATAAATCAAACACCAACAAACTAAATAACCCATTTAAAAGATAGGGTACAGAGAATTCCCGATAGAGGAATATCGAATGACAGAGAAACACATGAAGATATGCTTAGTTATCAGGGAAATGCAAATCAAAATGACTCTGAGATCCCATATCACACCCATCATAATGACTAAGATCAAACATCAATGACAACATATGCTGGAGAAGTTGTGGACAAAGAGGAACCCTCCTGCATTGCTGGTGGGGATATAAACTTATACAGCCTCTTTGGAAACTAATCTGGTTCTTTCTCAGAAAACTGGAAATAGCCCTATCTCAATACCCAGTTATATCACTCCTGGGCATATATCCAAAACATGCTCAAGCATAGAATAAGAATATTTGCTCAACTATGTTCATATCAGCTTTATTCATAATAGCCAGAATCTGGAAACAATCTAGATGTTTATCAACCAAAAAATAGATACCGAAATTGTGGTAGATTTACACAATGGAATACTACCTGATAAACTAGGGTCTGATAGAAGGGGAGGAGGTCTTCCCCTATCAGGAAACTAGGGAAAAGACATAAGGAGAGAAGAGGGATGTTGGGTGAGACTGGAAAAAGAGGAGGAAGGGGGCTGCATCAGGGATACAAATTAAACAAATCGTAATAAATAAATATTTAAATAAAATTAATTTTAAAAAAGGAAATCATGAAATTTTCAGAAAAATGGATGGGAGTAGAAAAATATAGCATCAAATTTCACAATTAATATTTGCCTGACAAAAAACTGGCCAAAGGTTGTGTATAAAGTCAGCACAATAACAAGTTATGCTAGGTACATTCAAGCTTCAAGATATAGTTATATACATTCAAGTGTATAATTAACCTTAATAATTATAAGGATATTTATCATAGTTCATAAATACATATTTACACTTATAAATATAGACTATTTATATGTTCTATGTTATGATATATAATATATAATATGTTTTATGATGTAGTTATATGATATGCTTCAGCATTTAATATGTAGTATTGTTATGTTAATAAATCCAATGCATTTATAATTATAATAATTAATATAATTATAACATAATTAATTATGATTTAATTAATCGATTTATAATAATAATTTGTTCTCATCTACTGGTCTGCCGCAGTCCTCAAGCAATAGTGGGGCGGGTCTACCCTGAATCCTCTGTGCTCAACTTCCTCTGTGCACCTCATAACCCATTTCCTGGGACTGAACCGTTTTCCCAGACCCACCCTGATCATTCTATGGGCAGATCTGCATGGATCAGTGAGCAGCTATCTGTATCCTCCTCCTCTGTGACCTGGCAAGGCTGCACCCCAAGGAGGAGATGATCAGATAGGCTGCAACTGGGTTCATGTCAGAGATAGCCCCTGTATCTCTTACCAGGAAATTAACTTCGAAACTGAGCAGCCATTGGGTATCCTTTGAACAGTGGGTCTAGGTCCTCTCTATACATGGACTTTAGTTGGGGTATAAGTCCTGTAGGCCCCCCTGGGCCCAGGTGTTTTGGCTGTGTTGCTCTCACTGTGGTGCTCCTGTCCTTTCCAAATCCTTCCATCTCCTTCATCTTCCATAAGGATTCTGGCACTCTGCCCAAAGTTTGACCACAAGCATCCTTCAATATCCTGGTGGGTAGTCTTTCAGAGGTCCTCTGTGGAAGGCTCCTTTCCTGTAGCCTGTCTTCTCTTACTTCTGATGTCTATCCCCATTGCCCTTCTGAATGAGGATTAAGCATTTTCCCTAGGGTCCTCCTTGTTATTTAGCTTTTTGGGGACTATTGATTTTATTATATTTATCCTATAGTATATGGCCAATATCCTCTTATAAATGAGTATATATAATATGTGTATTTCTGTTTCTAGGTTACATCACTCAAGATGACTTTTTATAGTTCCCACCATTTGCCTGCAAATTTCCTCATAATTAATTGCTAAGTACTATTCAATTGTGTACTACAATTTTTGTATCAATTTCACCATTGAGGGACATTCAGGTTGTTTCTAGATTCTGGTTATTTCAAATAGAGCTGCTACAAACATGGTTGAGCAAATGCCCTTATTGAATGGCTGGACAACTTTTGGGTATATGCCTAGGAGTGGTATAGTTTGAGGAAGCACTATTTGTAATTTTCTGAGGAAGTGCCAGATTGATTTCCAAAGTGGTTGTAAAAGTTTACATTCCCACCAGCAATGAAGGAGGGTTCTGCTTTTTCCACATTCTCTCCAGTTTACATCATCCCTTGAGTTTTTCATCTTAGCCATTCTGATGTGAGCGAGGTGAAATCTCAGGGTCATTTGATTTGCATTTCCCTAATGACTAAGGATGTTAAACATTTCTTTAAGTGTTTCTCTGTTCGATATTCCTCTGTTGAGAATTCTCTGCTTAGCTCTGTATCCCATTTTTAATTGAATTATTTGTTTTAGGGTGGTTTTTTGGGGGGTTAACTTCTTCATATTTTTATGTATTCTGGATATTAGCCCTCTGTCAGATGGAGGGTTGATGAAAATCTTTCCCAGTATGTTGGCTGTCATTTTTTTTTTTTTCTGATGCTAGTGTCCTTTGCTTTACAGAAGCTTTTCAGTTTCTTGAGGTCCCTTTTAGTGATTGTTGTTCTTAGAGCCTGTTGCTGTTGGTGTTCTGTTCAGGAAGTTGTCTCCTGTGCCGATGAGGTCAAGAATCTTCCCCACATTTTCTTCTAACAGGTTTTGTGTGTCTGGTTTTATGTTGAGCTCTTTGATCCAGTTGGACTTTAACTGTGCAGGGTGACAAATACTGGTCTATTCACATTTTTCTACATGTAGACATCCAGTTAGATCAGCACCATTTGTTGAAGATTTTGTCTCTTTTTCCATTATATGGTTTTGGCTTCTTTGTAAAAAATTAAGCTTCCATAGGTAGGTGGGTTTATATCTAAACTAAATTTGACTAAATTCCATTGTTCCTCCAGACTGTTTTTATGCCAGTAACATGCAGTTTTTACTATTGTTGCTTTATAGTAGAGCTGGAGATCTGGGATGGTGATACCTCCAGAAAATCTTTTATTGTACAGGAATGTTTTTGCTATTCTGATTTTTTTTTCTGTATGATATTGAGAATTGTTCTTCTAATATCAGTAAAAATATTTTCTTGTCAATAAAGAAATAAATAATAAAAAAATTGTGTTGGTATTTTGATGGGAATTGCATTGAATGTATAGATTGCTTGTGGCAGGATGGACATTTTCACTATGCTAATCCTATGGATCCATCATCATGGGATATATTTCAATCTTCTCATATCTTCTTCAGTTTTTTTCTTCATAGACTTTAAGTTTTGTTTGTTTGTTTTTTTTTTTTTTCAAATAGGTCTTTCACTTGCTTGGTTAGCGTTACACCAAGGTACTTTATATTATTTGTGGCTATTGTGAAGGGTGTTATTTCCCTAATTTCTATCTCAGCTAATTTATCTTTTGTATACATTATTTCTTCAGAATTTTTTGAGTTAATTTTGTATCCAGCCACTTTGCTAAAGGTATTTATCAGCCAAAGGAGATCTCTGTTGGAATTTTTGCGGTCAGTCATGTATACTATCATATCATCTGAGAATAGTGATACTTTGACTTCTTCCTTTCTGACTTGTATCCCTTTGATCTTCAATAGTTTTCTTATTGTTCTAGCTAGGACTTCAAGAACCATGTTAAAGACATAGCAGAGATTGGGTAGCCTTGCCTTGTACCTTATTTCAGTGGGATTGATTTAAGTTTCTCTCCGTTTAGTTTGATGTTAGCTATAGACTTTCTGTATATTGATTTTACTATGTTTAGGTATGTGCCTTGTATCTGTGATCTCTGAAACTTTAAACATGAACAGGTGTTGAATTATGTTAAATTCTTTTTCGTCATCTAAGGAGAAACACATGTATTTTTTTTTTTTAATTTTCTTTCTGTTTGTTTATATGGTGGATTGCATTGATGGATATTTGTATGTTGAACCATCCTTGCATATCCGGGATGAACTCCCCTTCTTGCTGTTATGGAAACCCCCTGCTTGCGTTTTTTTCCCTTTAAAAACCTTGCTCACCAAGAGCTCATTGTTCCACTTCTCTACTCCTGCATCAGTGAGACTTGGATCCCAAGTTTGATTGATCTTGTAATAAAGCACTCCTGCTCTTACGTCGAGTCATCTTCTGGTGGTCTCTGAGGGTCTTGTGATCCTGGCGTAACACCTGCACCTGAGTGCCCTATTCACCATCACAGACAGAACTGAGGACCTCCAAAACAACATGGACTGGATCTCCCTGTCAGGAGGAAGCCCCACCATCGGGGAAATATCAAGTCCGATCTCACGACTCCCAGTTTCAGAAAATTTCTGGGTATCCACAGGCTCAAGGCTCTAGCCTCCTGCAGCACACATGAGTACTGCACTCACTTGCCACTGATTACCTCTTAGGTACTGGGGCCACAGAGCTTCAACCTCAGACCTAAACAAGCCTGAGATCCACAGGATCAGCCCCCAGATACTGCTCCAAGGTACATCCAGTTATCCCTAGCTAAACTGACCATACCACGGAGATCCCAGGTTCTTCAAGAGGGCTGCGCCCAGCAAACATAGTATAAAAGCAGCAGCAGCTCACTAAATTCAGAGCAAGAAACTCAGCAGCATGGCAGCTGTCTCCTTGTCTTCTTCTGGTGAGAGGATACCCCCCAACTACCAAAGACCACAGTTACCACACAGGACCATATGCCTGAGGTAAGCGATGGCAATTCCTGAGAACCACTGTCATTTGGTTGACTATTCCCCAAAAGTGGAGGAGGCCTCCTTTATAAACAACCATCGTCCTGCTGAGTGGATTCTCCCAACTCTAGGATTCCAGCTAACAGTTAATACCTGAGACAGCCGGATTGGTAAAAGCAAGCATAAAAGTTTAACTAACAAAAAGCAAAGCAATATGGCTTCTCCAGAACCCAGTTATAAAGGGGCAAGTAGCCCTGGACACTCTAACATAACTGAAATTCAAGAAGATAACTGTACATCTATGCTTATAAAGAGAATAGCAGAAGAAATAACTAAAATTCATAAAAAAATGGAGGAAGATAAAGTCAATCAGAGCATGGCCATTCATAAAGAAATACAGGAAGATGCACCCAAATATTTTGTGGCCTTCAGAGAGGAAATGATTAAGTCGCTGATAGAAATAAAAGAAACTGAAGAATCTTCAAACCAACAGATGAAGGAGTTGTAAGAAAAACAGGAAAATACAGACAGACAAGTGAAAAAAAAATCAACAAAACGGTTCATGATCTGAAGATAGATTTGGAAAATTAAAGAAAACACAAAAGGAGGAAATCACAGAAAAGGAGAATTTAGGGAAGAAAACAGGAAATACAGAGGTAAGCATAACCAACAGACTACAAGAGATAGAAGAAAGAATCTCAGGTGCAGAGGATACAATGAAGAAATCAATGTATCCATCAAAGAAAATGTTAAATCCAAAAAATTCCTGGCACAGGCCATCCAAGAAATCCAAAACAATATGAAAAGTCAAAACCTAAGAATAATAGGAATAGAGGAAAAAGAAGATTCACTCCTCCAAGGCTCAGGAAATATTTTTAACAAAATTATAGAAGAAAATTACCCCAATTGAAAGGAGAGACCTATAAGAATACAAGAGGCCTATAGAACACCTAATATATTAAATGTGAAAAGAAAGTTCTCCCACCACATAATAATCAAAACAGTAACTATATAGAAGATAGAAAAAAATACTAAAAGCTGCAAGGGAAAATGGCCAAGAAACATATAATGGCAAACCCATCATGATCACACCTGATGTCTCAACAGAGACTATGAAAGCCAGAAGGGTGTGGATGTATATTATGCAGCCCCTAAGAGAACACAGATGTCAGCCCAGGCTACTATAAACAGAAAAACTCTCAGTCATCACAGATGGAGAAAAGAAGATATTCAACGACAAAAACAAATTTTGCAATACCTAGCCACAAACCCTGTGTTACAAAAGATACTAGAAGGAAAATTCCAACCAAAGAAAACTAACTACTTTCAGGAAAGCACAGAAAATAATTAACCTCAGTATAGCAAATCTAAAAGTAGCCAAGCACACAAAGACACTACTGCAACCAATATCAAAATCAAAGGATCTACAGCGACTGTTCATAAGTCTCTGTCAACATCAATGGACTCAATTCTTCAATAAAAAAAAACACTGATTAGTAGAATAGAAGGATAAACAAGATTCTTAATACAAGAAACACATCTAAGTCACAAAGATAGACACTGCCCAGAGTATAGGGCTAGATGACACTTTTCCAAGAAAATGGGCAGAAGAAACAATCAGGAGTAGCTATTCTAATATCTTATAAAATAGAAATTCAACCAAAATTAATGAAAAGAGATGGGGAAGGACACTTCATACTTACCAAAGGAAAATACCACCAAGAAGACATCACAATACTATACATCTATGCCCCAAATACAAGGGCACCCACATTTGTAAAAGAAATATTAATAAATATTAAACCACACATAGATACCCCCACATTAATAGTGAGAGACTTCAAAACCCCACTCTCAACAAAGGAAAGGTCAACAAAATAGAAATTAAATGAATAAAGAATGACTCTAACAGAGATCATGAATCAAATGGACCTAACAGTCATCTACAGAAACTTTTACCCAAACACAGAAGAATTTATCTTCTTTTCAGCACATCATGGAACCTTCTCCAAAATATACCCTATAGTTGTTCACAAAACAAGCCTCAACAGGTACAAGAAGATTGAAATCATTCCTTTTATCCTATCTAACCACCATGGACTAAAGCAGGACCTCAACATCAACTGGAAAAGCAAAAAGCCTATACACACATGGAAACTGAACGAGTCAATACCTAATGACAGCTTAGTCAGCGAAGAAATAAAGAGAGAAATTAAAGTATTCCTAGAATGCCTTGAAAATGAAGGCAAATCATACCAAAATTTATGGGACACAACGAAAGCAATGCTAAGAAGAAAGTTCATAGCATTAAGTGCCTTCAAGAAGAAATTTGAAACATCTCATTCAAGCAACTTGATGGCTCACCTGAAAACCCTAGGGAAAAAAAAAAGAAACAGACATCCACAAGAGGTGTAGATGGCTGGAAATAATAAAATTTGGGGCTGAAATCCATAAATTAGAAACAAATAAAACGATCCAAAGAATCAATGTAACCAAGAGCTTGTTCTTTGAGAAAAATCAACAAGATAGATAAACCATTAGCCAAAATAATTAAAAGGCAGAGGGACATGGTCCAAATCAACAAAAACAGAAATGAAAATGAGGACATAACAACAGACACTGAGGAATTCCCAACAATACTTAGTTCTTTCTTCAAAATCCTATATGCCTCAAAATTAGAAAATCTAAATGAAATGGACAATTTTCTTGATCGTTTCTGTTTAACAAAGCTGATTCAAGACCAGGTAAATAAATTAAATAGTCCGATATCCTCTAAAGAAATAAAATCTTCATCAAAAGCCTCCCATCCACATGAGCTCCACAAGGAAAGCAACAGACCCAAAAAATCTGGGCACAGGGATCTTTTCTGAGACTGAAAACTCCAACCAAGGACCATTCATGTATATAACCTAGAACGCCTGCTCAGATGTAACCCATGGCAGCTTAGTATCCAAGTGGGTACCCCAGTGATGGGGACATGGGCTGTCTCTGAAATAAACTCAGTGGCTTGCTCTTTGATCACCTACTCCTGAGGGAGGAGAAACCTTGCTAGGCCACAGAGGAAGAAAATGCAGACAGTCCTGATGAGATCTGTTGGGCTAGGGTAAGAGAGAAGGTGAGGAGGACCTCCCCTATAAGTGGGCATGGAGAGGGGCATGGGAAGAGATGAGGGAGGGGGATACAGCTGGGATGCAAACTGAATAAACTGCAATTAATATAAAAAATAAAAATTAAAAAAGAATCTTCCATCCAAAATCCAAAAGTCTAGGGCCAGATGGTTTCAGCACAGAATTCTACCATACCTTCAAAGAGGAGCTAACACCAATACTCTTCAAAGTACTCTACAAATAGAAAGAGAAGAAACATTACCAAACTCATTCTATGAAGCTACAGTCAACTTGATAACTAAACCACACAAAGACCCGACAAAGAAAGAAAACTTCAGGCCAATCTCCCCTATGAACATTGATGTCAAAATACTCAAGAAAATACTCTCACATTGAATCCAAGTACACATCAAAGATATCATCCACTACCACCAAGTAAGCTTCATCCCAGATATGTAGGGGTGGTTCAATATACAGAAATTCATCAATATAATGTACCAGATAAACAAACTGAAAGAAAAAAAAAAACATGATAATCTCAGATCCTGAAAAAGCATTTGATAAAATCCAACATTCATGTTCAAAGTCCTGCAGAGATCAGGGATAAAAGGCACTTACTTAAAAATAGTGAAAGCAAAATAAAACAATCCTTTAGCCAACATCAGACTAAATGGAGAGAAACTTAAATCAATCCCCCTGAAATCAGAGACAAGGCAAGGCTGCCCAATCTCTCCTAATCTCTTCGACATAGTTCTTGAAATCCTTACTAGAGCAATAAAACTATTAAATGAGATCAAAGAGATACAAATCAGAAAGGAAGTTGTCAAAGTACCACTGTTTGCAGATGATATGATAGTATACATGAGTGACCCCAAAAATTTTACCAAAAAGTTCCTAAAAGTGATAAACACCTTTAATAAAAACAAATGGGGTGAGAAAGAAATTAGAGAAACAACACCCTTCACAATAGCAACAAAGGATATAAAGTACCTTGGTGTAACTCTAACCAAGCAAGTAAAAAAATTGTATGAAAAAACTTCCAGTCTCTGTAGAAAGAAAAAGAAGAAGATGGAAAGGTCTTCCATGCTCATGGCTTGGCAGGATTAACGTACTAAAAATGGCAATCTTACAAAAATCAATCTACAGATTCAATGTAATTCCTATAAAATTACCAACACAATTCTTTACAGACACTGAAAGAAAAATTCTCAACTTCATATGGAATAACAAGAAACCCAGAATTTCCAAAACAATCCTCTACAATAAAAAATCTTCAGGAGGTATCCCCATCCCTGATCTCAGGCTGTACTACCAAGCAATAGTAATAAAAACTGCATAGTACTGGCATAGAAACAGACTGGTGGATCAATAGAGTAGAATAGAAGACCCAAAAATAAACCCACACACCTATGGACACTTGATTTTTGACAAAGAAGCCAAAACCATAGAATGGGAAAGAAGACAGCATCTTCAACGAATGGTGCTGTTCTAACTGGATGTTTACATGTAGAAAAATGTAAATAGATACTTATTTATCACCCTGCACAAAACCAATGGCCAAGTGGATCAAAGATCTCAATATTCAACCAGACACAATAAATCTGTTAGAAGAAAAATTGAAGAAGAGCCTTGAACTCATTGGCACAGGAGATAATTTCCTGAACAGTACACCAAAAGCCAAAACTCTAAGATCAACAACCAATAAATGGGACCTCATTAAACTGAAATGCTTCTGTAAAGCCAAGGACTGTGACTGGAACAAAACAACTGTGTGTAGACTGGGAAAGGATCTTCAGCAACCTTATATTTTCAGAGGGCTAATATAAGTAACTCAAGAAATTAACAGGCTCATATCAAATAATCCAATTTAAAAAGTGGGGTATAGGCTTTTGAAGTAGGACCTAATTATTCCTTGGATTTCCTGTGTGTTTGTTGTTATATCCCCTTTTCTTTTTTTTTTTTTATTTAATTTTATCTTTTTCTTATCAATTACATTTTATTAACTCTGTGTCCCAGGCGTGTCCTGCTCCCTCATTCCCTCCCAATTCCACCCTCCCTCCCTCATCTCCACCTTGCCCCTCTCCAAGTCCACTGACAGGGGGCGACCTCCTCCTCATTCATCTGATCCTGTTTTATCAGGTATCTTCAGGACTGACTGCAAAGCCCTCCTCTGTGGCCTAACAGGACTGCTCCTCCCTTGGGGGATGGGGAGGGAAAAGAGCCAGTCATTGAGTTCCTGTTAGAAATAGTCCTTGTTCCCCTAACTATGGGAAACCAATTGGTTACTGAGCTACCACAGGCTACATCTTAGCAGAGGTTCTAGGTTATATCTATTCATGGTCCTTGGTTGAATGTCAGTCTCAGAAAAGACCCTGTGCCCAGATATCTTTGGTCCTTGTGGAGCTCCTATCCTTTCCCCATCATACTAACTCCCCTTCTTTTCTATGATTCCCTGTACTCTGCCGAATGTTTGGTTATGAGTTCTTTGTATCTGCTTTGAAAACACTGCTAGTTAGAGTCTTTCAAATGCGCTAGGTAGACTCCTGTCATATGTTCAATGCACATGCCATCTGTCTTTCTAAACGAGGATTTGTCATCTTACCCCATGTCTGCTCTCTTGATTATCTTTTCTAGGTGTATAGATTTCATTATATTTGTCATATCTTATAAGTCTATATAAGTGAGTATATACCGTGTTTGTCTTTCTCCTTCTGGGATATTTCACTCAGAATGATCTTTTCTAGATCCCACCATTTGCCTGCAAATTTCATGATTTCCTCCTTTTTGATTGCTGAGTAGTATTCCATTGTGTAAAAATACCACAATTTCTGTACGCACTCCTCTGTTGATGGATATCTGGGTTGTTTCCAGGCTCTGGCTATTACAAATAAAGCTGCTATGAACATGGTTGAGCAAGTATCCCTTTTGTGTACTTGAGCAAAGTTTGGGTATATATCTAGCAGTGGTATAACTGGGTCTTGAGAAAGCACTATTCCTAATTGTCTGAGAAAGCGCCAAATAGATTTCCAGAATGGTTGTACCAGTTTACATTCCCACCAGCAGTGGAGAAGGGTTCCCCTTTCTCCACAACCTCTCCAGCATGTGTTGTCCCTTGAGTTTTTCATCTTGGCCATTCTGATGGGTGTAAGGTGAAATCTCAGGGTCGTTTTGATTTGCATTTTCCTGATGGCTAATGAGGATGAGCATTTCTTTAAGTGTTTCTCTGCCATTCGATATTCCTCTGTCGAGAATTCTCTGTTTAGCTCTGTTCCCTATTTTTTAATTGGATTACTTGGTTTGCTGCTTTTCAGCTTCTTTAGTTCTTTGTATATACTCGATATTAGTCCTCTGTCAGATAAAGGGTTAGTGAAGATTCTTTCCCAATCTGTAGGCAGGCGTTTTGTTTTGATGACAGTGTCCTTTGCTTTACAGAAGCTTTTCAGTTTCATGAGGTCCCCTTTATTGATTGTTGCTCTTAAAGCCTGTGCTGTTGGAGTTCTGTTCAGGAAGTTGTCTCCTGTGCCAATGAGTTCTAGGCTGTTCCCCACCTTTTCTTCTAACAGATTTAGAGTATCTGGTTTTATGTTGAGGTCTTTGATCCACTTGTACTTTAGTTTTGTGCAAGGTGATAAATATGGATCTATTTTTATTTTTCTGCATGTAGACATCCAGTTGGACCAGCACCATTTGTTGAAGATGCTTTCTTTTTTCCATTGAATAGTTTTGGCTTCTTTGTCAAAAATCGAGCATTCATGTGTGTGTGTGTTTATTTCTGGGTCTTCTATGCGGTTCCATTGATCCTCCTTTCTGTTTTTATGCCAATACCATACAGTTTTTATTACTATTGCTCTATAGTACAACTTACTTTCATTGTGTCCCATAATTTAGGGTAAGTTGTACTTTCATTTTTTAGTTCTAGGAACTCTTTAATATCTTTATTTTCTCCCTGTCCCAGGTGTCATTGAGTAGAGAGCTGTTCAGTTTTCGAGTGTGTGTAGGCTTTTTGTTATTTCTGTTATTGTTGAGGTGCAGTTTTAGACCATGTTGTTCTGATGTGATACAGGGATATCAGTCTTTTTATATTTGTTGAGGCTTGCTTTATGCCTGACTATATGGTCAGTTTTGGAGAAGGTTCCATGAGGCACTGCGAAGAAAATACTTCCTTTTTCATTTGGGTGACAGGTTCTGTGGGCATCTAGTAGGTCCATTTGATTTAAGACCTCTGTAAATGTAATTGTTTCTGTTTAGCTTTTGTCTCAATGATCTATCCCTTGGTAAAATTAGGGTGTTTAAGTCTCCCACTATTATGGTGTTGGGATCAATGTGTGATTTAAATTTTCATAATATTTCATTTGTATATGAAAGTGCCACATATGTATGAGAATGACTCTAGAGGAAGAGGAGGGAATAAGGTTAAGTCCAAATAATAGTACTATGACAAGTAGTTTAATTTCAGCTTCAGTGAATTTCTGTCTTTTCATTAGACACATGAAGGTCTGAGGAAAGTACATTTTATGTACTTTGTAGTAATTAATATCAGAGAGTATATGTAGGTGAAATAATTTTTATTATAAGCTATCTTGGAAATTTGACTGGATTTACTTCTCAACAGAAAAATCTGAAATGTTATTGTAAATGTCTCAGGTTTGAAATCTGGTAATTTGGTCTTCTAAGGTGCTAAGTATCTAATATATGGCTTATGTTTATTTCATTGTATTCCATATGAAATTCTAATTTTCATAAATGAAAGGTAAATGTTCTTATGTAGATATTAGATTTAATTCAGCTTATATAAGTTTCAATATTATTCATTTATTTACATTTAACTTTGGGATTGGTGGTACTTCATCTTAGAAAAGAAAATTTGGGTAAGTTTCAGAGGATGAGCAGAGGACACATTTGAGGTTCAAGTGAAAGAACAAGAGGCCTGCAGGGTCCATTCAAATATGATAGCATTTAGGGAGAGCCACCTCCAATGACACTACACACAGGATCTATTGACTTCATTTTTTTATTCTCTCTTTTCTCTGCAGAGCAGACTCAAGTACAAAGCTCTCTCTGTCTTCAAAAGAAAGCTTTGTGCTCAGATGGGCTCAGCAGGAGGAAATAGAGAAACTGACCCAGGTTCCTATTATTTTCCCAGATGCATTTGCCCAGGAGATAGTGAGCTATGATATGAGAGAGCTATATGTGTGTGTGTGTGTGTGTGTGTGTGTGTGTGTGTGTGTGAAACAGCTTAAGAAATGGCAGCTGTGATAAGAATTTAAATTACATTGTGTTAAGCTATTTTAACAATCACTTAATTATTATCTTCCATTTAAATCATATATAAAAATTACTATTAGAATAAATGATATAATTTATCACACAGTATGAAAACGTTTTCATTTTCAACTACATGAAATGAGCTGAATTATCATAGCTCAGAATTTACAAAGTTATTTGACTTGACTTTCACGGTAATTAAACCATTTGTTCTTTCTTCATATTTTTGTGCAACGCCTCCTTGATATTGGCTTCATTAGTGAAGAATGAACTACTTAGAAAAGTCCATGTCCTCTGTTTAGCTTACTTCTTTATGTGAATGCATCCTAATCAATATTTTCAAGGTAACGTGAACCTTGGAAGGTCTTTTTTTCTAAAACTTTCTTTGTGGATGTTTTTGTTTCAATAATTTTGTTTCATATTGTCTTACTCAAGAATAATTAAAATATTCCTGCCAATTAGATGGCAAATTGGTATTAACTATAAAATCTGAGGCTGATTTACATCACTTGCTAGATCCAGATGGAGTAAGAAATGAAAGAACAAGTCTACAAACTACCAGAGATTATTTATGTCATAGTAATACGAAGATATTACGATCTGCCTATCACACACACACACACACACACACACACACACACACACACACAGTCTCCTCAGTTTGTGTACTATTACCTATATGTTTGTGATTTCAGAGATGAATACCTGTCATCGGATAAGTAATTTGGGAAACTCCTTCATGGGGAAGACCATTTTCCTTCCATTCTCAGCATTCCTTCATTGCCTAGAGTTCTTTGTCTAAATTTGTGAACCAATGAGATTTCTTAAATGCTAACATACTACAGATATTATTCTTTTTCCAGTCCATTTTGGGCACTCATGGTTTTCAGACTTAAGTGTATAACTTCCTAGGCATTTCTAGGAGATACAATATTACAGAAGATATCCTTTTACTCTGGCTTTTACCATATTTTTTCTGTTTTTTTTTTTTTTTTTTCAGTGTTTCCTGAGCCTTAATAGTAGGGACTACATTGTAAATGATTTAGTTTGGATCTAGGCACCATATGATTACTTCTTCCCTGTAATTTCATTGGTTTTTGTTTTCTTTAATAATCTCTGCCTGCTGCAAGAGTTTTATATGTATTATATGTAACATTTCAGATATCCATGCTCTTATTTTACCATGTTCTCTCATTTTTCTATGTTTATTTTCCTCAATGTCCCTAATTAAAGCTTCACTTTCACAGTTCCCCATTCAAATCAGATAACCTTTGGTAAATAATAAAGGCTACCCTTATGTGTGAGTATAAAGATAAAAATTTATAACACAATGAGTAATCAAACGGTTTAGTAAAGATGCAGTTATAGCTTCTTCTCCAAGATCCATTCCCTCAGTAAACCCAGTGAGTTGGCCTGGTTTTCTGTAACAGTTGTTAATCCTCTAAAGTTGAGTAAGCTTTAATTCCAATGAGATAGCCTCTGGTTACCACCTAGATATGAGTGCTACTATTGCCCCTTCATACTATTGTACAGTTCTGATCATTTAATATTTCATGGGCATCATTTTCCCTCTATGGGGGAAAATAAATGTTATGTAGTGTCCAGTAAAAATCACTTGGGTGATGCCAGGTGTTCTTTTTTTTCTTTATTAATTACACTTTAATCACTTTGTATCCCCACTGTGGTTCTCTCCCTCCTCCCGTCCCAATCCCTCCCATCCTCCACCCTCTGCATGCATGCCCCTCACCAAGTCCACTGATAGGGGAGGTCTTCTTTTCCTTCCTTCTGATCCTAGTCAATTAGGTCTCATCAGGAGTGTCTGCAGTGTCTTCTTCTGTGGCCTGGTAATGCTGCTAACCCCTCAGGGGGAGGAAATTAAAGAGCAGGCCAATCAATTCATATCAGAGACAGTCCCTGTTCCTATTACAATGGAACCCACTTGGATACTGAATTGCCATGGGCTACATCTGTGCAGGGGTCTTAGATTATCTTCTTGCATAGACCTTGGTTGGAGTATCAGTCTCAGGAAAGACTCTTGTGCTCAGATTTTTTGGTTCTGTTGCTCTCCTTGTGGAGTTCCACTCCAGATCTTACTGTTTTCCACTTCTTTCCTTAAGATTCCCTGCACTCTGCCCAAAGGTTGCCCATAAGTCTCAGCATCTGCATTGATAGTCTGAAGGGCAGAGCCTTTCAGAGGCATTCTGTGGTAAGCTCCTGACCTGTTCCCTGTTTTCTCCTTCTGAAGTCCATCCTCTTTACTTTTCTGGATAGGAATTGAGCATTTTAGCAAGAGTCCTCCCTCTTGATTAGTTTCTTTAGATGTACAGATTTTAGTAGGTTTATCCTATATTATATGTCTATATGAGTGAGCATATACCGTGTGTGCATCTTTCTGCTTCTGGGAGAGCTCACTCAGGATGACCTTTTCCAGATCGCAACATTTACCTGCAAAATTAATGATTTCCTCATTTTTCTCTTTTTTAAATTTGTTTATGTTTCTTCACAATTCGTTCATTATATATTCCTATTGAAGCCCCCTCCCTAAAATCCCCCAAATCTCACCCTCAACTCTTCACTTCCCCTCACTGCATCCCTTTCCCCTAGTCCACTGAAAAGGGGAGTTCTCCACTATTGCCATCTGCCTATAGCTTGTTAAGTCTCATCAGGACTGCCTGGAATATTTTCCTCTGTGGCCCAGTAAGGACACATCACCAAGGGTGAATGATCCGAGAGCAGTCAACTGAGTTCATGATAGCGGTAGTCCCTGCTCCTTTCTATCAGAGATCCACATGGAGACCGAGCTGCCAGTTGGCCACATCTGAACAGGGTGTCTAGGTCATCTCCATGCATGGTCCTCTGTTGGTACATCAGTCTCTGCAGGACCCCCTGAGCTCGGATCATTTAGTTTCTTTGGTCTTCTTGTGGGGTTCCTGTCCCCTTTATGTCCCCCTAATTCCAACCCTGTCTTCCTTGTTAAGACTCCCTGTGCTCTGCCCAAAATTTGGTGGTGAGTCTCAGCATCTGCTTTGATGCCCTATGGGTGGATCCCTTCAGAGGACTGTTGGTATACTGTTCTTGTGGAATGTTTACAATTTACTCTTGTTTATTCAAATGCTGACATAATCTGATTGGCCTGCTGGTTGATCACCTCCCCCTGAGGGGGGAGCAGCCTTACCAGGCCACAGTAGAGGACAAAGCAGCCACATTTGAGGAGAACTGATAGACTAAGATCAGAAAGGAGAGGAGAACCTCCCCTATCAGTGGACTTGGGGAGTGGCATGCATGCAGAAAGGGGAGGGAGGGTGGGATCGGGAGGGGAGGAGGGAGGGGTTTATGGGGGGATACAAAATGAATAAAGTGTAATTAATATAAAATTTTTAAAAAATGCTGACTTCTCTACCCCACTATGTGCTTTCAATCCAGACATTGCCTTGTGATGCTTATTCCAAGCATCACCTGTCTGAAGTTTTTGTTAACATGCCACCATTTGTTCTCTGTATTTTCAATGAAACAATCAGCCCCAGGGCTGAGCAGTGGAGAGGATAGAGTGGGACATCCTGGTCAGGGAGTGAGAGAGAGGAAGCAGGAGGGAGGAGTGGAGACTCTTCAGAAGAGGTCTTAGAACCACATGGAGAGATAGACCAGAACTAAGATATGACTAAAAGCAAGTAATATGGATGAAATCTGAATGGTAGGAAACTATGGGCTTGGAGGTTTAGGGTGGAGTAACTATTTCTCAGCATTGTGTTCTAGGTTAATTAAATAATTCCCAGTCTCTGTGTGGTGATTTGGTATACAGATTGTTAAGGAATATCCGCTGCATAACTAAAGATAAATCTATAGCAAATATTAACAATTACGACAGAAGTCCCTCTATAGTAGCCTCCCATCATGTTTTCTCTCTTCCACTGCTTCTGCTGGCTATCTTGTTTGCCATTCTGAATGAGATTTAAGCATCCTCCCTAGGGTCCTCTTTAGTGGTTAGCTTCTCTTTAGGTCTGTAGATGCCTATACTATATTACACAGCTAATATCTGCTTATAAGTGAGTGTATACCATACCTGTCTTTATGTTTCTGGGTTACCTCACTCAGAATGCTATCTTTTAGTTCTATCCATTTGCCTGCAAATTTCATAATTTTCTTGTTTTAATATCTGAGTAGTATTGCATTGTATAGATGTACCATCATTTCTGTATCCATTCCTCCACTGAGGGACATCTAGGTTGTTTCTAGATTCTGGTTATTACAAATAAACTGCTTTGAACATAGTTGAGAAAATGTCCTTATTGATTGGTGGGGCAACTTTTGGGTATATGCCCAGGTGCTGGATCTTGAGGTTGAGGTAGTGCTATTTCCAGTTTTCTGAGAAAGCACCAGATTTCCAAAGTGGTTTACAAGTTTGTACTCCTACCAGCAATGGTGGAGGGTTGCTCTTTCTCCACATCTTCCCCAGCATGTGTTGTCACTTGAGGTTTTGATTTTAGTCATTCTGACAGCCATAAAATGGAATCTCAGAGTTTATTTGATTTTTATTTATTCTGATTACTAAGGACCTTGAACATTTCTTTAAGGGTTTTTCTGCCATTCAATATTCCTTTGTTGAGAATTCTCTGTTTACATCTGTACTCCATTTTTCAATTGGATTACTTGGTTTGTTGCTGTGTAACTTCTTGAGTTCTTTCTATGTTCTTTATATTTTAGCCTTGGGAGCAGACCAACCTGAGTCCAGATTCTGGCCCTGACCAGTCAGTCTCTGCTTAGCGTTCAACAAACCATTGCTGATTTGAGTCTGGTGTCTGACTGGTCAGTGACAGGTTATTCCTGAACCTGTAAAACCGATAGCAAACATAGCCACCAGTATTCTGGAGACAGATATCTTAGAAGCCCTAGAACTGTTGCTTGCTATACAACCAGAAAGGAATTGGATCAGGATAGATGATGCTATCTGTATCTGTACCTGTACCTGTATCTTTATCTTTATCTATATCTATATCTATATCTATATCTATATCTATATCTATATCT